>NW_028237839.1:0-672849 GCF_034619465.1 Leptosomus discolor | reverse complement strand
TATAGAGCTGAAAGTTACCTAAATACAGACACCGAGAGCCTGACGGACGTCCCGACGCCGAGAGCCCGACGGACGTGCCGACGCCGAGAGCCCGACGGACGTCCCGACGCCGATGGCCCGACGGACGTCCCGACATAGAGCTGAAAGTTACCTAAATACAGACACCGAGAGCCTGACGGACGTCCCGACGCCGAGAGCCCGACGGACGTGCCGACGCCGAGAGCCCGACGGACGTCCCGACGCCGAGAGCCCGACGGACGTCCGGACGCCGAGAGCCCGAAGGACGTCCCGACGCCGAGAGCCCGACGGACGTCCCGACGCCGACGGCCCGACGGACGTCCCGACGCCGAGATACCGACGGACGTCCCGACGCCGACGGCCCGACGGACGTCCCGACGCCGAGAGGCCGACATATGTCCCGACGCCGACGGCCCGACGGACGTCCCGACATAGAGCTGAAAGTTACCTAAATACAGACACCGAGAGCCTGACGGACGTCCCGACACCGAGAGCCCGACGGACGTGCCGACGCCGAGAGCCCGACGGACGTCCCGACGCCGATGGCCCGACGGACGTCCGGACGCCGATGGCCCGACGGACGTCCCGACGCCGATGGCCCGACGGACGTCCGGACGCCGATGGCCCGACGGACGTCCGGACGCCGAGAGCCCGACGGACGTCCCGACGCCGATGGCCCGACGGACGTCCCGACGCCATGGCCCGACGGACGTCCCGACGCCGATGGCCCGACGGACGTCCGGACGCCGAGAGCCCGACGGACGTCCGGACGCCGAGAGCCCGACGGACGTCCCGACGCCGAGAGCCCGACGGACGTCCGGACGCCGAGAGCCCGAAGGACGTCCCGACGCCGAGAGCCCGACGGACGTCCGACGCCGACGGCCCGACGGACGTCCCGACGCCGAGGGCCCGACGGACGTCCCGACGCCGAGATACCGACGGACGTCCCGACGCCGACGGCCCGACGGACGTCCCGACGCCGAGAGGCCGACATACGTCCCGACGCCGACGGCCCGACGGACGTCCCGACATAGAGCTGAAAGTTACCTAAATACAGACACCGAGAGCCTGACGGACGTCCCGACGCCGAGAGCCCGACGGACGTCCCGACGCCGAGGGCCCGACGGACGTCCGGACGCCGATGGCCCGACGGACGTCCCGACGCCGAGAGCCCGACGGACGTCCGGACGCCGAGAGCCCGAAGGACGTCCCGACGCCGACTGCCCGACGGACGTCCCGACGCCGAGGGCCAGACGGACGTCCCGACGCCGAGATACCGACGGACGTCCCGACGCCGACGGCCCGACGGACGTCCCGACGCCGAGAGGCCGACATACGTCCCGACGCCGACGGCCCGACGGACGTCCCGACATAGAGCTGAAAGTTACCTAAATACAGACACCGAGAGCCCGACGGACGTGCCGACGCCGAGAGCCCGACGGACGTGCCGACGCCGAGAGCCCGACGGACGTCCCGACGCCGATGGCCTGACGGACGTCCCGACATAGAGCTGAAAGTTACCTAAATACAGACACCGAGAGCCTGACGGACGTCCCGACGCCGAGAGCCCGACGGACGTGCCGACGCCGAGAGCCCGACGGACGTCCCGACGCCGAGAGCCCGACGGACGTCCGGACGCCGAGAGCCCGAAGGACGTCCCGACGCCGAGAGCCCGACGGACGTCCCGACGCCGACGGCCCGACGGACGTCCCGACGCCGAGATACCGACGGACGTCCCGACGCCGACGGCCCGACGGACGTCCCGACGCCGAGAGGCCGACATACGTCCCGACGCCGACGGCCCGACGGACGTCCCGACATAGAGCTGAAAGTTACCTAAATACAGACACCGAGAGCCTGACGGACGTCCCGACACCGAGAGCCCGACGGACGTGCCGACGCCGATGGCCCGACGGACGTCCCGACGCCGATGGCCCGACGGACGTCCGGACGCCGATGGCCCGACGGACGTCCCGACGCCGATGGCCCGACGGACGTCCGGACGCCGAGGGCCCGACGGACGTCCCGACGCCGATGGCGCGACGGACGTCCCGACGCCGAGAGCCCGACGGACGTCCCGACGCCGAGGGCCCGACGGACGTCCCGACGCCGAGATACCGACGGACGTCCCGACGCGGACGGCCCGACGGACGTCCCGACGCCGAGAGGCCGACATACGTCCCGACGCCGACGGCCCGACGGACGTCCCGACATAGAGCTGAAAGTTACCTAAATACAGACACCGAGAGCCTGACGGACGTCCCGACGCCGAGAGCCCGACGGACGTCCCGACGCCGAGAGCCCGACGGACGTCCCGACGCCGATGGCCCGACGGACGTCCGGACGCCGATGGCCCGACGGACGTCCCGACGCCGATGGCCCGACGGACGTCCGGACGCCGAGGGCCCGACGGACGTCCCGACGCCGATGGCCCGACGGACGTCCCGACGCCATGGCCCGATGGACGTCCCGACGCCGATGGCCCGACGGACGTCCCGACGCCGATGGCCCGACGGACGTCCGGACGCCGAGAGCCCGACGGACGTCCCGACGCCGAGAGCCCGACGGACGTCCCGACGGCGAGAGCCCGACGGACGTCCGGACGCCGAGAGCCCGAAGGACGTCCCGACGCCGAGAGCCCGACGGACGTCCCGACGCCGACGGCCCGACGGACGTCATGACGCCGAGGGCCCGACGGACGTCCCGACGCCGAGATACCGACGGACGTCCCGACGCCGACGGCCCGACGGACGTCCCGACGCCGAGAGGCCGACATACGTCCCGACGCCGACGGCCCGACGGACGTCCCGACATAGAGCTGAAAGTTACCTAAATACAGACACCGAGAGCCTGACGGACGTCCCGACGCCGAGAGCCCGACGGACGTGCCGACGCCGAGAGCCCGACGGACGTCCGGACGCCGATGGCCCGACGGACGTCCCGACGCCGATGGCCCGACGGACGTCCGGACGCCGAGAGCCCGAAGGACGTCCCGACGCCGAGAGCCCGACGGACGTCCCGACGCCGACGGCCCGACGGACGTCCCGACGCCGAGGGCCCGACGGACGTCCCGACGCCGAGATACCGACGGACGTCCCGACGCCGACGGCCCGACGGACGTCCCGACGCCGAGAGGCCGACATACGTCCCGACGCCGACGGCCCGACGGACGTCCCGACATAGAGCTGAAAGTTACCTAAATACAGACACCGAGAGCCTGACGGACGTCCCGACGCCGAGAGCCCGACGGACGTCCCGACGCCGAGGGCCCGACGGACGTCCCGACGCCGAGGGCCCGACGGACGTCCCGACGCCGATGGCCCGACGGACGTCCGGACGCCGAGAGCCCGACGGACGTCCGGACGCCGAGAGCCCGACGGACGTCCCGACGCCGAGAGCCCGACGGACGTCCGGACGCCGAGAGCCCGAAGGACGTCCCGACGCCGAGAGCCCGACGGACGTCCCGACGCCGACGGCCCGACGGACGTCCCGACGCCGAGGGCCCGACGGACGTCCCGACGCCGAGATACCGACGGACGTCCCGACGCCGACGGCCCGACGGACGTCCGGACGCCGAGAGCCCGAAGGACGTCCCGACGCCGAGAGCCCGACGGACGTCCCGACGCCGACGGCCCGACGGACGTCCCGACGCCGAGGGCCCGACGGACGTCCCGACGCCGAGATACCGACGGACGTCCCGACGCCGACGGCCCGACGGACGTCCCGACGCCGAGAGGCCGACATACGTCCCGACGCCGACGGCCCGACGGACGTCCCGACATAGAGCTGAAAGTTACCTAAATACAGACACCGAGAGCCTGACGGACGTCCCGACGCCGAGAGCCCGACGGACGTCCGGACGCCGAGAGCCCGACGGACGTCCCGACGCCGATGGCCCGACGGACGTCCGGACGCCGAGAGCCCGACGGACGTCCCGACGCCGAGGGCCCGACGGACGTCCCGACGCCGATGGCCCGACGGACGTCCGGACGCCGAGAGCCCGACGGACGTCCGGACGCCGAGAGCCCGACGGACGTCCCGACGCCGAGGGCCCGACGGACGTCTCGACGCCGAGAGCCCGACGGACGTCCGGACGCCGAGAGCCCGATGGACGTCCCGACGCCGAGAGCCCGACGGACGTCCGGACGCCGAGAGCCCGATGGACGTCCCGACGCCGAGAGCCCGACGGACGTCCCGACGCCGACGGCCCGACGGACGTACCGACGCCGAGGGCCAGATGGACGTCCCGACGCCGAGATACCGACGGACGTCCCGACGCCGACGGCCCGACGGACGTCCCGACGCCGAGAGGCCGACATACGTCCCGACGCCGACGGCCCGACGGACGTCCCGACATAGAGCTGAAAGTTACCTAAATACAGACACCGAGAGCCTGACGGACGTCCCGACGCCGAGAGCCCGACGGACGTGCCGACGCCGAGAGCCCGACGGACGTCCCGACGCCGATGGCCCGACGGACGTCCCGACATAGAGCTGAAAGTTACCTAAATACAGACACCGAGAGCCTGACGGACGTCCCGACGCCGAGAGCCCGACGGACGTGCCGACGCCGAGAGCCCGACGGACGTCCCGACGCCGAGAGCCCGACGGACGTCCGGACGCCGAGAGCCCGAAGGACGTCCCGACGCCGAGAGCCCGACGGACGTCCCGACGCCGACGGCCCGACGGACGTCCCGACGCCGAGATACCGACGGACGTCCCGACGCCGACGGCCCGACGGACGTCCCGACGCCGAGAGGCCGACATACGTCCCGACGCCGACGGCCCGACGGACGTCCCGACATAGAGCTGAAAGTTACCTAAATACAGACACCGAGAGCCTGACGGACGTCCCGACACCGAGAGCCCGACGGACGTGCCGACGCCGAGAGCCCGACGGACGTCCCGACGCCGATGGCCCGACGGACGTCCGGACGCCGATGGCCCGACGGACGTCCCGACGCCGATGGCCCGACGGACGTCCGGACGCCGATGGCCCGACGGACGTCCGGACGCCGAGAGCCCGACGGACGTCCCGACGCCGATGGCCCGACGGACGTCCCGACGCCATGGCCCGACAGACGTCCCGACGCCGAGAGCCCGACGGACGTCCGGACGCCGAGAGCCCGAAGGACGTCCCGACGCCGAGAGCCCGACGGACGTCCGACGCCGACGGCCCGACGGACGTCCCGACGCCGAGGGCCCGACGGACGTCCCGACGCCGAGATACCGACGGACGTCCCGACGCCGACGGCCCGACGGACGTCCGGACGCCGAGAGCCCGAAGGACGTCCCGACGCCGAGAGCCCGACGGACGTCCCGACGCCGACGGCCCGACGGACGTCCCGACGCCGAGGGCCCGACGGACGTCCCGACGCCGAGATACCGACGGACGTCCCGACGCCGAGAGCCCGACGGACGTCCGGACGCCGAGAGCCCGAAGGACGTCCGGACGCCGAGAGCCCGAAGGACGTCCCGACGCCGACGGCCCGACGGACGTCCCGACGCCGAGGGCCAGACGGACGTCCCGACGCCGAGATACCGACGGACGTCCCGACGCCGACGGCCCGATGGACGTCCCGACGCCGAGAGGCCGACATACGTCCCGACGCCGACGGCCCGACGGACGTCCCGACATAGAGCTGAAAGTTACCTAAATACAGACACCGAGAGCCCGACGGACGTGCCGACGCCGAGAGCCCGACGGACGTGCCGACGCCGAGAGCCCGACGGACGTCCCGACGCCGATGGCCCGACGGACGTCCCGACATAGAGCTGAAAGTTACCTAAATACAGACACCGAGAGCCTGACGGACGTCCCGACGCCGAGAGCCCGACGGACTTGCCGACGCCGAGAGCCCGACGGACGTCCGGACGCCGATGGCCCGACGGACGTCCCGACGCCGATGGCCCGACGGACGTCCGGACGCCCGACGGACGTCCGGACGCCAAGAGCCCGACGGACGTCCCGACGCCGATGGCCCGACGGACGTCCCGACGCCATGGCCCGACGGACGTCCCGACGCCGAGAGCCCGACGGACGTCCGGAAGCCGAGAGCCCGAAGGACGTCCCGACGCCGAGAGCCCGACGGACGTCCCGACGCCGACGGCCCGACGGACGTCCCGACGCCGAGATACCGACATACGTCCCGACGCCGACGGCCCGACGGACGTCCCGACATAGAGCTGAAAGTTACCTAAATACAGACACCGAGAGCCTGACGGACGTCCCGACACCGAGAGCCCGACGGACGTGCCGACGCCGAGAGCCCGACGGACGTCCCGACGCCGATGGCCCGACGGACGTCCCGACGCCGATGGCCCGACGGACGTCCGGACGCCGAGAGCCCGACGGACGTCCCGACGCCGAGAGCCCGACGGACGTCCCGACGCCGATGGCCCGACGGACGTCCGGACGCCGATGGCCCGACGGACGTCCCGACGCCGATGGCCCGACGGACGTCCGGACGCCGAGGGCCCGACGGACGTCCGGACGCCGAGAGCCCGACGGACGTCCCGACGCCGAGGGCCCGAAGGACGTCCCGACGCCGAGAGCCCGACGGACGTCCCGACGCCGACGGCCCGACGGACGTCATGACGCCGAGGGCCCGACGGACGTCCCGACGCCGAGATACCGACGGACGTCCCGACGCCGACGGCCCGACGGACGTCCCGACGCCGAGAGGCCGACATACGTCCCGACGCCGACGGCCCGACGGACGTCCCGACATAGAGCTGAAAGTTACCTAAATACAGACACCGAGAGCCTGACGGACGTCCCGACGCCGAGAGCCCGACGGACGTGCCGACGCCGAGACCCCGACGGACGTCCCGACGCCGATGGCCCGACGGACGTCCGGACGCCGATGGCCCGACGGACGTCCCGACGCCGATGGCCCGACGGACGTCCGGACGCCGAGAGCCCGAAGGACGTCCCGACGCCGAGAGCCCGACGGACGTCCCGACGCCGACGGCCCGACGGACGTCCCGACGCCGAGGGCCCGACGGACGTCCCGACGCCGAGATACCGACGGACGTCCCGACGCCGACGGCCCGACGGACGTCCCGACGCCGAGAGGCCGACATACGTCCCGACGCCGACGGCCCGACGGACGTCCCGACATAGAGCTGAAAGTTACCTAAATACAGACACCGAGAGCCTGACGGACGTCCCGACGCCGAGAGCCCGACGGACGTCCCGACGCCGAGGGCCGACGGACGTCCCGACGCCGAGGGCCCGACGGACGTCCGGACGCCGATGGCCCGACGGACGTCCCGACGCCGAGAGCCCGACGGACGTCTGAGCCCGACGGACGTCCGGACGCCGAGAGCCCGAAGGACGTCCCGACGCCGAGAGCCCGACGGACGTCCCGGACGCCGATGGCCCGACGGACGTCCCGGACGCCGATGGCCCGACGGACGTCCCGACGCCGATGGCCCCGACGGACGTCCGGACGCCGATGGCCCGACGGACGTCCCGACGCCGATGGCCCGACGGACGTCCGGACGCCGGATGGCCCGACGGACGTCGGACGCCGAGAGCCGACGGACGTCCGACGCGAGGGCCGACGACGTCCCGACGCCGAGATACCGACGGACGTCCCGACGCGGACGGCCCGACGGACGTCCGACGCCGATAGGCCGACATACGTCCCGACGCCGACGGCCCGACGGACGTCCCGACATAGAGCTGAAAGTACCTAAATACAGACACCGAGAGCCTGACGGACGTCCCGACGCCGAGAGCCCGACGGACGTCCCGACGCCGATGGCCCGACGGGACGTCCGGACGCCGATGGCCCGACGGACGTCCGGACGCCGAGGGCCCGACGGACGTCCCGACGCCGATGGCCGACGACGTCCGGACGCCGATGGCCCGACGGACGTCCCGACGCCGATGGCCCGACGGACGTCCGGGACGCCGAGAGCCCGACGGACGTCCCGACGCCGCGAGCCCGACGGACGTCCCGACGCCGACGGCCCGACGGACGTCCCGACATAGAGCTGAAAGTTACCTAAATACAGACACCGAGAGCCTGACGGACGTCCCGACGCCGAGAGCCCGACGGACGTGCCGACGCCGAGAGCCCGACGGACGTCCCGACCGCCCGATGGCCCGACGGACGTCCGGACGCCGATGGCCCGACGGACGTCCCGACGCCATGGCCCGACGGACGTCCCGACGCCGATGGCCCGACGGACGTCCGGACGCCGAGAGCCCGACGGACGTCCGGACGCCGAGAGCCCGACGGACGTCCCGACGCCGAGGGCCCGACGGACGTCCGGACGCCGAGAGCCCGAAGGACGTCCCGACGCCGAGAGCCCGACGGACGTCCCGACGCCGACGGCCCCGACGGACGTCCCGACGCCGAGGGCCCGACAGACGTCCCGACGCCGAGGATACCGACGGACGTCCCGACGCCAACGGCCCGACGGACGTCCCGACGCCGAGAGGCCGACATACGTCCCGACGCCGACGGCCCGACGGACGTCCCGACATAGAGCTGAAAGTTACCTAAATACAGACACCGAGAGCCCGACGGACGTCCCGACGCGAGAGCCCGACGGACGTCCCGACGCCGAGGGGCCCGACGGACGTCCCGACGCCGAGGGCCCGACGGACGTCCGGACGCCGATGGCCCGACGGACGTCCCGACGCCGAGATCCGACGGACGTCCCGACGCCGATGGCCCGACGGACGTCCCGACGCCGATGGCCCGACGGACGTCCCGGACGCCGAGAGCCCGACGGGACCGTCCCGACGCCGAGAGCCCGAAGGACGTCCCGACGCCAAGAGCCCGACGGACGTCCCGACGCCGATGGCCCGACGGACGTCCCGACGCCGAGATACCGACGGACGTCCCGACGCCGACGGCCCGACGGACGTCCCGACGCCGATGGCCCGACGGACGTCCCGACGCCGATGGCCCGACGGACGTCCCGACATAGACCTAAAAGTTACCTAAATACAGACACCGAGAGCCCGACGGACTTCCCGACGCCGAGAGCCCGACGGACGTCCCGACGCCGATGTCCCGACGGACGTCCGGACGCCGATGGCCCGACGGGACGTCCCCGACGCCGATGGCCCAGACGGACGTCGGACGCCGACGCCGAGGCCCGACGGACGTCCGACGCCGAGAGCCCGACGGACGTCCGGACGCCGAGAGCCCGACGGACGTCCGACGCCGAGAGCCCGACGGACGTCCCGACGCCGACGGCCGACGGACGTCCCGACGCCGAGATACCGACGGACGTCCCGACCGCCGACGGCCCGACAGACGTCCCGACGCCGAGAGGCCGACATACGTCCCGACGCCGACGGCCCGACGGACGTCCCGACATAGAGCTGAAAGTTACCTAAATACAGACACCGAGAGCCTGACGGACGTCCCGACACCGAGAGCCCGACGGACGTGCCGACGCCGAGAGCCCGACGGACGTCCCGACGCCGATGGCCCGGACGGACGTCCCGACGCCGATGGCCCGGACGGACGTCCGGACGCCGATGGCCCGACGGACGTCCCGACGCCGATGGCCCGACGGACGTCCGGACGCCGATGGCCCGACGGACGTCCGGACGCCGAGAGCCCGACGGACGTCCCGACGCCGATGGCCCGACGGACGTCCCGACGCCATGGCCCGACGGACGTCCCGACGCCGATGGCCCGACGGACGTCCGGACGCCGAGAGCCCGACGGACGTCCGGACGCCGAGAGCCCGACGGACGTCCCGACGCCGAGAGCCCGACGGACGTCCGGACGCCGAGAGCCCGAAGGACGTCCCGACGCCGAGAGCCCGACGGACGTCCCGACGCCGACGGCCCGACGGACGTCCCGACGCCGAGGGCCCGACGGACGTCCCGACGCCGAGATACCGACGGACGTCCCGACGCCGACGGCCCGACGGACGTCCCGACGCCGAGAGGCCGACATACGTCCCGACGCCGACGGCCCGACGGACGTCCCGACATAGAGCTGAAAGTTACCTAAATACAGACACCGAGAGCCTGACGGACGTCCCGACGCAGAGAGCCCGACGGACGTCCCGACGCCGAGGGCCCGACGGACGTCCGGACGCCGATGGCCCGACGGACGTCCCGACGCCGAGAGCCCGACGGACGTCCGGACGCCGAGAGCCCGAAGGACGTCCGGACGCCGAGAGCCCGAAGGACGTCCCGACGCCGACGGCCCGACGGACGTCCCGACGCCGAGGGCCAGACGGACGTCCCGACGCCGAGATACCGACGGACGTCCCGACGCCGACGGCCCGATGGACGTCCCGACGCCGAGAGGCCGACATACGTCCCGACGCCGACGGCCCGACGGACGTCCCGACATAGAGCTGAAAGTTACCTAAATACAGACACCGAGAGCCCGACGGACGTGCCGACGCCGAGAGCCCGACGGACGTGCCGACGCCGAGAGCCCGACGGACGTCCCGACGCCGATGGCCCGACGGACGTCCCGACATAGAGCTGAAAGTTACCTAAATACAGACACCGAGAGCCTGACGGACGTCCCGACGCCGAGAGCCCGACGGACTTGCCGACGCCGAGAGCCCGACGGACGTCCCGACGCCGATGGCCCGACGGACGTCCGGACGCCGATGGCCCGACGGACGTCCCGACGCCGATGGCCCGACGGACGTCCCGACGCCGATGGCCCGACGGACGTCCGGACGCCGATGGCCCGACGGACGTCCGGACGCCAAGAGCCCGACGGACGTCCCGACGCCGATGGCCCGACGGACGTCCCGACGCCATGGCCCGACGGACGTCCCGACGCCGAGAGCCCGACGGACGTCCGGACGCCGAGAGCCCGAAGGACGTCCCGACGCCGAGAGCCCGACGGACGTCCCGACGCCGACGGCCCGACGGACGTCCCGACGCCGAGATACCGACGGACGTCCCGACGCCGACGGCCCGACGGACGTCCCGACGCCGAGAGGCCGACATACGTCCCGACGCCGACGGCCCGACGGACGTCCCGACATAGAGCTGAAAGTTACCTAAATACAGACACCGAGAGCCCGACGGACGTCCCGACGCCGAGAGCCCGACGGACGTCCCGACGCCGAGGGCCCGACGGACGTCCCGACGCCGAGGGCCCGACGGACGTCTGGACGCCGATGGCCCGACGGACGTCCCGACGCCGAGATACCGACGGACGTCCCGACGCCGATGGCCCGACGGACGTCCGGACGCCGAGAGCCCGACGGACGTCCCGACGCCGAGAGCCCGAAGGACGTCCCGACGCCAAGAGCCCGACGGACGTCCCGACGCCGACGGCCCGACGGACGTCCCGACGCCGATGGCCCGACGGACGTCCCGACGCCGAGATACCGACGGACGTCCCGACGCCGACGGCCCGACGGACGTCCCGACGCCGACGGCCCGACGGACGTCCGGACGCCGACGGCCCGACGGACGTCCCGACGCCGATGGCCCGACGGACGTCCGGACGCCGATGGCCCGACGGACGTCCGGACGCCGAGAGCCCGACGGACGTCCCGACGCCGAGAGCCCTACGGACGTCCCGACGCCGACGGTCCGACGGACGTCCCGACGCCGAGGGCCCGACGGACGTCCCGACGCCGAGATACCGACGGACGTCCCGACGCCGACGGCCCGACGGACGTCCGGACGCCGACGGCCCGACGGACGTCCCGACGCCGATGGCCCGACGGACGTCCGGACGCCGATGGCCCGACGGACGTCCGGACGCCGAGAGCCCGAAGGACGTCCCGACGCCGAGAGCCCGACGGACGTCCCGACGCCGACGGCCCGACGTACGTCCCGACGCCGAGGGCCCGACGGACGTCCCGACGCCGAGATACCGACGGACGTCCCGACGCCGACGGCCCGACGGACGTCCCGACGCCGAGAGGCCGACATACGTCCCGACGCCGACGGCCCGACGGACGTCCCGACATAGAGCTGAAAGTTACCTAAATACAGACACCGAGAGCCTGACGGACGTCCCGACGCCGAGAGCCCGACGGACGTCCCGACGCCGAGGGCCCGACGGACGTCCGGACGCCGATGGCCCGACGGACGTCCCGACGCCGATGGCCCGACGGACGTCCGGACGCCGAGAGCCCGACGGACGTCCCGACGCCGCGAGCCCGACGGACGTCCCGACGCCGACGGCCCGACGGACGTCCCGACATAGAGCTGAAAGTTACCTAAATACAGACACCGAGAGCCTGACGGACGTCCCGACGCCGAGAGCCCGACGGACGTGCCGACGCCGAGAGCCCGACGGACGTCCCGACGCCGATGGCCCGACGGACGTCCGGACGCCGATGGCCCGACGGACGTCCCGACGCCATGGCCCGACGGACGTCCCGACGCCGATGGCCCGACGGACGTCCGGACGCCGAGAGCCCGACGGACGTCCGGACGCCGAGAGCCCGACGGACGTCCCGACGCCGAGGGCCCGACGGACGTCCCGACGCCGATGGCCCGACGGACGTCCCGACGCCGAGAGCCCGACGGACGTCCGGACGCCGAGAGCCCGATGGACGTCCCGACGCCGAGAGCCCGACGGACGTCCCGACGCCGACGGCCCGACGGACGTACCGACGCCGAGGGCCAGATGGACGTCCCGACGCCGAGATACCGACGGACGTCCCGACGCCGACGGCCCGACGGACGTCCCGACGCCGAGAGGCCGACATACGTCCCGACGCCGACGGCCCGACGGACGTCCCGACATAGAGCTGAAAGTTACCTAAATACAGACACCGAGAGCCTGACGGACGTCCCGACGCCGAGAGCCCGACGGACGTGCCGACGCCGAGAGCCCGACGGACGTCCCGACGCCGATGGCCCGACGGACGTCCCGACATAGAGCTGAAAGTTACCTAAATACAGACACCGAGAGCCTGACGGACGTCCCGACGCCGAGAGCCCGACGGACGTGCCGACGCCGAGAGCCCGACGGACGTCCCGACGCCGAGAGCCCGACGGACGTCCGGACGCCGAGAGCCCGAAGGACGTCCCGACGCCGAGAGCCCGACGGACGTCCCGACGCCGACGGCCCGACGGACGTCCCGACGCCGAGATACCGACGGACGTCCCGACGCCGACGGCCCGACGGACGTCCCGACGCCGAGAGGCCGACATATGTCCCGACGCCGACGGCCCGACGGACGTCCCGACATAGAGCTGAAAGTTACCTAAATACAGACACCGAGAGCCTGACGGACGTCCCGACACCGAGAGCCCGACGGACGTGCCGACGCCGAGAGCCCGACGGACGTCCCGACGCCGATGGCCCGACGGACGTCCGGACGCCGATGGCCCGACGGACGTCCCGACGCCGATGGCCCGACGGACGTCCGGACGCCGATGGCCCGACGGACGTCCGGACGCCGAGAGCCCGACGGACGTCCCGACGCCGATGGCCCGACGGACGTCCCGACGCCATGGCCCGACGGACGTCCCGACGCCGATGGCCCGACGGACGTCCGGACGCCGAGAGCCCGACGGACGTCCGGACGCCGAGAGCCCGACGGACGTCCCGACGCCGAGAGCCCGACGGACGTCCGGACGCCGAGAGCCCGAAGGACGTCCCGACGCCGAGAGCCCGACGGACGTCCGACGCCGACGGCCCGACGGACGTCCCGACGCCGAGGGCCCGACGGACGTCCCGACGCCGAGATACCGACGGACGTCCCGACGCCGACGGCCCGACGGACGTCCCGACGCCGAGAGGCCGACATACGTCCCGACGCCGACGGCCCGACGGACGTCCCGACATAGAGCTGAAAGTTACCTAAATACAGACACCGAGAGCCTGACGGACGTCCCGACGCCGAGAGCCCGACGGACGTCCCGACGCCGAGGGCCCGACGGACGTCCGGACGCCGATGGCCCGACGGACGTCCCGACGCCGAGAGCCCGACGGACGTCCGGACGCCGAGAGCCCGAAGGACGTCCCGACGCCGACTGCCCGACGGACGTCCCGACGCCGAGGGCCAGACGGACGTCCCGACGCCGAGATACCGACGGACGTCCCGACGCCGACGGCCCGACGGACGTCCCGACGCCGAGAGGCCGACATACGTCCCGACGCCGACGGCCCGACGGACGTCCCGACATAGAGCTGAAAGTTACCTAAATACAGACACCGAGAGCCCGACGGACGTGCCGACGCCGAGAGCCCGACGGACGTGCCGACGCCGAGAGCCCGACGGACGTCCCGACGCCGATGGCCTGACGGACGTCCCGACATAGAGCTGAAAGTTACCTAAATACAGACACCGAGAGCCTGACGGACGTCCCGACGCCGAGAGCCCGACGGACGTGCCGACGCCGAGAGCCCGACGGACGTCCCGACGCCGAGAGCCCGACGGACGTCCGGACGCCGAGAGCCCGAAGGACGTCCCGACGCCGAGAGCCCGACGGACGTCCCGACGCCGACGGCCCGACGGACGTCCCGACGCCGAGATACCGACGGACGTCCCGACGCCGACGGCCCGACGGACGTCCCGACGCCGAGAGGCCGACATACGTCCCGACGCCGACGGCCCGACGGACGTCCCGACATAGAGCTGAAAGTTACCTAAATACAGACACCGAGAGCCTGACGGACGTCCCGACACCGAGAGCCCGACGGACGTGCCGACGCCGATGGCCCGACGGACGTCCCGACGCCGATGGCCCGACGGACGTCCGGACGCCGATGGCCCGACGGACGTCCCGACGCCGATGGCCCGACGGACGTCCGGACGCCGAGGGCCCGACGGACGTCCCGACGCCGATGGCGCGACGGACGTCCCGACGCCGAGCGCCCGACGGACGTCCCGACGCCGAGGGCCCGACGGACGTCCCGACGCCGAGATACCGACGGACGTCCCGACGCGGACGGCCCGACGGACGTCCCGACGCCGAGAGGCCGACATACGTCCCGACGCCGACGGCCCGACGGACGTCCCGACATAGAGCTGAAAGTTACCTAAATACAGACACCGAGAGCCTGACGGACGTCCCGACGCCGAGAGCCCGACGGACGTCCCGACGCCGAGAGCCCGACGGACGTCCCGACGCCGATGGCCCGACGGACGTCCGGACGCCGATGGCCCGACGGACGTCCCGACGCCGATGGCCCGACGGACGTCCGGACGCCGAGGGCCCGACGGACGTCCCGACGCCGATGGCCCGACGGACGTCCCGACGCCATGGCCCGATGGACGTCCCGACGCCGATGGCCCGACGGACGTCCCGACGCCGATGGCCCGACGGACGTCCGGACGCCGAGAGCCCGACGGACGTCCCGACGCCGAGAGCCCGACGGACGTCCCGACGGCGAGAGCCCGACGGACGTCCGGACGCCGAGAGCCCGAAGGACGTCCCGACGCCGAGAGCCCGACGGACGTCCCGACGCCGACGGCCCGACGGACGTCATGACGCCGAGGGCCCGACGGACGTCCCGACGCCGAGATACCGACGGACGTCCCGACGCCGACGGCCCGACGGACGTCCCGACGCCGAGAGGCCGACATACGTCCCGACGCCGACGGCCCGACGGACGTCCCGACATAGAGCTGAAAGTTACCTAAATACAGACACCGAGAGCCTGACGGACGTCCCGACGCCGAGAGCCCGACGGACGTGCCGACGCCGAGAGCCCGACGGACGTCCGGACGCCGATGGCCCGACGGACGTCCCGACGCCGATGGCCCGACGGACGTCCGGACGCCGAGAGCCCGAAGGACGTCCCGACGCCGAGAGCCCGACGGACGTCCCGACGCCGACGGCCCGACGGACGTCCCGACGCCGAGGGCCCGACGGACGTCCCGACGCCGAGATACCGACGGACGTCCCGACGCCGACGGCCCGACGGACGTCCCGACGCCGAGAGGCCGACATACGTCCCGACGCCGACGGCCCGACGGACGTCCCGACATAGAGCTGAAAGTTACCTAAATACAGACACCGAGAGCCTGACGGACGTCCCGACGCCGAGAGCCCGACGGACGTCCCGACGCCGAGGGCCCGACGGACGTCCCGACGCCGAGGGCCCGACGGACGTCCCGACGCCGATGGCCCGACGGACGTCCGGACGCCGAGAGCCCGACGGACGTCCGGACGCCGAGAGCCCGACGGACGTCCCGACGCCGAGAGCCCGACGGACGTCCGGACGCCGAGAGCCCGAAGGACGTCCCGACGCCGAGAGCCCGACGGACGTCCCGACGCCGACGGCCCGACGGACGTCCCGACGCCGAGGGCCCGACGGACGTCCCGACGCCGAGATACCGACGGACGTCCCGACGCCGACGGCCCGACGGACGTCCGGACGCCGAGAGCCCGAAGGACGTCCCGACGCCGAGAGCCCGACGGACGTCCCGACGCCGACGGCCCGACGGACGTCCCGACGCCGAGGGCCCGACGGACGTCCCGACGCCGAGATACCGACGGACGTCCCGACGCCGACGGCCCGACGGACGTCCCGACGCCGAGAGGCCGACATACGTCCCGACGCCGACGGCCCGACGGACGTCCCGACATAGAGCTGAAAGTTACCTAAATACAGACACCGAGAGCCTGACGGACGTCCCGACGCCGAGAGCCCGACGGACGTCCGGACGCCGAGAGCCCGACGGACGTCCCGACGCCGATGGCCCGACGGACGTCCGGACGCCGAGAGCCCGACGGACGTCCCGACGCCGAGGGCCCGACGGACGTCCCGACGCCGATGGCCCGACGGACGTCCGGACGCCGAGAGCCCGACGGACGTCCGGACGCCGAGAGCCCGACGGACGTCCCGACGCCGAGGGCCCGACGGACGTCTCGACGCCGAGAGCCCGACGGACGTCCGGACGCCGAGAGCCCGATGGACGTCCCGACGCCGAGAGCCCGACGGACGTCCGGACGCCGAGAGCCCGATGGACGTCCCGACGCCGAGAGCCCGACGGACGTCCCGACGCCGACGGCCCGACGGACGTACCGACGCCGAGGGCCAGATGGACGTCCCGACGCCGAGATACCGACGGACGTCCCGACGCCGACGGCCCGACGGACGTCCCGACGCCGAGAGGCCGACATACGTCCCGACGCCGACGGCCCGACGGACGTCCCGACATAGAGCTGAAAGTTACCTAAATACAGACACCGAGAGCCTGACGGACGTCCCGACGCCGAGAGCCCGACGGACGTGCCGACGCCGAGAGCCCGACGGACGTCCCGACGCCGATGGCCCGACGGACGTCCCGACATAGAGCTGAAAGTTACCTAAATACAGACACCGAGAGCCTGACGGACGTCCCGACGCCGAGAGCCCGACGGACGTGCCGACGCCGAGAGCCCGACGGACGTCCCGACGCCGAGAGCCCGACGGACGTCCGGACGCCGAGAGCCCGAAGGACGTCCCGACGCCGAGAGCCCGACGGACGTCCCGACGCCGACGGCCCGACGGACGTCCCGACGCCGAGATACCGACGGACGTCCCGACGCCGACGGCCCGACGGACGTCCCGACGCCGAGAGGCCGACATACGTCCCGACGCCGACGGCCCGACGGACGTCCCGACATAGAGCTGAAAGTTACCTAAATACAGACACCGAGAGCCTGACGGACGTCCCGACACCGAGAGCCCGACGGACGTGCCGACGCCGAGAGCCCGACGGACGTCCCGACGCCGATGGCCCGACGGACGTCCGGACGCCGATGGCCCGACGGACGTCCCGACGCCGATGGCCCGACGGACGTCCGGACGCCGATGGCCCGACGGACGTCCGGACGCCGAGAGCCCGACGGACGTCCCGACGCCGATGGCCCGACGGACGTCCCGACGCCATGGCCCGACAGACGTCCCGACGCCGAGAGCCCGACGGACGTCCGGACGCCGAGAGCCCGAAGGACGTCCCGACGCCGAGAGCCCGACGGACGTCCGACGCCGACGGCCCGACGGACGTCCCGACGCCGAGGGCCCGACGGACGTCCCGACGCCGAGATACCGACGGACGTCCCGACGCCGACGGCCCGACGGACGTCCGGACGCCGAGAGCCCGAAGGACGTCCCGACGCCGAGAGCCCGACGGACGTCCCGACGCCGACGGCCCGACGGACGTCCCGACGCCGAGGGCCCGACGGACGTCCCGACGCCGAGATACCGACGGACGTCCCGACGCCGAGAGCCCGACGGACGTCCGGACGCCGAGAGCCCGAAGGACGTCCGGACGCCGAGAGCCCGAAGGACGTCCCGACGCCGACGGCCCGACGGACGTCCCGACGCCGAGGGCCAGACGGACGTCCCGACGCCGAGATACCGACGGACGTCCCGACGCCGACGGCCCGATGGACGTCCCGACGCCGAGAGGCCGACATACGTCCCGACGCCGACGGCCCGACGGACGTCCCGACATAGAGCTGAAAGTTACCTAAATACAGACACCGAGAGCCCGACGGACGTGCCGACGCCGAGAGCCCGACGGACGTGCCGACGCCGAGAGCCCGACGGACGTCCCGACGCCGATGGCCCGACGGACGTCCCGACATAGAGCTGAAAGTTACCTAAATACAGACACCGAGAGCCTGACGGACGTCCCGACGCCGAGAGCCCGACGGACTTGCCGACGCCGAGAGCCCGACGGACGTCCGGACGCCGATGGCCCGACGGACGTCCCGACGCCGATGGCCCGACGGACGTCCGGACGCCCGACGGACGTCCGGACGCCAAGAGCCCGACGGACGTCCCGACGCCGATGGCCCGACGGACGTCCCGACGCCATGGCCCGACGGACGTCCCGACGCCGAGAGCCCGACGGACGTCCGGAAGCCGAGAGCCCGAAGGACGTCCCGACGCCGAGAGCCCGACGGACGTCCCGACGCCGACGGCCCGACGGACGTCCCGACGCCGAGATACCGACATACGTCCCGACGCCGACGGCCCGACGGACGTCCCGACATAGAGCTGAAAGTTACCTAAATACAGACACCGAGAGCCTGACGGACGTCCCGACACCGAGAGCCCGACGGACGTGCCGACGCCGAGAGCCCGACGGACGTCCCGACGCCGATGGCCCGACGGACGTCCCGACGCCGATGGCCCGACGGACGTCCGGACGCCGAGAGCCCGACGGACGTCCCGACGCCGAGAGCCCGACGGACGTCCCGACGCCGATGGCCCGACGGACGTCCGGACGCCGATGGCCCGACGGACGTCCCGACGCCGATGGCCCGACGGACGTCCGGACGCCGAGGGCCCGACGGACGTCCGGACGCCGAGAGCCCGACGGACGTCCCGACGCCGAGGGCCCGAAGGACGTCCCGACGCCGAGAGCCCGACGGACGTCCCGACGCCGACGGCCCGACGGACGTCATGACGCCGAGGGCCCGACGGACGTCCCGACGCCGAGATACCGACGGACGTCCCGACGCCGACGGCCCGACGGACGTCCCGACGCCGAGAGGCCGACATACGTCCCGACGCCGACGGCCCGACGGACGTCCCGACATAGAGCTGAAAGTTACCTAAATACAGACACCGAGAGCCTGACGGACGTCCCGACGCCGAGAGCCCGACGGACGTGCCGACGCCGAGACCCCGACGGACGTCCCGACGCCGATGGCCCGACGGACGTCCGGACGCCGATGGCCCGACGGACGTCCCGACGCCGATGGCCCGACGGACGTCCGGACGCCGAGAGCCCGAAGGACGTCCCGACGCCGAGAGCCCGACGGACGTCCCGACGCCGACGGCCCGACGGACGTCCCGACGCCGAGGGCCCGACGGACGTCCCGACGCCGAGATACCGACGGACGTCCCGACGCCGACGGCCCGACGGACGTCCCGACGCCGAGAGGCCGACATACGTCCCGACGCCGACGGCCCGACGGACGTCCCGACATAGAGCTGAAAGTTACCTAAATACAGACACCGAGAGCCTGACGGACGTCCCGACGCCGAGAGCCCGACGGACGTCCCG
Organism: Leptosomus discolor; assembly: GCF_034619465.1. NCBI lineage: Eukaryota > Metazoa > Chordata > Aves > Leptosomiformes > Leptosomidae > Leptosomus > Leptosomus discolor. The sequence goes on along the minus strand of NW_028237839.1, from coordinate 652,896 downwards.
ACGCCGAGGGCCGACGGACGTCCCGACGCCGAGGGCCCGACGGACGTCCGGACGCCGATGGCCCGACGGACGTCCCGACGCCGAGAGCCCGACGGACGTCCGGACGCCGAGAGCCCGACGGACGTCCGGACGCCGAGAGCCCGAAGGACGTCCCGACGCCGAGAGCCCGACGGACGTCCCGACGCCGATGGCCCGACGGACGTCCGGACGCCGATGGCCCGACGGACGTCCCGACGCCGATGGCCCGACGGACGTCCGGACGCCGATGGCCCGACGGACGTCCCGACGCCGATGGCCCGACGGACGTCCGGACGCCGATGGCCCGACGGACGTCCGGACGCCGAGAGCCCGACGGACGTCCCGACGCCGAGGGCCCGACGGACGTCCCGACGCCGAGATACCGACGGACGTCCCGACGCGGACGGCCCGACGGACGTCCCGACGCCGAGAGGCCGACATACGTCCCGACGCCGACGGCCCGACGGACGTCCCGACATAGAGCTGAAAGTTACCTAAATACAGACACCGAGAGCCTGACGGACGTCCCGACGCCGAGAGCCCGACGGACGTCCCGACGCCGATGGCCCGACGGACGTCCGGACGCCGATGGCCCGACGGACGTCCGGACGCCGAGGGCCCGACGGACGTCCCGACGCCGATGGCCCGACGGACGTCCGGACGCCGATGGCCCGACGGACGTCCCGACGCCGATGGCCCGACGGACGTCCGGACGCCGAGAGCCCGACGGACGTCCCGACGCCGCGAGCCCGACGGACGTCCCGACGCCGACGGCCCGACGGACGTCCCGACATAGAGCTGAAAGTTACCTAAATACAGACACCGAGAGCCTGACGGACGTCCCGACGCCGAGAGCCCGACGGACGTGCCGACGCCGAGAGCCCGACGGACGTCCCGACGCCGATGGCCCGACGGACGTCCGGACGCCGATGGCCCGACGGACGTCCCGACGCCATGGCCCGACGGATGTCCCGACGCCGATGGCCCGACGGACGTCCGGACGCCGAGAGCCCGACGGACGTCCGGACGCCGAGAGCCCGACGGACGTCCCGACGCCGAGGGCCCGACGGACGTCCGGACGCCGAGAGCCCGAAGGACGTCCCGACGCCGAGAGCCCGACGGACGTCCCGACGCCGACGGCCCGACGGACGTCCCGACGCCGAGGGCCCGACAGACGTCCCGACGCCGAGATACCGACGGACGTCCCGACGCCAACGGCCCGACGGACGTCCCGACGCCGAGAGGCCGACATACGTCCCGACGCCGACGGCCCGACGGACGTCCCGACATAGAGCTGAAAGTTACCTAAATACAGACACCGAGAGCCCGACGGACGTCCCGACGCCGAGAGCCCGACGGACGTCCCGACGCCGAGGGCCCGACGGACGTCCCGACGCCGAGGGCCCGACGGACGTCCGGACGCCGATGGCCCGACGGACGTCCCGACGCCGAGATACCGACGGACGTCCCGACGCCGATGGCCCGACGGACGTCCCGACGCCGATGGCCCGACGGACGTCCGGACGCCGAGAGCCCGACGGACGTCCCGACGCCGAGAGCCCGAAGGACGTCCCGACGCCAAGAGCCCGACGGACGTCCCGACGCCGATGGCCCGACGGACGTCCCGACGCCGAGATACCGACGGACGTCCCGACGCCGACGGCCCGACGGACGTCCCGACGCCGATGGCCCGACGGACGTCCCGACGCCGATGGCCCGACGGACGTCCCGACATAGACCTAAAAGTTACCTAAATACAGACACCGAGAGCCCGACGGACTTCCCGACGCCGAGAGCCCGACGGACGTCCCGACGCCGATGTCCCGACGGACGTCCGGACGCCGATGGCCCGACGGACGTCCCGACGCCGATGGCCCGACGGACGTCCGGACGCCGAGGGCCCGACGGACGTCCGGACGCCGAGAGCCCGACGGACGTCCGGACGCCGAGAGCCCGACGGACGTCCCGACGCCGAGAGCCCGACGGACGTCCCGACGCCGACGGCCCGACGGACGTCCCGACGCCGAGATACCGACGGACGTCCCGACGCCGACGGCCCGACAGACGTCCCGACGCCGAGAGGCCGACATACGTCCCGACGCCGACGGCCCGACGGACGTCCCGACATAGAGCTGAAAGTTACCTAAATACAGACACCGAGAGCCTGACGGACGTCCCGACACCGAGAGCCCGACGGACGTGCCGACGCCGAGAGCCCGACGGACGTCCCGACGCCGATGGCCCGACGGACGTCCCGACGCCGATGGCCCGACGGACGTCCGGACGCCGATGGCCCGACGGACGTCCCGACGCCGATGGCCCGACGGACGTCCGGACGCCGATGGCCCGACGGACGTCCGGACGCCGAGAGCCCGACGGACGTCCCGACGCCGATGGCCCGACGGACGTCCCGACGCCATGGCCCGACGGACGTCCCGACGCCGATGGCCCGACGGACGTCCGGACGCCGAGAGCCCGACGGACGTCCGGACGCCGAGAGCCCGACGGACGTCCCGACGCCGAGAGCCCGACGGACGTCCGGACGCCGAGAGCCCGAAGGACGTCCCGACGCCGAGAGCCCGACGGACGTCCCGACGCCGACGGCCCGACGGACGTCCCGACGCCGAGGGCCCGACGGACGTCCCGACGCCGAGATACCGACGGACGTCCCGACGCCGACGGCCCGACGGACGTCCCGACGCCGAGAGGCCGACATACGTCCCGACGCCGACGGCCCGACGGACGTCCCGACATAGAGCTGAAAGTTACCTAAATACAGACACCGAGAGCCTGACGGACGTCCCGACGCAGAGAGCCCGACGGACGTCCCGACGCCGAGGGCCCGACGGACGTCCGGACGCCGATGGCCCGACGGACGTCCCGACGCCGAGAGCCCGACGGACGTCCGGACGCCGAGAGCCCGAAGGACGTCCGGACGCCGAGAGCCCGAAGGACGTCCCGACGCCGACGGCCCGACGGACGTCCCGACGCCGAGGGCCAGACGGACGTCCCGACGCCGAGATACCGACGGACGTCCCGACGCCGACGGCCCGATGGACGTCCCGACGCCGAGAGGCCGACATACGTCCCGACGCCGACGGCCCGACGGACGTCCCGACATAGAGCTGAAAGTTACCTAAATACAGACACCGAGAGCCCGACGGACGTGCCGACGCCGAGAGCCCGACGGACGTGCCGACGCCGAGAGCCCGACGGACGTCCCGACGCCGATGGCCCGACGGACGTCCCGACATAGAGCTGAAAGTTACCTAAATACAGACACCGAGAGCCCGACGGACGTCCCGACGCCGAGAGCCCGACGGACGTCCCGACGCCGAGGGCCCGACGGACGTCCCGACGCCGAGGGCCCGACGGACGTCTGGACGCCGATGGCCCGACGGACGTCCCGACGCCGAGATACCGACGGACGTCCCGACGCCGATGGCCCGACGGACGTCCGGACGCCGAGAGCCCGACGGACGTCCCGACGCCGAGAGCCCGAAGGACGTCCCGACGCCAAGAGCCCGACGGACGTCCCGACGCCGACGGCCCGACGGACGTCCGGACGCCGATGGCCCGACGGACGTCCCGACGCCGAGATACCGACGGACGTCCCGACGCCGACGGCCCGACGGACGTCCCGACGCCGACGGCCCGACGGACGTCCGGACGCCGACGGCCCGACGGACGTCCGGACGCCGAGAGCCCGACGGACGTCCCGACGCCGCGAGCCCGACGGACGTCCCGACGCCGACGGCCCGACGGACGTCCCGACATAGAGCTGAAAGTTACCTAAATACAGACACCGAGAGCCTGACGGACGTCCCGACGCCGAGAGCCCGACGGACGTGCCGACGCCGAGAGCCCGACGGACGTCCCGACGCCGATGGCCCGACGGACGTCCGGACGCCGATGGCCCGACGGACGTCCCGACGCCATGGCCCGACGGACGTCCCGACGCCGATGGCCCGACGGACGTCCGGACGCCGAGAGCCCGACGGACGTCCGGACGCCGAGAGCCCGACGGACGTCCGGACGCCGAGAGCCCGAAGGACGTCCCGACGCCGAGAGCCCGACGGACGTCCCGACGCCGACGGCCCGACGGACGTCCCGACGCCGAGGGCCCGACAGACGTCCCGACGCCGAGATACCGACGGACGTCCCGACGCCAACGGCCCGACGGACGTCCCGACGCCGAGAGGCCGACATACGTCCCGACGCCGACGGCCCGACGGACGTCCCGACATAGAGCTGAAAGTTACCTAAATACAGACACCGAGAGCCCGACGGACGTCCCGACGCCGAGAGCCCGACGGACGTCCCGACGCCGAGGGCCCGACGGACGTCCCGACGCCGAGGGCCCGACGGACGTCCGGACGCCGATGGCCCGACGGACGTCCCGACGCCGAGATACCGACGGACGTCCCGACGCCGATGGCCCGACGGACGTCCCGACGCCGATGGCCCGACGGACGTCCGGACGCCGAGAGCCCGACGGACGTCCCGACGCCGAGAGCCCGAAGGACGTCCCGACGCCAAGAGCCCGACGGACGTCCCGACGCCGATGGCCCGACGGACGTCCCGACGCCGAGATACCGACGGACGTCCCGACGCCGACGGCCCGACGGACGTCCCGACGCCGATGGCCCGACGGACGTCCCGACGCCGATGGCCCGACGGACGTCCCGACATAGACCTAAAAGTTACCTAAATACAGACACCGAGAGCCCGACGGACTTCCCGACGCCGAGAGCCCGACGGACGTCCCGACGCCGATGTCCCGACGGACGTCCGGACGCCGATGGCCCGACGGACGTCCCGACGCCGATGGCCCGACGGACGTCCGGACGCCGAGGGCCCGACGGACGTCCGGACGCCGAGAGCCCGACGGACGTCCGGACGCCGAGAGCCCGACGGACGTCCCGACGCCGAGAGCCCGACGGACGTCCCGACGCCGACGGCCCGACGGACGTCCCGACGCCGAGATACCGACGGACGTCCCGACGCCGACGGCCCGACAGACGTCCCGACGCCGAGAGGCCGACATACGTCCCGACGCCGACGGCCCGACGGACGTCCCGACATAGAGCTGAAAGTTACCTAAATACAGACACCGAGAGCCTGACGGACGTCCCGACACCGAGAGCCCGACGGACGTGCCGACGCCGAGAGCCCGACGGACGTCCCGACGCCGATGGCCCGACGGACGTCCGGACGCCGATGGCCCGACGGACGTCCCGACGCCGATGGCCCGACGGACGTCCGGACGCCGATGGCCCGACGGACGTCCGGACGCCGAGAGCCCGACGGACGTCCCGACGCCGATGGCCCGACGGACGTCCCGACGCCATGGCCCGACGGACGTCCCGACGCCGATGGCCCGACGGACGTCCGGACGCCGAGAGCCCGACGGACGTCCGGACGCCGAGAGCCCGACGGACGTCCCGACGCCGAGAGCCCGACGGACGTCCGGACGCCGAGAGCCCGAAGGACGTCCCGACGCCGAGAGCCCGACGGACGTCCCGACGCCGACGGCCCGACGGACGTCCCGACGCCGAGGGCCCGACGGACGTCCCGACGCCGAGATACCGACGGACGTCCCGACGCCGACGGCCCGACGGACGTCCCGACGCCGAGAGCCCGACGGACGTGCCGACGCCGAGAGCCCGACGGACGTCCCGACATAGAGCTGAAAGTTACCTAAATACAGACACCGAGAGCCTGACGGACGTCCCGACGCAGAGAGCCCGACGGACGTCCCGACGCCGAGGGCCCGACGGACGTCCGGACGCCGATGGCCCGACGGACGTCCCGACGCCGAGAGCCCGACGGACGTCCGGACGCCGAGAGCCCGAAGGACGTCCGGACGCCGAGAGCCCGAAGGACGTCCCGACGCCGACGGCCCGACGGACGTCCCGACGCCGAGGGCCAGACGGACGTCCCGACGCCGAGATACCGACGGACGTCCCGACGCCGACGGCCCGATGGACGTCCCGACGCCGAGAGGCCGACATACGTCCCGACGCCGACGGCCCGACGGACGTCCCGACATAGAGCTGAAAGTTACCTAAATACAGACACCGAGAGCCCGACGGACGTGCCGACGCCGAGAGCCCGACGGACGTGCCGACGCCGAGAGCCCGACGGACGTCCCGACGCCGATGGCCCGACGGACGTCCCGACATAGAGCTGAAAGTTACCTAAATACAGACACCGAGAGCCTGACGGACGTCCCGACGCCGAGAGCCCGACGGACTTGCCGACGCCGAGAGCCCGACGGACGTCCCGACGCCGATGGCCCGACGGACGTCCGGACGCCGATGGCCCGACGGACGTCCCGACGCCGATGGCCCGACGGACGTCCGGACGCCGATGGCCCGACGGACGTCCGGACGCCAAGAGCCCGACGGACGTCCCGACGCCGATGGCCCGACGGACGTCCCGACGCCATGGCCCGACGGACGTCCCGACGCCGAGAGCCCGACGGACGTCCGGACGCCGAGAGCCCGAAGGACGTCCCGACGCCGAGAGCCCGACGGACGTCCCGACGCCGACGGCCCGACGGACGTCCCGACGCCGAGATACCGACGGACGTCCCGACGCCGACGGCCCGACGGACGTCCCGACGCCGAGAGGCCGACATACGTCCCGACGCCGACGGCCCGACGGACGTCCCGACATAGAGCTGAAAGTTACCTAAATACAGACACCGAGAGCCCGACGGACGTCCCGACGCCGAGAGCCCGACGGACGTCCCGACGCCGAGGGCCCGACGGACGTCCCGACGCCGAGGGCCCGACGGACGTCTGGACGCCGATGGCCCGACGGACGTCCCGACGCCGAGATACCGACGGACGTCCCGACGCCGATGGCCCGACGGACGTCCGGACGCCGAGAGCCCGACGGACGTCCCGACGCCGAGAGCCCGAAGGACGTCCCGACGCCGAGAGCCCGACGGACGTCCCGACGCCGATGGCCCGACGGACGTCCGGACGCCGATGGCCCGACGGACGTCCGGACGCCGAGGGCCCGACGGACGTCCCGACGCCGATGGCCCGACGGACGTCCGGACGCCGATGGCCCGACGGACGTCCCGACGCCGATGGCCCGACGGACGTCCGGACGCCGAGAGCCCGACGGACGTCCCGACGCCGCGAGCCCGACGGACGTCCCGACGCCGACGGCCCGACGGACGTCCCGACATAGAGCTGAAAGTTACCTAAATACAGACACCGAGAGCCTGACGGACGTCCCGACGCCGAGAGCCCGACGGACGTGCCGACGCCGAGAGCCCGACGGACGTCCCGACGCCGATGGCCCGACGGACGTCCGGACGCCGATGGCCCGACGGACGTCCCGACGCCATGGCCCGACGGACGTCCCGACGCCGATGGCCCGACGGACGTCCGGACGCCGAGAGCCCGACGGACGTCCGGACGCCGAGAGCCCGACGGACGTCCCGACGCCGAGGGCCCGACGGACGTCCGGACGCCGAGAGCCCGACGGACGTCCCGACGCCGAGATACCGACGGACGTCCCGACGCCGACGGCCCGACGGACGTCCGGACGCCGACGGCCCGACGGACGTCCCGACGCCGATGGCCCGACGGACGTCCGGACGCCGATGGCCCGACGGACGTCCGGACGCCGAGAGCCCGAAGGACGTCCCGACGCCGAGAGCCCGACGGACGTCCCGACGCCGACGGCCCGACGTACGTCCCGACGCCGAGGGCCCGACGGACGTCCCGACGCCGAGATACCGACGGACGTCCCGACGCCGACGGCCCGACGGACGTCCCGACGCCGAGAGGCCGACATACGTCCCGACGCCGACGGCCCGACGGACGTCCCGACATAGAGCTGAAAGTTACCTAAATACAGACACCGAGAGCCTGACGGACGTCCCGACGCCGAGAGCCCGACGGACGTCCCGACGCCGAGGGCCCGACGGACGTCCGGACGCCGATGGCCCGACGGACGTCCCGACGCCGATGGCCCGACGGACGTCCGGACGCCGAGAGCCCGACGGACGTCCCGACGCCGCGAGCCCGACGGACGTCCCGACGCCGACGGCCCGACGGACGTCCCGACATAGAGCTGAAAGTTACCTAAATACAGACACCGAGAGCCTGACGGACGTCCCGACGCCGAGAGCCCGACGGACGTGCCGACGCCGAGAGCCCGACGGACGTCCCGACGCCGATGGCCCGACGGACGTCCGGACGCCGATGGCCCGACGGACGTCCCGACGCCATGGCCCGACGGACGTCCCGACGCCGATGGCCCGACGGACGTCCGGACGCCGAGAGCCCGACGGACGTCCGGACGCCGAGAGCCCGACGGACGTCCCGACGCCGAGGGCCCGACGGACGTCCGGACGCCGAGAGCCCGAAGGACGTCCCGACGCCGAGAGCCCGACGGACGTCCCGACGCCGACGGCCCGACGGACGTCCCGACGCCGAGGGCCCGACAGACGTCCCGACGCCGAGATACCGACGGACGTCCCGACGCCAACGGCCCGACGGACGTCCCGACGCCGAGAGGCCGACATACGTCCCGACGCCGACGGCCCGACGGACGTCCCGACATAGAGCTGAAAGTTACCTAAATACAGACACCGAGAGCCCGACGGACGTCCCGACGCCGAGAGCCCGACGGACGTCCCGACGCCGAGGGCCCGACGGACGTCCCGACGCCGAGGGCCCGACGGACGTCTGGACGCCGATGGCCCGACGGACGTCCCGACGCCGAGATACCGACGGACGTCCCGACGCCGATGGCCCGACGGACGTCCCGACGCCGATGGCCCGACGGACGTCCGGACGCCGAGAGCCCGACGGACGTCCCGACGCCGATGGCCCGACGGACGTCCCGACGCCATGGCCCGACGGACGTCCCGACGCCGAGAGCCCGACGGACGTCCGGACGCCGAGAGCCCGAAGGACGTCCTGACGCCGAGAGCCCGACGGACGTCCCGACGCCGACGGCCCGACGGACGTCCCGACGCCGAGATACCGACGGACGTCCCAACGCCGACGGCCCGACGGACGTCCCTACGCCGAGAGGCCGACATAGGTCCCGACGCCGACGGCCCGACGGACGTCCCGACATAGAGTTGAAAGTTACCTAAATACAGACACCGAGAGCCTGACGGACGTCCCGACACCGAGAGCCCGACGGACGTGCCGACGTCGAGAGCCCGACGGACGTCCCGACGCCGATGGCCCGACGGACGTCCGGACGCCGAGAGCCCGACGGACGTCCCGAAGCCGATGGCCCGACGGACGTCCCGACGCCATGGCCCGACGGACGTCCCGACGCCGATGGCCCGACGGACGTCCCGACGCCGATGGCCCGACGGACGTCCCGACGCCGAGAGCCCGACGGACGTCCGGACGCCGAGAGCCCGAAGGACGTCCGGACGCCGAGAGCCCGACGGACGTCCCGACGCCGAGGGCCCGACGGACGTCACGACGCCGAGATACCGACGGACGTCCCGACGCCGACGGCCCGACGGACGTCCCGACGCCGAGAGGCCGACATACGTCCCGACGCCGACGGCCCGACGGACGTCCCGACATAGAGCTGAAAGTTACCTAAATACAGACACCGAGAGCCTGACGGACGTCCCGACGCCGAGAGCCCGACGGACGTCCCGACGCCGAGAGCCCGACGGACGTCCCGACGCCGATGGCCCGACGGACGTCCGGACGCCGATGGCCCGACGGACGTCCCGACGCCGATGGCCCGACGGACGTCCGGACGCCGATGGCCCGACGGACGTCCCGACGCCGAGAGCCCGACGGACGTCCCGACGCCGAGGGCCCGAAGGACGTCCCGACGCCGAGAGCCCGACGGACGTCCCGACGCCGACGGCCCGACGGACGTCATGACGCCGAGGGCCCGACGGACGTCCCGACGCCGAGATACCGACGGACGTCCCGACGCCGACGGCCCGACGGACGTCCCGACGCCGAGAGGCCGACATACGTCCCGACGCCGACGGCCCGACGGACGTCCCGACATAGAGCTGAAAGTTACCTAAATACAGACACCGAGAGCCTGACGGACGTCCCGACGCCGAGAGCCCGACGGACGTGCCGACGCCGAGAGCCCGACGGACGTCCCGACGCCGATGGCCCGACGGACGTCCGGACGCCGATGGCCCGACGGACGTCCCGACGCCGATGGCCCGACGGACGTCCGGACGCCGAGAGCCCGAAGGACGTCCCGACGCCGAGAGCCCGACGGACGTCCCGACGCCGACGGCCCGACGGACGTCCCGACGCCGAGGGCCCGACGGACGTCCCGACGCCGAGATACCGACGGACGTCCCGACGCCGACGGCCCGACGGACGTCCCGACGCCGAGAGGCCGACATACGTCCCGACGCCGACGGCCCGACGGACGTCCCGACATAGAGCTGAAAGTTACCTAAATACAGACACCGAGAGCCTGACGGACGTCCCGACGCCGAGAGCCCGACGGACGTCCCGACGCCGAGGGCCCGACGGACGTCCCGACGCCGAGGGCCCGACGGACGTCCGGACGCTGATGGCCCGACGGACGTCCCGACGCCGAGAGCCCGACGGACGTCCGGACGCCGAGAGCCCGACGGACGTCCGGACGCCGAGAGCCCGAAGGACGTCCCGACGCCGAGAGCCCGACGGACGTCCCGACGCCGATGGCCCGACGGACGTCCGGACGCCGATGGCCCGACGGACGTCCTGACGCCGATGGCCCGACGGACGTCCGGACGCCGATGGCCCGACGGACGTCCGGACGCCGATGGCCCGACGGACGTCCCGATGCCGATGGCCCGATGGACGTCCGGACGCCGATGGCCCGACGGACGTCCGGACGCCGAGGGCCCGACGGACGTCCCGACGCCGATGGCGCGACGGACGTCCCGACGCCGAGAGCCCGACGGACGTCCCGACGCCGACGGCCCGACGGACGTCCCGACGCCGAGATACCGACGGACGTCCCGACGCGGACGGCCCGACAGACGTCCCGACGCCGAGAGGCCGACATACGTCCCGACGCCGACGGCCCGACGGACGTCCCGACATAGAGCTGAAAGTTACCTAAATTCAGACACCGAGAGCCTGACGGACGTCCTGACGCCGAGAGCCCGACGGACGTCCCGACGCCGAGAGCCCGACGGACGTCCCGACGCCGATGGCCCGACGGACGTCCGGACGCCGATGGCCCGACGGACGTCCCGACGCCGATGGCCCGACGGACGTCCGGACGCCGATGGCCCGACGGACGTCCGGACGCCGAGGGCCCGACGGACGTCCCGACGCCGATGGCCAGACGGACGTCCCGACGCCATGGCCCGACGGACGTCCCGACGCCGATGGCCCGACGGACGTCCCGACGCCGATGGCCCGACGGACGTCCGGACGCCGAGAGCCCGACGGACGTCCCGACACCGCGGGCCCGACGGACGTCCCGACGCCGACGGCCCGACGGACGTCCCGACATAGAGCTGAAAGTTACCTAAATACAGACACCGAGAGCCTGACGGACGTCCCGACGCCGAGAGCCCGACGGACGTGCCGACGCCGAGAGCCCGACGGACGTCCCGACGCCGATGGCCCGACGGACGTCCGGACGCCGATGGCCCGACGGACGTCCCGACGCCATGGCCCGACGGACGTCCCGACGCCGATGGCCCGACGGACGTCCGGACGCCGAGAGCCCGACGGACGTCCGGACGCCGAGAGCCCGACGGACGTCCCGACGCCGAGGGCCCGACGGACGTCCGGACGCCGAGAGCCCGAAGGACGTCCCGACGCCGAGAGCCCGACGGACGTCCCGACGCCGACGGCCCGACGGACGTCCCGACGCCGAGGGCCCGACAGACGTCCCGACGCCGAGATACCGACGGACGTCCCGACGCCAACGGCCCGACGGACGTCCCGACGCCGAGAGGCCGACATACGTCCCGACGCCGACGGCCCGACGGACGTCCCGACATAGAGCTGAAAGTTACCTAAATACAGACACCGAGAGCCCGACGGACGTCCCGACGCCGAGATCCCGACGGACGTCCCGACGCCGAGGGCCCGACGGACGTCCCGACGCCGAGGGCCCGACGGACGTCCGGACGCCGAGGGCCCGACGGACGTCCCGACGCCGATGGCCCGACGGACGTCCCGACGCCATGGCCCGACGGACGTCCCGACGCCGATGGCCCGACGGACGTCCGGACGCCGAGAGCCCGACGGACGTCCGGACGCCGAGAGCCCGACGGACGTCCGGACGCCGAGATACCGACGGACGTCCCGACGCCGACGGCCCGACGGACGTCCCGACGCCGAGAGGCCGACATACGTCCCGACGCCGACGGCCCGACGGACGTCCGGACGCCGATGGCCCGACGGACGTCCCGACGCCGATGGCCCGACGGACGTCCGGACGCCGATGGCCCGACGGACGTCCGGACGCCGAGAGCCCGACGGACGTCCCGACGCCGATGGCCCGACGGACGTCCCGACGCCATGGCCCGACAGACGTCCCGACGCCGATGGCCCGACGGACGTCCGGACGCCGAGAGCCCGACGGACGTCCGGACGCCGTTAGCCCGACGGACGTCCCGACGCCGAGAGCCCGACGGACGTCCGGACGCCGAGAGCCCGAAAGACGTCCCGACGCCGAGAGCCCGACGGACGTCCCGACGGCGACGGCCCGACGGACGTCCCGACGCCGAGGGCCCGACGGGCGTCCCGACGCCGAGATACCGACGGACGTCCCGACGCCGACGGCCCGACGGACGTCCCGACGCCGAGAGGCCGACATACGTCCCGACGCCGACGGCCCGACGGACGTCCCGACATAGAGCTGAAAGTTACCTAAATACAGACACCGAGGGCCTGACGGACGTCCGGACGCCGATGGCCCGACGGACGTCCCGACGCCGAGAGCCCGACGGACGTCCGGACGCCGAGAGCCCGAAGGACGTCCGGACGCCGAGAGCCCGAAGGACGTCCCGACGCCGATGGCCCGACGGACGTCCGGACGCCGATGGCCCGACGGACGTCCCGACGCCGATGGCCCGACGGACGTCCCGACGCCGATGGCCCGACGGACGTCCGGACGCCGAGAGCCCGACGGACGTCCCGACGCCGATGGCCCGACGGACGTCCCGACGCCGAGAGCCCGACGGACGTCCCGACGCCGAGGGCCCGACGGACGTCCCGACGCCGAGATACCGACGGACGTCCCGACGCCGACGGCCCGACGGACGTCCCGACGCCGAGAGGCCGACATACGTCCCGACGCCGACGGCCCGACGGACGTCCCGACATAGAGCTGAAAGTTACCTAAATACAGACACCGAGAGCCTGACGGACGTCCCGACGCCGAGAGCCCGACGGACGTCCCGACGCCGAGAGCCCGACGGACGTCCCGACGCCGATGGCCCGACGGACGTCCGGACGCCGATGGCCCGACGGACGTCCCGACGCCGATGGCCCGACGGACGTCCGGACGCCGATGGCCCGACGGACGTCCGGACGCCGAGGGCCCGACGGACGTCCCGACGCCGATGGCCCGACGGACGTCCCGACGCCATGGCCCGACGGACGTCCCGACGCCGATGGCCCGACGGACGTCCGGACGCCGAGAGCCCGACGGACGTCCGGACGCCGAGAGCCCGACGGACGTCCCGACGCCGAGAGCCCGACGGACGTCCCGACGCCGACGGCCCGACGGACGTCCCGACGCCGAGGGCCCGACGGACGTCCCGACGCCGAGATACCGACGGACGTCCCGACGCCGACGGCCCGACGGACGTCCCGACGCCGAGAGGCCGACATACGTCCCGACGCCGACGGCCCGACGGACGTCCCGACATAGAGCTGAAAGTTACCTAAATACAGACACCGAGAGCCTGACGGACGTCCCGACGCCGAGAGCCCGACGGACGTCCCGACGCCGAGGGCCCGACGGACGTCCGGACGCCGATGGCCCGACGGACGTCCCGACGCCGAGGGCCCGACGGACGTCCGGACGCCGAGAGCCCGACGGACGTCCGGACGCCGAGAGCCCGAAGGACGTCCCGACGCCGAGAGCCCGACGGACGTCCCGACGCCGATGGCCCGACGGACGTCCGGACGCCGATGGCCCGACGGACGTCCCGACGCCGATGGCCCGACGGACGTCCGGACGCCGATGGCCCGACGGACGTCCGGACGCCGAGGGCCCGACGGACGTCCCGACGCCGATGGCGCGACGGACGTCCCGACGCCGAGAGCCCGACGGACGTCCCGATGCCGAGGGCCCGACGGACGTCCCGACGCCGAGATACCGATGGACGTCCCGACGCGGACGGTCCGACGGACGTCCCGACGCCGAGAGGCCGACATACGTCCCGACGCCGACGGCCCGACGGACGTCCCGACATAGAGCTGAAAGTTACCTAAATACAGACACCGAGAGCCTGACGGACGTCCCGACGCCGAGAGCCCGACGGACGTCCCGACGCCGAGAGCCCGACGGACGTCCCGACGCCGATGGCCCGACGGACGTCCGGACGCCGATGGCCCGACGGACGTCCGGACGCCGAGGGCCCGACGGACGTCCCGACGCCGATGGCCCGACGGACGTCCCGACGCCATGGCCCGATGGACGTCCCGACGCCGATGGCCCGACGGACGTCCCGACGCCGATGGCCCGACGGACGTCCGGACGCCGAGAGCCCGACGGACGTCCCGACGCCGAGAGCCCGACGGACGTCCGGACGCCGAGAGCCCGACGGACGTCCGGACGCCGAGAGCCCGAAGGACGTCCCGACGCCGAGAGCCCGACGGACGTCCCGACGCCGATGGCCCGACGGACGTCATGACGCCGAGGGCCCGACGGACGTCCCGACGCCGAGATACCGACGGACGTCCCGACGCCGATGGCCCGACGGACGTCCCGACGCCAAGAGGCCGACATACGTCCCGACGCCGACGGCCCGACGGACGTCCCGACGCCGATGGCCCGACGGACGTCCCGACGCCGATGGCCCGACGGACGTCCCGACGCCGAGAGCCCGACGGACGTCTGGACGCCGAGAGCCCGAAGGACGTCCCGACGCCGAGAGCCCGACGGACGTCCCGACGCCGACGGCCCGACGGACGTCCCGACGCCGAGATACCGACGGACGTCCCGACGCCGACGGCCCGACGGACGTCCCGACGCCGAGAGGCCGACATACGTCCCGACGCCGACGGCCCGACGGACGTCCCGACATAGAGCTGAAAGTTACCTAAATACAGACACCGAGAGCCTGACGGACGTCCCGACGCCGAGAGCCCGACGGACGTCCCGACGCCGAGGGCCTGACGGACGTCCCGACGCCGAGGGCCCGACGGACGTCCGGACGCCGATGGCCCGACGGACGTCCCGACGCCGAGAGCCCGACGGACGTCCGGACGCCGAGAGCCCGACGGACGTCCGGACGCCGAGAGCCCGAAGGACGTCCCGACGCCGAGAGCCCGACGGACGTCCCGACGCCGATGGCCCGACGGACGTCCGGACGCCGATGGCCCGACGGACGTCCCGACGCCGATGGCCCGACGG
Source organism: Leptosomus discolor (assembly GCF_034619465.1). Lineage (NCBI taxonomy): Eukaryota > Metazoa > Chordata > Aves > Leptosomiformes > Leptosomidae > Leptosomus > Leptosomus discolor. The sequence goes on along the minus strand of NW_028237839.1, from coordinate 637,302 downwards.
ACGTCCGGACGCCGATGGCCCGACGGACGTCCCGACGCCGATGGCCCGACGGACGTCCGAACGCCGAGGGCCCGACGGACGTCCCGACGCCGATGGCGCGACGGACGTCCCGACGCCGAGGGCCCGACGGACGTCCCGACGCCGAGATACCGACGGACGTCCCGACGCGGACGGCCCGACGGACGTCCCGACGCCGAGAGGCCGACATACGTCCCGACGCCGACGGCCCGACGGACGTCCCGACATAGAGCTGAAAGTTACCTAAATACAGACACCGAGAGCCTGACGGACGTCCCGACGCCGAGAGCCCGACGGACGTCCCGACGCCGAGAGCCCGACGGACGTCCCGACGCCGATGGCCCGACGGACGTCCGGACGCCGATGGCCCGACGGACGTCCCGACGCCGATGGCCCGACGGACGTCCGGACGCCGATGGCCCGACGGACGTCCGGACGCCGAGGGCCCGACGGACGTCCCGACGCCGATGGCCCGACGGACGTCCCGACGCCATGGCCCGACGGACGTCCCGACGCCGATGGCCCGACGGACGTCCCGACGCCGATGGCCCGACGGACGTCCGGACGCCGAGAGCCCGAAGGACGTCCCGACGCCGAGAGCCCGACGGACGTCCCGACGCCGACGGCCCGACGGACGTCATGACGCCGAGGGCCCGACGGACGTCCCGACGCCGAGAGACCGACATACGTCCCGACGCCGACGGCCCGACGGACGTCCCGACATAGAGCTGAAAGTTACCTAAATACAGACACCGAGAGCCTGACGGACGTCCCGACGCCGAGAGCCCGACGGACGTGCCGACGCCGAGAGCCCGACGGACGTCCCGACGCCGATGGCCCGACGGACGTCCGGACGCCGATGGCCCGACGGACGTCCCGACGCCGATGGCCCGACGGACGTCCGGACGCCGAGAGCCCGAAGGACGTCCCGACGCCGAGAGCCCGACGGACGTCCCGACGCCGACGGCCCGACGGACGTCCCGACGCCGAGGGCCCGACGGACGTCCCGACGCCGAGATACCGACGGACGTCCCGACGCCGACGGCCCGACGGACGTCCCGACGCCGAGAGGCCGACATACGTCCCGACGCCGACGGCCCGACGGACGTCCCGACATAGAGCTGAAAGTTACCTAAATACAGACACCGAGAGCCTGACGGACGTCCCGACGCCGAGAGCCCGACGGACGTCCCGACGCCGAGGGCCCGACGGACGTCCCGACGCCGATGGCCCGACGGACGTCCGGACGCCGAGAGCCCGACGGACGTCCCGACGCCGAGGGCCCGACGGACGTCCCGACGCCGATGGCCCGACGGACGTCCGGACGCCGAGAGCCCGACGGACGTCCGGACGCCGAGAGCCCGACGGACGTCCCGACGCCGAGGGCCCGACGGACGTCCCGACGCCGAGAGCCCGACGGACGTCCGGACGCCGAGAGCCCGATGGACGTCCCGACGCCGAGAGCCCGACGGACGTCCTGACGCCGAGAGCCCGACGGACGTCCGGACGCCGAGAGCCCGATGGACGTCCCGACGCCGAGAGCCCGACGGACGTCCCGACGCCGACGGCCCGACGGACGTCCCGACGCCGAGAGCCCGACGGACGTGCCGACGCGAGAGCCCGACGGACGTCCCGACGCCGATGGCCCGACGGACGTCCCGACATAGAGCTGAAAGTTACCTAAATACAGACACCGAGAGCCTGACGGACGTCCCGACGCCGAGAGCCCGACGGACGTGCCGACGCCGAGAGCCCGACGGACGTCCCGACGCCGAGAGCCCGACGGACGTCCGGACGCCGAGAGCCCGAAGGACGTCCCGACGCCGAGAGCCCGACGGACGTCCCGACGCCGACGGCCCGACGGACGTCCCGACGCCGAGATACCGACGGACGTCCCGACGCCGACGGCCCGACGGACGTCCCGACGCCGAGAGGCCGACATACGTCCCGACGCCGACAGCCCGACGGACGTCCCGACATAGAGCTGAAAGTTACCTAAATACAGACACCGAGAGCCTGACGGACGTCCCGACACCGAGAGCCCGACGGACGTGCCGACGCCGAGAGCCCGACGGACGTCCCGACGCCGATGGCCCGACGGACGTCCCGACGCCGATGGCCCGACGGACGTCCGGACGCCGATGGCCCGACGGACGTCCGGACGCCGAGAGCCCGACGGACGTCCGGACGCCGAGAGCCCGACGGACGTCCCGACGCCGAGAGCCCGACGGACGTCCGGACGCCGAGAGCCCGAAGGACGTCCCGACGCCGAGAGCCCGACGGACGTCCCGACGCCGACGGCCCGACGGACGTCCCGACGCCGAGGGCCCGACGGACGTCCCGACGCCGAGATACCGACGGACGTCCCGACGCCGACGGCCCGACGGACGTCCCGACGCCGAGAGGCCGACATACGTCCCGACGCTGACGGCCCGACGGACGTCCCGACATAGAGCTGAAAGTTACCTAAATACAGACACCGAGAGCCTGACGGACGTCCCGACGCCGAGAGCCCGACGGACGTCCCGACGCCGAGGGCCCGACGGACGTCCGGACGCCGATGGCCCGACGGACGTCCCGACGCCGAGAGCCCGACGGACGTCCGGACGCCGAGAGCCCGAAGGACGTCCGGACGCCGAGAGCCCGAAGGACGTCCCGACGCCGAGAGCCCGACGGACGTCCCGACGCCGATGGCCCGACGGACGTCCGGACGCCGATGGCCCGACGGACGTCCCGACGCCGATGGCCCGACGGACGTCCGGACGCCGATGGCACGACGGACGTCCGGACGCCGATGGCCCGACGGACGTCCGGACGCCGAGAGCCCGACGGACGTCCGGACGCCGAGAGCCCGACGGACGTCCCGACGCCGAGAGCCCGACGGACGTCCGGACGCCGAGAGCCCGACGGACGTCCCGACGCCGAGAGCCCGACGGACGTCCCGACGCCGACGGCCCGACGGACGTCATGACGCCGAGGGCCCGACGGACGTCCCGACGCCGAGATACCGACGGACGTCCCGACGCCGAGGGCCCGACGGACGTCCCGACGCCGATGGCCCGACGGACGTCCGGACGCCGAGAGCCCGACGGACGTCCCGACGCCGATGGCCCGACGGACGTCCCGACGCCGAGAGCCCGACGGACGTCCCGACGCCGAGGGCCCGACGGACGTCCCGACGCCGAGATACCGACGGACGTCCCGACGCCGACGGCCCGACGGACGTCCCGACGCCGAGAGGCCGACATACGTCCCGACGCCGACGGCCCGACGGACGTCCCGACATAGAGCTGAAAGTTACCTAAATACAGACACCGAGAGCCTGACGGACGTCCCGACGCCGAGAGCCCGACGGACGTCCCGACGCCGAGAGCCCGACGGACGTCCCGACGCCGATGGCCCGACGGACGTCCGGACGCCGATGGCCCGACGGACGTCCCGACGCCGATGGCCCGACGGACGTCCGGACGCCGATGGCCCGACGGACGTCCGGACGCCGAGGGCCCGACGGACGTCCCGACGCCGATGGCCCGACGGACGTCCCGACGCCATGGCCCGACGGACGTCCCGACGCCGATGGCCCGACGGACGTCCGGACGCCGAGAGCCCGACGGACGTCCGGACGCCGAGAGCCCGACGGACGTCCCGACGCCGAGAGCCCGACGGACGTCCGGACGCCGAGAGCCCGAAGGACGTCCCGACGCCGAGAGCCCGACGGACGTCCCGACGCCGACGGCCCGACGGACGTCCCGACGCCGAGAGCCCGACGGACGTCCCGACGCCGACGGCCCGACGGACGTCCCGACGCCGAGGGCCCGACGGACGTCCCGACGCCGAGATACCGACGGACGTCCCGACGCCGACGGCCCGACGGACGTCCCGACGCCGAGAGGCCGACATACGTCCCGACGCCGACGGCCCGACGGACGTCCCGACATAGAGCTGAAAGTTACCTAAATACAGACACCGAGAGCCTGACGGACGTCCCGACGCCGAGAGCCCGACGGACGTCCCGACGCCGAGGGCCCGACGGACGTCCGGACGCCGATGGCCCGACGGACGTCCCGACGCCGAGGGCCCGACGGACGTCCGGACGCCGAGAGCCCGACGGACGTCCGGACGCCGAGAGCCCGAAGGACGTCCCGACGCCGAGAGCCCGACGGACGTCCCGACGCCGATGGCCCAACGGACGTCCGGACGCCGATGGCCCGACGGACGTCCCGACGCCGATGGCCCGACGGACGTCCGGACGCCGATGGCCCGACGGACGTCCGGACGCCGATGGCCCGACGGACGTCCGGACGCCGAGGGCCCGACGGACGTCCCGACGCCGATGGCGCGACGGACGTCCCGACGCCGAGAGCCCGACGGACGTCCCGACGCCGAGGGCCCGACGGACGTCCCGACGCCGAGATACCGAAGGACGTCCCGACGCCGACGGCCCGACGGACGTCCCGACGCCGAGAGGCCGACATACGTCCCGACGCCGACGGCCCGACGGACGTCCCGACATAGAGCTGAAAGTTACCTAAATACAGACACCGAGAGCCTGACGGACGTCCCGACGCCGAGAGCCCGACGGACGTCCCGACGCCGAGAGCCCGACGGACGTCCCGACGCCGATGGCCCGACGGACGTCCGGACGCCGATGGCCCGACGGACGTCCGGACGCCGAGGGCCCGACGGACGTCCCGACGCCGATGGCCCGACGGACGTCCCGACGCCATGGCCCGATGGACGTCCCGACGCCGATGGCCCGACGGACGTCCCGACGCCGATGGCCCGACGGACGTCCGGACGCCGAGAGCCCGACGGACGTCCCGACGCCGAGAGCCCGACGGACGTCCGGACGCCGAGAGCCCGACGGACGTCCGGACGCCGAGAGCCCGAAGGACGTCCCGACGCCGAGAGCCCGACGGACGTCCCGACGCCGACGGCCCGACGGACGTCATGACGCCGAGGGCCCGACGGACGTCCCGACGCCGAGATACCGACGGACGTCCCGACGCCGATGGCCCGACGGACGTCCCGACGCCAAGAGGCCGACATACGTCCCGACGCCGACGGCCCGACGGACGTCCCGACGCCGATGGCCCGACGGACGTCCCGACGCCGATGGCCCGACGGACGTCCCGACGCCGAGAGCCCGACGGACGTCTGGACGCCGAGAGCCCGAAGGACGTCCCGACGCCGAGAGCCCGACGGACGTCCCGACGCCGACGGCCCGACGGACGTCCCGACGCCGAGATACCGACGGACGTCCCGACGCCGACGGCCCGACGGACGTCCCGACGCCGAGAGGCCGACATACGTCCCGACGCCGACGGCCCGACGGACGTCCCGACATAGAGCTGAAAGTTACCTAAATACAGACACCGAGAGCCTGACGGACGTCCCGACGCCGAGAGCCCGACGGACGTCCCGACGCCGAGGGCCTGACGGACGTCCCGACGCCGAGGGCCCGACGGACGTCCGGACGCCGATGGCCCGACGGACGTCCCGACGCCGAGAGCCCGACGGACGTCCGGACGCCGAGAGCCCGACGGACGTCCGGACGCCGAGAGCCCGAAGGACGTCCCGACGCCGAGAGCCCGACGGACGTCCCGACGCCGATGGCCCGACGGACGTCCGGACGCCGATGGCCCGACGGACGTCCCGACGCCGATGGCCCGACGGACGTCCGGACGCCGATGGCCCGACGGACGTCCCGACGCCGATGGCCCGACGGACGTCCGAACGCCGAGGGCCCGACGGACGTCCCGACGCCGATGGCGCGACGGACGTCCCGACGCCGAGGGCCCGACGGACATCCCGACGCCGAGATACCGACGGACGTCCCGACGCGGACGGCCCGACGGACGTCCCGACGCCGAGAGGCCGACATACGTCCCGACGCCGACGGCCCGACGGACGTCCCGACATAGAGCTGAAAGTTACCTAAATACAGACACCGAGAGCCTGACGGACGTCCCGACGCCGAGAGCCCGACGGACGTCCCGACGCCGAGAGCCCGACGGACGTCCCGACGCCGATGGCCCGACGGACGTCCGGACGCCGATGGCCCGACGGACGTCCCGACGCCGATGGCCCGACGGACGTCCGGACGCCGATGGCCCGACGGACGTCCGGACGCCGAGGGCCCGACGGACGTCCCGACGCCGATGGCCCGACGGACGTCCCGACGCCATGGCCCGACGGACGTCCCGACGCCGATGGCCCGACGGACGTCCCGACGCCGATGGCCCGACGGACGTCCGGACGCCGAGAGCCCGAAGGACGTCCCGACGCCGAGAGCCCGACGGACGTCCCGACGCCGACGGCCCGACGGACGTCATGACGCCGAGGGCCCGACGGACGTCCCGACGCCGAGAGACCGACATACGTCCCGACGCCGACGGCCCGACGGACGTCCCGACATAGAGCTGAAAGTTACCTAAATACAGACACCGAGAGCCTGACGGACGTCCCGACGCCGAGAGCCCGACGGACGTGCCGACGCCGAGAGCCCGACGGACGTCCCGACGCCGATGGCCCGACGGACGTCCGGACGCCGATGGCCCGACGGACGTCCCGACGCCGATGGCCCGACGGACGTCCGGACGCCGAGAGCCCGAAGGACGTCCCGACGCCGAGAGCCCGACGGACGTCCCGACGCCGACGGCCCGACGGACGTCCCGACGCCGAGGGCCCGACGGACGTCCCGACGCCGAGATACCGACGGACGTCCCGACGCCGACGGCCCGACGGACGTCCCGACGCCGAGAGGCCGACATACGTCCCGACGCCGACGGCCCGACGGACGTCCCGACATAGAGCTGAAAGTTACCTAAATACAGACACCGAGAGCCTGACGGACGTCCCGACGCCGAGAGCCCGACGGACGTCCCGACGCCGAGGGCCCGACGGACGTCCCGACGCCGATGGCCCGACGGACGTCCGGACGCCGAGAGCCCGACGGACGTCCCGACGCCGAGGGCCCGACGGACGTCCCGACGCCGATGGCCCGACGGACGTCCGGACGCCGAGAGCCCGACGGACGTCCGGACGCCGAGAGCCCGACGGACGTCCCGACGCCGAGGGCCCGACGGACGTCCCGACGCCGAGAGCCCGACGGACGTCCGGACGCCGAGAGCCCGATGGACGTCCCGACGCCGAGAGCCCGACGGACGTCCTGACGCCGAGAGCCCGACGGACGTCCGGACGCCGAGAGCCCGATGGACGTCCCGACGCCGAGAGCCCGACGGACGTCCCGACGCCGACGGCCCGACGGACGTCCCGACGCCGAGAGCCCGACGGACGTGCCGACGCGAGAGCCCGACGGACGTCCCGACGCCGATGGCCCGACGGACGTCCCGACATAGAGCTGAAAGTTACCTAAATACAGACACCGAGAGCCTGACGGACGTCCCGACGCCGAGAGCCCGACGGACGTGCCGACGCCGAGAGCCCGACGGACGTCCCGACGCCGAGAGCCCGACGGACGTCCGGACGCCGAGAGCCCGAAGGACGTCCCGACGCCGAGAGCCCGACGGACGTCCCGACGCCGACGGCCCGACGGACGTCCCGACGCCGAGATACCGACGGACGTCCCGACGCCGACGGCCCGACGGACGTCCCGACGCCGAGAGGCCGACATACGTCCCGACGCCGACAGCCCGACGGACGTCCCGACATAGAGCTGAAAGTTACCTAAATACAGACACCGAGAGCCTGACGGACGTCCCGACACCGAGAGCCCGACGGACGTGCCGACGCCGAGAGCCCGACGGACGTCCCGACGCCGATGGCCCGACGGACGTCCCGACGCCGATGGCCCGACGGACGTCCGGACGCCGATGGCCCGACGGACGTCCGGACGCCGAGAGCCCGACGGACGTCCGGACGCCGAGAGCCCGACGGACGTCCCGACGCCGAGAGCCCGACGGACGTCCGGACGCCGAGAGCCCGAAGGACGTCCCGACGCCGAGAGCCCGACGGACGTCCCGACGCCGACGGCCCGACGGACGTCCCGACGCCGAGGGCCCGACGGACGTCCCGACGCCGAGATACCGACGGACGTCCCGACGCCGACGGCCCGACGGACGTCCCGACGCCGAGAGGCCGACATACGTCCCGACGCCGACGGCCCGACGGACGTCCCGACATAGAGCTGAAAGTTACCTAAATACAGACACCGAGAGCCTGACGGACGTCCCGACGCCGAGAGCCCGACGGACGTCCCGACGCCGAGGGCCCGACGGACGTCCGGACGCCGATGGCCCGACGGACGTCCCGACGCCGAGAGCCCGACGGACGTCCGGACGCCGAGAGCCCGAAGGACGTCCGGACGCCGAGAGCCCGAAGGACGTCCCGACGCCGAGAGCCCGACGGACGTCCCGACGCCGATGGCCCGACGGACGTCCGGACGCCGATGGCCCGACGGACGTCCCGACGCCGATGGCCCGACGGACGTCCGGACGCCGATGGCACGACGGACGTCCGGACGCCGATGGCCCGACGGACGTCCGGACGCCGAGAGCCCGACGGACGTCCGGACGCCGAGAGCCCGACGGACGTCCCGACGCCGAGAGCCCGACGGACGTCCGGACGCCGAGAGCCCGACGGACGTCCCGACGCCGAGAGCCCGACGGACGTCCCGACGCCGACGGCCCGACGGACGTCATGACGCCGAGGGCCCGACGGACGTCCCGACGCCGAGATACCGACGGACGTCCCGACGCCGACGGCCCGACGGACGTCCCGACGCCGAGAGGCCGACATACGTCCCGACGCCGACGGCCCGACGGACGTCCCGACATAGAGCTGAAAGTTACCTAAATACAGACACCGAGAGCCTGACGGACGTCCCGACGCCGAGAGCCCGACGGACGTGCCGACGCCGAGAGCCCGACGGACGTCCCGACGCCGATGGCCCGACGGACGTCCGGACGCCGATGGCCCGACGGACGTCCCGACGCCGATGGCCCGACGGACGTCCGGACGCCGAGAGCCCGACGGACGTCCCGACGCCGACGGCCCGACGGACGTCCCGACGCCGAGGGCCCGACGGACGTCCCAACGCCGAGATACCGACGGACGTCCCGACGCCGACGGCCCGACGGACGTCCCGACGCCGAGAGGCCGACATACGTCCCGACGCCGACGGCCCGACGGACGTCCCGACATAGAGCTGAAAGTTACCTAAATACAGACACCGAGAGCCTGACGGACGTCCCGACGCCGAGAGCCCGACGGACGTCCCGACGCCGAGGGCCCGACGGACGTCCCGACGCCGACGGCCCGACGGACGTCCCGACGCCGATGGCCCGACGGACGTCCGGACGCCGAGAGCCCGACGGACGTCCGCACGCCGAGAGCCCGACGGACGTCCCGACGCCGAGAGACCGACGGACGTCCGGACGCCGAGAGCCCGAAGGACGTCCCGACGCCGAGAGCCCGACGGACGTCCCGACGCCGACGGCCTGACGGACGTCCCGACGCCGAGGGCCCGACGGACGTCCCGACGCCGAGATACCGACGGACGTCCCGACGCCGACGGCCCGACGGACGTCCGGACGCCGAGAGCCCGAAGGACGTCCCGACGCCGAGAGCCCGACGGACGTCCCGACGCCGACGGCCCGACGGACGTCCCGACGCCGAGGGCCCGACGGACGTCCCGACGCCGAGATACCGACGGACGTCCCGACGCCGACGGCCCGACGGACGTCCCGACGCCGAGAGGCCGACATACGTCCCGACGCCGACGGCCCGACGGACGTCCCGACATAGAGCTGAAAGTTACCTAAATACAGACACCGAGAGCCTGACGGACGTCCCGACGCCGAGAGCCCGACGGACGTCCGGACGCCGAGAGCCCGACGGACGTCCCGACGCCGATGGCCCGACGGACGTCCGGACGCCGAGAGCCCGACGGACGTCCCGACGCCGAGGGCCCGACGGACGTCCCGACGCCGATGGCCCGACGGACGTCCGGACGCCGAGAGCCCGACGGACGTCCGGACGCCGAGAGCCCGACGGACGTCCCGACGCCGAGGGCCCGACGGACGTCTCGACGCCGAGAGCCCGACGGACGTCCGGACGCCGAGAGCCCGACGGACGTCCCGACGCCGAGAGCCCGATGGACGTCCCGACGCCGAGAGCCCGACGGACGTCCCGACGCCGACGGCCCGACGGACGTACCGACGCCGAGGGCCAGATGGACGTCCCGACGCCGAGATACTGACAGACGTCCCGACGCCGACGGCCCGACGGACGTCCCGACGCCGAGAGGCCGACATACGTCCCGACGCCGACGGCCCGACGGACGTCCCGACATAGAGCTGAAAGTTACCTAAATACAGACACCGAGACCCTGACGGACGTCCCGACGCCGAGAGCCCGACGGACGTGCCGACGCCGAGAGCCCGACGGACGTCCCGACGCCGATGGCCCGACGGACGTCCCGACATAGAGCTGAAAGTTACCTAAATACAGACACCGAGAGCCTGACGGACGTCCCGACGCCGAGAGCCCGACGGACGTGCCGACGCCGAGAGCCCGACGGACGTCCCGACGCCGAGAGCCCGACGGACGTCCGGACGCCGAGAGCCCGAAGGACGTCCCGACGCCGAGAGCCCGACGGACGTCCCGACGCCGACGGCCCGACGGGCGTCCCGACGCCGAGATACCGACGGACGTCCCGACGCCGACGGCCCGACGGACGTCCCGACGCCGAGAGGCCGACATACGTCCCGACGCCGACGGCCCGACGGACGTCCCGACATAGAGCTGAAAGTTACCTAAATACAGACACCGAGAGCCTGACGGACGTCCCGACACCGAGAGCCCGACGGACGTGCCGACGCCGAGAGCCCGACGGACGTCCCGACGCCGATGGCCCGACGGACGTCCGGACGCCGATGGCCCGACGGACGTCCCGACGCCGATGGCCCGACGGACGTCCGGACGCCGATGGCCCGACGGACGTCCGGACGCCGATGGCCCGACGGACGTCCCGACGCCGATGGCCCGACGGACGTCCGGACGCTGATGGCCCGACGGACGTCCCGACGCCGATGGCCCGACGGACGTCCCGACGCCATGGCCCGACGGACGTCCCGACGCCGATGGCCCGACGGACGTCCGGACGTCGAGAGCCCGACGGACGTCTGGACGCCGAGAGCCCGAAGGACGTCCCGACGCCGAGAGCCCGACGGACGTCCCGACGCCGACGGCCCGACGGACGTCCCGACGCCGAGGGCCCGACGGACGTCCCGACGCCGAGATACCGACGGACGTCCCGACGCCGACGGCCCGACGGACGTCCCGACGCCGATGGCCCGACGGACGTCCGGACGCCCATGGCCCGACGGACGTCCAGACGCCGATGGCCCGACGGACGTCCGGACGCCGAGAGCCCGAAGGACGTCCCGACGCCGAGAGCCCGACGGACGTCCCGACGCCGACGGCCCGACGGACGTCCCGACGCCGATGGCCCGACGGACGTCCCGACGCCGATGGCCCGACGGACGTCCCGACGCCGAGAGCCCGACGGACGTCCGGACGCCGAGAGCCCGAAGGACGTCCCGACGCCGAGAGCCCGACGGACGTCCCGACGCCGACGGCCCGACGGACGTCCCGACGCCGAGATACCGACGGACGTCCCGACGCCGACGGCCCGACGGACGTCCCGACGCCGAGAGGCCGACATACGTCCCGACGCCGACGGCCCGACGGACGTCCCGACATAGAGCTGAAAGTTACCTAAATACAGAGACCGAGAGCCTGACGGACGTCCCGACGCCGAGAGCCCGACGGACGTCCCGACGCCCAGGGCCTGACGGACGTCCGGACGCCGATGGCCCGACGGACGTCCCGACGCCGAGAGCCCGACGGACGTCCGGACGCCGAGAGCCCGAAGGACGTCCGGACGCCGAGAGCCCGAAGGACGTCCCGACGCCGAGAGCCCGACGGACGTCCCGACGCCGATGGCCCGACGGACGTCCGGACGCCGATGGCCCGACGGACGTCCCGACGCCGATGGCCCGACGGACGTCCGGACGCCGATGGCCCGACGGACGTCCGGACGCCGAGAGCCCGACGGACGTCCCGACGCCGATGGCCCGACGGACGTCCCGACGCCGAGAGCCCGACGGACGTCCCGACGCCGAGGGCCCGACGGACGTCCCGACGCCGAGATACCGACGGACGTCCCGACGCCGACGGCCCGACGGACGTCCCGACGCCGAGAGGCCGACATACGTCCCGACGCCGACGGCCCGACGGACGTCCCGACATAGAGCTGAAAGTTACCTAAATACAGACACCGAGAGCCTGACGGACGTCCCGACGCCGAGAGCCCGACGGACGTCCCGACGCCGAGAGCCCGACGGACGTCCCGACGCCGATGGCCCGACGGACGTCCCGACGCCGATGGCCCGACGGACGTCCGGACGCCGATGGCCCGACGGACGTCCAGACGCCGAGGGCCCGACGGACGTCCCGACGCCGATGGCCCGACGGACGTCCCGACGCCATGGCCCGACGGACGTCCCGACGCCGATGGCCCGACGGACGTCCCGACGCCGATGGCCCGACGGACGTCCGGACGCCGAGAGCCCGACGGACGTCCCGACGCCGAGAGCCCGACGGACGTCCGGACGCCGAGAGCCCGAAGGACGTCCCGACGCCGAGAGCCCGACGGACGTCCCGACGCCGACGGCCCGACGGACGTCCCGACGCCGACGGCCCGACGGACGTCCGGACGCCGATGGCCCGACGGACGTCCCGACGCCGATGGCCCGACGGACGTCCGGACGCCGATGGCCCGACGGACGTCCGGACGCCGAGAGCCCGACGGACGTCCCGACGCCGATGGCCCGACGGACGTCCCGACGCCATGGCCCGACAGACGTCCCGACGCCGATGGCCCGACGGACGTCCGGACGCCGAGAGCCCGACGGACGTCCGGACGCCGAGAGCCCGACGGACGTCCCGACGCCGAGAGCCCGACGGACGTCCGGACGCCGAGAGCCCGAAGGACGTCCCGACGCCGAGAGCCCGACGGACGTCCCGACGCCGACGGCCCGACGGACGTCCCGACGCCGAGGGCCCGACGGACGTCCCGACGCCGAGATACCGACGGACGTCCCGACGCCGACGGCCCGACGGACGTCCCGACGCCGATGGCCCGACGGACGTCCGGACGCCGATGGCCCGACGGACGTCCGGACGCCGATGGCCCGACGGACGTCCAGACGCCGAGGGCCCGATGGACGTCCCGACGCCGATGGCCCGACGGACGTCCCGACGCCATGGCCCGACGGACGTCCCGACGCCGATGGCCCGACGGACGTCCCGACGCCGATGGCCCGACGGACGTCCGGACGCCGAGAGCCCGACGGACGTCCCGACGCCGACGGCCCGACGGACGTACCGACGCCGAGGGCCAGATGGACGTCCCGACGCCGAGATACCGACGGACGTCCCGACGCCGACGGCCCGACGGACGTCCCGACGCCGAGAGGCCGACATACGTCCCGACGCCGACGGCCCGACGGACGTCCCGACATAGAGCTGAAAGTTACCTAAATACAGACACCGAGAGCCTGACGGACGTCCCGACGCCGAGAGCCCGACGGACGTCCCGACGCCGAGAGCCCGACGGACGTCCCGAAGCCGATGGCCCGACGGACGTCCCGACATAGAGCTGAAAGTTACCTAAATACAGACACCGAGAGCCTGACGGACGTCCCGACGCCGAGAGCCCGACGGACGTGCCGACGCCGAGAGCCCGACGGACGTCCCGACGCCGAGAGCCCGACGGACGTCCGGACGCCGAGAGCCCGAAGGACGTCCCGACGCCGAGAGCCCGACGGACGTCCCGACGCCGACGGCCCGACGGACGTCCCGACGCCGACGGCCCGACGGACGTCCCGACGCCGAGAGGCCGACATACGTCCCGACGCCGACGGCCCGACGGACGTCCCGACATAGAGCTGAAAGTTACCTAAATACAGACACCGAGAGCCTGACGGACGTCCCGACACCGAGAGCCCGACGGACGTGCCGACGCCGAGAGCCCGACGGACGTCCCGACGCCGATGGCCCGACGGACGTCCGGACGCCGATGGCCCGACGGACGTCCCGACGCCGAGGGCCCGACGGACGTCCGGACGCCGATGGCCCGACGGACGTCCGGACGCCGAGAGCCCGACGGACGTCCCGACGCCGATGGCCCGACGGACGTCCCGACGCCATGGCCCGACGGACGTCCCGACGCCGATGGCCCGACGGACGTCCGGACGCCGAGAGCCCGACGGACGTCCGGACGCCGAGAGCCCGAAGGACGTCCCGACGCCGAGAGCCCGACGGACGTCCCGACGCCGACGGCCCGACGGACGTCCCGACGCCGAGGGCCCGACGGACGTCCCGACGCCGAGATACCGACGGACGTCCCGACGCCGACGGCCCGACGGACGTCCCGACGCCGAGAGGCCGACATACGTCCCGACGCCGACCGCCCGACGGACGTCCCGACATAGAGCTGAAAGTTACCTAAATACAGACACCGAGAGCCTGACGGACGTCCCGACGCCGAGAGCCCGACGGACGTCCCGACGCCGAGGGCCCGACGGACGTCCGGACGCCGATGGCCCGACGGACGTCCCGACGCCGAGAGCCCGACGGACGTCCGGACGCCGAGAGCCCGACGGACGTCCGGACGCCGAGAGCCCGAAGGACGTCCCGACGCCGAGAGCCCAACGGACGTCCCGACGCCGATGGCCCGACGGACGTCCGGACGCCGATGGCCCGACGGACGTCCCGACGCCGATGGCCCGACGGACGTCCGGACGCCGATGGCACGACGGACGTCCGGACGCCGATGGCCCGACGGACGTCCGGACGCCGAGAGCCCGACGGACGTCCGGACGCCGAGAGCCCGACGGACGTCCCGACGCCGACGGCCCGACGGACGTCATGACGCCGAGGGCCCGACGGACGTCCCGACGCCGAGATACCGACGGACGTCCCGACGCCGACGGCCCGACGGACGTCCCGACGCCGAGAGGCCGACATACGTCCCGACGCCGACGGCCCGACGGACGTCCCGACATAGAGCTGAAAGTTACCTAAATACAGACACCGAGAGCCTGACGGACGTCCCGACGCCGAGAGCCCGACGGACGTGCCGACGCCGAGAGCCCGACGGACGTCCCGACGCCGATGGCCCGACGGACGTCCGGACGCCGATGGCCCGACGGACGTCCCGACGCCGATGGCCCGACGGACGTCCGGACGCCGAGAGCCCGAAGGACGTCCCGACGCCGAGAGCCCGACGGACGTCCCGACGCCGACGGCCCGACGGACGTCCCGACGCCGAGGGCCCGACGGACGTCCCGACGCCGAGATACCGACGGACGTCCCGACGCCGACGGCCCGACGGACGTCCCGACGCCGAGAGGCCGCATACGTCCCGACGCCGACGGCCCGACGGACGTCCCGACATAGAGCTGAAAGTTACCTAAATACAGACACCGAGAGCCTAACGGACGTCCCGACGCCGAGAGCCCGACGGACGTCCCGACGCCGAGGGCCCGACGGACGTCCCGACGCCGACGGCCCGACGGACGTCCCGACGCCGATGGCCCGACGGACGTCCGGACGCCGAGAGCCCGACGGACGTCCGCACGCCGAGAGCCCGACGGACGTCCCGACGCCGAGAGCCCGACGGACGTCCGGACGCCGAGAGCCCGAAGGACGTCCCGACGCCGAGAGCCCGACGGACGTCCCGACGCCGACGGCCCGACGGACGTCCCGACGCCGAGGGCCCGACGGACGTCCCGACGCCGAGATACCGACGGACGTCCCGACGCCGACGGCCCGACGGACGTCCGGACGCCGAGAGCCCGAAGGACGTCCCGACGCCGAGAGGCCGACATACGTCCTGACGCCGACGGCCCGACGGACGTCCCGACATAGAGCTGAAAGTTACCTAAATACAGACACCGAGAGCCTGACAGACGTCCCGACGCCGAGAGGCCGACGGACGTCCGGACGCCGAGAGCCCGACATACGTCCCGACGCCGACGGCCCGACGGACGTCCCGACATAGAGCTGAAAGTTACCTAAATACAGACACCGAGAGCCTGACGGACGTCCCGACGCCGAGAGCCCGACGGACGTGCCGACGCCGAGAGCCCGACGGACGTCCCGACGCCGATGGCCCGACGGACGTCCGGACGCCGATGGCCCGACGGACGTCCCGACGCCGATGGCCCGACGGACGTCCGGACGCCGAGAGCCCGAAGGACGTCCCGACGCCGAGAGCCCGACGGACGTCCCGACGCCGACGGCCCGACGGACGTCCCGACGCCGAGGGCCCGACGGACGTCCCGACGCCGAGATACCGACGGACGTCCCGACGCCGACGGCCCGACGGACGTCCCGACGCCGAGAGGCCGCATACGTCCCGACGCCGACGGCCCGACGGACGTCCCGACATAGAGCTGAAAGTTACCTAAATACAGACACCGAGAGCCTAACGGACGTCCCGACGCCGAGAGCCCGACGGACGTCCCGACGCCGAGGGCCCGACGGACGTCCCGACGCCGACGGCCCGACGGACGTCCCGACGCCGATGGCCCGACGGACGTCCGGACGCCGAGAGCCCGACGGACGTCCGGACGCCGAGAGCCCGAAGGACGTCCCGACGCCGAGAGCCCGACGGACGTCCCGACGCCGACGGCCCGACGGACGTCCCGACGCCGAGGGCCCGACGGACGTCCCGACGCCGAGATACCGACGGACGTCCCGACGCCGACGGCCCGACGGACGTCCGGACGCCGAGAGCCCGAAGGACGTCCCGACGCCGAGAGCCCGACGGACGTCCCGACGCCGACGGCCCGACGGACGTCCCGACGCCGAGGGCCCGACGGACGTCCCGACGCCGAGATACCGACGGACGTCCCGACGCCGACGGCCCGACGGACGTCCCGACGCCGAGAGGCCGACATACGTCCCGACGCCGACGGCCCGACGGACGTCCCGACATAGAGCTGAAAGTTACCTAAATACAGACACCGAGAGCCTGACAGACGTCCCGACGCCGAGAGCCCGACGGACGTCCGGACGCCGAGAGCCCGACGGACGTCCCGACGCCGATGGCCCGACGGACGTCCGGACACCGAGAGCCCGACGGACGTCCCGACGCCGAGGGCCCGACGGACGTCCCGACGCCGATGGCCCGACGGACGTCCGGACGCCGAGAGCCCGACGGACGTCCCGACGCCGAGAGCCCGACGGACGTCCCGACGCCGAGGGCCCGACGGACGTCCGGACGCCGATGGCCCGACGGACGTCCGGACGCCGAGAGCCCGACGGACGTCCCGACGCCGAGTGCCCGACGGACGTCCCGACGCCGAGATACCGACGGACGTCCGGACGCCGACGGCCCGACGGACGTCCCGACGCCGATGGCCCGACGGACGTCCGGACGCCGACGGCCCGACGGACGTCCCGACGCCGATGGCCCGACGGACGTCCCGACATAGAGCTGAAACTTACCTAAATACAGACACCGAGAGCCTGACGGACGTCCCGACGCCGAGAGCCCGACGGACGTGCCGACGCCGAGAGCCCGACGGACGTCCCGACGCCGATGGCCCGACGGACGTCCGGACGCCGACGGCCCGACGGACGTCCCGACGCCGATGGCCCGACGGACGTCCCGACATAGAGCTGAAACTTACCTAAATACAGACACCGAGAGCCTGACGGACGTCCCGACGTCGAGAGCCCGACGGACGTGCCGACGCCGAGAGCCCGACGGACGTCCCGACGCCGATGGCCCGACGGACGTCCGGACGCCGATGGCCCGACGGACGTCCCGACGCCGATGGCCCGACGGACGTCCGGACGCCGATGGCCCGACGGACGTCCGGACGCCGAGAGCCCGACGGACGTCCCGACGCCGATGGCCCGACGGACGTCCCGACGCCGATGGCCCGACGGACGTCCCGACATAGAGCTGAAAGTTACCTAAATACAGACACCGAGAGCCTGACGGTCGTCCCGACGCCGAGAGCCCGACGGACGTGCCGACGCCGAGAGCCCGACGGACGTCCCGACGCCGATGGCCCGACGGACGTCCGGACGCCGATGGCCCGACGGACGTCCCGACGCCGATGGCCCAACGGACGTCCGGACGCCGATGGCCCGACGGACGTCCCGACGCCGAGGGCCCGACGGACGTCCCGACGCCGAGGGCCCGACGGACGTCCCGACGCCGAGAGCCCGACGGACGTCCGGACGCCGAGAGCCCGAAGGACGTCCCGACGCCGAGAGCCCGAAGGACGTCCCGACGCCGATGGCCCGACGGACGTCCCGACGCCGATGGCCCGACGGACGTCCGGACGCCGATGGCCCGACGGACGTCCGGACGCCGAGAGCCCGACGGACGTCCGGACGCCGAGAGCCCGACGGACGTCCCGACGCCGAGAGCCCGACGGACGTCCGGACGCCGAGAGCCCGAAGGACGTCCCGACGCCGAGAGCCCGACGGACGTCCCGACGCCGACGGCCCGACGGACGTCCCGACGCCGAGATACCGACGGACGTCCCGACGCCGACGGCCCGACGGACGTCCCGACGCCGAGAGGCCGACATACGTCCCGACGCCGACGGCCCGACGGACGTCCCGACATAGAGCTGAAAGTTACCTAAATACAGACACCGAGAGCCTGACGGACGTCCCGACACCGAGAGCCCGACGGACGTGCCGACGCCGAGAGCCCGACGGACGTCCCGACGCCGATGGCCCGACGGACGTCCGGACGCCGATGGCCCGACGGACGTCCCGACGCCGATGGCCCGACGGACGTCCGGACGCCGATGGCCCGACGGACGTCCGGACGCCGAGAGCCCGACGGACGTCCCGACGCCGATGGCCCGACGGACGTCCCGACGCCATGGCCCGACAGACGTCCCGACGCCGATGGCCCGACGGACGTCCGGACGCCGAGAGCCCGACGGACGTCCGGACGCCGAGAGCCCGAAGGACGTCCCGACGCCGAGAGCCCGACGGACGTCCCGACGCCGACGGCCCGACGGACGTCCCGACGCCGAGGGCCCGACGGACGTCCCGACGCCGAGATACCGACGGACGTCCCGACGCCGACGGCCCGACGGACGTCCCGACGCCGAGAGGCCGACATACGTCCCGACGCCGACGGCCCGACGGACGTCCCGACATAGAGCTGAAAGTTACCTAAATACAGACACCGAGAGCCTGACGGACGTCCCGACGCCGAGAGCCCGACGGACGTCCGGACGCCGAGAGCCCGAAGGACGTCCGGACGCCGAGAGCCCGAAGGACGTCCCGACGCCGAGAGCCCGACGGACGTCCCGACGCCGATGGCCCGACGGACGTCCGGACGCCGAGAGCCCGACGGACGTCCCGACGCCGATGGCCCGACGGACGTCCCGACGCCATGGCCCGACAGACGTCCCGACGCCGATGGCCCGACGGACGTCCGGACGCCGAGAGCCCGACGGACGTCCGGACGCCGAGAGCCCGACGGACGTCCCGACGCCGAGAGCCCGACGGACGTCCGGACGCCGAGAGCCCGAAGGACGTCCCGACGCCGAGAGCCCGACGGACGTCCCGACGCCGACGGCCCGACGGACGTCCCGACGCCGAGGGCCCGACGGACGTCCCGACGCCGAGATACCGACGGACGTCCCGACGCCGACGGCCCGACGGACGTCCCGACGCCGAGAGGCCGACATACGTCCCGACGCCGACGGCCCGACGGACGTCCCGACATAGAGCTGAAAGTTACCTAAATACAGACACCGAGAGCCTGACGGACGTCCCGACGCCGAGAGCCCGACGGACGTCCCGACGCCGATGGCCCGACGGACGTCCGGACGCCGAGAGCCCGAAGGACGTCCCGACGCCGAGAGCCCGACGGACGTCCCGACGCCGACGGCCCGACGGACGTCCCGACGCCGAGGGCCCGACGGACGTCCCGACGCCGAGATACCGACGGACGTCCCGACGCCGACGGCCCGACGGACGTCCCGACGCCGAGAGGCCGACATACGTCCCGACGCCGACGGCCCGACGGACGTCCCGACATAGAGCTGAAAGTTACATAAATACAGACACCGAGAGCCTGACGGACGTCCCGACGCCGAGAGCCCGACGGACGTCCCGACGCCGAGAGCCCGGCGGACGTCCGGACGCCGAGAGCCCGAAGGATGTCCCGACGCCGAGAGCCCGACGGACGTCCCGACGCCGACGGCCCGACGGACGTCCCGACGCCGAGATACCGACGGACGTCCCGACGCCGACGGCCCGACGGACGTCCCGACGCCGAGAGGCCGACGGACGTCCCGACGCCGACGGCCCGACGGACGTCCCGACATAGAGCTGAAAGTTACCTAAATACAGACACCGAGAGCCTGACGGACGTCCCGACACCGAGAGCCCGACGGACCTGCCGACGCCGAGAGCCCGACGGACGTCCCGACGCCGATGGCCCGACGGACGTCCGGACGCCGATGGCCCGACGGACGTCCCGACGCCGAGGGCCCGACGGACGTCCGGACGCCGATGGCCCGACGGACGTCCGGACGCCGAGAGCCCGACGGACGTCCCGACGCCGATGGCCTGACGGACGTCCCGACGCCATGGCCC
This sequence comes from Leptosomus discolor, assembly GCF_034619465.1. Taxonomy (NCBI): domain Eukaryota; kingdom Metazoa; phylum Chordata; class Aves; order Leptosomiformes; family Leptosomidae; genus Leptosomus; species Leptosomus discolor. The sequence continues at coordinate 616,605 of NW_028237839.1, read as the reverse complement.
GACGGACGTCCCGACGCCGATGGCCCGACGGACGTCCGGACGCCGAGAGCCCGACGGACGTCCGGACGCCGAGAGCCCGAAGGACGTCCCGACGCCGAGAGCCCGACGGACGTCCCGACGCCGACGGCCCGACGGACGTCATGACGCCGAGGGCCCGACGGACGTCCCGACGCCGAGATACCGACGGACGTCCCGACGCCGACGGCCCGACGGACGTCCCGACGCCGAGAGGCCGACATACGTCCCGACGCCGACGGCCCGACGGACGTCCCGACATAGAGCTGAAAGTTACCTAAATACAGACACCGAGAGCCTGACGGACGTCCCGACGCCGAGAGCCCGACGGACGTGCCGACGCCGAGAGCCCGACGGACGTCCCGACGCCGATGGCCCGACGGACGTCCGGACGCCGATGGCCCTACGGACGTCCCGACGCCGATGGCCCGACGGACGTCCGGACGCCGAGAGCCCGAAGGACGTCCCGACGCCGAGAGCCCGACGGACGTCCCGACGCCGACGGCCCGACGGACGTCCCGACGCCGAGAGCCCGACGGACGTCCCGACGCCGAGAGCCCGACGGACGTCCCGACGCCGACGGCCCGACGGACGTCCCGACGCCGAGATACCGACGGACGTCCCGACGCCGACGGCCCGACGGACGTCCCGACGCCGAGAGGCCGACATACGTCCCGACGCCGACGGCCCGACGGACGTCCCGACATAGAGCTGAAAGTTACCTAAATACAGACACCGAGAGCCTGACGGACGTCCCGACACCGAGAGCCCGACGGACGTGCCGACGCCTAGAGCCCGACGGACGTCCCGACGCCGATGGCCCGACGGACGTCCGGACGCCGATGGCCCGACGGACGTCCGGACGCCGATGGCCCGACGGACGTCCGGACGCCGAGAGCCCGACGGACGTCCCGACGCCGATGGCCCGACGGACGTCCCGACGCCATGGCCCGACAGACGTCCCGACGCCGATGGCCCGACGGACGTCCGGACGCCGAGAGCCCGACGGACGTCCGGACGCCGATAGCCCGACGGACGTCCCGACGCCGAGAGCCCGACGGACGTCCGGACGCCGAGAGCCCGAAGGACGTCCCGACGCCGAGAGCCCGACGGACGTCCCGACGCCGACGGCCCGACGGACGTCCCGACGCCGAGGGCCCGACGGACGTCCCGACGCCGAGATACCGAAGGACGTCCCGACGCCGACGGCCCGACGGACGTCCCGACGCCGAGAGGCCGACATACGTCCCGACGCCGACGGCCCGACGGACGTCCCGACATAGAGCTGAAAGTTACCTAAATACAGACACCGAGAGCCTGACGGACGTCCCGACGCCGAGAGCCCGACGGACGTCCCGACGCCGAGGGCCCGACGGACGTCCGGACGCCGATGGCCCGACGGACGTCCCGACGCCGAGAGCCCGACGGACGTCCGGACGCCGAGAGCCCGAAGGACGTCCGGACGCCGAGAGCCCGAAGGACGTCCCGACGCCGAGAGCCCGACGGACGTCCCGACGCCGATGGCCCGACGGACGTCCGGACGCCGATGGCCCGACGGACGTCCCGACGCCGATGGCCCGACGGACGTCCGGACGCCGATGGCCCGACGGACGTCCGGACGCCGAGAGCCCGACGGACGTCCGGACGCCGAGAGCCCGACGGACGTCCCGACGCCGAGAGCCCGACGGACGTCCGGACGCCGAGAGCCCGACGGACGTCCCGACGCCGACGGCCCGACGGACGTCATGACGCCGAGGGCCCGACGGACGTCCCGACGCCGAGATACCGACGGACGTCCCGACGCCGACGGCCCGACGGACGTCCCGACGCCGAGAGGCCGACATACGTCCCGACGCCGACGGCCCGACGGACGTCCCGACATAGAGCTGAAAGTTACCTAAATACAGACACCGAGAGCCTGACGGACGTCCCGACGCCGAGAGCCCGACGGACGTGCCGACGCCGAGAGCCCGACGGACGTCCCGACGCCGATGGCCCGACGGACGTCCGGACGCCGATGGCCCGACGGACGTCCCGACGCCGATGGCCCGACGGACGTCCGGACGCCGAGAGCCCGAAGGACGTCCCGACGCCGAGAGCCCGACGGACGTCCCGACGCCGACGGCCCGACGGACGTCCCGACGCCGAGGGCCCGACGGACGTCCCGACGCCGAGATACCGACGGACGTCCCGACGCCGACGGCCCGACGGACGTCCCGACGCCGAGAGGCCGACATACGTCCCGACGCCGACGGCCCGACGGACGTCCCGACATAGAGCTGAAAGTTACCTAAATACAGACACCGAGAGCCCGACGGACGTCCCGACGCCGAGGGCCCGACGGACGTCCCGACGCCGAGGTCCCGACGGACGTCCCGACGCCGATGGCCCGACGGACGTCCGGACGCCGAGAGCCCGACGGACGTCCGGACGCCGAGAGCCCGAAGGACGTCCCGACGCCGAGAGCCCGACGGACGTCCCGACGCCGACGGCCCGACGGACGTCCCGACGCCGAGGGCCCGACGGACGTCCCGACGCCGAGATACCGACGGACGTCCCGACGCCGACGGCCCGACGGACGTCCGGACGCCGAGGGCCCGAAGGACGTCCCGACGCCGAGAGCCCGACGGACGTCCCGACGCCGACGGCCCGACGGACGTCCCGACGCCGAGGGCCCGACGGACGTCCCGACGCCGAGGGCCCGACGGACGTCCCGACGCCGAGATACCGACGGACGTCCCGACGCCGACGGCCCGACGGACGTCCCGACGCCGAGAGGCCGACATACGTCCCGACGCCGACGGCCCGACGGACGTCCCGACATAGAGCTGAAAGTTACCTAAATACAGACACCGAGAGCCTGACGGACGTCCCGACGCCGAGAGCCCGACGGACGTCCCGACGCCGATGGCCCGACGGACGTCCGGACGCCGAGAGCCCGAAGGACGTCCCGACGCCGAGAGCCCGACGGACGTCCCGACGCCGACGGCCCGACGGACGTCCCGACGCCGAGGGCCCGACGGACGTCCCGACGCCGAGATACCGACGGACGTCCCGACGCCGACGGCCCGACGGACGTCCCGACGCCGAGAGGCCGACATACGTCCCGACGCCGACGGCCCGACGGACGTCCCGACATAGAGCTGAAAGTTACCTAAATACAGACACCGAGAGCCTGACGGACGTCCCGACGCCGAGAGCCCGACGGACGTCCCGACGCCGAGAGCCCGACGGACGTCCGGACGCCGAGAGCCCGAAGGATGTCCCGACGCCGAGAGCCCGACGGACGTCCCGACGCCGACGGCCCGACGGACGTCCCGACGCCGAGATACCGACGGACGTCCCGACGCCGACGGCCCGACGGACGTCCCGACGCCGAGAGGCCGACGGACGTCCCGACGCCGACGGCCCGACGGACGTCCCGACATAGAGCTGAAAGTTACCTAAATACAGACACCGAGAGCCTGACGGACGTCCCGACACCGAGAGCCCGACGGACCTGCCGACGCCGAGAGCCCGACGGACGTCCCGACGCCGATGGCCCGACGGACGTCCGGACGCCGATGGCCCGACGGACGTCCCGACGCCGAGGGCCCGACGGACGTCCGGACGCCGATGGCCCGACGGACGTCCGGACGCCGAGAGCCCGACGGACGTCCCGACGCCGATGGCCCGACGGACGTCCCGACGCCATGGCCCGACGGACGTCCCGACGCCGATGGCCCGACGGACGTCCGGACGCCGAGAGCCCGACGGACGTCCGGACGCCGAGAGCCCGACGGACGTCCCGACGCCGAGAGCCCGACGGACGTCCGGACGCCGAGAGCCCGAAGGACGTCCCGACGCCGAGAGCCCGACGGACGTCCCGACGCCGACGGCCCGACGGACGTCATGACGCCGAGGGCCCGACGGACGTCCCGACGCCGAGATACCGACGGACGTCCCGACGCCGACGGCCCGACGGACGTCCCGACGCCGAGAGGCCGACATACGTCCCGACGCCGACGGCCCGACGGACGTCCCGACATAGAGCTGAAAGTTACCTAAATACAGACACCGAGAGCCTGACGGACGTCCCGACGCCGAGAGCCCGACGGACGTGCCGACGCCGAGAGCCCGACGGACGTCCCGACGCCGATGGCCCGACGGACGTCCGGACGCCGATGGCCCGACGGACGTCCCGACGCCGATGGCCCGACGGACGTCCGGACGCCGAGAGCCCGAAGGACGTCCCGACGCCGAGAGCCCGACGGACGTCCCGACGCCGACGGCCCGACGGACGTCCCGACGCCGAGAGCCCGACGGACGTCCCGACGCCGAGAGCCCGACGGACGTCCCGACGCCGACGGCCCGACGGACGTCCCGACGCCGAGATACCGACGGACGTCCCGACGCCGACGGCCCGACGGACGTCCCGACGCCGAGAGGCCGACATACGTCCCGACGCCGACGGCCCGACGGACGTCCCGACATAGAGCTGAAAGTTACCTAAATACAGACACCGAGAGCCTGACGGACGTCCCGACACCGAGAGCCCGACGGACGTGCCGACGCCTAGAGCCCGACGGACGTCCCGACGCCGATGGCCCGACGGACGTCCGGACGCCGATGGCCCGACGGACGTCCGGACGCCGATGGCCCGACGGACGTCCGGACGCCGAGAGCCCGACGGACGTCCCGACGCCGATGGCCCGACGGACGTCCCGACGCCATGGCCCGACAGACGTCCCGACGCCGATGGCCCGACGGACGTCCGGACGCCGAGAGCCCGACGGACGTCCCGACGCCGATAGCCCGACGGACGTCCCGACGCCGAGAGCCCGACGGACGTCCGGACGCCGAGAGCCCGAAGGACGTCCCGACGCCGAGAGCCCGACGGACGTCCCGACGCCGACGGCCCGACGGACGTCCCGACGCCGAGGGCCCGACGGACGTCCCGACGCCGAGATACCGAAGGACGTCCCGACGCCGACGGCCCGACGGACGTCCCGACGCCGAGAGGCCGACATACGTCCCGACGCCGACGGCCCGACGGACGTCCCGACATAGAGCTGAAAGTTACCTAAATACAGACACCGAGAGCCTGACGGACGTCCCGACGCCGAGAGCCCGACGGACGTCCCGACGCCGAGGGCCCGACGGACGTCCGGACGCCGATGGCCCGACGGACGTCCCGACGCCGAGAGCCCGACGGACGTCCGGACGCCGAGAGCCCGAAGGACGTCCGGACGCCGAGAGCCCGAAGGACGTCCCGACGCCGAGAGCCCGACGGACGTCCCGACGCCGATGGCCCGACGGACGTCCGGACGCCGATGGCCCGACGGACGTCCCGACGCCGATGGCCCGACGGACGTCCGGACGCCGATGGCCCGACGGACGTCCGGACGCCGAGAGCCCGACGGACGTCCGGACGCCGAGAGCCCGACGGACGTCCCGACGCCGAGAGCCCGACGGACGTCCGGACGCCGAGAGCCCGAAGGACGTCCCGACGCCGAGAGCCCGACGGACGTCCCGACGCCGACGGCCCGACGGACGTCATGACGCCGAGGGCCCGACGGACGTCCCGACGCCGAGATACCGACGGACGTCCCGACGCCGACGGCCCGACGGACGTCCCGACGCCGAGAGGCCGACATACGTCCCGACGCCGACGGCCCGACGGACGTCCCGACATAGAGCTGAAAGTTACCTAAATACAGACACCGAGAGCCTGACGGACGTCCCGACGCCGAGAGCCCGACGGACGTGCCGACGCCGAGAGCCCGACGGACGTCCCGACGCCGATGGCCCGACGGACGTCCGGACGCCGATGGCCCGACGGACGTCCCGACGCCGATGGCCCGACGGACGTCCGGACGCCGAGAGCCCGAAGGACGTCCCGACGCCGAGAGCCCGACGGACGTCCCGACGCCGACGGCCCGACGGACGTCCCGACGCCGAGGGCCCGACGGACGTCCCGACGCCGAGATACCGACGGACGTCCCGACGCCGACGGCCCGACGGACGTCCCGACGCCGAGAGGCCGACATACGTCCCGACGCCGACGGCCCGACGGACGTCCCGACATAGAGCTGAAAGTTACCTAAATACAGACACCGAGAGCCCGACGGACGTCCCGACGCCGAGGGCCCGACGGACGTCCCGACGCCGAGGTCCCGACGGACGTCCCGACGCCGATGGCCCGACGGACGTCCGGACGCCGAGAGCCCGACGGACGTCCGGACGCCGAGAGCCCGAAGGACGTCCCGACGCCGAGAGCCCGACGGACGTCCCGACGCCGACGGCCCGACGGACGTCCCGACGCCGAGGGCCCGACGGACGTCCCGACGCCGAGATACCGACGGACGTCCCGACGCCGACGGCCCGACGGACGTCCGGACGCCGAGGGCCCGAAGGACGTCCCGACGCCGAGAGCCCGACGGACGTCCCGACGCCGACGGCCCGACGGACGTCCCGACGCCGAGGGCCCGACGGACGTCCCGACGCCGAGATACCGACGGACGTCCCGACGCCGACGGCCCGACGGACGTCCCGACGCCGAGAGGCCGACATACGTCCCGACGCCGACGGCCCGACGGACGTCCCGACATAGAGCTGAAAGTTACCTAAATACAGACACCGAGAGCCTGACGGACGTCCCGACGCCGATGGCCCGACGGACGTCCCGACGCCGAGAGCCCGACAGACGTCCCGACGCCGAGGGCCCGACGGACGTCCCGACGCCGAGATACCGACGGACGTCCCGACGCCGACGGCCCGACGGACGTCCCGACGCCGAGAGGCCGACATACGTCCCGACGCCGACGGCCCGACGGACGTCCCGACATAGAGCTGAAAGTTACCTAAATACAGACGCCGAGAGCCCGACGGACGTCCCGACGCCGATGGCCCGACGGACGTCCCGACGCCGAGAGCCCGACGGACGTCCCGACGCCGAGGGCCCGACGGACGTCCCGACGCCGATGGCCCGACGGACGTCCGGACGCCGAGAGCCCGACGGACGTCCGGACGCCGAGAGCCCGACGGACGTCCCGACGCCGAGGGCCCGACGGACGTCTCGACGCCGAGAGCCCGACGGACGTCCGGACGCCGAGAGCCCGATGGACGTCCCGACGCCGAGAGCCCGACGGACGTCCCGACTCCGAGAGCCCGACGGACGTCCGGACGCCGAGAGCCCGATGGACGTCCCGACGCCGAGAGCCCGACGGACGTCCCGACGCCGACGGCCCGACGGACGTACCGACGCCGAGGGCCCGACGGACGTCCCGACGCCGAGATACCGACAGACGTCCCGACGCCGACGGCCCGACGGACGTCCCGACGCCGAGAGGCCGACATACGTCCCGACGCCGACGGCCCGACGGACGTCCCGACATAGAGCTGAAAGTTACCTAAATACAGACACCGAGAGCCTGACGGACGTCCCGACGCCGAGAGCCCGACGGACGTGCCGACGCCGAGAGCCCGACGGACGTCCCGACGCCGATGGCCCGACGGACGTCCGGACGCCGATGGCCCGACGGACGTCCGGACGCCGATGGCCCGACGGACGTCCGGACGCCGAGGGCCCGACGGACGTCCCGACGCCGAGAGCCCGACGGACGTCCGGACGCCGAGAGCCCGAAGGACGTCCGGACGCCGAGAGCCCGAAGGACGTCCCGACGCCGAGAGCCCGACGGACGTCCCGACGCCGATGGCCCGACGGACGTCCGGACGCCGATGGCCCGACGGACGTCCCGACGCCGATGGCCCGACGGACGTCCGGACGCCGATGGCCCGACGGACGTCCGGACGCCGAGAGCCCGACGGACGTCCGGACGCCGAGAGCCCGACGGACGTCCCGACGCCGAGAGCCCGACGGACGTCCGGACGCCGAGAGCCCGAAGGACGTCCCGACGCCGAGAGCCCGACGGACGTCCCGACGCCGACGGCCCGACGGACGTCATGACGCCGAGGGCCCGACGGACGTCCCGACGCCGAGATACCGACGGACGTCCCGACGCCGACGGCCCGACGGACGTCCCGACGCCGAGAGGCCGACATACGTCCCGACGCCGACGGCCCGACGGACGTCCCGACATAGAGCTGAAAGTTACCTAAATACAGACACCGAGAGCCTGACGGACGTCCCGACGCCGAGAGCCCGACGGACGTGCCGACGCCGAGAGCCCGACGGACGTCCCGACGCCGATGGCCCGACGGACGTCCGGACGCCGATGGCCCGACGGACGTCCCGACGCCGATGGCCCGACGGACGTCCGGACGCCGAGAGCCCGAAGGACGTCCCGACGCCGAGAGCCCGACGGACGTCCCGACGCCGACGGCCCGACGGACGTCCCGACGCCGAGGGCCCGACGGACGTCCCGACGCCGAGATACCGACGGACGTCCCGACGCCGACGGCCCGACGGACGTCCCGACGCCGAGAGGCCGACATACGTCCCGACGCCGACGGCCCGACGGACGTCCCGACATAGAGCTGAAAGTTACCTAAATACAGACACCGAGAGCCCGACGGACGTCCCGACGCCGAGGGCCCGACGGACGTCCCGACGCCGAGGTCCCGACGGACGTCCCGACGCCGATGGCCCGACGGACGTCCGGACGCCGAGAGCCCGACGGACGTCCGGACGCCGAGAGCCCGAAGGACGTCCCGACGCCGAGAGCCCGACGGACGTCCCGACGCCGACGGCCCGACGGACGTCCCGACGCCGAGGGCCCGACGGACGTCCCGACGCCGAGATACCGACGGACGTCCCGACGCCGACGGCCCGACGGACGTCCGGACGCCGAGGGCCCGAAGGACGTCCCGACGCCGAGAGCCCGACGGACGTCCCGACGCCGACGGCCCGACGGACGTCCCGACGCCGAGGGCCCGACGGACGTCCCGACGCCGAGGGCCCGACGGACGTCCCGACGCCGAGATACCGACGGACGTCCCGACGCCGACGGCCCGACGGACGTCCCGACGCCGAGAGGCCGACATACGTCCCGACGCCGACGGCCCGACGGACGTCCCGACATAGAGCTGAAAGTTACCTAAATACAGACACCGAGAGCCTGACGGACGTCCCGACGCCGAGAGCCCGACGGACGTCCCGACGCCGATGGCCCGACGGACGTCCGGACGCCGAGAGCCCGAAGGACGTCCCGACGCCGAGAGCCCGACGGACGTCCCGACGCCGACGGCCCGACGGACGTCCCGACGCCGAGGGCCCGACGGACGTCCCGACGCCGAGATACCGACGGACGTCCCGACGCCGACGGCCCGACGGACGTCCCGACGCCGAGAGGCCGACATACGTCCCGACGCCGACGGCCCGACGGACGTCCCGACATAGAGCTGAAAGTTACCTAAATACAGACACCGAGAGCCTGACGGACGTCCCGACGCCGAGAGCCCGACGGACGTCCCGACGCCGAGAGCCCGACGGACGTCCGGACGCCGAGAGCCCGAAGGATGTCCCGACGCCGAGAGCCCGACGGACGTCCCGACGCCGACGGCCCGACGGACGTCCCGACGCCGAGATACCGACGGACGTCCCGACGCCGACGGCCCGACGGACGTCCCGACGCCGAGAGGCCGACGGACGTCCCGACGCCGACGGCCCGACGGACGTCCCGACATAGAGCTGAAAGTTACCTAAATACAGACACCGAGAGCCTGACGGACGTCCCGACGCCGAGAGCCCGACGGACGTCCGGACGCCGAGAGCCCGAAGGACGTCCCGACGCCGAGAGCCCGACGGACGTCCCGACGCCGACGGCCCGACGGACGTCCCGACGCCGAGGGCCCGACGGACGTCCCGACGCCGAGATACCGAAGGACGTCCCGACGCCGACGGCCCGACGGACGTCCCGACGCCGAGAGGCCGACATACGTCCCGACGCCGACGGCCCGACGGACGTCCCGACATAGAGCTGAAAGTTACCTAAATACAGACACCGAGAGCCTGACGGACGTCCCGACGCCGAGAGCCCGACGGACGTCCCGACGCCGAGGGCCCGACGGACGTCCGGACGCCGATGGCCCGACGGACGTCCCGACGCCGAGAGCCCGACGGACGTCCGGACGCCGAGAGCCCGAAGGACGTCCGGACGCCGAGAGCCCGAAGGACGTCCCGACGCCGAGAGCCCGACGGACGTCCCGACGCCGATGGCCCGACGGACGTCCGGACGCCGATGGCCCGACGGACGTCCCGACGCCGATGGCCCGACGGACGTCCGGACGCCGATGGCCCGACGGACGTCCGGACGCCGAGAGCCCGACGGACGTCCGGACGCCGAGAGCCCGACGGACGTCCCGACGCCGAGAGCCCGACGGACGTCCGGACGCCGAGAGCCCGAAGGACGTCCCGACGCCGAGAGCCCGACGGACGTCCCGACGCCGACGGCCCGACGGACGTCATGACGCCGAGGGCCCGACGGACGTCCCGACGCCGAGATACCGACGGACGTCCCGACGCCGACGGCCCGACGGACGTCCCGACGCCGAGAGGCCGACATACGTCCCGACGCCGACGGCCCGACGGACGTCCCGACATAGAGCTGAAAGTTACCTAAATACAGACACCGAGAGCCTGACGGACGTCCCGACGCCGAGAGCCCGACGGACGTGCCGACGCCGAGAGCCCGACGGACGTCCCGACGCCGATGGCCCGACGGACGTCCGGACGCCGATGGCCCGACGGACGTCCCGACGCCGATGGCCCGACGGACGTCCGGACGCCGAGAGCCCGAAGGACGTCCCGACGCCGAGAGCCCGACGGACGTCCCGACGCCGACGGCCCGACGGACGTCCCGACGCCGAGGGCCCGACGGACGTCCCGACGCCGAGATACCGACGGACGTCCCGACGCCGACGGCCCGACGGACGTCCCGACGCCGAGAGGCCGACATACGTCCCGACGCCGACGGCCCGACGGACGTCCCGACATAGAGCTGAAAGTTACCTAAATACAGACACCGAGAGCCCGACGGACGTCCCGACGCCGAGGGCCCGACGGACGTCCCGACGCCGAGGTCCCGACGGACGTCCCGACGCCGATGGCCCGACGGACGTCCGGACGCCGAGAGCCCGACGGACGTCCGGACGCCGAGAGCCCGAAGGACGTCCCGACGCCGAGAGCCCGACGGACGTCCCGACGCCGACGGCCCGACGGACGTCCCGACGCCGAGGGCCCGACGGACGTCCCGACGCCGAGATACCGACGGACGTCCCGACGCCGACGGCCCGACGGACGTCCGGACGCCGAGGGCCCGAAGGACGTCCCGACGCCGAGAGCCCGACGGACGTCCCGACGCCGACGGCCCGACGGACGTCCCGACGCCGAGGGCCCGACGGACGTCCCGACGCCGAGGGCCCGACGGACGTCCCGACGCCGAGATACCGACGGACGTCCCGACGCCGACGGCCCGACGGACGTCCCGACGCCGAGAGGCCGACATACGTCCCGACGCCGACGGCCCGACGGACGTCCCGACATAGAGCTGAAAGTTACCTAAATACAGACACCGAGAGCCTGACGGACGTCCCGACGCCGATGGCCCGACGGACGTCCCGACGCCGAGAGCCCGACAGACGTCCCGACGCCGAGGGCCCGACGGACGTCCCGACGCCGAGATACCGACGGACGTCCCGACGCCGACGGCCCGACGGACGTCCCGACGCCGAGAGGCCGACATACGTCCCGACGCCGACGGCCCGACGGACGTCCCGACATAGAGCTGAAAGTTACCTAAATACAGACGCCGAGAGCCCGACGGACGTCCCGACGCCGATGGCCCGACGGACGTCCCGACGCCGAGAGCCCGACGGACGTCCCGACGCCGAGGGCCCGACGGACGTCCCGACGCCGATGGCCCGACGGACGTCCGGACGCCGAGAGCCCGACGGACGTCCGGACGCCGAGAGCCCGACGGACGTCCCGACGCCGAGGGCCCGACGGACGTCTCGACGCCGAGAGCCCGACGGACGTCCGGACGCCGAGAGCCCGATGGACGTCCCGACGCCGAGAGCCCGACGGACGTCCCGACTCCGAGAGCCCGACGGACGTCCGGACGCCGAGAGCCCGATGGACGTCCCGACGCCGAGAGCCCGACGGACGTCCCGACGCCGACGGCCCGACGGACGTACCGACGCCGAGGGCCCGACGGACGTCCCGACGCCGAGATACCGACAGACGTCCCGACGCCGACGGCCCGACGGACGTCCCGACGCCGAGAGGCCGACATACGTCCCGACGCCGACGGCCCGACGGACGTCCCGACATAGAGCTGAAAGTTACCTAAATACAGACACCGAGAGCCTGACGGACGTCCCGACGCCGAGAGCCCGACGGACGTGCCGACGCCGAGAGCCCGACGGACGTCCCGACGCCGATGGCCCGACGGACGTCCGGACGCCGATGGCCCGACGGACGTCCGGACGCCGATGGCCCGACGGACGTCCGGACGCCGAGGGCCCGACGGACGTCCCGACGCCGATGGCCCGACGGACGTCCCGACGCCATGGCCCGACGGACGTCCCGACGCCGATGGCCCGACGGACGTCCCGATGCCGATGGCCCGACGGACGTCCGGACGCCGAGAGCCCGACGGACGTCCGGACGCCGAGAGCCCGACGGACGTCCCGACGCCGAGAGCCCGACGGACGTCCGGACGCCGAGAGCCCGAAGGATGTCCCGACGCCGAGAGCCCGACGGACGTCCCGACGCCGACGGCCCGACGGACGTCCCGACGCCGAGATACCGACGGACGTCCCGACGCCGACGGCCCGACGGACGTCCCGACGCCGAGAGGCCGACATACGTCCCGACGCCGACGGCCCGACGGACGTCCCGACATAGAGCTGAAAGTTACCTAAATACAGACACCGAGAGCCTGACGGACGTCCCGACACCGAGAGCCCGACGGACCTGCCGACGCCGAGAGCCCGACGGACGTCCCGACGCCGATGGCCCGACGGACGTCCGGACGCCGATGGCCCGACGGACGTCCCGACGCCGATGGCCTGACGGACGTCCCGACGCCATGGCCCGACAGACGTCCCGACGCCGATGGCCCGACGGACGTCCGGACGCCGAGAGCCCGACGGACGTCCGGACGCCGAGAGCCCGACGGACGTCCCGACGCCGAGAGCCCGACGGACGTCCGGACGCCGAGAGCCCGAAGGACGTCCCGACGCCGAGAGCCCGACGGACGTCCCGACGCCGACGGCCCGACGGACGTCATGACGCCGAGGGCCCGACGGACGTCCCGACGCCGAGATACCGACGGACGTCCCGACGCCGACGGCCCGACGGACGTCCCGACGCCGAGAGGCCGACATACGTCCCGACGCCGACGGCCCGACGGACGTCCCGACATAGAGCTGAAAGTTACCTAAATACAGACACCGAGAGCCTGACGGACGTCCCGACGCCGAGAGCCCGACGGACGTGCCGACGCCGAGAGCCCGACGGACGTCCCGACGCCGATGGCCCGACGGACGTCCGGACGCCGATGGCCCGACGGACGTCCCGACGCCGATGGCCCGACGGACGTCCGGACGCCGAGAGCCCGAAGGACGTGCCGACGCCGAGAGCCCGACGGACGTCCCGACGCCGACGGCCCGACGGACGTCCCGACGCCGAGGGCCCGACGGACGTCCCGACGCCGAGATACCGACGGACGTCCCGACGCCGACGGCCCGACGGACGTCCCGACGCCGAGAGGCCGACATACGTCCCGACGCCGACGGCCCGACGGACGTCCCGACATAGAGCTGAAAGTTACCTAAATACAGACACCGAGAGCCTGACGGACGTCCCGACGCCGATGGCCCGACGGACGTCCCGACGCCGAGATACCGACGGACGTCCCGACGCCGACGGCCCGACGGACGTCCCGACGCCGAGAGGCCGACATACGTCCCGACGCCGACGGCCCGACGGACGTCCGGACGCCGATGGCCCGACGAACGTCCTGACGCCGATGGCACGACGGACGTCCGGACGCCGATGGCCCGACGGACGTCCGGACGCCGAGAGCCCGACGGACGTCCGGACGCCGAGAGCCCGAAGGACGTCCCGACGCCGAGAGCCCGAAGGACGTCCCGACGCCGATGGCCCGACGGACGTCCCGACGCCGATGGCCCGACGGACGTCCGGACGCCGAGAGCCCGACGGACGTCCGGACGCCGAGAGCCCGACGGACGTCCCGACGCCGAGAGCCCGACGGACGTCCCGACGCCGACGGCCCGACGGACGTCCCGACGCCGAGATACCGACGGACGTCCCGACGCCGACGGCCCGACGGACGTCCCGACGCCGAGAGGCCGACATACGTCCCGACGCCGACGGCCCGACGGACGTCCCGACATAGAGCTGAAAGTTACCTAAATACAGACACCGAGAGCCCGACGGACGTCCCGACGCCGATGGCCCGACGGACGTCCGGACGCCGATGGCCCGACGGACGTCCCGACGCCGATGGCCCGACGGACGTCCGGACGCCGATGGCCCGACGGACGTCCGGACGCCGAGAGCCCGACGGACGTCCCGACGCCGATGGCCCGACGGACGTCCCGACGCCATGGCCCGACAGACGTCCCGACGCCGATGGCCCGACGGACGTCCGGACGCCGAGAGCCCGACGGACGTCCGGACGCCGATAGCCCGACGGACGTCCCGACGCCGAGAGCCCGACGGACGTCCGGACGCCGAGAGCCCGAAGGACGTCCCGACGCCGAGAGCCCGACGGACGTCCCGACGCCGACGGCCCGACGGACGTCCCGACGCCGAGGGCCCGACGGACGTCCCGACGCCGAGATACCGAAGGACGTCCCGACGCCGACGGCCCGACGGACGTCCCGACGCCGAGAGGCCGACATACGTCCCGACGCCGACGGCCCGACGGACGTCCCGACATAGAGCTGAAAGTTACCTAAATACAGACACCGAGAGCCTGACGGACGTCCCGACGCCGAGAGCCCGACGGACGTCCCGACGCCGAGGGCCCGACGGACGTCCGGACGCCGATGGCCCGACGGACGTCCCGACGCCGAGAGCCCGAAGGACGTCCGGACGCCGAGAGCCCGAAGGACGTCCCGACGCCGAGAGCCCGACGGACGTCCCGACGCCGATGGCCCGACGGACGTCCGGACGCCGATGGCCCGACGGACGTCCCGACGCCGATGGCCCGACGGACGTCCGGACGCCGATGGCCCGACGGACGTCCGGACGCCGAGAGCCCGACGGACGTCCGGACGCCGAGAGCCCGACGGACGTCCCGACGCCGAGAGCCCGACGGACGTCCGGACGCCGAGAGCCCGAAGGACGTCCCGACGCCGAGAGCCCGACGGACGTCCCGACGCCGACGGCCCGACGGACGTCATGACGCCGAGGGCCCGACGGACGTCCCGACGCCGAGATACCGACGGACGTCCCGACGCCGACGTCCCGACGGACGTCCCGACGCCGAGAGGCCGACATACGTCCCGACGCCGACGGCCCGACGGACGTCCCGACATAGAGCTGAAAGTTACCTAAATACAGACACCGAGAGCCTGACGGACGTCCCGACGCCGAGAGCCCGACGGACGTGCCGACGCCGAGAGCCCGACGGACGTCCCGACGCCGATGGCCCGACGGACGTCCGGACGCCGATGGCCCGACGGACGTCCCGACGCCGATGGCCCGACGGACGTCCGGACGCCGAGAGCCCGAAGGACGTCCCGACGCCGAGAGCCCGACGGACGTCCCGACGCCGACGGCCCGACGGACGTCCCGACGCCGAGGGCCCGACGGACGTCCCGACGCCGAGATACCGACGGACGTCCCGACGCCGACGGCCCGACGGACGTCCCGACGCCGAGAGGCCGACATACGTCCCGACGCCGACGGCCCGACGGACGTCCCGACATAGAGCTGAAAGTTACCTAAATACAGACACCGAGAGCCTGACGGACGTCCCGACGCCGAGAGCCCGACGGACGTCCCGACGCCGAGGGCCCGACGGACGTCCCGACGCCGAGGGCCCGACGGACGTCCCGACGCCGATGGCCCGACGGACGTCCGGACGCCGAGAGCCCGACGGACGTCCGGACGCCGAGAGCCCGAAGGACGTCCCGACGCCGAGAGCCCGACGGACGTCCCGACGCCGACGGCCCGACGGACGTCCCGACGCCGAGGGCCCGACGGATGTCCCGACGCCGAGATACCGACGGACGTCCCGACGCCGACGGCCCGACGGACGTCCGGACGCCGAGGGCCCGAAGGACGTCCCGACGCCGAGAGCCCGACGGACGTCCCGACGCCGACGGCCCGACGGACGTCCCGACGCCGAGGGCCCGACGGACGTCCCGACGCCGAGATACCGACGGACGTCCCGACGCCGACGGCCCGACGGACGTCCCGACGCCGAGAGGCCGACATACGTCCCGACGCCGACGGCCCGACGGACGTCCCGACATAGAGCTGAAAGTTACCTAAATACAGACACCGAGAGCCTGACGGACGTCCCGACGCCGATGGCCCGACGGACGTCCCGACGCCGAGAGCCCGACAGACGTCCCGACGCCGAGGGCCCGACGGACGTCCCGACGCCGAGATACCGACGGACGTCCCGACGCCGACGGCCCGACGGACGTCCCGACGCCGAGAGGCCGACATACGTCCCGACGCCGACGGCCCGACGGACGTCCCGACATAGAGCTGAAAGTTACCTAAATACAGACGCCGAGAGCCCGACGGACGTCCCGACGCCGATGGCCCGACGGACGTCCCGACGCCGAGAGCCCGACGGACGTCCCGACGCCGAGGGCCCGACGGACGTCCCGACGCCGATGGCCCGACGGACGTCCGGACGCCGAGAGCCCGACGGACGTCCGGACGCCGAGAGCCCGACGGACGTCCCGACGCCGAGGGCCCGACGGACGTCTCGACGCCGAGAGCCCGACGGACGTCCGGACGCCGAGAGCCCGATGGACGTCCCGACGCCGAGAGCCCGACGGACGTCCCGACGCCGAGAGCCCGACGGACGTCCGGACGCCGAGAGCCCGACAGACGTCCCGACGCCGAGAGCCCGACGGACGTCCCGACGCCGACGGCCCGACGGACGTACCGACGCCGAGGGCCAGATGGACGTCCCGACGCCGAGATACCGACGGACGTCCCGACGCCGACGGCCCGACGGACGTCCCGACGCCGAGAGGCCGACATACGTCCCGACGCCGACGGCCCGACGGACGTCCCGACATAGAGCTGAAAGTTACCTAAATACAGACACCGAGAGCCTGACGGACGTCCCGACGCCGAGAGCCCGACGGACGTGCCGACGCCGAGAGCCCGACGGACGTCCCGACGCCGATGGCCCGACGGACGTCCCGACATAGAGCTGAAAGTTACCTAAATACAGACACCGAGAGCCTGACGGACGTCCCGACGCCGAGAGCCCGACGGACGTGCCGACGCCGAGAGCCCGACGGACGTCCCGACGCCGAGAGCCCGACGGACGTCCGGACGCCGAGAGCCCGAAGGATGTCCCGACGCCGAGAGCCCGACGGACGTCCCGACGCCGACGGCCCGACGGACGTCCCGACGCCGAGATACCGACGGACGTCCCGACGCCGACGGCCCGACGGACGTCCCGACGCCGAGAGGCCGACATACGTCCCGACGCCGACGGCCCGACGGACGTCCCGACATAGAGCTGAAAGTTACCTAAATACAGACACCGAGAGCCTGACGGACGTCCCGACACCGAGAGCCCGACGGACGTGCCGACGCCGAGAGCCCGACGGACGTCCGGACGCCGATGGCCCGACGGACGTCCCGACGCCGATGGCCCGACGGACGTCCGGACGCCGATGGCCCGACGGACGTCCGGACGCCGAGAGCCCGACGGACGTCCCGACGCCGATGGCCCGACGGACGTCCCGACGCCATGGCCCGACAGACGTCCCGACGCCGAGAGGCCGACGGACGTCCCGACGCCGACGGCCCGACGGACGTCCCGACATAAAGCTGAAAGTTACCTAAATACAGACACCGAGAGCCTGACGGACGTCCCGACGCCGATGGCCCGACGGACGTCCCGACGCCGAGAGCCCGACAGACGTCCCGACGCCGAGGGCCCGACGGACGTCCCGACGCCGAGATACCGACGGACGTCCCGACGCCGACGGCCCGACGGACGTCCTGACGCCGAGAGGCCGACATACGTCCCGACGCCGACGGCCCGACGGACGTCCCGACATAGAGCTGAAAGTTACCTAAATACAGACGCCGAGAGCCCGACGGACGTCCCGACGCCGATGGCCCGACGGACGTCCCGACGCCGAGAGCCCGACGGACGTCCCGACGCCGAGGGCCCGACGGACGTCCCGACGCCGATGGCCCGACGGACGTCCGGACGCCGAGAGCCCGACGGACGTCCGGACGCCGAGAGCCCGACGGACGTCCCGACGCCGAGGGCCCGACGGACGTCTCGACGCCGAGAGCCCGACGGACGTCCGGACGCCGAGAGCCCGATGGACGTCCCGACGCCGAGAGCCCGACGGACGTCCCGACGCCGAGAGCCCGACGGACGTCCGGACGCCGAGAGCCCGATGGACGTCCCGACGCCGAGAGCCCGACGGACGTCCCGACGCCGACGGCCCGACGGACGTCCCGACGCCGAGAGCCCGACGGACGTCCCGACGCCGACGGCCCGACGGACGTCCCGACGCCGAGAGGCCGACATACGTCCCGACGCCGACGGCCCGACGGACGTCCCGACATAGAGCTGAAAGTTACCTAAATACAGACACCGAGAGCCTGACGGACGTCCCGACGCCTAGAGCCCGACGGACGTCCCGACGCCGAGGGCCCGACGGACGTCCCGACGCCGAGGGCCCGACGGACGTCCGGACGCCGATGGCCCGACGGACGTCCCGACGCCGAGAGCCCGACGGACGTCCGGACGCCGATGGCCCGACGGACGTCCTGACGCCGAGAGCCCGACGGACGTCCCGACGCCGAGGGCCCGACGGACGTCCCGACGCCGAGATACCGACGGACGTCCCGACGCCGACGGCCCGACGGACGTCCCGACGCCGAGAGGCCGACATACGTCCCGACGCCGACGGCCCGACGGACGTCCCGACATAGAGCTGAAAGTTACCTAAATACAGACACCGAGAGCCTGACGGACGTCCCGACGCCGAGAGCCCGACGGACGTCCCGACGCCGATGGCCCGACGGACGTCCGGACGCCGATGGCCCGACGGACGTCCCGACGCCGATGGCCCGACGGACGTCCGGACGCCGATGGCCCGACGGACGTCCGGACGCCGAGGGCCCGACGGACGTCCCGACGCCGATGGCCCGACGGACGTCCCGACGCCATGGCCCGACCGACGTCCCGACGCCGATGGCCCGACGGACGTCCCGACGCCGATGGCCCGACGGACGTCCGGACGCCGAGAGCCCTACGGACGTCCGGACGCCGAGAGCCCGACGGACGTCCCGACGCCGAGAGCCCGACGGACGTCCGGACGCCGAGAGCCCGAAGGACGTCCCGACGCCGAGAGCCCGACGGACGTCCCGACGCCGACGGCCCGACGGACGTCATGACGCCGAGGGCCCGACGGACGTCCCGACGCCGAGATACCGACGGACGTCCCGACGCCGACGGCCCGACGGACGTCCCGACGCCGAGAGGCCGACATACGTCCCGACGCCGACGGCCCGACGGACGTCCCGACATAGAGCTGAAAGTTACCTAAATACAGACACCGAGAGCCTGACGGACGTCCCGACGCCGAGAGCCCGACGGACGTGCCGACGCCGAGAGCCCGACGGACGTCCCGACGCCGATGGCCCGACGGACGTCCGGACGCCGATGGCCCGACGGACGTCCCGACGCCGATGGCCCGACGGACGTCCGGACGCCGAGAGCCCGAAGGACGTCCCGACGCCGAGAGCCCGACGGACGTCCCGACGCCGACGGCCCGACGGACGTCCCGACGCCGAGGGCCCGACGGACGTCCCGACGCCGAGATACCGACGGACGTCCCGACGCCGACGGCCCGACGGACGTCCCGACGCCGAGAGGCCGACATACGTCCCGACGCCGACGGCCCGACGGACGTCCCGACATAGAGCTGAAAGTTACCTAAATACAGACACCGAGAGCCTGACGGACGTCCCGACGCCGAGAGCCCAACGGACGTCCCGACGCCGAGGGCCCGACGGACGTCCCGACGCCGAGGGCCCGACGGACGTCCGGACGCCGATGGCCCGACGGACGTCCCGACGCCGATGGCCCGACGGACGTCCGGACGCCGAGAGCCCGAAGGACGTCCCGACGCCGAGAGCCCGACGGACGTCCCGACGCCGACGGCCCGACGGACGTCCCGACGCCGAGATACCGACGGACGTCCCGACGCCGACGGCCCGACGGACGTCCCGACGCCGAGAGGCCGACATACGTCCCGACGCCGACGGCCCGACGGACGTCCCGACATAGAGCTGAAAGTTACCTAAATACAGACACCGAGAGCCTGACGGACGTCCCGACGCCGATGGCCCGACGGACGTCCCGACGCCGAGAGCCCGACAGACGTCCCGACGCCGAGGGCCCGACGGACGTCCCGACGCCGAGATACCGACGGACGTCCCGACGCCGACGGCCCGACGGACGTCCCGACGCCGAGAGGCCGACATACGTCCCGACGCCGACGGCCCGACGGACGTCCCGACATAGAGCTGAAAGTTACCTAAATACAGACACCGAGAGCCTGACGGACGTCCCGACGCCGAGAGCCCGACGGACGTCCCGACGCCGATGGCCCGACGGACGTCCGGACGCCGATGGCCCGACGGACGTCCCGACGCCGATGGCCCGACGGACGTCCGGACGCCGATGGCCCGACGGACGTCCGGACGCCGAGAGCCCGACGGACGTCCCGACGCCGATGGCCCGACGGACGTCCCGACGCCATGGCCCGACGGACGTCCCGACGCCGATGGCCCGACGGACGTCCGGACGCCGAGAGCCCGACGGACGTCCGGACACCGAGAGCCCGAAGGACGTCCCGAAGCCGAGAGCCCGACGGACGTCCCGACGCCGACGGCCCGACGGACGTCCCGACGCCGAGAGCCCGACGGACGTCCCGACGCCGACGGCCCGACGGACGTCCCGACGCCGAGGGCCCGACGGACGTCCCGACGCCGAGATACCGACGGACGTCCCGACGCCGACGGCCCGACGGACGTCCCGACGCCGAGAGGCCGACATACGTCCCGACGCCGACGGCCCGACGGACGTCCCGACATAGAGCTGAAAGTTACCTAAATACAGACACCGAGAGCCTGACGGACGTCCCGACGCCTAGAGCCCGACGGACGTCCCGACGCCGAGGGCCCGACGGACGTCCCGACGCCGAGGGCCCGACGGACGTCCGGACGCCGATGGCCCGACGGACGTCCCGACGCCGAGAGCCCGACGGACGTCCGGACGCCGAGAGCCCGAAGGACGTCCGGACGCCGAGAGCCCGAAGGACGTCCCGACGCCGAGAGCCCGACGGACGTCCCGACGCCGATGGCCCGACGGACGTCCGGACGCCGATGGCCCGACGGACGTCCCGACGCCGATGGCCCGACGGACGTCCGGACGCCGATGGCCCGACGGACGTCCGGACGCCTATGGCCCGACGGACGTCCCGACGCCGATGGCCCGACGGACGTCCGGACGCCGATGGCCCGACGGACGTCCGGACGCCGAGAGCCCGACGGACGTCCCGACGCCGATGGCCCGACGGACGTCCTGACGCCGAGAGCCCGACGGACGTCCCGACGCTGAGGGCCCGACGGACGTCCCGACGCCGAGATACCGACGGACGTCCCGACGCCGACGGCCCGACGGACGTCCCGACGCCGAGAGGCCGACATACGTCCCGACGCCGACGGCCCGACGGACGTCCCGACATAGAGCTGAAAGTTACCTAAATACAGACACCGAGAGCCTGACGGACGTCCCGACGCCGAGAGCCCGACGGACGTGCCGACGCCGAGAGCCCGACGGACGTCCCGACGCCGATGGCCCGACGGACGTCCGGACGCCGATGGCCCGACGGACGTCCCGACGCCGATGGCCCGACGGACGTCCGGACGCCGAGAGCCCGAAGGACGTCCCGACGCCGAGAACCCGACGGACGTCCCGACGCCGACGGCCCGACGGACGTCCCGACGCCGAGGGCCCGACGGACGTCCCGACGCCGAGATACCGACGGACGTCCCGACGCCGACGGCCCGACGGACGTCCCGACGCCGAGAGGCCGACATACGTCCCGACGCCGACGGCCCGACGGACGTCCCGACATAGAGCTGAAAGTTACCTAAATACAGACACCGAGAGCCCGACGGACGTCCCGACGCCGAGGGCCCGACGGACGTCCCGACGCCGAGGGCCCGACGGACGTCCGGACGCCGATGGCCCGACGGATGTCCCGACGCCGAGAGCCCGACGGACGTCCGGACGCCGAGAGCCCGAAGGACGTCCGGAAGCCGAGAGCCCGAAGGACGTCCCGACGCCGAGAGCACGACGGACGTCCCGACGCCGATGGCCCGACGGACGTCCGGACGCCGATGGCCCGACGGACGTCCCGACGCCATGGCCCGACGGACGTCCGGACGCCGATGGCCCGACGGACGTCCGGACGCCGAGAGCCCGACGGACGTCCCGACGCCGATGGCCCGACGGACGTCCCGACATAGAGCTGAAAGTTACCTAAATACAGACACCGAGAGCCTGACGGACGTCTCGACGCCGAGAGCCCGACGGACGTCCCGACGCCGAGGGCCCGACGGACGTCCCGACGCCGAGGGCCCGACGGACGTCCGGACGCCGATGGCCCGACGGACGTCCCGACGCCGAGAGCCCAACGGACGTCCGGACGCCGATGGCCCGACGGACGTCCGGACGCCGAGAGCCCGACGGACGTCCCGACGCCGATGGCCCGACGGACGTCCCGACGCCATGGCCCGACGGACGTCCCGACGCCGATGGCCCGACGGACGTCCCGACGCCGATGGCCCGACGGACGTCCGGACGCCGAGAGCCCGACGGACGTCCCGACGCCGAGAGCCCGACGGACGTCCGGACGCCGAGAGCCCGAAGGACGTCCCGACGCCGAGAGCCCGACGGACGTCCCGACGCCGACGGCCCGACGGACGTCCCGACGCCGAGATACCGACGGACGTCCCGACGCCGACGGCCCGACGGACGTCCCGACGCCGAGAGGCCGACGGACGTGCCGACGCCGAGATCCCGACGGACGTCCCGACGCCGATGGCCCGACGGACGTCCGGACGCCGACGGCCCGACGGACGTCCCGACGCCGATGGCCCGACGGACGTCCGGACGCCGATGGCCCGACGGACGTCCCGACGCCATGGCCCGACGGACGTCGCGACGCCGATGGCCCGACGGACGTCCGGACGCCGAGAGCCCGACGGACGTCCGGACGCCGAGAGCCCGACGGACGTCCCGACGCCGAGAGCCCGACGGACGTCCGGACGCCGAGAGCCCGAAGGACGTCCCGACGCCGAGAGCCCGACGGACGTCCCGACGCCGACGGCCCGACGGACGTCCCGACGCCGAGGGCCCGACGGACGTCCCGACGCCGACGGCCCGACGGACGTCCCGACGCCGAGAGGCCGACATACGTCCCGACGCCGACGGCCCGACGGACGTCCCGACATAGAGCTGAAAGTTACCTAAATACAGACACCGAGAGCCTGACGGACGTCCCGACGCCGAGAGCCCGACGGACGTCCCGACGCCGAGGGCCCGACGGACGTCCCGACGCCGAGGGCCCGACGGACGTCTGGACGCCGATGACCCGACGGACGTCCCGACGCCGAGAGCCCGACGGACGTCCCGACGCCGATGGCCCGACGGACGTCCCGACGCCGATGGCCCGACGGACGTCCGGACGCCGATGGCCCGACGGACGTCCGGACGCTGAGAGCCCGACGGACGTCCCGACGCCGAGTGCCCGACGGACGTCCCGACGCCGAGAGCCCGACGGACGTCCCGACGCCGACGGCCCGACGGACGTCCCGACGCCGATGGCCCGACGGACGTCCCGACGCCGAGATACCGACGGACGTCCCGACGCCGACGGCCCGACGGACGTCCCGACGCCGACGGCCCGACGGACGTCCCGACGCCGATGGCCCGACGGACGTCCCGACATAGAGCTGAAAGTTACCTAAATACAGACACCGAGAGCCTGACGGACGTCCCGACGCCGAGAGCCCGACGGACGTGCCGACGCCGAGAGCCCGACGGACGTCCCGACGCCGATGGCCCGACGGACGTCCGGACGCCGATGGCCCGACGGACGTCCCGACGCCGATGGCCCGACGGACGTCCGGACGCCGATGGCCCGACGGACGTCCGGACGCCGAGAGCCCGACGGACGTCCCGACGCCGATGGCCCGACGGACGTCCCGACGCCGATGGCCCGACGGACGTCCCGACATAGAGCTGAAAGTTACCTAAATACAGACACCGAGAGCCCGACGGACGTCCCGACGCCGACGGCCCGACGGACGTCCCGACGCCGATGGCCCGACGGACGTCCCGACGCCGAGATACCGACGGACGTCCCGACGCCGACGGCCCGACGGACGTCCCGACGCCGACGGCCCGACGGACGTCCCGACGCCGATGGCCCGACGGACGTCCCGACATAGAGCTGAAAGTTACCTAAATACAGACACCGAGAGCCTGACGGTCGTCCCGACGCCGAGAGCCCGACGGACGTGCCGACGCCGAGAGCCCGACGGACGTCCCGACGCCGATGGCCCGACGGACGTCCGGACGCCGATGGCCCGACGGACGTCCCGACGCCGATGGCCCGACGGACGTCCGGACGCCGATGGCCCGACGGACGTCCCGACGCCGAGGGCCCGACGGACGTCCCGATGCCGAGGGCCCGACGGACGTCCCGACGCCGAGGGCCCGACGGACGTCCGGACGCCGAGAACCCGAAGGACGTCCCGACGCCGAGGGCCAGACGGACGTCCCGACGCCGAGATACCGACGGACGTCCCGACGCCGACGGCCCGACGGACGTCCCGACGCCGAGAGGCCGACATACGTCCCGACGCCGACGGCCCGACGGACGTCCCGACATAGAGCTGAAAGTTACCTAAATACAGACACCGAGAGCCTGACGGACGTCCCGACGCCGATGGCCCGACGGACGTCCGGACGCCGATGGCCCGACGGACGTCCGGACGCCGAGAGCCCGACGGACGTCCCGACGCCGAGAGCCCGACGGACGTCCGGACGCCGAGAACCCGAAGGACGTCCCGATGCCGAGAGCCCGACGGACGTCCCGACGCCGAGGTCCAGACGGACGTCCCGACGCCGAGATACCGACGGACGTCCCGACGCCGACGGCCCGACGGACGTCCCGAGGCCGAGAGGCCGACATACGTCCCGACGCCGACGGCCCGACGGACGTCCCGACATAGAGCTGAAAGTTACCTAAATACAAACACCGAGAGCCTGACGGACGTCCCGACGCCGAGAGCCCGACGGACGTGCCGACGCCGAGAGCCCGACGGACGTCCCGACGCCGATGGCCCGACGGACGTCCGGACGCCGATGGCCCGACGGACGTCCGGACGCCGAGAGCCCGACGGACGTCCGGACGCCGAGAGCCCCACGAACGTCCCGACGCCGAGAGCCCGACGGACGTCCGGACGCCGAGAGCCCGAAGGACGTCCCGACGCCGAGAGCCCGACGGACGTCCGGACGCCGATGGCCCGACGGACGTCCGGACGCCGAGAGCCCGACGGACGTCCCGACGCCGATGGCCCGACGGACGTCCCGACGCCATGGCCCGACAGACGTCCCGACGCCGATGGCCCGACGGACGTCCGGACGCCGAGAGCCCGACGGACGTCCGGACGCCGAGAGCCCGACGGACGTCCCGACGCCGAGAGCCCGACGGACGTCCGGACGCCGAGAGCCCGAAGGACGTCCCGACGCCGAGAGCCCGACGGACGTCCCGACGCCGACGGCCCGACGGACGTCCCGACGCCGAGGGCCCGACGGACGTCCCGACGCCGAGATACCGACGGACGTCCCGACGCCGACGGCCCGACGGACGTCCCGACGCCGAGAGGCCGACATACGTCCCGACGCCGACGGCCCGACGGACGTCCCGACATAGAGCTGAAAGTTACCTAAATACAGACACCGAGAGCCTGACGGACGTCCCGACGCCGAGAGCCCGACGGACGTCCCGACGCCGAGGGCCCGACGGACGTCCCGACGCCGAGGGCCCGACGGACGTCCGGACGCCGATGGCCCGACGGACGTCCCGACGCCGAGAGCCCGACGGACGTCCGGACGCCGAGAGCCCGAAGGACGTCCGGACGCCGAGAGCCCGAAGGACGTCCCGACGCCGAGAGCCCGACGGACGTCCCGACGCCGATGGCCCGACGGACGTCCGGACGCCGATGGCCCGACGGACGTCCCGACGCCGATGGCCCGACGGACGTCCGGACGCCGATGGCCCGACGGACGTCCGGACGCCGAGAGCCCGACGGACGTCCCGACGCCGATGGCCCGACGGACGTCCGGACGCCGATGGCCCGACGGACGTCCGGACGCCGAGAGCCCGACGGACGTCCCGACGCCGATGGCCCGACGGACGTCCCGACGCCGAGAGCCCGACGGACGTCCCGACGCCGAGGGCCCGACGGACGTCCCGACGCCGAGAGGCCGACGGACGTCCCGACGCCGACGGCCCGACGGACGTCCCGACGCCGAGAGGCCGACATACGTCCCGACGCCGACGGCCCGACGGACGTCCCGACATAGAGCTGAAAGTTACCTAAATACAGACACCGAGAGCCTGACGGACGTCCGGACGCCGATGGCCCGACGGACGTCCCGACGCCGATGGCCCGACGGACGTCCGGACGCCGATGGCCCGACGGACGTCCGGACGCCGATGGCCCGACGGACGTCCGGACGCCGAGAGCCCGACGGACGTCCGGACGCCGAGAGCCCCACGAACGTCCCGACGCCGAGAGCCCGACGGACGTCCCGACGCCGACGGCCCGACGGACGTCCCGACGCCGAGGGCCCGACGGACGTCCCGACGCCGAGATACCGACGGACGTCCCGACGCCGACGGCCCGACGGACGTCCCGACGCCGAGAGGCCGACATACGTCCCGACGCCGACGGCCCGACGGACGTCCCGACATAGAGCTGAAAGTTACCTAAATACAGACACCGAGAGCCTGACGGACGTCCCGACGCCGAGAGCCCGACGGACGTCCCGACGCCGAGGGCCCGACGGACGTCCCGACGCCGAGGGCCCGACGGACGTCCGGACGCCGATGGCCCGACGGACGTCCCGACGCCGAGAGCCCGACGGACGTCCGGACGCCGAGAGCCCGAAGGACGTCCGGACGCCGAGAGCCCGAAGGACGTCCCGACGCCGAGAGCCCGACGGACGTCCCGACGCCGATGGCCCGACGGACGTCCGGACGCCGATGGCCCGACGGACGTCCCGACGCCGATGGCCCGACGGACGTCCGGACGCCGATGGCCCGACGGACGTCCGGACGCCGAGAGCCCGACGGACGTCCCGACGCCGATGGCCCGACGGACGTCCGGACGCCGATGGCCCGACGGACGTCCGGACGCCGAGAGCCCGACGGACGTCCCGACGCCGATGGCCCGACGGACGTCCCGACGCCGAGAGCCCGACGGACGTCCCGACGCCGAGGGCCCGACGGACGTCCCGACGCCGAGAGGCCGACGGACGTCCCGACGCCGACGGCCCGACGGACGTCCCGACGCCGAGAGGCCGACATACGTCCCGACGCCGACGGCCCGACGGACGTCCCGACATAGAGCTGAAAGTTACCTAAATACAGACACCGAGAGCCTGACGGACGTCCCGACGCCGAGAGCCCGACGGACGTCCCGACGCCGAGAGCCCGACGGACGTCCCGACGCCGATGGCCCGACGGACGTCCGGACGCCGATGGCACGACGGACGTCCCGACGCCGATGGCCCGACGGACGTCCGGACGCCGATGGCCCGACGGACGTCCGGACGCCGAGGGCCCGACGGACGTCCCGACGCCGATGGCCCGACGGACGTCCCGACGCCATGGCCCGACGGACGTCCCGACGCCGATGGCCCGACGGACGTCCGGACGCCGAGAGCCCGACGGACGTCCGGACGCCGAGAGCCCGAAGGACGTCCCGACGCCGAGAGCCCGACGGACGTCCCGACGCCGACGGCCCGACGGACGTCCGGACGCCGATGGCCCGACGGACGTCCGGACGCCGAGAGCCCGACGGACGTCCCGATGCCGATGGCCCGACGGACGTCCGGACGCCGAGAGCCCGACGGACGTCCCGACGCCGAGGGCCCGACGGACGTCCCGACGCCGAGAGCCCGACGGACGTCCGGACGCCGAGAGCCCGATGGACGTCCCGACGCCGAGGGCCAGACGGACGTCCCGACGCCGAGATACCGACGGACGTCCCGACGCCGACGGCCCGACGGACGTCCCGACGCCGAGAGGCCGACATACGTCCCGACGCCGACGGCCCGACGGACGTCCCGACATAGAGCTGAAAGTTACCTAAATACAGACACCGAGAGCCTGACGGACGTCCCGACGCCGAGAGCCCGACGGACGTGCCGACGCCGAGAGCCCGACGGACATCCCGACGCCGATGGCCCGACGGACGTCCCGACATAGAGCTGAAAGTTACCTAAATACAGACACCGAGAGCCTGACGGACGTCCCGACGCCGAGAGCCCGACGGACGTGCCGACGCCGAGAGCCCGACGGACGTCCCGACGCCGATGGCCCGACGGACGTCCGGACGCCGATGGCCCGACAGACGTCCCGACGCCGATGGCCCGACGGACGTCCGGACGCCGATGGCCCGACGGACGTCCGGACGCCGAGAGCCCGACGGACGTCCCGACGCCGATGGCCCGACGGACGTCCCGACGCCATGGCCCGACAGACGTCCCGACGCCGATGGCCCGACGGACGTCCGGACGCCGAGAGCCCGACATACGTCCCGACGCCGAGAGCCCGACGGACGTCCGGACGCCGAGAGCCCGACGGACGTCCCGACGCCGAGAGCCCGACGGACGTCCGGACGCCGAGAGCCCGAAGGACGTCCCGACGCCGAGAGCCCGACGGACGTCCCGACGCCGACGGCCCGACGGACGTCCCGACGCCGAGGGCCCGACGGATGTCCCGACGCCGAGATACCGACGGACGTCCCGACGCCGATGGCCCGACGAACGTCCGGACGCCGATGGCCCGAAGGACGTCCCGACGCCGAGGGCCCGACGGACGTCCCGACGCCGAGGGCCCGACGGACGCCCCGACGCCGAGAGCCCGACGGACGTCCGGACGCCGAGAGCCCGAAGGACGTCCCGACGCCTAGAGCCTGAGGGACGTCCCGACGTCGATGGCCCGACGGACGTCCCGACGCCGAGGGCCCGACGGACGTCCCGACGCCGAGATACCGACGGACGTCCCGACGCCGACGGCCCGACGGACGTCCCGACGCCGAGAGGCCGACATACGTCCCGACGCCAACGGCCCGACGGACGTCCCGACATAGAGCTGAAAGTTACCTAAATACAGACACCGAGAGCCTGACGGACGTCCCGACGCCGATGGCCCGACGGACGTCCCGACGCCGATGGCCCGACGGACGTCCGGACGCCGATGGCCCGACGGACGTCCGGACGCCGAGAGCCCGAAGGACGTCCCGACGCCGAGAGCCCGACGGACGTCCCGACGCCGAGGGCCAGACGGACATCCCGACGCCGAGATACCGACGGACGTCCCGACGCCGACGGCCCGACGGACGTCCCGACGCCGAGAGGCCGACATACGTCCCGACGCCGACGGCCCGACGGACGTCCCGACATAGAGCTGAAAGTTACCTAAATACAAACACCGAGAGCCTGACGGACGTCCCGACGCCGAGAGCCCGACGGACGTGCCGACGCCGAGAGCCCGACGGACGTCCCGACGCCGATGGCCCGACGGACGTCCGGACGCCGATGGCCCGACGGACGTCCCGACGCCATGGCCCGACGGACGTCCCGACGCCGATGGCCCGACGGACGTCCGGACGCCGAGAGCCCGACGGACGTCCGGACGCCGAGAGCCCCACGGACGTCCCGACGCCGAGAGCCCGACGGACGTCTGGACGCCGAGAGCCCGAAGGACGTCCCGACGCCGAGAGCCCGACGGACGTCCCGACGCCGACGGCCCGACGGACGTCCGGACGCCGATGGCCCGACGGACGTCCGGACGCCGAGAGCCCGACGGACGTCCCGACGCCGATGGCCCGACGGACGTCCCGACGCCGAGAGCCCGACGGACGTCCGGACGCCGAGAGCCCGATGGACGTCCCGACGCCGAGGGCCAGACGGACGTCCCGACGCCGAGATACCGACGGACGTCCCGACGCCGACGGCCCGACGGACGTCCCGACGCCGAGAGGCCGACATACGTCCCGACGCCGACGGCCCGACGGACGTCCCGACATAGAGCTGAAAGTTACCTAAATACAGACACCGAGAGCCTGACGGACGTCCCGACGCCGAGAGCCCGACGGACGTGCCGACGCCGAGAGCCCGACGGACGTCCCGACGCCGATGGCCCGACGGACGTCCCGACATAGAGCTGAAAGTTACCTAAATACAGACACCGAGAGCCTGACGGACGTCCCGACAGCGAGAGCCCGACGGACGTGCCGACGCCGAGAGCCCGACGGACGTCCCGACGCCGATGGCCCGACGGACGTCCGGACGCCGATGGCCCGACGGACGTCCCGACGCCGATGGCCCGACGGACGTCCGGACGCCGATGGCCCGACGGACGTCCGGACGCCGAGAGCCCGACGGACGTCCCGACGCCGATGGCCCGACGGACGTCCCGACGCCATGGCCCGACAGACGTCCCGACGCCGATGGCCCGACGGACGTCCGGACGCCGAGAGCCCGACGGACGTCCGGACGCCGAGAGCCCGACGGACGTCCCGACGCCGAGAGCCCGACGGACGTCCGGACGCCGAGAGCCCGAAGGACGTCCCGACGCCGAGAGCCCGACGGACGTCCCGACGCCGACGGCCCGACGGACGTCCCGACGCCGAGGGCCCGACGGACGTCCCGACGCCGAGGGCCCGACGGACGTCCGGACGCCGATGGCCCGACGGACGTCCCGACGCCGATGGCCCGACGGACGTCCGGACGCCGAGAGCCCGACGGACGTCCCGACGCCGATGGCCCGACGGACGTCCGGACGCCGATGGCCCGACGGACGTCCGGACGCCGAGAGCCCGACGGACGTCCCGAAGCCGAGAGCCCGACGGACGTCCCGACGACGATGGCCCGATGCACGTCCCGACGCCGAGGGCCCGACGGACGTCCCGACGTAGAGCTGAAAGTTACCTAAATACGGACGCAGAGAGCCCGACGGACGTCCCGACGCCGAGAGCCCGACGGACGTCCCGACGCCGATGGCCCAACGGACGTCCGGACGCCGAGACCCCGACGGACGTCCGGACGCCGAGACCCCGACGGACGTCCGGACGCCGAGACCCCGACGGACGTCCCGACGTAGAGCTGAATGTTACCTAAATACAGACGCCGATGGCCCGACGGACGTCCGGACGCCGAGAGCCCGACGGACGTCCGGACGCCGAGAGCCCGACGGACGTCCGGACGCCGAGAGCCCGACGGACGTCCCGACGTAGAGCTGAATGTTACCTAAATACAGACGCCGAGGGCCCGACGGACGTCCCGACGCCGAGGGCCCGACGGACGTCTCGACGCCGAGGGCCCGACGTACGTCCCGACGCCGAGGGCCCGAAGGACGTCCCAACTCCGAGGGCCCGACGGACGTCGCGGCGCCGAGGGCCCGACGGACGTCCCGACGCCGAGGGCCCGACGGACGTCCCGACGTAGAGCTGAAAGTTACCTAAATACAGACGCCGAGAGCCCGACGGACGTCCGGACGCCGAGGGCCCGACGGACGTCCCGACGTAGAGCTGATAGTTACCTAAATACAGATGCCGAGAGCCCGACGGACGTCCCGACGCCGAGAGCCCGACGGACGTCCCGACGTAGAGCTGCAAGTTACCTAAATACAGACGCCGAGGGCCCGACGGACGTCCCGACGCCGATGGCACTACGGACGTCCCGACGCCGATGGCCCGACGGACGTCCCGACGCCGGAAGCCCGACGGACGTCCCGACGCCGGAAGCCCCACGGACGTCCGGACGCCGAGTGCCCGACGGACGTCCCGACGCCGAGAGCCCGACGGACGTCCCGACGCCGAGAGCCCGACGGACGTCCCGACGTAGAGCTGAAAGTTACCTAAATACAGATGCCGAGGGCCCGACGGACGTCCCGACGCCGAGGGCCCGACGGACGTCCCGACGCCGAGGGCCCGACGGACGTCCCGACGTAGAGCTGAAAGTTACCTAAATACAGACGCCGAGGGCCCGACGGACGTCCCGACGCCGAGGGCCCGACGGACGTGCGGACGCCGAGGGCCCGACGGACATGCGGACGCCGAGACCACGACGGACGTCCCGACGTAGAGCTGAAAGTTACCTAAATACAGTCGCCGGGAGCCCGACGGACGTCCGGACGCCGAGAGCCTGACGGACGTGCGGACACCGAGAGCCCGACGGATGTCCCGACGTAGAGCTGAAATTTACCTAAATACAGACGCCGAGAGCCCGACGGAAGTCCGGACGCCGAGAGCCCGATGGACGTCCCGAAACCGAGAGCCCGACGGACGTCCCGACGCTGATGGCCCAACGGACGTCCGGACGCCGAGACCCCGACGGACGTCCCAACGTAGAGCTGAAAGTTACCTAAATACAGACGCCGATGGCCCAACGGACGTCCCGACGCCGAGAGCCCGAAGGACGTCCCGACGCCGAGAGCCCGACGGACGTCCCGACGTAGAGCTGAAAGTTACCTAAATACAGACGCCGAGAGCCCGACGGACGTCCCGAAGCCGAGAGCCCGACGGACGTCCCGACGTAGAGCTGAAAGTTACCTAAATACAGACGCCGAGAGCCCGACGGACGTCCGGACGCCGAGGGCCCGACGGACGTCCCGACGTAGAGCTGATAGTTACCTAAATACAGATGCCGAGAGCCCGACGGACGTCCCGACGCCGAGAGCCCGACGGACGTCCCGACGTAGAGCTGCAAATTACCTAAATACAGACGCCGAGTGCCCGACGGACGTCCCGACGCCGAGAGCCCGACGGACGTCCCGACGCCGAGGGCCCGACGGACGTCCCGACGTAGAGCTGAAAGTTACCTAAATACAGATGCCGAGGGCCCGACGGACGTCCCGACGCCGAGGGCCCGACGGACGTCCCGACGTAGAGCTGAAAGTTACCTAAATACAGACGCCGAGGGCCCGACGGACGTCCCGACGCCGAGGGCCCGACGGACGTGCGGACGCCGAGGGCCCGACGGACGTGCGGACGCCGAGGGCCCGACGGACGTGCGGACGCCGAGACCACGACGGACGTCCCGACGTAGAGCTGAAAGTTACCTAAATACAGTCGCCGGGAGCCCGACGGACGTCCGGACGCCGAGAGCCTGACGGACGTGCGGACACCGAGAGCCCGACGGATGTCCCGACGTAGAGCTGAAAGTTACCTAAATACAGACGCCGAGAGCCCGACGGAAGTCCGGACGCCGAGAGCCCGATGGACTTCCCGAAACCGAGAGCCCGACGGACGTCCCGACGCTGATGGCCCAACGGACGTCCGGACGCCGAGACCCCGACGGACGTCCCAACGTAGAGCTGAAAGTTACCTAAATACAGACGCCGATGACCCAACGGACGTCCCGACGCCGAGAGCCCGAAGGACGTCCCGACGCCGAGAGCCCGACGGACGTCCCGACGTAGAGCTGAAAGTTACCTAAATACAGACGCCGAGAGCCCGACGGACGTCCCGACGCCGAGAGCCCGACGGACGTCCCGACGTAGAGCTGAAAGTTACCTAAATACAGACGCCGAGAGCCCGACGGACGTCCCGACGTAGAGCTGAAAGTTACCTAAATACAGACGCCGAGAGCGCGACGGACGTCCCGATGCCGAGAGCCCGACGGACGTCCCGACGCCGAGGGCCCGACGGACGTCCCGACTCCGAGTGTCCGACGGAAGTCCTGACGCCGAGGGCCCGACGGACGTCCCGACGTAGAGCTGAAAGTTACCTAAATACAGACGCCGAGAGCCCGACGGACATCCCGACGCCGAGAGCCCAACGGACGTCCCGACGCCGAGAACCCGACGGAATTCCCGACGCCGAGGGCCCAACGGACGTCCCGACGCCGAGGGCCTGACGGACGTCAGGACGCCAAGAGCCCGACGGACGTCCCGACGTAGAGCTGTAACTTACCTAAATACAGACGCCGAGAGCCCGACGGACGTCCCCACACCGAGAGCCCAACAGACATCCCGACGTAGAGCTGAAAGTTACCTAAATACAGACGCCGAGAGCCCAACGGACGTCCCGACGCCGAGAGCCCAACAGACGTCCTGACGTAGAGCTTGAAGTTACCTAAATACAGACGCCGAGAGCCCGACGGACGTCCCGACGCCGAGAGCCCAACAGACGTCCCGACGTAGAGCTGAAAGTTACATAAATACAGACGCCGAGAGCCCGACGCACGTCCCGACGCCGAGGGCCCGACGGACATCCCGACGCCGAGAGCCCAACAGACGTCCCGACGCCGAGAGCCCGACGGACGTCCCGACGCCGAGGGCCCGACTGAGGTCCGGACGCCAAGAGCCCGACGGACGTCCCGACGTAGAGCTGAAAGTTACCTAAATACAGACGCCGAGAGCCCGACGGACGTCCGGACTCCGATGGCCAGACGGACGTCCCGACGCCGATGGCCCGACGGACGTCCGGACGCCGAGAGCCCGACGGACGTCCCGACGTAAAGCTGAAAGTTACCTAAATACAGACGCCGAGAGCCCGACGCACGTCCCGACGCCGAGTGTCGACGAACGTCGCGACGTAGAGCTGAAAGTTACCTAAATACAGACGCCGAGAGCCCGACGGACGTCCCGACGACGAGTGCCCGACGCATGTCCCGACGTAGAGCTGAAAGGTACCTAAATACAGACGCCGAGAGCCCGACGGACGTCCCGACGCCGAGAAGCCAACGGACGTCCCGACGCTGAGAGCCCAACAGACGTCCCGACGTAGAGCTGAAAGTTACCTAAATACAGATGCCAAGAGCCCGACGGACGTGCCGACGCCGAGAGCCCGACGGACGTGCCGACGCCGAGCTGCAAGTTACCTAAATACTGACGCCGAGAGCCCGACGGACGTCCCGATGCCGAGAGCCCGACGGGAGTCCCGACGCCGAGCTGAAAGTTACCTAAATAGAGACGCCGGACGCCCGACGGGCGTCCCGACGTAGAGCTGAAAGTTACCTAAATACAGATGCCGAGAGCCCGACAGACGTCCCGACGCCGAGAGCCCGACGGACGTCCCGACGTAGAGCTGAAAGATAC
The DNA here is from genome assembly GCF_034619465.1 of Leptosomus discolor. Lineage (NCBI taxonomy): Eukaryota > Metazoa > Chordata > Aves > Leptosomiformes > Leptosomidae > Leptosomus > Leptosomus discolor. The sequence goes on along the minus strand of NW_028237839.1, from coordinate 580,974 downwards.
TTAAATACTGACGCCGAGAGCCCGACGGACGTCCCGACGCCGAGAGCCTGACGGTCGTCCTGACGTAGAGAGCCCCACGGACGTCCCGACGCCCAGAGCCCCACGGACGTCCCGACGTAGAGCTTGAAGTTATCTAAATACAGACGCCGAGAGCCCGACGGGCGTCCCGACGTAGAGCTGAAAGTTAACTAAATACAGACGCCGAGAGCCCGACGGACGTCCCGACGTAGAGCTGAAAGTTACCTAAATACAGACGCCAATGGCCCGACGGACGTCCCGACGCCACAAGCCCGACGGACGTCCCGACGTCGAGGGCCCGACGGACGTCCCGACGCTGGAAGCCCGACGGACGTCCCGACGCCGAGAGCCCGACGGACGTCCGGACGCCGAGAGCCCGACGGACGTCCCGACGCCGATGGCCCGACGGACGTCCCGACGCCAAGGGCCCGACGGACGTCCCGACGCCGAGGGCCCGACGGACGTCCCGACGCCGATGGCCCGACGGACGTCCCGACGCCGAGAGCCCGACGGACGTCCCGACGCCGAGAGCCCGACGGACGTCCGGACGCCGAGAGCCCGACGGACGTCCCGACGCCGATGGCCCGACGGACGTCCCGACGCCAAGGGCCCGACGGACGTCCCGACGCCGAGGGCCCGACGGACGTCCCGACGCCGATGGCCCGACGGACGTCCGGACGCCGAGAGCCCGACGGACGTCCGGACGCCGAGAGCCCGACGGACGTCCGGACACCGAGGGCCCGACGGACGTCCCGACGCCGAGGGCCCGACGGACGTCCCGACGCCGACAGCCCGACGGACGTCCCGACGTAGAGCTGAAAGTTACCTAAATACAGACGCCGAGAGCCCAACAGACGTCCCGACGCTGAGAGCCCGACGGACGTCCCAACGCCGATGGCCCAACGGATGTCCCGACGCCGATGGCCCGACGGACGTCCCAACGCCGATGGCCCGCCGGACGTCCGGACGCCGAGAGCCCGACGGACGTCCTGACGTACAGCTGAAAGTTACCTAAATACAGACGCCGAGAACCCAACAGACGTCCCGACGCCGAGAGCCCGACGGACGTCCCGTCGCCGATGGCCCGACGGACGTCCCGTCGCCGATGGCCCGACGGACGTCCCGACGCCGAGAGCCCGACGGACGTCCCGACGCCGAAGGCCCGACGGACGTCCCGACGCCGAGAGCCCGACGGAAGTCACGACGTAGAGCTGAAAGTTACCTAAATACAGATGCCGAGAGCCCAACAGACGTCCCGAAGCCGAGAGCCCGACGGACGTCCCGACGCCGAGAGCTCGACGGACGTCCCGACGTAGAGCTGAAAGTTACCTAAATACAAACGCCGAGAGCCCGACGGACGTCCCGACGCCGATGGCCCGACGGACGTCCCGACGCCGATGGCCCGACGGACGTCCCGACGCCGAGAGCCCGACGGACATCCCGACGCCGAGTGACCGACGGACGTCCCGACGTAGAGCTGAAAGTTACCTAAATACAGACGCCAAGAGCCCGACGGACGTCCCGTTGCCGATGGCCCGACGGACGTCCCGACGCCGAGTGCCCGACGGATGTCCCGACGCCGATGGCCCGACGGACGTCCCGACGCAGAGAGCCCGACGGACGTACCGACGTAGAGCTGAAAGTTACCTAAATACAGACGCCGAGAGCCCGACGGACGTCCGGACGCCGAGAGCCCGAAGGACGTCCGGACGCCGAGAGCCCGAAGGACGTCCCGACGCCGAGAGCCCGATGGACGTCCCGACGCCGAGTGCCCGACGGACGTCCCGACGACGATGTCCCGACGGACGTCCCGACGCCGAGAGCCCGACGGACGTCCCGACGACGATGTCCCGACGGACGTCCCGACGCCGAGAGCCCGACGGACGTCCCGACGCCGAGAGCCCGACGGACGTCCCGACGCCGAGAGCCCGACGGACGTCCGGACGCCGAGGGCCCGCCGGACGTCCGGACGCCGAGGGCCCGACGGACGTCCTGACGTAGAGCTGAAAGTTACCTAAATACAGACGCCGAGAACCCGACGGACGTCCCGACGCCGAGGGTCCGACGGACGTCCCGACGCCGAGAGCCCGACGGACGTCCCGACGTAGAGCTGAAAGTTACCTAAATACAGACGCCGAGAGCCCGACAAACGTCCCGACGCCGAGAGCCCGATGGACGTCCCGACGCCGAGAGCCCGACGGACGTCCCGACGTAGAGCTGAAAGTTACCTAAATAGAGACGCCGAGAGCCCGACAAACGTCCCGACGCCGAGAGCCCGACGGACGTCCCGACGACGATGTCCCGACGGACGTCCCGACGCCGAGTGCCCGACGAACGTCCCGACGCCGAGGGCCCGACGGACGTCCCGACGCCGAGGGCCCGACGGACGTCCCGACGCCGAGGGCCCGACGGACGTCCGGACGCCGATGGCCCGACGGACGTCCGGACGCCGAGAGCCTGACCGACATCCGGACGCCGATGGCCCGACGGACGTCCGGACGCCGAGAGCCTGACCGACATCCGGACGCCGAGAGCCCGACTGACGTCCCAACGTAGAGCTGAAAGTTACCTAAATACAGACGCCAAGAGCCCGACGGACGTCCCGACGTAGAGCTGAAAGTTACCTAAATACAGACGCCGAGAGCCCGACGGATGTCCCAACGCCAAGAGCCCGACGGACGTCCCGACGTAGAGCTGAAAGTTACCCAAATACAGACGCCGAGAGCCCGACGGACGTCCCGAAGCGGAGAGCCCGACGGACGTCCCGACGACGATGGCCCGATGCACGTCCCGACGCCGAGGGCCCGACGGACGTCCCGACGTAGAGCTGAAAGTTACCTAAATACGGACGCAGAGAGCCCGACGGACGTCCGGACGCCGAGAGCCCGACGGACGTCCCGACGCCGATGGCCCAACGGACGTCCGGACGCCGAGACCCCGACGGACGTCCGGACGCCGAGACCCCGACGGACGTCCGGACGCCGAGACCCCGACGGACGTCCCGACGTAGAGCTGAATGTTACCTAAATACAGACGCCGATGGCCCGACGGACGTCCCGACGCCGAGAGCCCGACGGACGTCCGGACGCCGAGAGCCCGACGGACGTCCCGACGTAGAGCTGAATGTTACCTAAATACAGACGCCGAGGGCCCGACGGATGTCCCGACGCCGAGGGCCCGACGGACGTCTCGACGCCGAGGGCCCGACGGACGTCCCGACGCCGAGGGCCCGAAGGACGTCCCAACGCCGAGGGCCCGACGGACGTCGCGGCGCCGAGGGCCCGACGGACGTCCCGACGCCGAGGGCCCGACGGACGTCCCGACGTAGAGCTGAAAGTTACCTAAATACAGACGCCGGGAGCCCGACGGACGTCCGGACGCCGAGGGCCCGACGGACGTCCCGACGTAGAGCTGAAAGTTACCTAAATACAGACGCCGATGACCCAACGGACGTCCCGACGCCGAGAGCCCGAAGGACGTCCCGACGCCGAGAGCCCGACGGACGTCCCGACGTAGAGCTGAAAGTTACCTAAATACAGACGCCGAGAGCCCGACGGACGTCCCGACGCCGAGAGCCCGACGGACGTCCCGACGTAGAGCTGAAAGTTACCTAAATACAGACGCCGAGAGCCCGACGGACGTCCCGACGTAGAGCTGAAAGTTACCTAAATACAGACGCCGAGAGCGCGACGGACGTCCCGATGCCGAGAGCACGACGGACGTCCCGACGCCGAGGGCCCGACGGACGTCCCGACTCCGAGTGTCCGACGGAAGTCCCGACGCCGAGGGCCCGACGGACGTCCCGACGTAGAGCTGAAAGTTACCTAAATACAGACGCCGAGAGCCCGACGGACATCCCGACGCCGAGAGCCCAACGGACGTCCCGACGCCGAGAACCCGACGGAATTCCCGACGCCGAGGGCCCAACGGACGTCCCGACGCCGAGGGCCTGACGGACGTCAGGACGCCAAGAGCCCGACGGACGTCCCGACGTAGAGCTGTAACTTACCTAAATACAGACGCCGAGAGCCCGACGGACGTCCCCACACCGAGAGCCCAACAGACATCCCGATGTAGAGCTGAAAGTTACCTAAATACAGACGCCGAGAGCCCAACGGACGTCCCGACGCCGAGAGCCCAACAGACGTCCTGACGTAGAGCTTGAAGTTACCTAAATACAGACGCCGAGAGCCCGACGGACGTCCCGACGCCGAGAGCCCAACAGACGTCCCGACGTAGAGCTGAAAGTTACATAAATACAGACGCCGAGAGCCCGACGCACGTCCCGACGCCGAGGGCCCGACGGACATCCCGACGCCGAGAGCCCAACAGACGTCCCGACGCCGAGAGCCCGACGGACGTCCCGACGCCGAGGGCCCGACTGAGGTCCGGACGCCAAGAGCCCGACGGACGTCCCGACGTAGAGCTGAAAGTTACCTAAATACAGACGCCGAGAGCCCGACGGACGTCCGGACTCCGATGGCCAGACGGACGTCCCGACGCCGATGGCCCGACGGACGTCCGGACGCCGAGAGCCCGACAGACGTCCCGACGTAAAGCTGAAAGTTACCTAAATACAGACGCCGAGAGCCCGAAGGACGTCCCGACGCTGAGAGCCCGATGGACGTCCCGACGCCGATGGCCCGACGGACGTCTGGACGCCGAGGGCCCGACGGACGTCCCGACATAGAGCTGAAAGTTACCTAAATGCAGACGCCGAGAGCCCGACGGACGTCCTGACGACGATGGCCCGACGGACGTCCCGACGCCGAGAGCCCGACGGACGTCCCGACGCCGATTGCCCGACAGACGTCCCGACATAGAGCTGAAAGTTACCTAAATACAGACGCCAAGAGCCCGACGGACGTCCCGACGACGATGGCCCGACGGACGTCCCGACGCCGAGAGCCCGACGGACGTCCCGACGCCGATTGCCCGACAGACGTACCGACGCCGAGTGCCCGACGGACGTCTTGACGTAGAGCTGAAAGTTACCTAAATACAGACGCCGAGAGCCCGACGGACGTCCCGACGTAGAGCCTAAAGTTACCTAAATACAGACGCCGAGAACCCGACGGACGTCCCGACGCCAAGGGCCTGACGGATGTCCCGACGCTGAGTGCTCGATGGACTTCCCGACGTAGAGCTGAAAGTTACCTAAATACAGACGCCGATGGCCCGACGGACGTCCCGACGCCGAGTGCCCGACGGACGTCTGGACGCCGATGGCCCGACGGACGTCCCGACGCCGATGGTCCGACGGACGTCCCGACGCCGAGGGCCCGACGGACGTCCCGACGCCAAGGGCCCGACGGACGTGCCGACATAGAGCTGAAAGTAACCTAAATGCAGACGCCGAGAGCCCGACGGACGTCCCGACGCCGATGGCCCGACGGACGTCCCGACGCCGAGGGCCCGACGGACGTCCGGACGCCGAGAGCCCGACGGACGTCCCGACGTAGAGCTGAAAGTTACCTAAATACAGACGCCGAGAGCCCGACGGACGTCCGGACGCCGATGGCCAGACGGACGTCCCGACGCCGATGGCCCGACGGACATCCGGACACCGAGAGCCCGACGGACGTCCCGACGTAGAGCTGAAAGTTACCTAAATACAGACGCCGAGAGCCCGACGGACGTCCCGACGCTGAGAGCCCGATGGACGTCCCGACGCCGATGGCCCGACGGACGTCTGGACGCCGAGGGCCCGACGGACGTCCCGACATAGAGCTGAAAGTTACCTAAATGCAGACGCCGAGAGCCCGACGGACGTCCTGACGATGATGGCCCGACGGACGTCCCGACGCCGAGAGCCCGACGGACGTCCCGACGCCGATTGCCCGACAGACGTCCCGACATAGAGCTGAAAGTTACCTAAATACAGACGCCGAGAGCCCGACGGACGTCCTGACGATGATGGCCCGACGGACGTCCCGAAGCCGAGAGCCCGACGGACGTCCCGACGCCGATGGCCCGACATACGTCCTGACGCCGAGAGCCCGACGGACATCCCGACGCCGAGAGCCCGACGGAAGTCCCGACGTAGAGCTGAAAGTTACCTAAATACAGACGCCGAGAGCCCGACGGACGTCCCGACGCCGAGAGCCCGACGGACGTCCCGACGACGATGTCCCGACGGACGTCCGGACGCCGAGGGCCCGACGGACGTCCTGACGTAGAGCTGAAAGTTACCTAAATACAGACGCCGAGAACCCGACGGACGTCCCGACGCCGAGGGTCCGACGGACGTCCCGACGCCGAGAGCCTGACGGACGTCCCGACGTAGAGCTGAAAGTTACCTAAATACAGACGCCGAGAGCCCGACGGACGTCCCGAAACCGAGAGCCCGACGGACGTCCCGACGCTGATGGCCCAACGGACGTCCGGACGCCGAGACCCCGACGGACGTACCAACGTAGAGCTGAAAGTTACCTAAATACAGACGCCGATGACCCAACGGACGTCCCGACGCCGAGAGCCCGAAGGACGTCCCGACGCCGAGAGCCCGACGGACGTCCCGACGTAGAGCTGAAAGTTACCTAAATACAGACGCCGAGAGCCCGACGGACGTCCCGACACCGAGAGCCCGACGGACGTCCCGACGTAGAGCTGAAAGTTACCTAAATACAGACGCCGAGAGCGCGACGGACGTCCCGATGCCGAGAGCCCGACGGACGTCCCGACGCCGAGGGCCCGACGGACGTCCCGACTCCGAGTGTCCGACGGAAGTCCCGACGCCGAGGGCCCGACGGACGTCCCGACGTAGAGCTGAAAGTTACCTAAATACAGACGCCGAGAGCCCGACGGACGTCCCGACGTAGAGCTGAAAGTTACCTAAATACAGACGCCGAGAGCCCGACGGACATCCCGACGCCGAGAGCCCAACGGACGTCCCGACGCCGAGAACCCGACGGAATTCCCGACGCCGAGGGCCCAACGGACGTCCCGACGCCGAGGGCCTGACGGACGTCAGGACGCCAAGAGCCCGACGGACGTCCCGACGTAGAGCTGTAACTTACCTAAATACAGACGCCGAGAGCCCGACGGACGTCCCCACACCGAGAGCCCAACAGACATCCCGACGTAGAGCTGAAAGTTACCTAAATACAGACGCCGAGAGCCCAACGGACGTCCCGACGCCGAGAGCCCAACAGACGTCCTGACGTAGAGCTTGAAGTTACCTAAATACAGACGCCGAGAGCCCGACGGACGTCCCGACGCCGAGAGCCCAACAGACGTCCCGACGTAGAGCTGAAAGTTACATAAATACAGACGCCGAGAGCCCGACGCACGTCCCGACGCCGAGGGCCCGACGGACATCCCGACGCCGAGAGCCCAACAGACGTCCCGACGCCGAGAGCCCGACGGACGTCCCGACGCCGAGGGCCCGACTGAGGTCCGGACGCCAAGAGCCCGACGGACGTCCCGACGTAGAGCTGAAAGTTACCTAAATACAGACGCCGAGAGCCCGACGGACGTCCGGACTCCGATGGCCAGACGGACGTCCCGACGCCGATGGCCCGACGGACGTCCGGACGCCGAGAGCCCGACGGACGTCCTGACGTAAAGCTGAAAGTTACCTAAATACAGACGCCGAGAGCCCGAAGGACGTCCCGACGCTGAGAGCCCGATGGACGTCCCGACGCCGATGGCCCGACGGACGTCTGGACGCCGAGGGCCCGACGGACGTCCCGACATAGAGCTGAAAGTTACCTAAATGCAGACGCCGAGAGCCCGACGGACGTCCTGACGACGATGGCCCGACGGACGTCCCGACGCCGAGAGCCCGACGGACGTCCCGACGCCGATTGCCCGACAGACGTCCCGACATAGAGCTGAAAGTTACCTAAATACAGACGCCAAGAGCCCGACGGACGTCCCGACGACGATGGCCCGACGGACGTCCCGACGCCGAGAGCCCGACGGACGTCCCGACGCCGATTGCCCGACAGACGTACCGACGCCGAGTGCCCGACGGACGTCTTGACGTAGAGCTGAAAGTTACCTAAATACAGACGCCGAGAGCCCGACGGACGTCCCGACGTAGAGCCTAAAGTTACCTAAATACAGACGCCGAGAACCCGACGGACGTCCCGACGCCAAGGGCCTGACGGATGTCCCGACGCTGAGTGCTCGATGGACTTCCCGACGTAGAGCTGAAAGTTACCTAAATACAGACGCCGATGGCCCAACGGACGTCCCGACGCCGATGGCCCGACGGACGTCCCGACGCCGAGTGCCCGACGGACGTCTGGACACCGATGGCCCGACGGACGTCCCGACGCCGATGGTCCGACATACGTCCCGACGCCGAGGGCCCGACGGACGTCCCGACGCCGAGGGCCCGACGGACGTGCCGACATAGAGCTGAAAGTAACCTAAATGCAGACGCCGAGAGCCCGACGGACGTCCCGACGCCGATGGCCCGACGGACGTCCCGACGCCGAGGGCCCGACGGACGTCCCGACGCCGAGGGCCCGACGGACGTCCCGACGTAGAGCTGAAAGTTACCTAAATACAGACGCCGAGAGCCCGACGGACGTCCGGACGCCGATGGCCAGACGGACGTCCCGACGCCGATGGCCCGACGGACATCCGGACGCCGAGAGCCCGACGGACGTCCCGACGTAGAGCTGAAAGTTACCTAAATACAGACGCCGAGAGCCCGACGGACGTCCCGACGCTGAGAGCCCGATGGACGTCCCGACGCCGATGGCCCGACGGACATCCGGACGCCGAGGGCCCGACGGACGTCCCGACATAGAGCTGAAAGTTACCTAAATGCAGACGCCGAGAGCCCGACGGACGTCCTGACGATGATGGCCCGACGGACGTCCCGACGCCGAGAGCCCGACGGACGTCCCGACACCGATTGCCCGACAGACGTCCCGACATAGAGCTGAAAGTTACCTAAATACAGACGCCGAGAGCCCGACGGACGTCCTGACGATGATGGCCCGACGGACGTCCCGAAGCCGAGAGCCCGACGGACGTCCCGACGCCGAGAGCCCGACGGACGTCCCGACGCCGATGGCCCGACGGACGTCCCGAAGCCGAGAGCCCGACGGACGTCCCGACGCCGATGGCCCGACATACGTCCTGACGCCGAGAGCCCGACGGACATCCCGACGCCGAGAACCCGATGGAAGTCCCGACGTAGAGCTGAAAGTTACCTAAATACAGGCGCCGAGAGCCCGACGGACGTCCCGACGACGATGGCCCAACGGACGTACCGACGCCGAGTGCCCGACGGACGTCTTGACGTAGAGCTGAAAGTTACCTAAATACAGACGCCGAGAGCCCGACGGACGTCCCGACGTAGAGCCTAAAGTTACCTAAATACAGACGCCGAGAGCCCGACGGACGTCCCGACGCCGAGGGCCTGACGGATGTCCCGACGCTGAGTGCTCGATGGACTTCCCGACGTAGAGCTGAAAGTTACCTAAATACAGACGCCGATGGCCCAACGGACGTCCCGACGCCGATGGCCCGACGGACGTCCCGACGCCGAGTGCCCGACGGACGTCTGGACGCCGATGGCCCGACGGACGTCCCGACGCCGATGGTCCGACAGACGTCCCGACGCCGAGGGCCCGACGGACGTCCCGACGCCGAGGGCCCGACGGACGTGCCGACATAGAGCTCAAAGTAACCTAAATGCAGATGCCGAGAGCCCGACGGACGTCCCGACGCCGATGGCCCGACGGACGTCCCGACGCCGAGGGCCCGACGGACGTCCCGACGCCGAGGGCCCGACGGACGTCCGGACGCCGAGAGCCCGACGGACGTCCCGACGTAGAGCTGAAAGTTACCTAAATACAGACGCCGAGAGCCCAACGGACGTCCCGACGCCGAGAGCCCAACAGACGTCCTGACGTAGAGCTTGAAGTTACCTAAATACAGACGCCGAGAGCTCGACGGACATCCCGACGCCGAGAGCCCGACGGACATCCCGAAGACGAGGGCCCGACGGACGTCCCGACGCGGAGGGCCGACGGACGTCCCGACGCCGAGGGCCCGACGGACATCCGGACGCCGAGAGCCCGACGGACGTCCCGACGTAGAGCTGAAAGTTACCTAAATACAGACGCCGAGAGCCCGAAGGACGTCCCGATGCTGAGAGCCCGATGGACGTCCCGACGCCGATGGCCCGACGGACGTCTGGACGCCGAGGGCCCGACGGACGTCCCGACATAGAGCTGAAAGTTACCTAAATGCAGACGCCGAGAGCCCGACGGACGTCCTGACGATGATGGCCCGACGGACGTCCCGACGCCGAGAGCCCGACGGACGTCCCGACGCCGATTGCCCGACAGACGTCCCGACATAGAGCTGAAAGTTACCTAAATACAGACGCCGAGAGCCCGACGGACGTCCCGACGACGATGACCCGACGGACGTCCCGATCCCGAGAGCCCGACGGACGTCCCGACGCCGACAGCCCGACGGACGTACCGACGCCGAGTGCCCGACGGACGTCTTGACGTAGAGCTGAAAGTTACCTAAATACAGACGCCGAGAGCCCGACGGACGTCCCGACGTAGAGCCAAAAGTTACCTAAATACAGACGCCGAGAGCCCGACGGACGTCCCGACGCCGAGGGCCTGACGGACGTCCCGACGCCGAGAGCCCGACGGAAGTCCCGACGTAGAGCTGAAAGTTACCTAAATACAGACGCCGAGAGCCCAACGGACGTCCCGACGCCGAGAGCCCGACGGACGTCCCGACGTAGAGCTGTAAGTTACCTAAATACAGACGCCGAGAGCCCGACGGACGTCCCGACGCCGAGGGCCCGACGGAGGTCCCGACGCCGAGTGCCCGACGGACGTCCCGACGCCGATGGCCCGACGGATGTCCCGACGCCGAGAGCCCGACGGACGTTCCGACGCAAAGGGCCCGACGGACGTCACGACGCTGAGGGCCCGACGGACGTCCCGACGTAGAGCTTAAAGTTACCTAAATACAGACGCCGAGAGCCCGACGGACGTCCCGAAGCCGAGGGCCCAACAGATGTCCCGACGTAGAGCTGAAAGTTACCTAAATACAGACGCCGAGAGCCCGACGGACGTCCCGACGCCGAGAGCCCGACGGACGTCCCGACGTAGAGCTTAAAGTTACCTAAATACAGACGCGGAGAGCCCGACGGACGTCCCGACGCTGAGAGCCCGACGGACGTCCCGACGCCGAGCGTCGACGAACGTCCCGACGTAGAGCTGAAAGTTACCTAAATACAGATGCCGAGAGCCCGACGGACGTCCCGACGCCGAGGGCCCGACGGACGTCCCGACGCCGAGGTCTGACGGACGTCCGACGCCGATGGCCCGACGGACGTCCCGACGCCGAGGCCCGACGGACGTCCCGACGCCGAGGGCCCGACGGACGTCCCGACGCCGAGTGCTCGACGGACTTCCCGACGTAGAGCTGAAAGTTACCTAAATACAGACGCCGAGAGCCCGATGGACGTCCCGACGACAATGGCCCGACGGACGTCTGGACGCCGAGGTCCCGACGGACGTCCCGACATAGAGCTGAAAGTTACCTAAATGCAGACACCGAGAGCCCGACGGACGTCCCGACGACGATGGCCCGACGGACGTCCTGACGCTGAGTGCTCGACGGACTTCCCGACGTAGAGCTGAAAGTTACCTGAATACAGACGCCGAGAGCCCGACGGACGTCCCGACGCCAATGGCCCGACGGAAGTCCCGACGCCGAATGCCCGACGGACGTCTGGACGCCGATGGCCCTACGGACGTCCCGACGCCGAGAGCCCGACGGACGTCCCGACGCCGATGGCCCGACGGACGTCCCGACGCCGAGGGCCCGACGGACGTCCCGACGCCGAGTGCCCGACTAACGTCCCGACATAGAGCTGAAAGTAACATAAATGAAGACGCCGAGAGCCCGACGGACGTCCCGACGCCGATGGCCCGACGGACGTCCCGACGCCGAGTGTCCGACATACGTCCCGACGCCGAGAGCCCGACGGACATCCCGATGCCGAGAGCCCGACGGAAGTCCCGACGTAGAGCTGAAAGTTACCTAAATACAGACGCCGAGAGCCCGACGGACGTCCCGACGCCGAGAGCCCGACGGACGTCCCGACGCCGAGGGCCCGACGGACGTCCCGACGCCGAGTGCCCGACGGACTGCCCGACGGACTTCTCGACGTAGAGCTGAAAGTTACCTAAATACAGACGCCGAGAGCCCGACGGACGTCCCGACGCCGAGAGCCCGACTGTCGTCCCGACGCCGAGTGCCTGACGCATGTCCCGACGTAGAGCTGAAAGTTACCTAAATACAGACGCCGAGAGCCCGACGGACGTGCCAACGCCGAGAGCCCGACGGACGTCCCGACGCCGAGAGCCCGACGGACGTCCCGACGCCGAAGGCCCGACGGACGTCCCGACGCCGAGGGCCCGACGGACGTCCGGACGCCAAGAGCCCGACGGACGTCCCGACGTAGAGCTGAAAGTTACCTAAATACAGACGCCGAGAGCCCGACGGACGTCCGGACGCCGAGGGCCAGACGGACGTCCCGACGCCGATGGCCCGACGGACGTCCGGACGCCGATGGCCAGACGGACGTCCGGACGCCGAGAGCCCGACGGACATCCGGACGCCGAGAGCCCGACGGACGTCCCGACGCCGAGAGCCCGAAGGACGTCCCGACGCTGAGAGCCCGATGGACGTCCCGACGCCGATGGCCCGACGGACGTCTGGACGCCGAGGTCCCGACGGACGTTCCGACGCAAAGGGCCCGACGGACGTCACGACGCTGAGGGCCCGACGGACGTCCCGACGTAGAGCTTAAAGTTACCTAAATACAGACGCCGAGAGCCCGACGGACGTCCCGAAGCCGAGGGCCCAACAGATGTCCAGACGTAGAGCTGAAAGTTACCTAAATACAGACGCCGAGAGCCCGACGGACGTCCCGACGCCGAGAGCCCGACGGACGTCCCGACGTAGAGCTTAAAGTTACCTAAATACAGACGCCGAGAGCCCGACGGACGTCCCGACGCGGAGAGCCCGACGGACGTCCCGACGCTGAGAGCCCGACGGACGTCCCGACGCCGAGCGTCGACGAACGTCCCGACGTAGAGCTGAAAGTTACCTAAATACAGATGCCGAGAGCCCGACGGACGTCCCGACGCCGAGGGCCCGACGGACGTCCCGACACCGAGGTCTGACGGACGTCCGACGCCGATGGCCCGACGGACGTCCCGACGCCGAGGCCCGACGGACGTCCCGACGCCGAGGGCCCGACGGACGTCCCGACGCTGAGTGCTCGACGGACTTCCCGACGTAGAGCTGAAAGTTACCTAAATACAGACGCCGAGAGCCCGATGGACGTCCCGACGACAATGGCCCGACGGACGTCTGGACGCCGAGGTCCCGACGGACGTCCCGACGTAGAGCTGAAAGTTACCTAAATGCAGACACCGAGAGCCCGACGGACGTCCCGACGACGATGGCCCGACGGACGTCCTGACGCTGAGTGCTCGACGGACTTCCCGACGTAGAGCTGAAAGTTACCTGAATACAGACGCCGAGAGCCCGACGGACGTCCCGACGCCAATGGCCCGACGGAAGTCCCGACGCCGAATGCCCGACGGACGTCTGGACGCCGATGGCCCTACGGACGTCCCGACGCCGAGAGCCCGACGGACGTCCCGACGCCGATGGCCCGACGGACGTCCCGACGCCGAGGGCCCGACGGACGTCCCGACGCCGAGTGCCCGACTAACGTCCCGACATAGAGCTGAAAGTAACATAAATGAAGACGCCGAGAGCCCGACGGACGTCCCGACGCCGATGGCCCGACGGACGTCCCGACGCCGAGTGTCCGACATACGTCCCGACGCCGAGAGCCCGACGGACATCCCGATGCCGAGAGCCCGACGGAAGTCCCGACGTAGAGCTGAAAGTTACCTAAATACAGACGCCGAGAGCCCGACGGACGTCCCGACGCCGAGAGCCCGACGGACGTCCCGACGCCGAGGGCCCGACGGACGTCCCGACGCCGAGTGCCCGAGGGAGTGCCCGACGGACTTCTCGACGTAGAGCTGAAAGTTACCTAAATACAGACGCCGAGAGCCCGACGGACGTCCCGACGCTGAGAGCCCGACTGTCGTCCCGACGCCGAGTGCCTGACGCATGTCCCGACGTAGAGCTGAAAGTTACCTAAATACAGACGCCGAGAGCCCGACGGACGTGCCAACGCCGAGAGCCCGACGGACGTCCCGACGCCGAGAGCCCGACGGACGTCCCAACGCCGAGAGCCCGACGGACGTCCCGACGCCGAAGGCCCGACGGACATCCCGACGCCGAGGGCCCGACGGACGTCCGGACGCCAAGAGCCCGACGGACGTCCCGACGTAGAGCTGAAAGTTACCTAAATACAGACGCCGAGAGCCCGACGGACGTCCGGACGCCGAGGGCCAGACGGACGTCCCGACGCCGATGGCCCGACGGACGTCCGGACGCCGATGGCCCGACGGACGTCCGGACGCCGAGAGCCCGACGGACATCCGGACGCCGAGAGCCCGACGGACGTCCCGACGCCGAGAGCCCGAAGGACGTCCCGACGCTGAGAGCCCGACGGACGTCCCGACGCCGATGGCCCGACGGACGTCCCGACACTGAGGGCCCGACGAACGTCCCGACGCCAATGGCCCGACGGACGTCCCGAAGCCAAGGGCCCGACGGACGTCCCGACGCCGAGGGCCCGACGGATGTCCCGACGTAGAGCTTAAAGTTACCTAAATACAGACGCCGAGAGCCCGACGGACGTCCCGACGCCGAGAGCCCGACGGACGTCCCAACATAGAGGTGAAAGTTACCTAAATACAGACGCCGAGAGCCCGACGGACGTCCCGACGCCGAGGGCCCGACAGACGTCCTGACGCCGAGGGCCCGACGGACGTCCCCATGCCAAGAGCCCGACGGACGTCCCGACGTAGAGCTGAAAGTTACCTAAATGCAGACGCCGAGAGCCCGACGGACGTCCCGACGCCGAGAGCCCGACGGACATCCCGACGTAGAGCTGAAAGTTACCTAAATACAGACGCCGAGAGCCCGACGGACGTCCCGACGCCGAGAGCCCGACGGACGTCCCGACCTAGAGCTGAAAGTTACCTAAATACAGACGCCGAGAGCCCGACGGACGTCCCGACGCCGAGAGCCCGACGCACGTCCCGACATAGAGGTGAAAGTTACCTAAATACAGACGCCGAGAGCCCGACGGACGTCCCGACGCCGAGTGCCTGACGGATGTCCCGACGCCACGGGCCGACGGAAGTCCCGACGCCGAATGTCCGACGGACGTCCCGACACCAATGGCCTGACGGACTTCCCGAAGCCGAGGGCCCGACGGACGTCCCGACGCTGAGGGCCCGACGGACGTCCCGAAGCCGAGGGCCCGACGGACGTCCCGACGCCGAGAGCCCGACGGACGTCCCGACATAGAGGTGAAAGTTACCTAGATACAGACGCCGAGAGCCCGACGGACGTCCCGATGCCGAGAGCCCGACGGACGTCCGGACGCCGAGAGCCCGACGGACGTCCGGACGCCGAGAGCCCGACGCCGAGAGCCCGACGGACGTCCCGAAATAGAGGTGAAAGTTACCTAAATAGAGACACCGAGAGCCCGACGGACGTCCCGACGCCGAGGACCCGCCGACTTCCCAACGCCGAGGGCCCAACGGACGTCCCGACGCCAATGGCCCGACGGACGTCCCGAAGCCGAGGGCCCGACGGACGTCCCGACGCCGAGGTCCCGACGGACGTCCCGACGCCGAGAGCCCGACGGACGTCCCGACGTAGAGCTGAAAGTTACCTAAATACAGACGCCGAGAGCCCGACGGACGTCCCGACGCCGAGAGCCCGACGGACGTCCCGACGTAGAGCTGAATGTTACCTAAATACAGACGCCGAGAGCCCGACGGACGTCCCGACGCCGAGAGCCCGACGGACGTCCCGACGTAGAGCTGAAAGTTTCCTAAATACAGACGCCGAGTGCCCGACGGACGTCCGGACGCCGAGAGCCCTACGGACGTCCCGATGTAGAGCTGAAAGATATCTAAATACAGACGCCGAGAGCCCGACGGACGTTCCGACGCCGAGAGCCCGACGGACGTCCCGACGCCGAGTGCCCAACTGACGTCCCGACATAGAGTTGAAAGTTACCTAAATACAGACGCCGAGAGCCCGACGGACGTCCCGAAGCCGAGGGCCCGACGGACGTCCCAACGCCGAGGGCCCGACGGACATCCGGATGCCGAGGGCCCGACGGACGTCCCGACGCCGAGAGTCCGACGGACGTCCCAACATCGAGCTGAAAGTTACCTAAATGCAGACGCCGAGAGCCCGACGGACGTCCGGACGCCGATGGCCCGACGGACCTCCCGACGTTGATGGCCCGACGGACGTCCCGACGTAGAGCTGAAAGTTATTTAAATACAGACGCCGAGAGCCGGACGGATGTCCCGACGCCGAGAGCCCGACGGACGTCCCGACGCCGATGGCCCGACGGACGTCCCGATGCCGATGGTCCGACGGACGTCCCGACGCCGATGGTCCAACGGACGTCCCGACGCCGAGGGCTCGCCGACGTCCCGACGCCGAGGGCCCGACGGACGTCCCGACGCCGAGGGCCCGACGGAAGTCCCGACGCCAATGCCCCGACGGACTTCCCGAAGCCGAGGGCCCGACCGACGTCCCGACGCCGAGGGCCCGACGGATGTCCGGACGCGGAGGGCCCGACGGACGTCCCGACGCCGAGAGCCCGACGGACGTCCCGACCTAGAGCTGAAAGTTACCAAAATACAGACGCCGAGGGCCCGACGGACGTCCCGACGCCGATGGCCCGACGGACGTCCCGACACTGAGGGCCCGACGAACGTCCCGACGCCAATGGCCCGACGGACGTCCCGAAGCCGAGGGCCCGACGGACGTCCCGACGCCGAGGGCCCGACGGATGTCCCGACGTAGAGCTTAAAGTTATCTAAATACAGACGCCGAGAGCCCGACGGACGTCCCGACGCCGAGAGCCCGACGGACGTCCCAACATAGAGGTGAAAGTTACCTAAATACAGACGCCGAGAGCCCGACGGACGTCCCAACGCCGAGGGCCCGACAGACGTCCCGACGCCGAGGGCCCGACGGACGTCCCCATGCCAAGAGCCCGACGGACGTCCCGACGTAGAGCTGAAAGTTACCTAAATACAGACGCCGAGAGCCCGACGGACGTCCCGACGCCGAGAGCCCGACGGACATCCCGACGTAGAGCTGAAAGTTACCTAAATACAGACGCCGAGAGCCCGACGGACGTCCCGACGCCGAGAGCCCGACGGACGTCCCGACGTAGAGCTGAAAGTTACCTAAATACAGACGCCGAGAGCCCGACGGACGTCCCGACGCCGAGAGCCCGACGGACGTCCCGACATAGAGGTGAAAGTTACCTAGATACAGACGTCGAGAGCCCGACGGACGTCCCGACGCCGATGGCCCGACGGACGTCCCAAAGCCGAGGGCCCGACGGACGACCCGACGCCGAGGGCCCGACGGACGACCCGACGCCGAGGGCCCGACGGACGTCCCGACGCCGAGAGCCCGACGGACGTCCCGACGTAGAGCCGAAAGTTACCTAAATACCGACGCCGAGAGCCCGACGGACGTCCCGACGCCGAGAGCCCGACGGACGTCCCGACGCCGAGAGCCCGACGGACGTCCCGACGCCGAGTGCCCGACGGACGTCCAAACACCGAGGGCCCGACGGACGTCCCGACGCAGAGGGCCCGACGGACATCCCGACGCAGAGAGCCCGACGGACGTCCCGACGCCGATGGCCCGACGGACGTCCCGACGCCGAGAGCCCGACGGACGTCCCGACGCCAAAGGCCCGACGGATGTCCGTACGCCGAGGGCCTGACGGACGTCCCGACGCCGAGGGCCCGACAGACGTCCTGACGCCGAGGGCCCGACGGACGTCCCCATGCCAGGAGCCCGACGGACGTCCCGACGTAGAGCTGAAAGTTACCTAAATGCAGACGCCGAGAGCCCGACGGACGTCCCGACGCCGAGAGCCCGACGGACATCCCGACGTAGAGCTGAAAGTTACCTAAATACAGACGCCGAGAGCCCGACGGACGTCCCGACGCCGAGAGCCCGACGGACGTCCCGACCTAGAGCTGAAAGTTACCTAAATACAGACGCCGAGAGCCCGACGGACGTCCCGACGCCGAGAGCCCGACGCACGTCCCGACATAGAGGTGAAAGTTACCTAAATACAGACGCCGAGAGCCCGACGGACGTCCCGACGCCGAGTGCCTGACGGATGTCCCGACGCCACGGGCCCGACGGAAGTCCCGACGCCGAATGTCCGACGGACGTCCCGACACCAATGGCCTGACGGACTTCCCGAAGCCGAGGGCCCGACGGACGTCCCGACGCTGAGGGCCCGACGGACGTCCCGAAGCCGAGGGCCCGACGGACGTCCCGACGCCGAGGGCTTGAAGGATGTCCCGACCTAGAGCAGAAAGTTACCTAAATACAGACTCCAAGAGCCCGATGGACGTCCCGACGCCGAGTGCCCGACGGACGTCCCGACGCCGAGAGCCCGACGGACGTCCCGACGTAGAGCCGAAAGTTACATAAATACAGACGCCGAGAGCCCGACGGACGTCCCGACGCCGAGGGCCCGACGGACGTCCAAACACCGAGGGCCAGACGGACGTCCCGACGCCGATGGCCCGACGGACGTCCAAACACCGAGGGCCAGACGGACGTCCCGACGCCGATGGCCCGACGGACGTCCCGACGCCGAGGGTCGACGGACGTCCGAACGCCGAGCTGAAAGTTACCTAAATACAGACGTCGAGAGCCCGACGGACGTCCCGACGCCGAGGGCTCGCCGACGTCCCGACGCCGATGGCCCGACGGACGTCCCGACGCCGAGAGCCCGACGGACGTCCCGACGTAGAGCTGAAAGTTACCTAAATACAGACGCCGAGAGCCCGACGGACGTCCCGACGCCGAGAGCCCGACGGACGTCCCGACGTAGAGCTGAAAGTTTCCTAAATACAGACGCCGAGTGCCCGACGGACGTCCGGACGCCGAGAGCCCTACGGACGTCCCGATGTAGAGCTGAAAGATATCTAAATACAGACGCCGAGAGCCCGACGGACGTTCCGACGCCGAGAGCCCGACGGACATCCCGACGCCGAGTGCCCAACTGACGTCCCGACATAGAGTTGAAAGTTACCTAAATACAGACGCCGAGAGCCCGACGGACGTCCTGAAGCCGAGGGCCCGACGGACGTCCCAACGCCGAGGGCCCGACGGACATCCGGATGCCGAGGGCCCGACGGACGTCCCGACGCCGAGAGTCCGACGGACGTCCCAACATCGAGCTGAAAGTTACCTAAATGCAGACGCCGAGAGCCCGACGGACGTCCGGACGCCGATGGCCCGACGGACCTCCCGACGTTGATGGCCCGACGGACGTCCGGACGCCGAGAGCCCGACGGACGTCCCGACGTAGAGCTGAAAGTTATTTAAATACAGACGCCGAGAGCCGGACGGATGTCCCGACGCCGAGAGCCCAACGGACGTCCCGACGCTGATGGCCCGACGGACGTCCCGATGCCGATGGTCCGACGGACGTCCCGACGCCGATGGTCCAACGGACGTCCCGACGCCGAGGGCTCGCCGACGTCCCGACGCCGAGGGCCCGACGGACGTCCCGACGCCGAGGGCCCGACGGACGTCCCGACGCCAATGCCCCGACGGACTTCCCGAAGCCGAGGGCCCGACGGACGTCCCGACGCCGAGGGCCCGACGGACGTCCCGACGCCAATGCCCCGACGGACTTCCCGAAGCCGAGGGCCCGACCGACGTCCCGACGCCGAGGGCCCGACGGATGTCCGGACGCGGAGGGCCCGACGGACGTCCCGACGCCGAGAGCCCGACGGACGTCCCGACCTAGAGCTGAAAGTTACCAAAATACAGACGCCGAGGGCCCGACGGACGTCCCGACGCCGATGGCCCGACGGACGTCCCGACACTGAGGGCCCGACGAACGTCCCGACGCCAATGGCCCGACGGACGTCCCGAAGCCGAGGGCCCGACGGACGTCCCGACGCCGAGGGCCCGACGGATGTCCCGACGTAGAGCTTAAAGTTACCTAAATACAGACGCCGAGAGCCCGACGGACGTCCCGACGCCGAGAGCCCGACGGACGTCCCAACATAGAGGTGAAAGTTACCTAAATACAGACGCCGAGAGCCCGACGGACGTCCCGACGCCGAGGGCCCGACAGACGTCCCGACGCCGAGGGCCCGACGGACGTCCCCATGCCAAGAGCCCGACGGACGTCCCGACGTAGAGCTGAAAGTTACCTAAATACAGACGCCGAGAGCCCGACGGACGTCCCGACGCCGAGAGCCCGACGGACATCCCGACGTAGAGCTGAAAGTTACCTAAATACAGACGCCGAGAGCCCGACGGACGTCCCAACGCCGAGGGCCCGACAGACGTCCCGACGCCGAGGGCCCGACGGACGTCCCCATGCCAAGAGCCCGACGGACGTCCCGACGTAGAGCTGAAAGTTACCTAAATACAGACGCCGAGAGCCCGACGGACGTCCCGACGCCGAGAGCCCGACGGACATCCCGACGTAGAGCTGAAAGTTACCTAAATACAGACGCCGAGAGCCCGACGGACGTCCCGACGCCGAGAGCCCGACGGACGTCCCGACGTAGAGCTGAAAGTTACCTAAATACAGACGCCGAGAGCCCGACGGACGTCCCGACGCCGAGAGCCCGACGGACGTCCCGACATAGAGGTGAAAGTTACCTAGATACAGACGTCGAGAGCCCGACGGACGTCCCGACGCCGATGGCCCGACGGACGTCCCAAAGCCGAGGGCCCGACGGACGACCCGACGCCGAGGGCCCGACGGACGACCCGACGCCGAGGGCCCGACGGACGTCCCGACGCCGAGAGCCCGACGGACGTCCCGACGTAGAGCCGAAAGTTACCTAAATACCGACGCCGAGAGCCCGACGGACGTCCCGACGCCGAGAGCCCGACGGACGTCCCGACGCCGAGAGCCCGACGGACGTCCCGACGCCGAGTGCCCGACGGACGTCCAAACACCGAGGGCCCGACGGACGTCCCGACGCAGAGGGCCCGACGGACATCCCGACGCAGAGAGCCCGACGGACGTCCCGACGCCGATGGCCCGACGGACGTCCCGACGCCGAGAGCCCGACGGACGTCCCGACGCCAAAGGCCCGACGGATGTCCGTACGCCGAGGGCCTGACGGACGTCCCGACGCCGAGGGCCCGACAGACGTCCTGACGCCGAGGGCCCGACGGACGTCCCCATGCCAGGAGCCCGACGGACGTCCCGACGTAGAGCTGAAAGTTACCTAAATGCAGACGCCGAGAGCCCGACGGACGTCCCGACGCCGAGAGCCCGACGGACATCCCGACGTAGAGCTGAAAGTTACCTAAATACAGACGCCGAGAGCCCGACGGACGTCCCGACGCCGAGAGCCCGACGGACGTCCCGACCTAGAGCTGAAAGTTACCTAAATACAGACGCCGAGAGCCCGACGGACGTCCCGACGCCGAGAGCCCGACGCACGTCCCGACATAGAGGTGAAAGTTACCTAAATACAGACGCCGAGAGCCCGACGGACGTCCCGACGCCGAGTGCCTGACGGATGTCCCGACGCCACGGGCCCGACGGAAGTCCCGACGCCGAATGTCCGACGGACGTCCCGACACCAATGGCCTGACGGACTTCCCGAAGCCGAGGGCCCGACGGACGTCCCGACGCTGAGGGCCCGACGGACGTCCCGAAGCCGAGGGCCCGACGGACGTCCCGACGCCGAGGGCTTGAAGGATGTCCCGACCTAGAGCAGAAAGTTACCTAAATACAGACTCCAAGAGCCCGATGGACGTCCCGACGCCGAGTGCCCGACGGACGTCCCGACGCCGAGAGCCCGACGGACGTCCCGACGTAGAGCCGAAAGTTACATAAATACAGACGCCGAGAGCCCGACGGACGTCCCGACGCCGAGGGCCCGACGGACGTCCAAACACCGAGGGCCAGACGGACGTCCCGACGCCGATGGCCCGACGGACGTCCAAACACCGAGGGCCAGACGGACGTCCCGACGCCGATGGCCCGACGGACGTCCCGACGCCGAGGGTCGACGGACGTCCGAACGCCGAGCTGAAAGTTACCTAAATACAGACGTCGAGAGCCCGACGGACGTCCCGACGCCGAGGGCTCGCCGACGTCCCGACGCCGATGGCCCGACGGACGTCCCGACGCCGAGAGCCCGACGGACGTCCCGACGTAGAGCTGAAAGTTACCTAAATACAGACGCCGAGAGCCCGACGGACGTCCCGACGCCGAGAGCCCGACGGACGTCCCGACGTAGAGCTGAAAGTTTCCTAAATACAGACGCCGAGTGCCCGACGGACGTCCGGACGCCGAGAGCCCTACGGACGTCCCGATGTAGAGCTGAAAGATATCTAAATACAGACGCCGAGAGCCCGACGGACGTTCCGACGCCGAGAGCCCGACGGACATCCCGACGCCGAGTGCCCAACTGACGTCCCGACATAGAGTTGAAAGTTACCTAAATACAGACGCCGAGAGCCCGACGGACGTCCTGAAGCCGAGGGCCCGACGGACGTCCCAACGCCGAGGGCCCGACGGACATCCGGATGCCGAGGGCCCGACGGACGTCCCGACGCCGAGAGTCCGACGGACGTCCCAACATCGAGCTGAAAGTTACCTAAATGCAGACGCCGAGAGCCCGACGGACGTCCGGACGCCGATGGCCCGACGGACCTCCCGACGTTGATGGCCCGACGGACGTCCGGACGCCGAGAGCCCGACGGACGTCCCGACGTAGAGCTGAAAGTTATTTAAATACAGACGCCGAGAGCCGGACGGATGTCCCGACGCCGAGAGCCCAACGGACGTCCCGACGCTGATGGCCCGACGGACGTCCCGATGCCGATGGTCCGACGGACGTC
This sequence comes from Leptosomus discolor, assembly GCF_034619465.1. Taxonomy (NCBI): domain Eukaryota; kingdom Metazoa; phylum Chordata; class Aves; order Leptosomiformes; family Leptosomidae; genus Leptosomus; species Leptosomus discolor. The sequence continues at coordinate 557,895 of NW_028237839.1, read as the reverse complement.
CCGACGCCGATGGTCCAACGGACGTCCCGACGCCGAGGGCTCGCCGACGTCCCGACGCCGAGGGCCCGACGGACGTCCCGACGCCGAGGGCCCGACGGACGTCCCGACGCCAATGCCCCGACGGACTTCCCGAAGCCGAGGGCCCGACGGACGTCCCGACGCCGAGGGCCCGACGGACGTCCCGACGCCAATGCCCCGACGGACTTCCCGAAGCCGAGGGCCCGACCGACGTCCCGACGCCGAGGGCCCGACGGATGTCCGGACGCGGAGGGCCCGACGGACGTCCCGACGCCGAGAGCCCGACGGACGTCCCGACCTAGAGCTGAAAGTTACCAAAATACAGACGCCGAGGGCCCGACGGACGTCCCGACGCCGATGGCCCGACGGACGTCCCGACACTGAGGGCCCGACGAACGTCCCGACGCCAATGGCCCGACGGACGTCCCGAAGCCGAGGGCCCGACGGACGTCCCGACGCCGAGGGCCCGACGGATGTCCCGACGTAGAGCTTAAAGTTACCTAAATACAGACGCCGAGAGCCCGACGGACGTCCCGACGCCGAGAGCCCGACGGACGTCCCAACATAGAGGTGAAAGTTACCTAAATACAGACGCCGAGAGCCCGACGGACGTCCCGACGCCGAGGGCCCGACAGACGTCCCGACGCCGAGGGCCCGACGGACGTCCCCATGCCAAGAGCCCGACGGACGTCCCGACGTAGAGCTGAAAGTTACCTAAATACAGACGCCGAGAGCCCGACGGACGTCCCGACGCCGAGAGCCCGACGGACATCCCGACGTAGAGCTGAAAGTTACCTAAATACAGACGCCGAGAGCCCGACGGACGTCCCGACGCCGAGAGCCCGACGGACGTCCCGACGTAGAGCTGAAAGTTACCTAAATACAGACGCCGAGAGCCCGACGGACGTCCCGACGCCGAGAGCCCGACGGACGTCCCGACATAGAGGTGAAAGTTACCTAGATACAGACGTCGAGAGCCCGACGGACGTCCCGACGCCGATGGCCCGACGGACGTCCCAAAGCCGAGGGCCCGACGGACGACCTGACGCCGAGGGCCCGACGGACGACCCGACGCCGAGGGCCCGACGGACGTCCCGACGCCGAGAGCCCGACGGACGTCCCGACGTAGAGCCGAAAGTTACCTAAATACCGACGCCGAGAGCCCGACGGACGTCCCGACGCCGAGAGCCCGACGGACGTCCCGACGCCGAGAGCCCGACGGACGTCCCGACGCCGAGTGCCCGACGGACGTCCAAACACCGAGGGCCCGACGGACGTCCCGACGCAGAGGGCCCGACGGACGTCCCGACGCAGAGAGCCCGACGGACGTCCCGACGCCGATGGCCCGACGGACGTCCCGACGCCGAGAGCCCGACGGACGTCCCGACGCCAAAGGCCCGACGGATGTCCGTACGCCGAGGGCCTGACGGACGTCCCGACGCCGAGGGCCCGACAGACGTCCTGACGCCGAGGGCCCGACGGACGTCCCCATGCCAAGAGCCCGACGGATGTCCCGACGTAGAGCTGAAAGTTACCTAAATGCAGACGCCGAGAGCCCGACGGACGTCCCGACGCCGAGAGCCCGACGGACATCCCGACGTAGAGCTGAAAGTTACCTAAATACAGACGCCGAGAGCCCGACGGACGTCCCGACGCCGAGAGCCCGACGGACGTCCCGACCTAGAGCTGAAAGTTACCTAAATACAGACGCCGAGAGCCCGACGGACGTCCCGACGCCGAGAGCCCGACGCACGTCCCGACATAGAGGTGAAAGTTACCTAAATACAGACGCCGAGAGCCCGACGGACGTCCCGACGCCGAGTGCCTGACGGATGTCCCGACGCCACGGGCCCGACGGAAGTCCCGACGCCGAATGTCCGACGGACGTCCCGACACCAATGGCCTGACGGACTTCCCGAAGCCGAGGGCCCGACGGACGTCCCGACGCTGAGGGCCCGACGGACGTCCCGAAGCCGAGGGCCCGACGGACGTCCCGACGCCGAGGGCTTGAAGGATGTCCCGACCTAGAGCAGAAAGTTACCTAAATACAGACTCCAAGAGCCCGATGGACGTCCCGACGCCGAGTGCCCGACGGACGTCCCGACGCCGAGAGCCCGACGGACGTCCCGACGTAGAGCCGAAAGTTACATAAATACAGACGCCGAGAGCCCGACGGACGTCCCGACGCCGAGGGCCCGACGGACGTCCAAACACCGAGGGCCAGACGGACGTCCCGACGCCGATGGCCCGACGGACGTCCCGACGCCGAGGGTCGACGGACGTCCGAACGCCGAGCTGAAAGTTACCTAAATACAGACGTCGAGAGCCCGACGGACGTCCCGACGCCGAGGGCTCGCCGACGTCCCGACGCCGATGGCCCGACGGACGTCCCGACGCCGAGAGCCCGACGGACGTCCCGACGTAGAGCTGAAAGTTACCTAAATACAGACGCCGAGAGCCCGACGGACGTCCCGACGCCGAGAGCCCGACGCACGTCCCGACATAGAGGTGAAAGTTACCTAAATACAGACGCCGAGAGCCCGACGGACGTCCCGACGCCGAGTGCCTGACGGATGTCCCGACGCCACGGGCCCGACGGAAGTCCCGACGCCGAATGTCCGACGGACGTCCCGACACCAATGGCCTGACGGACTTCCCGAAGCCGAGGGCCCGACGGACGTCCCGACGCTGAGGGCCCGACGGACGTCCCGAAGCCGAGGGCCCGACGGACGTCCCGACGCCGAGGGCTTGAAGGATGTCCCGACCTAGAGCAGAAAGTTACCTAAATACAGACTCCAAGAGCCCGATGGACGTCCCGACGCCGAGTGCCCGACGGACGTCCCGACGCCGAGAGCCCGACGGACGTCCCGACGTAGAGCCGAAAGTTACATAAATACAGACGCCGAGAGCCCGACGGACGTCCCGACGCCGAGGGCCCGACGGACGTCCAAACACCGAGGGCCAGACGGACGTCCCGACGCCGATGGCCCGACGGACGTCCCGACGCCGAGGGTCGACGGACGTCCGAACGCCGAGCTGAAAGTTACCTAAATACAGACGTCGAGAGCCCGACGGACGTCCCGACGCCGAGGGCTCGCCGACGTCCCGACGCCGATGGCCCGACGGACGTCCCGACGCCGAGAGCCCGACGGACGTCCCGACGTAGAGCTGAAAGTTACCTAAATACAGACGCCGAGAGCCCGACGGACGTCCCGACGCCGAGAGCCCGACGGACGTCCCGACGTAGAGCTGAAAGTTTCCTAAATACAGACGCCGAGTGCCCGACGGACGTCCGGACACCGAGAGCCCTACGGACGTCCCGATGTAGAGCTGAAAGATATCTAAATACAGACGCCGAGAGCCCGACGGACGTTCCGACGCCGAGAGCCCGACGGACGTCCCGACGCCGAGTGCCCAACTGACGTCCCGACATAGAGTTGAAAGTTACCTAAATACAGACGCCGAGAGCCCGACGGACGTCCCGAAGCCGAGGGCCCGACGGACGTCCCAACGCCGAGGGCCCGACGGACATCCGGATGCCGAGGGCCCGACGGACGTCCCGACGCCGAGAGTCCAACGGACGTCCCAACATCGAGCTGAAAGTTACCTAAATGCAGACGCCGAGAGCCCGACGGACGTCCGGACGCCGATGGCCCGACGGACCTCCGACGCCGATGGCCCGACGGACGTCCGGACGCCGAGAGCCCGACGGACGTCCCGACGTAGAGCTGAAAGTTATTTAAATACAGACGCCGAGAGCCGGACGGATGTCCCGACGCCGAGAGCCCGACGGACGTCCCGACGCCGATGGCCCGACGAACGTCCCGATGCCGAATGCCCGACGGACGTCCCGATGCCGAATGTCGACGAACGTCCCGACGTAGAGCTGAAATTTACCTAAATACAGACGCCGAGAGCCCGACGGACATCCCGACGTAGAGCTGAAAGTTACCAAAATACAGACGCCGAGAGCCCGACGGACGTCCCGACGCCAAGAGCCCGACGGACGTCCCGACATAGAGGTGAAAGTTACCTAAATACAGACGCCGAGAGCCCAACGGACGTCCCGACGCCGAGGGCCCGACGGACGTCCCGACGCCGAGGGCCCGACGGACGTCCCGACGCCAATGCCCCGACGGACTTCCCGAAGCCGAGGGCCCGACCGACGTCCCGACGCCGAGGGCCCGACGGATGTCCGGACGCGGAGGGCCCGACGGACGTCCCGACGCCGAGAGCCCGACGGACGTCCCGACCTAGAGCTGAAAGTTACCAAAATACAGACGCCGAGGGCCCGACGGACGTCCCGACGCCGATGGCCCGACGGACGTCCCGACACTGAGGGCCCGACGAACGTCCCGACGCCAATGGCCCGACGGACGTCCCGAAGCCGAGGGCCCGACGGACGTCCCGACGCCGAGGGCCCGACGGATGTCCCGACGTAGAGCTTAAAGTTACCTAAATACAGACGCCGAGAGCCCGACGGACGTCCCGACGCCGAGAGCCCGACGGACGTCCCAACATAGAGGTGAAAGTTACCTAAATACAGACGCCGAGAGCCCGACGGACGTCCCGACGCTGAGGGCCCGACAGACGTCCCGACGCCGAGGGCCCGACGGACGTCCCCATGCCAAGAGCCCGACGGACGTCCCGACGTAGAGCTGAAAGTTACCTAAATACAGACGCCGAGAGCCCGACGGACGTCCCGACGCCGAGAGCCCGACGGACATCCCGACGTAGAGCTGAAAGTTACCTAAATACAGACGCCGAGAGCCCGACGGACGTCCCGACGCCGAGAGCCCGACGGACGTCCCGACATAGAGGTGAAAGTTACCTAGATACAGACGCCGAGAGCCCGACGGACGTCCCGATGCCGAGAGCCCGACGGACGTCCGGACGCCGAGAGCCCGACGGACGTCCGGACGCCGAGAGCCCGACGCCGAGAGCCCGACGGACGTCCCGAAATAGAGGTGAAAGTTACCTAAATAGAGACGCCGAGAGCCCGACGGACGTCCCGACGCCGAGGACCCGCCGACTTCCCAACGCCGAGGGCCCAACGGACGTCCCGACGCCAATGGCCCGACGGACGTCCCGAAGCCGAGGGCCCGACGGACGTCCCGACGCCGAGGTCCCGACGGACGTCCCGACGCCGAGAGCCCGACGGATGTCCGGACGCGGAGGGCCCGACGGACGTCCCGACGCCGAGAGCCCGACGGACGTCCCGACCTAGAGCTGAAAGTTACCAAAATACAGACGCCGAGGGCCCGACGGACGTCCCGACGCCGATGGCCCGACGGACGTCCCGACACTGAGGGCCCGACGAACGTCCCGACGCCAATGGCCCGACGGACGTCCCGAAGCCGAGGGCCCGACGGACGTCCCGACGCCGAGGGCCCGACGGATGTCCCGACGTAGAGCTTAAAGTTACCTAAATACAGACGCCGAGAGCCCGACGGACGTCCCGACGCCGAGAGCCCGACGGACGTCCCAACATAGAGGTGAAAGTTACCTAAATACAGACGCCGAGAGCCCGACGGACGTCCCGACGCTGAGGGCCCGACAGACGTCCCGACGCCGAGGGCCCGACGGACGTCCCCATGCCAAGAGCCCGACGGACGTCCCGACGTAGAGCTGAAAGTTACCTAAATACAGACGCCGAGAGCCCGACGGACGTCCCGACGCCGAGAGCCCGACGGACATCCCGACGTAGAGCTGAAAGTTACCTAAATACAGACGCCGAGAGCCCGACGGACGTCCCGACGCCGAGAGCCCGACGGACGTCCCGACATAGAGGTGAAAGTTACCTAGATACAGACGCCGAGAGCCCGACGGACGTCCCGATGCCGAGAGCCCGACGGACGTCCGGACGCCGAGAGCCCGACGGACGTCCGGACGCCGAGAGCCCGACGCCGAGAGCCCGACGGACGTCCCGAAATAGAGGTGAAAGTTACCTAAATAGAGACGCCGAGAGCCCGACGGACGTCCCGACGCCGAGGACCCGACGGACGTCCCAAAGCCGAGGGCCCGACGGACGACCTGACGCCGAGGGCCCGACGGACGACCCGACGCCGAGGGCCCGACGGACGTCCCGACGCCGAGAGCCCGACGGACGTCCCGACGTAGAGCCGAAAGTTACCTAAATACCGACGCCGAGAGCCCGACGGACGTCCCGACGCCGAGAGCCCGACGGACGTCCCGACGCCGAGAGCCCGACGGACGTCCCGACGCCGAGTGCCCGACGGACGTCCAAACACCGAGGGCCCGACGGACGTCCCGACGCAGAGGGCCCGACGGACGTCCCGACGCAGAGAGCCCGACGGACGTCCCGACGCCGATGGCCCGACGGACGTCCCGACGCCGAGAGCCCGACGGACGTCCCGACGCCAAAGGCCCGACGGATGTCCGTACGCCGAGGGCCTGACGGACGTCCCGACGCCGAGGGCCCGACAGACGTCCTGACGCCGAGGGCCCGACGGACGTCCCCATGCCAAGAGCCCGACGGATGTCCCGACGTAGAGCTGAAAGTTACCTAAATGCAGACGCCGAGAGCCCGACGGACGTCCCGACGCCGAGAGCCCGACGGACATCCCGACGTAGAGCTGAAAGTTACCTAAATACAGACGCCGAGAGCCCGACGGACGTCCCGACGCCGAGAGCCCGACGGACGTCCCGACCTAGAGCTGAAAGTTACCTAAATACAGACGCCGAGAGCCCGACGGACGTCCCGACGCCGAGAGCCCGACGCACGTCCCGACATAGAGGTGAAAGTTACCTAAATACAGACGCCGAGAGCCCGACGGACGTCCCGACGCCGAGTGCCTGACGGATGTCCCGACGCCACGGGCCCGACGGAAGTCCCGACGCCGAATGTCCGACGGACGTCCCGACACCAATGGCCTGACGGACTTCCCGAAGCCGAGGGCCCGACGGACGTCCCGACGCTGAGGGCCCGACGGACGTCCCGAAGCCGAGGGCCCGACGGACGTCCCGACGCCGAGGGCTTGAAGGATGTCCCGACCTAGAGCAGAAAGTTACCTAAATACAGACTCCAAGAGCCCGATGGACGTCCCGACGCCGAGTGCCCGACGGACGTCCCGACGCCGAGAGCCCGACGGACGTCCCGACGTAGAGCCGAAAGTTACATAAATACAGACGCCGAGAGCCCGACGGACGTCCCGACGCCGAGGGCCCGACGGACGTCCAAACACCGAGGGCCAGACGGACGTCCCGACGCCGATGGCCCGACGGACGTCCCGACGCCGAGGGTCGACGGACGTCCGAACGCCGAGCTGAAAGTTACCTAAATACAGACGTCGAGAGCCCGACGGACGTCCCGACGCCGAGGGCTCGCCGACGTCCCGACGCCGATGGCCCGACGGACGTCCCGACGCCGAGAGCCCGACGGACGTCCCGACGTAGAGCTGAAAGTTACCTAAATACAGACGCCGAGAGCCCGACGGACGTCCCGACGCCGAGAGCCCGACGGACGTCCCGACGTAGAGCTGAAAGTTTCCTAAATACAGACGCCGAGTGCCCGACGGACGTCCGGACACCGAGAGCCCTACGGACGTCCCGATGTAGAGCTGAAAGATATCTAAATACAGACGCCGAGAGCCCGACGGACGTTCCGACGCCGAGAGCCCGACGGACGTCCCGACGCCGAGTGCCCAACTGACGTCCCGACATAGAGTTGAAAGTTACCTAAATACAGACGCCGAGAGCCCGACGGACGTCCCGAAGCCGAGGGCCCGACGGACGTCCCAACGCCGAGGGCCCGACGGACATCCGGATGCCGAGGGCCCGACGGACGTCCCGACGCCGAGAGTCCAACGGACGTCCCAACATCGAGCTGAAAGTTACCTAAATGCAGACGCCGAGAGCCCGACGGACGTCCGGACGCCGATGGCCCGACGGACCTCCCGACGTTGATGGCCCGACGGACGTCCGGACGCCGAGAGCCCGACGGACGTCCCGACGTAGAGCTGAAAGTTATTTAAATACAGACGCCGAGAGCCGGACGGATGTCCCGACGCCGAGAGCCCGACGGACGTCCCGACGCCGATGGCCCGACGGACGTCCCGATGCCGATGGTCCGACGGACGTCCCAACGCCGATGGTCCAACGGACGTCCCAACGCCGAGAGCCCGACAGGCTTCCCGACGACGACGGCCTGTCGGACGTCCCGACGCCGAGAGCCCGACGGACGTCCCGACGCCGAAGGCCTGACGGACGTCCGAACGCCGTGGGCCCGACGGACGTCCCGAAGCAGAGGGCCCGACGGACGTCCCGACGCCGAGGGCCCGACGGACGTCCCGACGCCGAGGGCCCGACGGACGTCCCGACGCCAAGGGCCCGACGGACATCCGGACGCCGAGGGCCCGAAGGACGTCCCGACGCCGAGAGCCCGACGGACGTCCCAACATCGAGCTGAAAGTTACCTAAATGCAGACGCTGAGAGCCCGACGGACGTCCCGACGCCGAGTGCCTGACGGACGTCCCGACTCCACGGGCCCGACGGAAGTCCCGACGCCGAATGCCCGACGGACGTCCCGACGCCGAATGTCGACGAACGTCCCGACGTAGAGCTGAAATTTACCTAAATACAGACGCCGAGAGCCCAACGGACATCCCGACGTAGAGCTGAAAGTTACCAAAATACAGACGCCGAGAGCCCGACGGACGTCCCGACGCCGAGAGCCCGACGGACGTCCCGACATAGAGGTGAAAGTTACCTAAATACAGACGCCGAGAGCCCAACGGACGTCCCGACGCCGAGGGCTCGCCGACATCCCGACGCCGAGGGCCCGACGGACGTCCCGACGCCGAGGGCCCGACGGACGTCCCGACGCCAATGCCCCAACGGACTTCCCGAAGCCGAGGGCCCGACCGATGTCCCGACGCCGAGGGCCCGACGGATGTCCGGACGCGGAGGGCCCGACGGACGTCCCGACGCCGAGAGCCCGACGGACGTCCCGACCTAGAGCTGAAAGTTACCAAAATACAGACGCCGAGGGCCCGACGGACGTCCCGACGCCGATGGCCCGACGGACGTCCCGACGCTGAGGGCCCGACGAACGTCCCGACGCCAATGGCCCGACGGACGTCCCGAAGCCGAGGGCCCGACGGACGTCCCGACGCCGAGGGCCCGACGGATGTCCCGACGTAGAGCTTAAAGTTACCTAAATACAGACGCCGAGAGCCCGACGGACGTCCCGACGCCGAGAGCCCGACGGACGTCCCAACATAGAGGTGAAAGTTACCTAAATACAGACGCCGAGAGCCCGACGGACGTCCCGACGCTGAGGGCCCGACAGACGTCCCGACACCGAGGGCCCGACGGACGTCCCCATGCCAAGAGCCCGACGGACGTCCCGACGTAGAGCTGAAAGTTACCTAAATACAGACGCCGAGAGCCCGACGGACGTCCCGACGCCGAGAGCCCAACGGACATCCCGACGTAGAGCTGAAAGTTATCTAAATACAGACGCCGAGAGCCCGACGGACGTCCCGACGCCGAGAGCCCGACGGACGTCCCGACATAGAGGTGAAAGTTACCTAGATACAGACGCCGAGAGCCCGACGGACGTCCCGATGCCGAGAGCCCGACGGACGTCCGGACGCCGAGAGCCCGACGGACGTCCCTACGTAGAGCTGAAAGTTACCTAAATACAGACGCCGAGAGCCCAACAGACGTCCCGACGCCGAGAGCCCGACGGACGTCCCGACGCCGATGGCCCGACGGACGTCCAAACACCGAGGGCCCGACGGACGTCCGGACGCCGAGAGCCCGACGGACGTCCCGACGTAGAGCTGAAAGTTACCTAAATACAGACGCCGAGAGCCCGACGGACGTCCCGACGCCGAGAGCCCGACGGACGTCCCGACGCCGAGGGCCCGACGGACGTCCCGACATAGAGCTGAAAGTTACCTAAATAGAGACGCCGAGAGGCCGTCGGACGTCCGGACGCCGAGGGCCCGACGGACGTCCCGACGCCGAAAGCCCGACGGACGTCCCGACGCCGAAGGCCCGACGGACGTCCCGACGCCGAGGGCCCGACGGACGTCCCGACGCCGAGGGCCCGACGGACGTCCGGACGCCGAGGGCCCGACGGATGTCCCGACGCCGAGGGCGCGACGGACGTCCCGACGCCGAGAGCCCGACGGACGTCCCGACGTAGAGCTGAAAGTTACCTAAATACAGACGCCGAGAGCCCGACGGACGTCCCGATGCCGAGAGCCCGACGGACGTCCCGACGTAGAGCTGAAAGTTACCTAAATACAGACGCCGAGAGCCCAACGGACGTCCCGACGCCGAGGGCCCGACGGACGTCCCGACGCCGATGGCCCGACGGACGTCCTGACGCCGATGGCCCGACGGACGTCCCGACGCCGAGAGCCCGACGGACGTCCCGACGTAGAGCTGAAAGTTACCTAAATACTGACGCCGAGAGCCCGACGGACGTCCGGACGCCGAGGGCCCGACGGACGTCCCGACGCCGAGAGCCCGACTGACGTCCGGACGCCGAGAGCCCGACCGACGTCCTGACGTAGAGCTGAAAGTTACCTAAATACAGACGCCGAGAGCCCGACGGACGTCCCGACGCCGAGAGCCCGACGGACGTCCCGACGCCGAGGGTCCGACGGACGTCCGGACGCCGATGGCCCGATGGACGGCCCGACGCCGAGAGCCCGACGGACGTCCCGACGCCGAGTGCCCGATGGACGTCCCGACGACGATGGCCTGACGGACGTCCCGACTCCGAGAGCCCAACACACGTCCCAACGTAAAGCCGAACACACGTCCCGACGTAGAGCCCAACTCACGTCCTGACGTAGAGCCCAACACACGTCCCAACGTAGAGCCCATCACACGTCCCGACGTAGAGCCCATCACACGTCCCCACGTAGAGCCCATCACACGTCCCGACGTAGAGCCAAACAGACGTCTCGACGGAGAGCCGAAAGCGAGCTCAAGACAGACGTCCCGACGCAGAGCCCAAATGTCATCCCAACGTCGACTCCAACAGACGTTCTGACGTAGAGCTTAAAGCAAGCTAAATCCAGATGTAGAGCGTAACAGACATCTCGACGTAGAGCCCAACAGACCTCCCGATGTAGAGCCCAAGAGACGTCCCGACGTAGAGCCCAACAGATGTTCCGATGTAGAGCTGAAATTTAGCTAACTACAGACTTAGAGTCCAACACAAGTCCCGACGTAGAGCCGAACACACGTCCCGACGTAAAGCCAAAGAGACGTCTCTACGGAGAGCCAAAAGCGAGCTCAAGACAGACGTCCCGACGCAGAGACCAAAAGACATCCCAACGTAGAGCCCAACAGACGTCCCGACGTAGAGCCGAACAGATGTCCCGAAGTAAAGCACAACAGATGTTCCGAAGTAGAGCCGAAAGCGAGCTCAAGCCAGACATCCCGACGTAGAGCCCAACAGTCGTCCCGATATAGATCCGAAAGAGAGCTCAAGACACACTTCCCAAACTAGAGCCCAAGACACGTCCCGACTTAGAGCCTTACAGACGTCCCAACGTTGAGACCATCAGACATCCCAAAGTAGAACAGAAAGCGACCTCAAGCCAGACGTAGAGCCCAAGATACGTCCCGACTTAGAGCCCAAGATACGTCCCGACTTAGAGCCCAACATACGTCCCGACGTAGAGACGAAAGTGAGCTACAGCCAGACATAGAGCCCAAAAGACATCCCGACGTAGAGCCCAACACACGTCCCGACGTAGAGCCGAAATTAACCTCAAGCCAGACATAGAAACCAACGTACGTCCCGACATACAGCCCAACAGACGTCCCGACGTAGAGCCCAACAGACGTCCCGACGTAGAGCCTAAAGCGAGCTCAAGCCAGACGTATAGCCCAACAGTCGTCCCGACGTAGATCCGAAAGCGAGCTCAAGACACACTATACAAACTAGAGCCCAAGACACGTCCCGACTTAGAGCGCAACGGATGTCCCGACGTAGAGCCCAACAGATGTCTCAACGTAGAGCCGAAAGCGTGCTCAAGCCAGGCTTCTTAAAGTAGAACCCAAGACACGTCCCTACGTAGAGCCCAACAGACGTCCCGACGTTGAGACCAACAGACATCCCAAAGTAGAGCAGAAAGTGAGCTCAAGCCAGACGTAGAGCCCAAGAGACGTCCCGAATTAGAGCCCAACAGACGTCCCGACGTAGCGCCCAACACATGTCCCATTGTAGAGCCCAACATACGTCCCGACGTAGAGCCCAACAGACGTTCCAACGTAGAGACGAAAGTGAGCTACAGCCAGACGTAGAGCCCAAAAGACGTCCCGACTTAGAGCTCTAAAGACGTCCTGACTTAGAGCCGAACAGACGTCCCGACGTAGAGCCCAACACACGTCCCGACGTAGAGCCGAAATTAACCTCAAGCCAGACGTAGAGCCCAACAGACGTCCCGACGTAGAGCCCAACAGACGTCCCGACGTAGAGCCGAAAGCGAGCTCAAGCCAGGCTTCTTAAAGTAGAACCGAAGACACGTCCCTACGTAGAGCCCAACAGACGTCCCGACGTAGAGCTCAGAAGACGTCCGGATGTATAGCTGCAAATGAGCTAAAGCCAGACATAGAGCCCAAGAGACGTCCCGACGTAGAGCCCAACAGATGTTCCGATGTAGAGCTGAAAGTGAGCAAAAGCCAAACGTAGAGCCCGATAGACGTCCGGACGTAGAGCTCAACAGACGTCCCGACGCAGAGCCCAACAGACGTTCCGACGTAGAGCCGAAAGTGAGCTACAGCCAGACTGTCCTGGGTTACAGTGTAAAATGTGCCAAAAGGAAAAAAAAAATATTCTATTACCATCTTCAGGAGCTGTTGAGACCAGGTGGGGCGGTGCTCCCTGCCTCCCCCCTCTGGACTATCTCCTGTTACTGGGCACAACAATGCCTTATCGCCTGACCCATCGATAACTCGCTCCTGGGCTATCTCCTGTTAATGGCCCATCAAGGAACTGCCTCACGACTCCCCATCCCATTGTGAGATGCTCCGCCCGGGGGGGTGGGGGGAAGGAGCCAAGCAGTCCATGCCAAATAAAAACGGAGATTTTGAACACCCTAGCAGCCTTTCTTCCACTGGATTCCCAGAGGAGCTTTTCCCCCCACTGGAGTTCCAGAGGACAAGAGCTACCTACCTACCACTGGACCTTCGGAGGAAGACCAGACTCTTTTACCTGATTGCTGCTTCCACAGAACTACATCCATCACTTCAGGAGGACTGCAGCCAGCATCTTATCGGACTGCTACTGCCACCCTAACAGGGTGTCAGGTTGTATTCCTGACTCTGTCAGTGTAAACCAGCGGGTTGTTTGTTTTTCCCTGCCTTGTGTTATATATATATATATTAGTAAAGAACTGTTATTCCTATTCCCCATATCTTTGCCTGAAGGCCCATTAATTTCAAAATTATAATAATAATTTGGAGGGAAGGTGGTTGCACTTTCCATTTCAAGGGAGGCTCCTGCCTTCCTCCACAGACACCTGTCTTTTCAAACCAAGACACAGACATAGATCCCAAAAGACGTCCCGACGTAGAGCCCAACAGATGTCCTGACGTAGAGCCGAAATTAACCTCAAGCCAGACGTAGACACCAACGTACGTTCCGACGTAGCGCCCAACACAGGTCCCGTTGTTGAGCTCAGAAGACGTCCCGACGTAGAGCCAAAATTAACCTCAAGCAAGATGTAGACACCAACGTACTTTCCGACGTAGCACCCAACACATGTCCCGTTGTTGAGCTCAGAAGACGTCCCGACGTATAGCCGCAAATGAGCTAAAGCCAGACGTAGAGCCCAAGAGAGGTCCCGACGTAGAGCCCAACCTACGTTCCGACGTAGAGGTGAACGTGAGCTAACAACAGACTTAGAGCCCAACAGACGTCCTGACGTAGAGCCGAACAGATGTCCCGAAGTAAAGCACAACAGATGTTCCGAAGTAGAGCCGAAAGTGAGCTCAAGCCAGACATCCCGACGTAGAGCCCAACAGACGTCCCGATGTAGAGCCCAACAGACGTCCCGACGTAGAGCCCAACAGATGTTCCGATGTAGAGCTGAAAGTTAGCTAACTACTGACGTAGAGCCCAATACACATCCCGACGTAGAGATCAACAGATGTCCCGAGATAAAGCCCAACAGAAATCCCGACGTAGAACCGAAAGCAAGCTCAAGCCAGACATATCGAAGTAGAGACCAACAGATGTCCCGATGTAGAGCTCAGAAGACGTCCCGACGTATAGCAGCAAATGAGCTAAAGCCAGACGTAGAGCCCAAGAGACATCCCGACGTAGAGCCCAACAGATGTTCCGACGTAGAGCTGAAAGTGAGTAAAAGCCAAACGTAGAGCCCAAGAGACGTCCCGAAGTAGAGCTCAACAGACGTCCCGACGCAGAGCCCAACAGACGTTCCAACGTAGAGCCGAAAGTGAGCTACAGCCAGACGTAGAGCCCAAAAGACGTCCCGACGTATAGCCCGAGAGACGTCCCGACGTAGAGCCAAAATTAACCTCAAGCAAGATGTAGACACCAACGTACTTTCCGACGTACATTCCAACGTAGCGCCCAACACACGTCCCGTTGTAGAGCTCAGAAGACATCCTGACGTATAGCCGCAAATGAGCTAAAACCAGACGTAGAGACCAAGAGACGTCCCAACGTAAAGCCCAACAGATGTTCTGACGTCTCTACAGCTTGCAACAGTCTGGCCATCGTTTTTTGGAAAGTTTCTGGATATAATGCAGGTCAGTTCTTGGAATGTGAAACCTAAAAATGGGAATAGTATTGTATTTGGCTGCAGAAGCAAGAAGGGGAGAAGACAGGTCCATGAGGGTGAGAAAAATTCTTGCCCCTTTTACCTGCAAAATGACACAGGTATGAAAAGACTTCTTGTTCAAGGCTTCCCAAGAGTTTGCTAAGGTGTGAGGGGGAGAGTTTGAAGTGGGAGAAGGAAGAAACAGAAGAATTTGGGAATGGAAGCTATGAGGAGAGAGGGTAAGAGGCTTGAAAGTGGAACTGAGAGGAAAAGATGGGCTGTCTGCAACAGGAGGGAGATGAGAAAGAAAAGGAGACCTGTGAGGAAGGATGGAATTACTAAATGGACAGTCACAGAAAAATGAGAAGTGAACAAATATGAAATATAAATATTCTCCCATAGGTTGGAGAAGTAAACACCTTTTAAAAATATGGCTGGAGAGGTGGATGAACTCTAGGTTGTAAAAAAGAAATGTAATGGTCATTAGAAAAATAAAAAAGAGAGAGAAAACAGCACCTGAAAAGCTGAAGGAGGAAATACAGCAGGTAAATGAGGAAATGGAAAAGCCTAGGAAGGACTGAAGCAGAACAAAGAACAAAGCACACTCGGGATAATGGTTTAATGTAGGGTGAAACCAATGCCCAAAATATGTGCAAAGTCACAGCAGTTTGGTTGTCAATTTTCCTATTCTCACACCACGCTCATGCAGTCTTCTGAGACAAATCCTCACCCCAAATGCACACAGCTGGTCCTCAGCAACACACAGCTCTGTCCACACTCCAGCACAGGAACCCTTAAAACCATCCCCCTTCTCCCTCACACACCTCTCGCTGATGCTGCTCCCAAGGCCTAACTCTGGCTAATGGCCACGTCCTCCGTTCCCCTTCAGGGAGGGGTGTTGCTCCCAGCCGTGTCCCAACTTCAATCTCCACAGCAGCAGCACATCATTTCTTTCTAAATGTGCGATGAAGTGTTCCGGAAGGGGCCCAGGACAGCGCGGAAGGCCAACAGACCGGCTGCCACGGGAACGCAGACCGGCTGCGGCGGGAAGGGCAGCGCCGCCTCCGGCAGCCTCCTGCCGCGGCACCGGCGGCGGGCAGCACGCCCGCGCAGCCACGGCGCTTCCTTCCAGCCGTTCCCGGTTAAGATCTGCCTGGAAACAAAAACGTATTCTTTGTACATTAATTGAGATAGTTCCCACAGCTTCGGGCAGTAATTTTTGATCGATTTATTGCAGAAATGCGTAAAGATAGCGAAAGCAAATGAAAGGTGTGTTAAGTACACCTAGCTATCCAAAATGTCAGCCATAAAATATCCTTGGCAGTATGCTCCACCTTTGTGGCTTTCCTGGGACAAAAGAGATTAGGAGCCAGGCAGAAGAAATGAGGGAGACAAAAAGAGTAGCACGCCAGATGGTACAGTTGTGCCCCCTCCTACCAGTTTAGATCAGAGCAGGGTTGCTCATAGTTCCCAACAAGCTTCAAAGAGCTATCAACGTGATAAAGCAGCAAGTAGCATTGGTCAAAAGAACTTCAGCTGATCCAAGACAGAAAAGTGGGAAGCAACTGCAATTGCTGCAAATACAGCACGGTGAAAGCTAGAAAGCTGTTAATGATGATCTTTAATTTCAAATGGTACCTAAATTCTGTCAGTGATCATTAAAACTGGTAACTACAGTGCCTGTCATGCCAGCTGCTGTGCAAAAAGAAATCTGCATGTACTCCAGAGGAGCAAAAAAGGGGTTGCAGATGAAGAAACACCGTCTTAAAGAAAAATGCAGCTATTTCAGAGTTAGACAAAGAAAAATACAAGCTTCAGAAAACAGGGTTGACATTACTGATGCCATTAGCCTCAGAGAAGGACCTAGAGACTCAAGAAGCAGCAAAGAATGGGGCGCAAGGCAAGCAAGGAAAGTGAATGATTCATGCTAACTGACGCAGGAGGATGGAAAGCTGTGATCACAGACACTTAGCATGCTCCCAATTCATGAGGAAAAGCAAAACTATGACTAGGCTGAACACTGATTAGTATCAATTACAGAGACCACTACTGGGGCAGACCCGTAAATCCATTTATATGGTACTGCACACATGAAGTCTGCAACTATTTGTACAAGAGAGCAATGCTCCTGTGGGCTGACCCTTGATTTCTACATTCTGGCCCCCTTTGGACCAGATGTACTTTTTTTTTTTTTTTTTCCCCTCTAATGAGTACTTTTTAACAGCTTCTTAACATAACATGCTAAAAAGAGCTAGTTGAAAGCAGTAATTTTTGTCACATGAACAGCTGGAGCAGGAACTGGAGCCATTTCCATAACAACTGAAAGTTTTCCAATGACTTAGGTAGATCTGAACTCAAAAACTAGTTTGAACTTTGTTTACTTTGACCAGTGCAAGTCACAGAATAAGTTATCAGGCTGCATATTAGTCATGTTCCACAACATTTTATTATCTGTACTCTCAGTAACATTCCAAGGCTTTTAGAAATCTGACCAAATTAAAGAGCGATGACAAAATGGTTTCTAATAAACTGAAATGCTGAGATAGCTGAATGGTGGTTGAGAACAATTAATGTGTTAGGTTTCTGAAAATGTGCTCAGTCACGTAATAGAGAGCATCTGCCATTCGTTTGTGGCCAGCCCAACCCTAATCCATGACACTTTGAAAGGTGAGGAATCCCTGAATGACGGTCCTCCAAGACATTGTTGTGAGACCCATGGGACTCCATGCAGTTTCATTCTGAAAACCCAGTATCTGGTGCTGTCCTGACCCAACTTGTGAGCAACACCATCATAAAGTATTTAATTTGTAGTTACCCACCCTGAATCTGTTCCTCATGGTTAACTTACCATAAAAAGGTTATTTCCTTTTAATCTGTTAATACGAAACTTACAACTGATCCTTCAATATGAACTATATGACATAAGAAATTTTTATTTTTACCTTAGATGGTTTTCAGGGGTTAAATCATTGTAGACTTCCGAGGCTGACAACAGTGTGCTATTCTTCAAATAACACAGGTAAAACCAACTTAGCAGTGAGGACAGGTTGGAAAAGAATGAAAACGAATAGGCTTGTTAATTCCTGAGAACCTCTAGCAGTTTATAAGGGAGAAAACGACCCCGCGGCAGATGGGGCTCCGCCGCTCGCCGCGCCGGCCCAGGTCCCTCGCGGGCAGCACAACGCCTGCAACAGCCCACCCAGCTCCCGCCCCCTGCCCCCTCAGCTCCCTCCTCCGCCCCCGGCCCCCCCTGCTCGCAGCCAACCGCTGTCCCCGCAGCCGCGCTTCCCGCCAACGGCCACAGGCCGGCGCGCGCGGCGGGGGCGGGCCCGCGGGCAGGGCCGAGCGCGGTGCTGGGAGATGCTTCGCGCTGCGACCTGCGCGTGGGCAGCGGGCACAGGGGCGGGAAAGCGACCCCTCCTCGGCGGGAAGTGCTGGTGAGCGACCGCCGGCCTCGGCGCTGCCGAAATACGGCTAACCTCCCACAGCCCGTACTGGCGCTTTTACAAAGGATTTTTGCAAAGGAGCAGGTCTTCACCTTGGCAATTTGTGTCTGGATATAGAAACCGGGTTCGTTATTTATAAAGTGGCCCAAGTCTTCAGTGTGGAAAAATAGGTTTTCTGTGGACGAGTCTAAATAACCAGCATTCACGAGACTAGATCTAAATTAAATATGTTGCCGTGTTCCTTATTAGATGCCTTCAAAATAACACAGATAGTCTCAGTCTTCAGAGGATTAGACTGTCACCCAAACTGCTGTGGCAGCATCCAAGTGGGGAAAGTCTCTAGGCTGAGCTGATGCTGCAGCATCAACTGCTTGCTTTCAATGTTGCTGAAATTGCAAAGCAGGCTAACGTAAGAGGTCTGAATTCTGGTGTTCCACTAGTGCCCAGAATACTCCCCTCTGAGGACAGGCTGAGAGGGTTGGGGTTGTTCAGCCTGGAGAAGGCGCCGGGGTAGACCTTATAGCGGCCTCCCAGTGCTTAAAGGGGGCCTGCAGGAAAGGTGGGGAGGGACTCTTGATCGGGGAGGGTGGTGATAGGACAAGGGGTAAGGGTTGCAAACTGAAAGAGGGTAGGTTTAGACTAGATAGTGGGAAGAAAATTTAGGGTGAGGGTGGTGAGACACTGGCACAGGCTGCCCGGAGAGGTGGTTGATGCCCCAGTCCTGGGAACATTCAAGGCCAAGGCAGACGGGGCTCTGAGCAGCCTGATCCAGCTAAAGATGTCCCTGCTCCTGGTGGGGGTTGTTGGGCTAGATGGTCTTTAAAGGTCCCTTCCAGCCCAAACTCTTCTGATTCTGCATTACTAACTCCACTGAGGCTTTATCTAGACATAGAGCTATTTTAGCATAACCAAAAGTGCCTTTTAGGCGCACCTTACCTAAAGCAATGCCAATTTTTGTTCTGGACACTTTAAAACTATCTGTGTAAGCCAGGCCAGGTTTAAGTTAGTGACACATGTTGAACCATGTAGGCTGATTTTATACCTAATGACCTGTATCCAAGAGTTTGCACTGGTTTGAGCATATGTTTAGATTAAACACTTTATTGGAAATGTCACACAAAGGGAGAAGCGATGAAAGTCATCCACCCAATTACTGTACTTTCAAGGAGGAGGACTTCCCTGCTGTGGGAAGCTATATGCAAACATAATTTTAACAACTAGGTGATGTCTCTGCTGAGATTATTTGGAAAATCTTGCACAGAACAAATTAATCTAGCCTTTACAAGTAGGATCAAATTGCCAGTAAACCACCTTTGACAGTACTGAATTTTAGACACAGTGCAGAAACATTGGAAAAGCTGGCAACAGTCCATCTGTGTAAAATACACACTATGGCAACTTAATATATTGTTCTCACTCATGCTAACACATTTTCTATCATATATACACAAACTCTGCGCTTTTTTTAAATTAAAAATACTAAAAAAAACCAGCAGGGGGCATAGATTACATACTTTAATTTAATCATACAATCTAATAGTCAAGGTTATTCATATTCTCTTAATGCACAAAGCTGTAGGTTTTTTTTTTCTAAAATTGTGTCATAGCACCATCTCCCTCATCTACTTACACGCAAACCACCAGAAGCTGAAATCAGCTTACAGTCTTCCATTCCCCTGCAATCAGTTTGCTGGCAAGTACCAGTTATCTTTACCTTCACCTCTCTGAAGTGGGAAGACTTTAGAAAACCTGTACAAATAGCTTCTGGGTAGCTGTGAAAACAAGCTAAATTAGAAAAGATGTAAACCCCCCTCTGGTGACTTGGCAGTAATCTTGCAGTCTACAACTTCTTTTACATAATTATTTGCTACTAGGCCTAAACTGGCCAAGCACTTACCTCTGTCTTTAGCACTCACATCACACAGGAATATCATCCATGACCTGGGACTGTGAAGGAATGTGAATATAAAGCCATATTGTCCCTCTTCTTGTAGTTAGGATGGAACTTCACTCTGCTAGTCAATGAGAGGTATTCTGCTCTGAGAATGTAAATATGTGTATCGTGTGTGCCAGTTGTGGACAGATTTCTCATCATGCTTACTCTAATCGCTTCTCCAAAACACAAGTACAGTGTGTTTATCCTTACAGAGCATTTGGTAGAGCAACAGGCACGCATTTACTACTCAGAATTATGGTCATCCAAGACAAAGTCAAAAACTGAATACAATGGCAGTCATATGACAAATATGAACAATCCACCCAACCTCTGTCCACTTGCATTAAAGCTGTGAGATTAGCAATATCAAGGATCCTGCTAGTTTGACCAAGTATCTTTTGGCTACTTATATTCAGATGTATATTTAAAAGTCTTTCAAACTGTTTCCATAGTGTCAGAGCAACAGCCTAGCTACACTTTAAACAGAACTTCATGATCTAGACCTTCAGCAGTTAACTTATACTTCACCTTTGTACACTTTCGGTGTTCGTTCATTTGTTTTTCTGAGACTGCTAACAAAGTGGTTGCTTCATTCATGGTTTCTTAAGTAAACTTCACTAGAAAGGGTGGCTGAACTAAAATCCTATTCCAAATGCCACTGAACATCTATAGGTTTTAAAACTGAATTCAGAGCACACAGCATCACGACTAGAACAAAAATCTTCTAAGCAAAAGCTCTGGGTTCTTTTCACTGATTTTACTTTGTTATTTGTCACTTCACTCTAAGGAGAAGCAGTAAATCTGAAGAGCATTTGACATATTTTATTATAAATGGTCATGAATACAGAACCAAAGTAATCTTTATAAATAGCTACAAAAAGCACAAATGCAGGTGTCCTGGGTTACAGTGTAAAATGTGCCAAAAGGAAAAATATTCTATTACCATCTTCAGGAGCTGTTGAGACCAGGTGGGGCGGTGCTCCCTGCCTCCCCCCTCTGGACTATCTCCTGTCAATGGGCACAACAATGCCTTATCCCCTGACCCATCGGTAACTCGCTCCTGGGCTATCTCCTGTTAATGGCCCATCAAGGAACTGCCTCACGACTCCCCATCCCATTGTGAGATGCTCCGCCCGGGGAGGGGGGGGAAGGAGCCAAGTAGTCCATGCCAAATAAAAACGGAGATTTTGAACACCCTAGCAGCCTTTTCTTCCACTGGATTCCCAGAGGAGCTTTTTCCCCCCACTGGAGTTCCAGAGGACAAGAGCTACCTGCCGACCACTGGACCTTCGGAGGAAGACCAGACTCTTTTACCTGATTGCTGCTTCCACAGAACTACATCCATCACTTCAGGAGGACTGCAGCCAGCATCTTATCGGACTGCTACTGCCACCCTAACAGGGTGTCAGGTTGTATTCCTGACTCTGTCAGTGTAAACCAGTGGGTTGTTTGTTTTTCCCTGCCTTGTGTTATGTATATATATATATTAGTAAAGAACTGTTATTCCTATTCCCCATATCTTTGCCTGAAGGCCCGTTAATTTCAAAATTATAATAATTTGGAGGGAAGGGGGCTGCACTTTCCATTTCAAGGGAGGCTCCTGCCTTCCTCCACAGACACCTGTCTTTTCAAACCAAGACAGCAGGTTAAAAAACATTCTCTACAGTGAGCAGAGGGCTTGTGGCGCCTTTTT
Organism: Leptosomus discolor; assembly: GCF_034619465.1. Lineage (NCBI taxonomy): Eukaryota > Metazoa > Chordata > Aves > Leptosomiformes > Leptosomidae > Leptosomus > Leptosomus discolor. The sequence continues at coordinate 536,024 of NW_028237839.1, read as the reverse complement.
TTTTTTTTTTTTTTTTTTTTTTTTACTTTCTATGAGCCTGTTCTTAGGAAAGAAATAATTTTAATAGGCTTTTTTTTTTTTCAAGTATGCTTTTTTAGTGGTTTTGTATTTAACCTTCAATGTGAAAACAAAGCTCTGTTGATTTATCCAAGAGAAAACCAGAAAGGGTGACACATGACATTTTTGTCCAGTAAATCTGGAATAATCCCACTGTACTGTGGGTTTAATGCTAATTTAACTGAAAACAGAAGCTAGTCCAAAGCATTTCAAAACCCCATCTTCCATACTTTTTTTAGCATATTGCCTGTCCACCTCAGTGCCAGCATGAGGACCCAGCAAATCATAAAGGCTTCATTCCTGTCCACACTGGAGAGTTGCTGTCACCCAGAGTCTGGATGAAAGCATGCTACAGTCTTGCTTCTATGCAACTGTTAAAAGGATTTTGTACCTTGCTAGCTGCCCCCCTCTCCTGTAATCTTCAATCGTGCAAACACACAATGTCATAGACAGAACAGCCCCACCTGTTGCTATCCTTTGTGATCAAGAAATTAATCCAGTACTGCCAGTAGAGGCTTTAGCAAGCCTCTAAGCAAATCACTTCAGATTTAATCATTACAGATGAACAATGTTATGTAACATGGTAGTTATCTGTCCCCCCAGTCTGCACATTAAGAGCCTGTGTTCTCTTTCTGCTTTAAAAGAACAGAACAATGCCTGTTTGAGGCATGTGTGTGTGTGCATATACGGTGGAGTGGGGTGCAGGGTTGGAGGAGAGGCAGTATTGCCCTAGTGGTTGAGTACTTCAGGTTATTATTTGTGAAATGGAAATTTCCTTGTCCATATGCCATTTCTTTTGTGCTATGCTCAATGGACAAGTGGAATTGAAGGTGCTACCTTCTGGAGTTTTACCTGCATTTTAAAAGGGAACACCTTCATAGCAGAGTTGCCTGTCACTGCATAAAACTGTGTCCCCAGCCTAACAGTTATACGAGCAGCAAATTAGGTTCCTGGGATCTTTAAACACAGTAATATTAAAAGTCCAACCTACTACTAGCACCAAAATGACAGCGTTTACCTTTCCCTATGTTTTTGTCTTTTTTTCCAAACATATTTCTGTCTTACTGACATGCTGATGTGATCAACACTTCGGGCGCTGCTCAGCAACACTTCAGTCAGCCAGCCATGCAGTTGAATGTAAGCAAAGGGACAGTAAAAAGCAAGAAATAACACCGCGTTCCATTTGCAAAATGTCACTCTTCCCACTAGCACACTGTACTTGACCCTTCTGGCTGGAGAGGTGTCAATGATTTTATTCAAAGCGTCGCAGATGATTGTATAAAGACTGGACATAGGTGAAGACACACATGGGATCCGGCTTATGACCCATCACCATCATGTCATCCACTTCTATCAGACGATCGCAGTGAGCCATTTTCCTGTAGCAATAATAAAACAGACACAGTGAATCAAGAGTTAAATCTAAGGCCTGTAACTACTTCCAAGACTCATTTGATGCTCTGATCACGCTGAGCATCACTGAGGCATTAGAGAAATCCTGAGGTTTAGCAGCAAGATTTCATTTCACAATGAAATGGTCAGGCTCAGGTTGGAGATTATTTTTGTGACCATGGAATATTCCTGTTCTTTCTCCTCCTTCCTCTATACTGGGATCTGATCCAAAGCCCTGTAGGTCATTGGTTTTTTTTCATCTACTGACTCCCATTCACATCCCTGATATCTGTAGCATGTAGCCCAATCTCACATTCCCCTGTCCAAGTCTCAGTAAGCAAGGTCATGCGAGTTCGCAAATCACGAGTTTTTCTGGTTATTACACAGGAAGCTCCAAAAGAATGGCAAAACATGAGAAGAGATGATATGTGCCAATGAAGGCCCACGTGGCTGTGGGCTGTTTCTTCTCCACCACTCCATATCTTCAAGGTGTGTGTGACTTGGACAACAGTCTCAGATGATCAGGTTGGAGAGCAGAAGCCTGACTGAGATCTGGCCCAACAGAAAGGAACAGATCTGCTGAGGCCCAAGATGAAAAATCACAAGAGCAGGAAGCAATTTGATCAGCAGAGCTCATACTGAGGTGAACAGCAATAACAGAGAAAAGCCTTTTCTGGCACTAGAAGAGAACAGTTAGTTTAAAGGCAATCACACCTATGAAGTAGTAATTTCTGTAGATACTCTTACCTAATGTTTCTTACTCTTGTGCGCATGCTGTCTTTTGTTCTCCCCTATACTTACTGAGATAGAAAAACACTGCAACTTTCCTTTGAGAGTTGTGGATAGTTTTACTTTAGAGATCAACCACCTAAAAGTGTCATAGAATCTCTTTCAACTCACTGACAAGCAACAAAATTTTTTTATATATACGTATAGATATGTGTGTATTAACACCTTGTAATTCCCAAATGAATTCCTTTGCTAGGGGCTGTAATAAGGAGAGCCAACATTACGCTAAGAATTTTCAAAGCTTTTCTTTGGAATGGCAAATGGCAAATCCAGTTCTGTAAGTTATTACTTGAAAAGAAGAAAAAAAAACACTCTGAATGAACCCCAGAGCTTCAGTGTGGTGGTACCAATATTTGAAGCTGTATGAGAAGCTGCAGGAAACTAGCCATGTATTCCCACATCCTGTTAGTATTTGGAAAGTGTACCAAACCCAGCTGCATACCACATGGAGTGTTTACTGTTACACAAGTCAAATAAAACAGCAAGTAAGAATCATGTTGATACTGGGTTCAGAAAGTTACTATTTCTAGTTGACAAGTTCACACTCATGATGAATTTAATAAACAAGTTACCATTTAATTGCCTGGTATACTGCATCAGAAAGGATCAGGTCAGTGTGACTGAGGGTATTAGCTCTGTTTTACAAAAATGCAGTTACCAGGTTGAGCAGCTCTCAGCCTTGATCTAACTCTACTTACACTGAATTCAACCTTTATTCTTGTTTAACCAAAGAAACGGAGAGAGAGATGTGAACCCTGCCACAAAACCCAATTCCAAAAGTTAATCTACTTGCTCCCTGCCGTTCAGGGCGTCACAGTTTTTCCAGAGAGACTGGATGGATATATTAACATGCCTCAAGTTGAAATTTGGTATCAAGCAGGTGGGATTGGCTAAGAAAATACCAGTTGTATATCCGGTTTCTATGGACTGTTGGTTAGTAAACATTGGATGCCTTGTGCTCTACGAACTCAAACGTCTTTTTTAACAATTAATATTGGCAAAATCATTAAGAATCATTCATTACTTGAATAAAATAATTAAAAAAAAAAAACCAAAACCCAGAAAGAAGTAGCATTTTTTCCTCTTCTGTCCAAGTATAACTCATGAGGCCAATTTCTCAAGTGTCAGTGCTAAGACTAGTGAGAATCACAGAGGTGAGAAAGCAGAATTCAAGTACTGCCTGAAGACGATGAATGACCTGAACCCAGGACTCCATGAACTATCCTGTGCCTCATAAAACCACCTCTGATTTTAGACTGCCGAGTCACCTGTTCTATGCCTTCTCTATGCAGAGTTTTATTATCTTTTTTTTCGGCATGACACGTGTAAGCTGGTGATACAGAATCTACAAGAAGAATAATGAAACTTTTTACTGCTGCCCAGCCACATTAGACTTGAACTGGAAGTACTTCACAGAGATCTAATGTGATACTCACTCAGCCATGGTGAAGGCCAGCTCAAAGTTCTGCTTGCGATTAGCTGGGTCAAGCTTATTATAATCAAAAGTTTCAGGAAAGAAAGAATGCACAAGAGCACAGAATGCCATCCCATCATTCCAGCTTGAGGAGAAGTTTTGGAGATCAATGTGCTGTCATGATGAAAAAAATATGCATGTTAATGCAGCATGGGGGAACAGGGAAGAGCTGGTTTTGCTCACTGCAGTTTTCTGTCCTTCTATCCCACTAACCAAAGCAACAGAGCACAGGTTTTGTTTCTCTTCCCCTCTTTGTAGATCCATTATATTATTTGTATTCTGAGAAAAAAAAAAAAAAAAAACAGCACACTCAGCAATGAAAGCCTTTTTGCCTGAAATGACCAGATGCAAAGCAGACATACAGTCAAGGACCCTGATCCAAAGCCCAGGAAGAAAATACTGGGAAGAATCTTGTCGATGTCAGTGAGCTCTGGAGCAGGCCCAAAGCACCAGTATCTGCAGAAACCAAGGACACCGCTTATCCCTGTGAGGTATTTATAATGGAAGAATGGTTCATTTTGTGGCTGTGAATAACACTAGATAAGGACTACGTTTGCTTGCTTTGCTTTTCAGTAAGGCCCAATTCAATGCCTGTTTACACAGACCAGTAGAAATACAGGAAGAATTAACGCCTACTGCAAAATCAGATTCTTAGAACAAACGCTTATTGTTACTTTCTACCACCACATTCAAAAGAAACGTACTCGGGCTTTTGTCTCACGCTGCTTTTCCGTCATATAAAATTCAAGCCCCAGCTTTTCTGGTAAGCAACTAACAGTAATTTTCACTAGTTCTGCTTGTGAATACTATAATTTAGAGTTTAGCAATAATAATGCACATTTTAAAATAATGTTGTGAAACATATTACAGAAAAAAAGCCTGTACTATTTTCTTTCTCCTGGAAATTGCTTTGGCACCTGCAGTTTAAGGCCAGGTAAAATTACAAAAATCTCAACTGCTGAATTCTTTTAGCTACACTGATGTTACCTCATAGAAATTAGGTCATTAACACCATGGGATTCAACCTCAACCATTTACTACAAATTCCCTTGTCTAATACCAGTAGAGAGTATTTTGGTCTGCTGTGTAGAAAAAGGGCCATAGTCTCCTTGTACTGGCAAAATGTTATTCAGATCTTGCCCTATATAATAAGAATGCAAAAATAATAGCCTGAAACTAAGAAAAAAAAATGTGAGCTTATACTGAAGTCTACATCCATAAGCACAAAAATGCAGGCTTTCAGACAAACACTAATGCATTGCTTTAACAGACATACAGAATCTCATTCATGCAATCACTGACTGTCTTGAAGTGCTGCCCATACAAACCATGATGTTTGTGTTACCCACACAGAACTTGATGATCTTGAGGAAGTTAGCTCATTGTCTAGCATGTTTTACATTCACTTTGAGGATATTTTTTTGGAAAATTCTCCCAAAAAAAGCACACTGAAAATGCTAACACGTCTTCACCTTGTATCCTATGGTTTTTGAGCGACACCAGTCTAACAGAATTTGTTTAATGCTGCTAGCGCTGGCAACCCCAAAACTCTGCGACCTCTTCAGCTTAGCTCTGGATTCTCCTTTTCCTCTGGAAAATTAACAGAGATGAGATTAAATTAAATTCTAGAAAAACTTATTTGTCAGCAACATCTATGCAACCTTGCCCAAGTCAGCACCTGTCCAGGTGATCTTTGAGAAACACGTTGCTGAAACTTCAACTTGCTGGTCCTCCAAGAAAAACTCATTTTCATTTCACTAAAGCCAGTATTCCAAGCCCTCTTCTATTTAAATCATACCCCCATCGTTGTGCATAAGGAATAGTCCATGCTTTTGTTCCTTAATAAGTGGCAACAGAAAGTCGCTATATTCCCAGTCTTTTATAATAACGGAGAAGGCAGCTTTCACAGCACTCTTTCCTGATAAAACATACCTGCTTCTTCAGCTGAAGAACTCCAAAGCCAGAGGAATCTGTAGCGGTGAATTTCCAGGGCTCAGCCTGGGAAGTCAGTGAAGCTATCCACGCATGACCACATATTGTCTCTTAGCTCAAAATCCTACACTGAGAGAGTCCTCCCACCCAGCTGTCCTCTGCTGGTAATAATTGACAAATTAGTTTCCCATTAGCCAACCCATTCTGGAGACAAGGTGTGTGACATACTTTCCACCATCCTGTTCAAATTTCTCAAAAAGCGCTTTCCTGGCCTGTGTTCCTGTAGTCCGTGGGAGTGTCTGAGACCGCACCAGTTCTCTCCTCCTTTCAACTCGGCGATGTACAGTGGGAGGAGACGAGCGAGAGCTGGGGGTCACATCACAGCAGCTGTCAGTGGCACTGGAGAAACAAAACATGAAAAGTATGTGGTTAAAGAAAAAAAATAACTCTCTGCAGTGCCAGGAATCAGCATAAAAGTCCAACTGTTGCCTACTCCAAACCTCCCACAACCTCAAGAGTACCTGAATGAGTCAAAAGCAATTTAAGTAAAAGTCAGAGTTTTATTGACAAACAACAGCACTTAAGTATAGAAGAGTCTAAGGTACTTTTACAAATGAGACACAGCTGGCCAAGTCACAAATGCTTTGTGACAAAGCACTAAGTAGAACAACACTTAAACACTTTTAAGAAAAAAAGAAAAACAGAAAAGAAAAATAATAATAATTAAAAAAAAAAAAAAAAAGACATGGCCACACAGGAGCTCTGAATCCCTTTAATTTACAACTGTGGGGTTCCTGGAGGGTAAGTCCCATTTTAAAAAATGTAACTTGAAGAGTAATTCAGGCAGTATTGCCCTCGTGAGACCCCACCTGGGATACTGCATCCAGCTCTGGAGCCCCCAACACAAAACAGATATGGAGCTGTTGGAGCGAGTCCAGAGGAGGGCTACTGAGATGGTCAGAGGGTTGGAACACCTTTCCTATGAGGACAGGCTGAGACAGTCGGGCTTGTTCAGCCTGGAAAAGAGAAGGCTCTGGGAAGACCTCTTAGTGGCCTTCCAGTACCTGAAGGGGGCCTACAAGAAGGCCGAGGAGGGACTTTGTGCCAGGGCCTGCAGTGACGGGACGAGGGGTAATGGTTGGAAGCTGGGAGAAGGCAGGTTTAGACTATATACAAGGAAGAAGTTCTTCACCCTGAAGTGGTGAGACACTGCAACAGGTTGCCTAAAGAAGCTGTGCATGCTCCATCTCTGGAAGTGTTCAAGGCCAGGCTGGATGAAGCCTTGAGCAACCTGGTCTAGTGGGAGGTGTCCCTGCCATGGCAGGGGTGTTGAAACTAGATGATCTTTGAGGTCCCTTCCAACCCAAACCATTCTACGATTCAATGAAGTACCTTTGAAATTTTTACTTATAGTATGCATAATTTTGAGCTCATGTCAGTGTTGCTTCACTGACCGCAAACTGGTAATTTGATCCAGAAATATAGAATTATCTTCTAATTTGTGTTTATTTGAGCCATAAACCACTTAATCAGCATTAATGAAGTAAGCCACACATAGCATTTGGAAATGTTCCCCATGACAGAGCTGGGGAAACTGAGGCAAAGAGCAATGACACCACTGTCACACACTAATTTCTGGTACAGCTGGAGGTCAAATCTGACAGCAAGTTCTCTAAGGTGCTCAGTATATCATGACTCAAATATCAAAATGCTGATGTTGGAACTAAATCAGAAGAAACATAATGGCAAATTTGGGATAATTTTCAGGGCAGATGCAAGCCCAAGTTAAGAGATTTAAATTGGCTGCCCTCCTATTTTTCTTGATGGATATTTTGCATGCTGAGGATGCCTGGATATGCCAGTAATAATTGTGATACCATGTAATCCTATACTAAGCAATTGCATCTTCGAGTTAATCAAGAATGCGTAACAGTCTTCTGTCCTCAGCAAGGCATTTATCTACCAACCAAACTCTAGGCTAGACAAACTAAGGATATTTGATGGCAGTCACATGTTGGGCCTACAAAAATAAGCCCAAACTACAAATTTCACACAGCTGAGTATTTTTTACAAGTGTTTTCAAAGGGCCTGACAACTTGCTCCTCCTAACAAAAATCCACTGCTGGCACTGAGAGTTTTACTGACTAACACTGTAACCACGCTGAAATCCACAATTAGGCCTGCTTTAAACTGCTCTACAAAAGATATTTATCCCTTCCCATCTCTGTTCCACTTAGCCCTGAGGAAAGCTCACAACCTTTAATGGGCTTAAACCACAGCATCTGGGACTCACCTGTTCTCCAAGCCATTAGAACACCTGTCCCTTGAGACCATACTGACCACAACAGCCTAACAACATGTCAAGAAAAAGTGTACCTTTCACCAGTTTTGGTTCCACTACTCATCCCATAGCTCACAGTTGAGACAGACTCAGTGACAGAAGTGGTGTTCTCTGTATGACAGCAGGAAAAACAAGATATATCAGGGCAGAAACTTCTTTTATCTCCTTTTCTCATACATTTTCAAACTATTTCCTGATAGCTACAACTGATTTTTACTCACCACAGTGAAAAGCTGCAGGTCTCTGTCTAATTTCCAGCATGAGCTAACAAGCTGGGCAGGGATTTTCTCCAGGGGTTCAATCCCTCTGCAAAATTGCTGCACTGCAGCGAGGATGGTGTAAACATACTAGAAAGGGCTGTGAGAGGATGCCTTTGATAAAACTGCATTGAGAAGGCTGGATCATTCCAGGCCCTTGTGCAGACCTCAGACGAGGGCACGCTGTCATGGACATTTCAGTGAAAGGAAGAAGTGGTGATAGAGCTCAGCTTGCAACAATCATTCTGGCAGACATAAGGAGTCTGGGAAGTCTGCTATGACTGACAGCATAATTTAAATTACCCAATTTCCACCAGGAAACATTTTCGTTTGTAAAGTAGAACAGATTCCAAAGGTTGCAAAGGTAGCTTAAAACTAGCTTTGCATCTTCCTCCCCCTACCCCTGAGGTTCTACCTTTAGTACTTTGCCTTTTAAGAGCTGAGCTCTGGACTCCAGCTATACCCTCTAAACGCAACGGAGTGGCTTGCCCAGTTTTAACACACTAAAACCAAAACTTGTTGCAAAAGCCAGCAACTCATTTATTGAAGGCTTCTTCTATAAACAAAGAAGAAAGACTGGCATCTTAGAAACAATCCAACCTCATAACTGTCCTGAACTTACAGAAGGGATCCAGATCAACTAGACTTCTCACATAAAACACCCTGGTAAATGCCAGCATACGGATGTCACAAATTTGGGACCACAAACAACTGCCAGATATATGTACAAATCTCAGTGGTTTTAAGCTGAGAAAGAGTGTGATCCCTACTCTGGATGAGCTACATCTTCACTAAACTGACACTTGAGACCACTGTGAAATACCAGTACACTGTATAGACAGTAACAGCTTGGTGACATCAATCAGAAGTACTTTTGCATAGAGCTCAACCCATCGATTTTGACTGAAATCAGAAGTCCTTAAGGCATTTAATCCTTTGACACATTCATATACGAAGGAGACTACTTACTGCTATTCTGCTCAAAGGAATTTGCTTCAACATCCATAGGGTGGGCGCACCACTTTCCAACTGCCATTACCTTGCATTCAGTCACAGTTTTCACTTGGTTAGCTGAAATACTCACTGCTCAAGCTGTCTGTTCTGCCACACTTTTCTGGCATCTATTGTTTCTACTGCAGAGATTGCCTAACAGTACACATGTACACCACTGTGCAGACAAGGATAACTACCCCTTGCTTTTTGAACTGATTGAGAATCTGATACAGCAGAACAAGTTTCTGTGATACCTGGGAAACTGAATCTGCATGCAGTCTTGTTAGCAATTTTAATATTACCATGTACCTACCAATTGGAACTACATGCTCAGATCTGAATCCCCCAGACATTGAGCACGGAACCCCTCTCAATTTATGTTGCATAAGGACATGCGGATAGGAACACTCACCTCCAGTGGCAGGTGAACCCACAGATGTTCTCACTGTACTAGAATTCCAGGTCTTCACTGAAAGAGCAGAAAAAAAGACAAAGGAAGGCTTTGCTCCATTCTTAGCTTTAAGATGAAAGTTGAAAGAATAATCTGCAAATAATCTCTATCTCTTGCTGGCAATTGCATCTGGTCTCTCTCTAATTTCTGATCTATATATATAGTCTGATCTGTAAGCATCGCTATCACTAAATGTATATGAAATACAGCTCAAAGATGAATGACTTCAATAGGAATGAAATAAAGGGGTTTTTTTAAACTCAATTTAGATATAAATAAGATTCTGCAATCATTCTGACTTGTGTATATGTGTCAGTCTGCTGTCAGTCAGTCCTCCCCCCAAATGACTGTTGAATCCGTTTGACAAATATCTGTCTAGCCTCTCAAGGGGCCTCAGGTCTGTCCTGGTTTGGGCTAAATCAGAACTAATTCTGTTTTAGTGCTTTAACTTTTCAGTTAAGTCTCCTCTAACTACCAGCACTTTCTGAAACAGCAGCATGTTTTTCCAGACAGTGACTGCTCCTAGCAGTGATAAGGCCTGATGTTTATAGTTCGTACCAAGGAATGGTATGCAGAGAGGCCCTTGCTTATACTTGTTCTTATGGCGACCAAGGTCACTGCTAAATCTTGTACTCCGTGTTGGGGTGCCAGGAGTGAAAAGCGTCGCACCTACAGGGAGGAACGAACTGGACAAGTGACCCAAACCTGACCAACAGAGTATTCCATCCCATAGACGTCATATTCAGTATAAAGCTGAGAGATCACGAGGCTCTCGTCCCTTCGCTCTTCTTCGATGGCCGACATCTGAGGAGGACTGATCCGTGCATCCCTGAATCCAGTGCCTGAGTCCAGCTCCTGCATCCCGTCCCTGTCTGCTGCCGAGTCCAGCCTGGGACTGCCCCAGTGCCAGCCCTGCGGTGTGGTGGTGACGTATTGTCATCAGGGTGGGGGGGAGTTGGGTTCGGTATTGGTTTTGTATATATTTGTACATACTGTATATATTTCATTTTTTCCTTATTCTTATTATTATCTTTTCTTTTATTGTTATTGTTCCATTAAAGCTGTTTTAGTTTTCTTTTCCAAACCATAAAGTCTCTCTCCCTTGTTCTCTCTCCTTTTCCCTTTTGGGAGGGGAGAGGGGTTAGTAGAGAGCGTCTGTCATTCGTTAGTGGCCGGCCCAGCCTCAAACCGTGACAAGGTCTCAAAGCACTAAAAACTCCTGCATATTTTATTAAAATAGCTGGACACATTGAAGAGATACAGTAACTGTGCTAGAAGTTAGGCTGCACTATGCACTCAACTATATTAGGCAGCAAAAATTCTCAGCAGATGTGACATCATAGCCTGAAGCTCCACCTAAGACCCAGAATATTCTAAATCAGTGTCCCACCACGGGATATGTAGCCGTAGAAGGGAGGTTTCATAATTACCACAGGACAAACCCCGTAGCACCAGTTTCTTGAAGTAAAGAAACGGGACACAGCTTCAGCAAACAAGTTACTTTTGTCTCTTTTACCTGACTGGTTGGAAGTTTTCACTGCCATTCCATTTTTGCTCTTGCTCTGTTCCAGCAGGCCAGCAGATGCATTAGTTGTTCCTGTTGAACTGATGGTCTCTCCTGAAAACTTCTCCGATATCCTGGTTACTGCAGTAACAGGAAGATGGGGCATCTGCAAGGTCATTGCAGGGGCATGGGTTCAGGGGAAGAGTCTGACTTCTGAAAAGAGGTCAGTTCACGGGAGACTTTTGCCTGACCTAGCGAATAAAAAGAAAAAGGAGAGAGGAAGTAAATTTATTTGCAGATTTGTAACCAAGTTACTAACAAACCAATTTCCATGCAACAACTTTATTTTTCAATATTCTATTTTGTTCGGATTATTCCACCTAGTTCTCCCTGTGGGGCATTATACCATTTACAGCACGCGGCAGAAACAACTCTAGTGTAAGTGATCCTTGCAGCGATCATACCTGTCCTACACGAATCTCAGCAAGAACAACTTCTTCAGATCATTAATCCGCTATCATCTGCATTCGGTAAGCTACGCCTCTTCCTCTGTGCAGCCCCCGCCCCCAATCTCCTGCCATGGGTTAGAAGCCAGCATTCTTGCTCTTTTCATGGTTTTATGAAACGCTTCCTCAGTTTTCTCTAAAATGGAGAGAGTAAGTCCTTCCTCCACTGAAGGATGACGGAAGCACACAGGTAATCTGCAAAATGTTTTGGGATGCAGGGCTACAACGGCATCCAGAATAGCAGGCCTTATTATCACTAGTGCTCCAAGATAATGTGACAGTAATAGTTTCTAATTTATGAAGCACTATAGTGCAAGCTTAACAACAAACGTAAAATTTAAAAGTTAAACTCTTAATTAGGAAATAAACTTAAATGGCATTAGTGCCACAGCAAAACATCCATGCTGAAACCATAGCAGATTCCAATGCTTCCAACACGTGAGAGCTGCTCTGTGAATGCCAGGATCAGGTATTTTACAATGAGTGCTACGTCATTTCATGCTCTGTTCCTACCTGATGAAAACTGACGCCCATTTTCAATGATTGAAGAACTAAAAACTCTTCTAAACTCAGGTTTGTGGTGGTCCTCCAGGTCTACACTCTGTCAGAACAGACAATAGACACAACAGCTAAATTTTAAACAGCAGCAAAATTTAGAAGACTATTGAGAAACACCTGCCAAGAACAGGTCTTCCTTGTGTTAGTGACCACAACACAAGGAGGGAACAGTTATCTAACCCCAAGAGCCAAAACTGCAAACCGAGCACTGGCAACGCAGGACTTGCATCAATATTTACATACTTGTCCTCACAGACCCCATGCACCTAGGGAGGGTCTTCCACTTCTGTTAGATAAAGGTATCACCATCCACTGTGAAGGTGATAATCAGGAGACTCCACGGAATAGTGGAGAGATTGATTGAGATTGCATAAACCCTTAATGCTCTGCAGGTTTTTTTTCCTGTTTGCTACAGAAAAACAAAACCAAAAACATTCTGATAACATATTGTAACAGCATTACATAAAGCAAGTATGACCCTAGAACTTTACCGCTACATTATAATCTGCAACTTCTGTAAGGGTAGTTTTTTCCTGGGAAAAGCACCAATTTTCCCCATAATGTTTGCCAACATAATTCCAGAAAAATCAGCCAAGAATTTTTTTTGGCTTTTTTTTTTGTGTGTGTGCGCACACGCAAAAAAAAAAAATCACAAGGACTCTGCGATTTAGCAGGAACTAAAGAAAGTAGAAACTGCTTCACAGACTCACAATTACATCAATTAAAAAAGTGTAGCTTCCAAGAAGCAGCATATAGAAGCAGTAGAGTGAAATTCCTCAACACAAAGTTCAAGAAAAAGTTTTAATTGATTCCAGACAAGTATCTAACTACTAGATTGGCCAAAAAAATGATGAATAAAAAAAACCTCTACCGTGCCATTATAAACGTAATTCAAAATTCTTATAAATTCAATCGAAACAAGTTCTGCGTTGTTTTGTTTTTAAAGACAGACAGAAAGACTGAAGATAGATACTGAAGAAGATTTTTACACTGCAGGTAAGTACAGAAACAACAGAACATAACAGGAAAGGAAAGAGGCAGGGCGTATGCATGTAATAACTTAATTTGTCTCTGCTTTTCCATACACAGGAAATATGAGGCAAACCAATGGTTTGATTTTACTTATTTATTCCATAGCTTCATCACAAATTATTAGAATAATTTATTTATAGGGTGTAAAACTACATCTCATGTAAGACACAGAAACCCTATGATCAATTCAAGATAAATCAACAGAAAGAGTTTCTTGGAACTTGTCTGCTGTTTACCATGCATCTGTTTACACTCATCCAAACTTAATTAAGAACACCAGATAACAACATTAACCACCTTTGAGATTTTTTAAAAGCATTCAATCTTGTCAGATGCTGCAGAGTTCACAGACTGTTTTAATATCTGTTACTTGAGATACTAGAACTTTTACTACCTCAAGTAGTCCAATCCCAGTCAACTCCTGGTAACTACAGTCTGAGATCTTGCTAAGAATTTGTTAACTAGTATTAGATTACAGTAAGGTAGCCTAAACACAATTTTGTCATAGACTATTCAGTTGTGGGCTTAGATTCTGATCCTCCTAGGTATTTAAGTGTCAACTTTCAACTGATTCCAACAGAACACAGGTGTACATAGCAGAATTTGAGGTAAACGCCTACACTACTAAAGTTGAGAAATATCTCCCTCCTTAAGGTTGGGCCCTACATTCTCAGATCACAATAGGTATCCAGGCTTTTCAAGACTACAGCATAATTTGGAGAAACCATTAAAGTGTGGTAAAACTCCATTAATCTGACTTCAAGATGAGGACCTACTGCCTTGTAAGGAAGCATCTTACAAAGATGAATTACAATAAAACACAGGAAGGAATGGCAGGAAGACATTGAGATACCATGAACTGTCTTTAAGGCTCAGCTTGGATGGTGTATTTTATTATATTGGGGTTTACACTATTTTTTTAACCAAAAAAATTCAGATTCTCAGGTCAATTTTTTTCATGCTAGGTGACGAAAAGAGATAGCATCACCTGAATACGATTTTCAAACCAAACAATACAAAGTTCAGAAAAGGACTGGAGACTTTCCAAAAATGTGGAAGATGTACTCTCAGAAAAGACGACTTTTAAAGGTTTCTCAGCCAGGAGCTTTCATTTAATTCTCTTGCCCAGTTTTCAATGATCTTCCTGGGGCACTTATGTGCTCTGCTAGATAAGAGTGCAGATGTTATACGATGAGCCAAGACATTCCTTAGTCTGTTTACCATGAAAATGCACAAGAGGCTGCTTTTTTTTTTTTAATTTATTATTTTTTAAAAGCAACCACCACTCAAACAAGCAAAGACGCACAACACCATGCTCTAGCACAATGTTGGTTAATAAGACTGACAAATTTCCACTGGTGCCCACGAAGGCTGCAGGTGCACCTAAGATAGCTGGGAGTTAGAATGTCCATTCCACAACTAGGTTAGCCTGCCTTAAGACACACTGCAAGTGCTACAAATCAAACCCGTAATGAAGTTTAGTGTATCAATCTGAACAAGGAGAACTTTTCCTTCATTTTAACTTTCCTCTATCTTTCTTATTTAAAAAGAAAGGAACATAAACTAGATTGGGGAATTGGGAACCCTCATAATTCTCACTCTTTCCCAATATCTAAAACTTTCTTACAAGCGGAAGCATTACAATTCAGGTATCTAGGCTCCACTGATTTTTGTGGGACCTCTTGCATTTGGCGGCCTCATTACAGACAGGTTATCAGAAGAAGTCACATCCAACAAAGCCGCACTCTTTAGATAGTTACTCAGCTTAGGCCCAAAAGGAGTGACAAGTTCTTTTGCAAAGCTAGTCTCCAAACTTCTTTCACAACAGATCACCAGAAGAACAGCTTCTTTAAAATAACATTTGTCTCTCCAATAATCAAAAATATTTTTCATTTTTATACCATCTGCTACCCCACAAAGAATGCTTCCATTCCACACAGTCTGACTTACTGCTGCTAAACTGGATTTGTGTCCTTATATGCAGATCTTTTCATTTGAGATAATAAAATTATTTTAAAACTTTTATACTTGTCAAGAAGGAGGCACTATGCACTAATAAGTTCAGTTATGACTAGCTGCCAGGATTAACCTAAGAAAAGCACACAAAATATTAATTATACAAACCACGCAGAATCAGGGGTTCAGAACTTTTAATGCTGTATTTAATGGAATTGAGATCCCAGTCAACAATTATTGTCCATATCTAGAACTGAAATGTAAAGCACAGCTAATGCAGCTCCCTAGAACGTACCTGTGGTATATAGAATTGTTTATCCATTCATGTCAGCCATTATGACCTGAATATGTCAAATACTGGTATAGACTATAAACACGAACCTACTTTATAAGCTTTGGGGGTGAGCAAAACAGTCAAATGAGGTGGTCATTCCAAAGATCATGTAGCATCCTACACACTGAACCGGTTTCTTAATGCAGTAACAGGTGCCGCATCAATTTATTTTATGCAAACCTGATTACGTTTTGGCTAACAATGCTCAGGAAGAAACTTGATTCCACGCTCGAGGACAGGGAAGCCCCATGTGCTGATGAAACACTGGGAGGATCTGTGATCAGATTCTACCGTGCATTTAGTGGTGTCAGGCTAAAGTACTTCAAAATCCACTTTGTTTGGAGAGGGCAGCATTCTGACAAGTGTGTAACACTACTTCCTCTGTCAATGCTGGCTACACAGATTGTAAACATCGGGGGACACAGATACCTATATCCGTGCTTAATAATGAGAAGCACCCATTTGTACAACTCAGGTTACAACAACATGATGAGGAACTGGTTAAAGAAAAGAAAGTTAACGCTAATGTTTTGCATGTCTTACTCAGGCTTACTCTTAGAACTAATCTCTCAGTAGCTCAGAAGTCTCCATGTCATGTAGGGTGATAATACTTTCCATAGTCACAGGGCTGCCAGAATTCCTCCTTCACTGCAAAGATGTTGGACCTGGCAAATATCATAACCCAGTAATGAAAATCACACACATTCAGAAAAGAGTAAGCACCAGATCATGAGATCAGAAACAAAAACAATTTTTATTTCCTCTCTGAGACTCTGAAGTGCACATGTGTTATCTCGTCAAGCTTTTGCCTGCAACAAGGTCAAATTGTGGAAGAATGACAGAAAAATGAGATTACTCTCTCTCAAATGAGAGGCATCAGTCATCCAAAGCCTTTCATAAAAGCACCAATTATCAAAAGGGTTACAATAAAAATAATTGGATCTAGAAATGCTGTTTATCTGTGAGAAGTACCTCCCTCTCTTGTTACATACTGGATGAAACTGATGCTTCACTTCGGTGAACAGCAAAAGCACCACTGACTTCTGCAAGGCAAGATTTGACGCTGTTCCTTTCATAGAAAGAGATCACTGATGCATCAGAAATGGGGAATGATGAAATGTCTGAGGAAATGCAAACAAGGCTCCTAGACACCAGCAAGAACTGCACCACACTTATCCCTTAATTCTTCTATTGGAAAGCCATTGCCCCTCAGATAACACCAGAATTCTCTATCTGTAACTGACCCTGCAGCTTGAAGAAAAGGCCTTGAACACCACGAGCTTATTAGGAAAGCTTTTGCAGATGAAGTAATCACTGAAAAAGAACAGTAGAAGCAGTTTTCACAGAACCTTTTTTGAAGCAACACTGGATAAAAGTGGACAGCAGGGAACAATTCTACCTTGGCAGTTTCAGCAGGTGCCCACAGCTACGTCACACTGAATTAAAACAAAACAAACCACACAACAAAAGATAATCCAGATAAGTATCAAGGCAAGCTTGGAATGAATGCCACCCTTCCAAAAGGACACTTGCAGGAAGTGCAAGAGAACAGTAAGAAGGAAATGGAACTACCAGATTTCCTTTATCATAGGAAGTTGAAGAGTCGAGATGGTTTAGAATCATAGTATACAACGCCAGGTGATTGCTGGAACAGTTAATCTCCCTGCCTGTATACCCTAGGTCATTATGTCTCATGCAGTCACTCCAAGGCTGACTGTTGGGTGCCATCAGGTCACCACAGAGAGATACCAACGAGTAATATTTGTTTAGATCTTCCCATGTGGTCATAACCTACTACTCATCTCTCTGCTGTCCTGACCACTGCGGGCAGGTTCTCTGCAGCAGTCTGTCCAGCAGACTGTCCACATCGTACAGAAACTCTTCTGACAGCATAAAAATAGAACGCCTTTACGGTATTTTTAGTCTTTCCTGTTTGCTCAACCACAAACACCACGGAAAGATCATAAGTGATAAAGCTCCTGACAAAATGCAAGATCTGACCAACAAAAAAGGTCAAAATCTTCCTTTCTAATAATCACAGGCAGGTAGGAGAGAGACCTCAGTGACTGCAAAGGATGACAAACAGCAACAAACTGCTCAGTGAGGGATAAATCCTCAGTAGTGCAGCTATGGCTCCAGGATCCTACTTTAAAGTTAATTCTTTGAACACCCTATTTTCCACCTTTGCAGAAGCAGCTGTCAGATTCTGGCTTGGTTAGAGAGCCAAATTAAAGTTCGGTATCAAAATATCAGAAAGGTTCACCTCCAAATCACAGTGGCTAATAGCCATTTAAAATTACATCTAAATCAGCACTTAAACTGTGGTATACCAGATTCAAGGACAGCAGAGCAGAGACTGACTGAAGATTAGAATTAAAAGCTTTGTGTCCTTACTTCTGAGCTATGTTTGGAACTCCCTGGCTTTACTTTTTTCAATCAAATTACCTTGAAAAATAATCTAGCAATATTAGAAAATAATGGTTCAAACACTGAAGATGCTCGGACTCTCCAGTATCCAATCTGCAAGACAGTCTTAACTCTTACCCCAAGTATTTTGCTAGAAAAGTTGAAAGCAACAGAACCCAGCGTTTTGTTGGGGTAAACACTGCATTGACCACACAGTAAAAAAAGAACTCAACCAATAAATCTTTTTAAGAGCAAAATAGCATATCTTGATTCGCTGCTATTTCCAGGTCAGTATTATTGGTTCCTCATATCTCATACTTATAGAAGTATTTACTAAGGCTAGTAAGTGTCACTAATTTTATCACAGGTACTCGTTTATCTGAAAACATACACATACGGTACCCTGTTTCAAGTGCTTTGGTCACATAACCAGAAATCACAAGCAACTGAGGGAACACTTTCTTCATTATAGAGAATCTGGGTGACTAGACCAAGGCTTGCTCTTTAGCCATTTGAGCACAGCCACCTCAGAGCCTTACCCACAAAATCATGTTTTCACTGCATGTATTTGGTGTGTGTAGATCTAGCTGCGTCTCCCATAGTTCTCAGTACTTAAATTCCTTCTCGGTCAGCTATGCTAACTTGGGAAGTTGTGCAACTGTCCAGGGAAAATTGTTGCAAGGGCACTGAAGAACTACCATTACTCAAATGATCTTCCCTGAACCCTTAAAGCAAAGCGGGAAGGCTCCAATTCAAACAAAAGCACACTCTGTGCTTTAGCACAGACCAATACCTGAAGCTAGATATTGCCATAACCTCAATGCAAGACTTTTCACAGAACGTGAAGTACACACTACAATGTAGGCAGTGGTGATGGAACAGGTGAGATGGTGTGAGGGACCACACCCCCTTGTCCCTTCCATGTTACTTGGCTCACTTCTGCTCCTTGCAATACAAACAAGCGTGGATGGCTCCATGAAACAAAAAGCAACGGATCTGAAAGCTGCATGTGTACTGAACACCTTTGTCACATGGGGGAAAAGGCAGCAGTTGCCACCACTATGTTGGAACAATGCATCAAGCAGCAGCTTTACCTTTTCACTCGCCCAGCTGTAGGAAGCCCTATACCCCCATTCTTGAATCAGCAGGAATGAAAAGGGTTGGAATACAACACAGACTCTGTTCGCTCCCACCAATTTAAGTGACTGAATTTCATTTTCAAGCTTTTCTTTTCCATCTCCAAAGCCTGGACAGACTACAGACCAGCTTTTCATGCTCCAACAGTCTTAAAGACACCCTAACACATGGCTTACTGAAGATTACATGAAATAGGCCATCATCTGTGAAAAGCAAGTCTCCAGTACTGCAGTTTTATGCGACTAAATCATGTGTACTGCCTGGCTGCCACCTCCTGGTGTTAAGGATTGTACAGGAGCTCCCAATTCTTTCCATAGAGCTGGACACATAGAAAAAGTATTACACAAAACATCTCGGTTCCAGATGAGCTTTCCACTAACTAGGGTTTCCATACACTGAGTAACAAGGCTGGGGGGAACGTGTGTGTTTGTGGTAGTTTAGGTCATGGAAACCATGACAGCTTGCATGAGGCCCACCTCTCGGGGATGAGCTGCAGCAGTGCAGGTCAGTGGTTGTGCAACAAAACAGTCTCACTGCAGGATACTAAATCACTGTCTTAGGAAAACATGTTACTCCCTGCTATATGCTGAGCTGTTCTCCTTTGTGAGCTTGCCAGCTGCCAAACAGCATTGCTGGCACACAGATCCCCCTGAATCGAGTCCAGAAAGGATACACAGATATTCGCATACATATGTATGTTGATAGCTGAGACAGCTGCCGCTTCTCTTCTTACTTCTAACCACACTGAACTGATAGGTTGCTACCACTCTAACCAAGATCCCTGTTTGACCAAGCAGTGCTACAATCAGGAACACCTCCAGGCGGTATCAGGGCCAAGACCATTTATCACAGCACCTCCCAAAAGCCCGTTGACCCTGCACTGCAAAAAACGAGCCCCGTGTCCCTAAACGCTCCCCCATGCCAGCGCAGCGCCTGGCAACACCCGCGAAACACCCGCTCACGCTCCCTCTCGGCCCTCCCTCCCGCCGCCTCCCTGGCCGCGGCCAGCACTTACGTGGCTCCAGCCAGTGACCGTTAGCTTGGCATGGCTGGAGAACCCGCCGCCGGGCGAACTCTGCCCCGAAGAGCTCCCCGCCGCCTCATCCGCCCACTCTTGCGGCAGCCCCGCCGACCGGCCGAGGGCCTCCACCTGCCGGGACAGGCGCTCCAGCTGCGCCCGCAGGCGCCGGTTCTCCTGCTGCAGCTCGGAGACGGAGCGCGCCAGGGGGCTGGCGAGGCGCAGCACCTCCTCTACCTGCCGGCCCACCCCTTGCTTGAACACCTGGATGTCGCCGTGGATCTCCCGGACTGTGCCCCGCAGCGTGTCCTCGTAGCGGCCCAGGGCCTCGCAGACAGTCTGCGCCTCCCGGCTGTGCGCATCCTCCATCTCGCCGGCCGCGGCCTCCGCGGGCCGCAGGCTGCGCGGCGCGGCCCGTCGGGCGGCTCAGGAGCCGCTAGCGGCGGACGCCCGGCCGCCTCCCCTCCCGCCGCCGTCTCTCCCCCTCGCGGCGGGCGCCCTCTGCCACCCGGCGGCTCTAAGCCCGGCCCCCGCGCTGGCCGGCCCCCATCGCCGGCGGACCACGGCCCGTGCTCTCGGTGCGAAGGGGGGGGGGGGGGGGGCGGCACAGACGGCGCACGCGCGAGAGCGGAGCGCCTGTGCTCCTTCTGCGGAGGAGGTGTAATTTCAGGAGGCAACGGCGTAAGAGGGCGGGAGTAGGGGCGGTGGCACGGGCTTGCTCACAGCTGCCCGGGGCTGAGAGGGCCGGGCGCGGTGGGCTGTGGGCGGGGCCGCGGGAGGGGGACGGCCTGAAGCGGGTCGCCGCGCCGGTGCGGGGAAGGGAGAGGAAGGAGTCGGAGATGGGTGTCGGGGAGGAACGGGAAAGAGAGAGTGAGGAGAGGAGGGGTGAGTGTTTGCTGTTTCTAGGGTTGCTTACGTGACGATGCCAAAGCAAGCACAGCTTATCTTTTCCGGGGGGAGCGCTGAGGCAAAGGGAGAGGAGAGTGATTCTGGCAGAACGGAGACAGAAATGCACACGCCTGCACCTTTAGACATGCAAGTTGAAGGCTGACGTGTCCCTTCACGCATACAAACTTGGACCCACACCCACCATGCTCACCCATATGCTGAAGAGTTTCCCCCTGTGGGCTGCAATTTGATGGGCATTAATACTAAGCTGCCAAAGCACTCAGCAGATCCAGTGTGTGTGCATAGAGGATGAGATACACATTTCTGTCAAATTAGCCAGAGTCACAATGGGTTATTCTTTATTGCCTAGTGCAGTGCCAGGCAGTACCTCGTGCATAAAGTCTCATAGGAAAAGGAAATCTGGAATATATTTTAAGCAAATTTACACCATCAGTTAGTCTATATGTGTTCAGCACTTTACGTTCAGCACTTTTTGGTACCATACAGGATTTACCATGTTACAGAATCATTGCCTCTTTCTGTCAGGAACACTGCATTCACAGGCAAAACTCATTGACTTACACACATGTTTACAAGCATGCCTAGACTCCTGGATGTTTGCCAGAACACTACAGAGATAAACCCTGCAGGTCTGTGTCAGAACCCTCCAGCAGTGAAGCAGGACAAAGATGCACACTGTCATTTAAAGCTTTTTGCATTTGATAATTTTTGTATGTACAAGCTTACGCTCCTCTGTGGACATGGGTATGTGTGTGTATTTGTATGTAATAACCCGTTTATCTAAGCTACCGATAACTTTACATACCAACTTATCCCTTTTTTCCAGTACCACTGTAATCATTGCTTTTCCTTGCTCTCCCCTTCTCTTACCTCGAGCTCTTTTGTGGGATCTATTTTACAGCATTGAAACACTGCTGTAGAAAAATGCCAATGTCTTACAAGATAATGAGTGCTTTCTTACAAAAAAGAGTCATCATTTAACAGTGGTCAACAATCATTCTCTTAATAGCTGAGCCTGTAAATCTAGAATGAGCAGAGAAAGCTGGAGACATTCTGCCTTGACTTTTAACCCCATCTCCAGGTTGCAGAGTGTTTAAGTCAGGATGTGTAAAACCCTACAGCAAAAGTAACGGAAGTCAATACCACTTGCTCATAGGTAATTTCTTAACATATACAACCCTACCTCATAATAATATATATGTGTGTGTATATGTGAATATTAAAGTTCACAGCTCACAGCTATCAGTTAATGCTACTAATACCGTAAATCTTTGGAAAATATTCCTTCTCCTATGGTAAAGATTTCCATTTTTATAATATTTTTTAATTACTAAGGAAAGCTTATATTTTTTCACAGAATATTAATCTAGTTGAAAGTTCAGTTTTCTGACAAAAAGTGTTTCGAAAGAAAAGCTTCAACCCACTCTCAGCAGGATCTATCAGAGCAAAGAAAATCAAATTCTTTTGTTGTTTCCAGACTCAGCAACCACAGGATAATCATAAAAGCCTAGTATATTTAAAACTGCCTCTCATTCATGCATTTAGAACAATTTACAGTACAAGTTAGGATACAAACAATTCAGATACTTCCTAACCTCGCAGCAAATTTAAGTGCAACTTTCACTCTCTCTGTCTGTCTGCACTGCCACAGATGAGGAATTGGCTTCATACTTCAGTACTCTAAAACCACACCCCCCTTTCTGTTCCTGTTTGAAATCTCCTGCTTTTGAGCTCTTGCAGCTGGACAAAGCATGGGAGTACATTAGTCTTCAAAAGCCTCTCAAAACAGATAGTATTGTAAGTAAATACCATAAGTGAAACCCAAACCAAATGATATGATTCAAAGATGGAAAGATGACACACAGATTCTCAGAGCTTAATTTTACCTAAGAGGTTTTGATGCCTAAGGCACACTAGGCATTTGATGTTCAGCTGTCCTTCCCTCTTTCTGTCTCAGTATCTGGTGCTCTTTTTCAGCAAGAAAGAGGTCCCAGTTAGCATGCCTTCAGACATGATTTAGAACCTTAAAGAACACAAAGTTCCAGCTAAATTAGCTGGTAACACAGCTTGGCTGGATGTCATGGGGAGGATGAATAAGTGGTTACATCCAGGGTTTCCAGAGGAAGGATAGCCTGACTGAAGATATTTGGCATGTGGGAAACCTAGACAAGAACTACAAAATCCTCAAAACCTCATTTGGCAAAATCTCCTGGCAGGATAAGAGGAAACACCCAGGAAAACCTGACTTATGATAACCCTGTCAATATTCTGTTAGCAATGGTCCAAATACAACAGCCTACAGTAATGTGATAGTTTGAACAATTTGTGTAGCAGTATCACATGTTTCTTGTAAGGGCCTTATGGCATTTCTACAGTATCTAATCTACCCTACAAGCAAACCAGCATCCATGGAACATACTACATTCCATAGCCCCTCTCTCAAATAGCTAGTTTAGCCCTCTTAAGGCAAGGTTCTGCTTGGAAAACTGTCATTGAAAAATGGTATGGCCAGGCACCAAACTAAGAACAAAAATGTTTCAGTCCAGAACAAAATATGCTCAATTTATGTATAGAGGAGTCTTGAGTTTTTCTTTAGATAAATGCCAGTCCAACATGCTCACCACAGGCTCCCATAAACAAGTTTGAGTTCTTTCCATCTAGTGCCCCACCAGGAGTGATAATGTACAACAGGCTACAAGATGCCCATTTTGCCTTCTCTGTAAGTCCACTGCCTTCCCTGGTCCTGGACAGGAACTATGGATTAGAGCATTATGAGTGACTCGTGCAAGTATTAACAATCCTTTTGAAAACCGATCTGCGCCCAGTAGAACAGCTAGGGTATACAACAGTTGCATGATCATTTTTCCAGCATTGCCCAGGGAAGTTCGTTGTATTTGCATTTCTAAGCAGAGAATAGAAACACTTCCACAAGTCTATTAAGATTCCTGACAAGATGGTAAAAGGAAAAGCAAAGAAAGAAGTCTGTCTTATTTGATGGGGACAGGAAATAACACCGTATTACATAACCCATTAAACGTTCCAAGCTTTACTTCACACTAAAGCTCAATGCCAATGGTTTTATATGTGTGTGCGTGTTTTTGTAAAAACCTGTGTAGCTGTTCTGGCAGATCTGCACTGATCCATTGCCATAATTTTTTTTCCCAGTGGTTCAAATCTCTGACACCAACCCAGTGCTCTAGTACAAAAATACTAGAGTACAATAGCTTAATTTCTAGTGCTAAGGTCTAAATTGTTTTCCCTGTGGTTTGAGAGTGAAAATTTGGCACATCAAACAGGCCACAAGATCATCCAAATTAAACTTCATCCAAACAATTGAACCCACTCCTGTAAACACAGTAAGCAAATTTATATCCAAGCATTTGGCTTTACATTGTTTCGAATTATTTGCTAGCATATATAGAACGTGATAAAACAGGTGATTACTCAATCACTGGCATAAAATGCACCAAAAATAAATATAAGCTACTATTAGTTGGCAAGTTCTGAATGATCCAGAGGTTCCCTTTAACATGCGCATTTGAGCTTCAGATTTGGGAAAGAAAAAGTTTTCTTTTAGTCTTGAGTGTTCACGGATTACGTCCACTGCATAGTAAACTGCTTTTTATGGTATTTTAATAGCACTGTGGTGTTAAAAATACGCGCGTAACTATAGTATCATTTTGCCAGAATGCATTTAAAGAGTATGCTGAAAGATGTATTTCAATGGCAAATGGTGACAGAACAAGAATATATTGGGGGTGCTTTCTTTGGAGATTTAATGGGTCACTTCTTAAATATACATGAAGTGGTAAAGCCGCAAAGGACCGGCTACATTGAATGAGGGTCTCACTACAGCCCTATAAATCACTGAGGGAATTTTTTAACACTTTGGATCTGATCTAAATGTTCACTTGGTGTAAACATCTGGAAGATGTTTACTTTCTACAGTTACAGCCCAGGCCAACCAAGAAGAGAGGAGTGATGGCCTGTAGTGAGTTATGTGCTCAGCATTGTTGCCCAAAGGCCAGCGTAGTTGAAGGGACACCGGCCTAACTGCATCTGTGCTGAGGAGTAGCCAGAGAAGGCGTGCCGTTTAAGTAGGTCTTTAATTTGAAGGAGCCCAACTGAAAGGCATCCCGTCTCTGGATGCAGCCATTGACTGTTCCCTGCTGCAAGGCATTGGCATACACATGCATGGCCCTGTTACACAGTCTGACGCATGGCTTCTCATAGGATAGGACCCAGAAATGCTTGAGCTGTCTGCCTTTTCTCAAAGGGGCTCTACGCATGCAGATGCTAGCATACCTCCATGGAGCTCCCCCTAAGAAGTCTGTGGCAATGCTGCATACAGCAATTGCCTGTGATTTTCTCGTGGTTCTTCCCTTTAGTTGCAAAAGGATTTGAGCAAAGCTAGTTTGTTCCTTCCAGCATGGGCCACGTTCTCTGTGCAGGTGCACCACTGTAATTAAAACTGGAGTAACTCTAATGACTCCCATTTACTCAGGTTACTGCAAGCTGGTCCTGAGATGAAGCATAGATCTTGCTGCCTCCTCCTCCTAACATAATTGTTAAGGACATAAACTACAACTGCGTTCACTGTGACTACTGAACTAGAGGGTAAACAGGCTTAGCACAGTAATATAGAGGATTTAAAGTCATGGGTTCTTATGCCTGTTAACAGTCTAGTTCCAAAGATCTGATCCAGGTTCTGTTTATCTGTGGTGTAAATCTAGACTAATTCTATGTGCTCAGTGGAATTGTGGCTGTATAAAGCTGAATGAGAAGAGAATCAGCATGTAGGTATCAAACGTGGTAGACAGATGTCCCCTTCAGGATTCTTCTGTTTCAGTGGTAGGGGATATCACCTCCAGCTTTTCTTCAGTCACCTGCAACAATCTGGCAAACTCGACTGCAGAAAAAGCAGTCTTTCTGCTGCCTAGGAGAGATATTCTACCGTTATACTTCAACCCTGTGTGAAGAAGGGACATCCGTTCATTGCTTGAAAATAGGACTTGGAGGCAGCTCCTCAGTAAAATTTAAGCCAAATATAGTTTCTGCCCTTCTGAAATATTTTGAAGGGAAGGAAAGAAACGGAGGACTGTCATACTAAGAACTTCTACCTTCATGTTTTTATAAAACTCGTGGGTCACTGCCCTTGTTTTTCACCTGGACAGCTGCATCTAAAGGCCTGTAAGGCTCGAGAGATTAAATGCATTGCAAGTATAAGAGCGGAAAGACACCTAAAGACAGCATAACCTGGATTCCATCTTTCAGTTTTTAAGAAATGCTGAATTTTGGTAATGACATTACATAAGGTAAATTAGGAGTTATTTTTTGGTATCCATCCAAACCTTCCTGGGTAAGATGTGATTTGACCTAAAGAGGAGACAGGCTCAAGAAGAAAACCAGACATGCAAAATTGTTTGGCTGTTCTTGCTTGCTCTGATAAATACCACGGGCGGAGCTAGGGTAGCTTCTCTGAAAAGATGACTGTATTTATCATGCTATCAGATGTTTACTAAAAAGAATTATGCTCTTACTCAGTGGTATTGTAATAGAGGACATAAATTAACACAGTGTTTTGGAACTATGCATATTTTTTTCAGCCAAACATTTGGCCTGCGGCCCAGATAACAATGAGGTTTAGGGCAAAGCTGTGCACTCTGAGTAACCCATGGGATCAACAGCTCCCTTTCCCAACACACATTTTATTTTTACCTTTCCATTCTGTCTCTTCCTTCCCAATTGGAAAAGCAAAATTGAGACAGTAATGAAAACAATGAGACACAATACATTGATTCAAGGATTCCAAGTGCTCCTTGCCCATATACATCTTCCGTGTCCTTTTTGGTCATCAAAATGCCTTTGAATTAAGGAGGAACTTAGAGCAATGCTCTCAGGCAAGAGAAAGAGAGACCATGTGAGGTGGAAAGATGGGTCTGCAAGACAGGGACAACTTGGAAAGCCATACTCTAAGACTGCAAAACCTCTTTCTTCAGTGAAAAGATACATACTGATCATTTCCTCATTGGTTACTGCCATCACACACAAGGCAACTCGCTTCTCCTGTTCCGGCGTAAAACTGGCCAGTTTTTTTTTCCTTCTCTTTTAGGGCTCAAACTGGCAAAGTGCATGTTAAGGTTCAAGGCCTTGAGAAACTCTGGAGCAACTGGAAAGTTCTCCTGGGTTATAGTATCATTTACTGATAGAGCTTTACCTCTGCTGATGCCCCTATTACTGTCCACAAAGTCAGACTCCTCTGCTTACGGATTTGTTAAGAGCAGTCTTCTAAAGGACACACTCCCTTGGCCTTTAGGGACCAGCATAAAACTCGCATACAGTGCCCGTGTTTTCAGGAGACTAAGACTCTGGCTGGTTGCCAACACAAGTGAGAAAAGGATAATGGATCTTATCCCTTTGAAGAACAGACACAATATAGCAGCCTTTCTCCTCCATCCCCTTTGAAGTACACGACAACACAGAGGAGACAATGAAAAAGACGGAAATTTAATGTGAATGCACCTAGGAGTAATCAAAAAAAGATCCTCTTCTGCAATTTGACCAGAAAAGCACACCCTTCTCGAAGGAAGGAACTCCCATCTAAAAGGAAGTTCATTCAGAGTGAGGGAGGTCATGAATGTGCAGCATACGGCATATGCTACACCTGTTCCTTATACAGACACTCATGGGGTTAAGAGAGATGATATGGTTGATCTAATCTAATGGTACACTGTGGCCAAGACGGAAAGCCAAGTCTCCTGTTACCATCCTCACTCCCACTGTTTGTGTCATGCCATTTCTGGGTTCATCAGAACACTTCATGAGGCAATTCAATCATTCAACCCAACAGAAAACCAGTCCAAGCAAAAAAGAAATGGATTTGCCCTCTTCTGGGCTAGTAAGCTCAGTCAGCAACGGACAGAGCAGGAAAGAACTGGTAGCACTGAGAGTGGCACTGAGAGTGGCGACTGGAAAGGAAGAAGACCACTCTCACTGGGCAGCAGTGTGTGGCTAGTCTGGTTCTTGGCATGCAGTAAGACTACCCTTGAATGGAATCAGTTCCTCAGTCTCACTCTTCACAAAGCATGCTGATTAATTAGTGCACAGCAAATTTGTATCATACCTTATTGCGCAGTAACTTCCAATGGCAGACATAGCTCTTCTCACGCTGGCAAAGCTTCATAAACCAATAGGGCAGCAGGGATCAATGCCAGCAGGGAAGCTGTCTCTGCTTTGACAGGGAAAAAAAAAAATCTAAGAAGAGATGCTTTCCTTCCAGAAAGGCAGTGAGACACAACTGCTGTATTCTCTCATAGGTACCCACTGGGGTGGAAAATGTTTTCCCTGTGGGAATGCTGCTTTCAGCAAGGTGTCAGAGAACAATGCTGTCACCAGCCCCAGCCACATATGATTTCCATGTCTCTTTCTATCTTTTCTTCTCACATAGTTACTTGTGCGCTTTATCTGGCTGGAGCAGGGCCATTTATCTCCTATGGTACATTGCTTCCCAGGTCAAGTCTGCCTCTCCCTTCCCCCTTCTCTCCTCAACAGCTTGAAAAACATACCTTAAATTCTGTAAAGTAATCGAAGGCCTTGTTCTCTGCCATCAAAAGAGTCTAAAGGGCTTGCTGTGAAAGATGCTGGACAGTTCTGGTACTGGCAACCTCCGTACTCCTGCCAGCCAAAATTCTGCTCGTGACGAGACTAAGACTATATCTCTCCACTACCGCTCTCTTCTGCCACTGCCAAAAGAGGAGTGAGAATAAAGCAGGATCCTCAGGGTCTCTGTACTGAAAGCAACTAAGGAGCAAAGAAGTGAGAATAGAAGCTGAAATGAAGGACTGAAGAGCACGCAGTAGGAGGAATGGATATGTGTGATTTGTGGTGTTGTATGAGCACCTGGAGTTTCAGTATGCCTGGGTCTATCCCATCTACACTCCACTTACTCTTAAACTGGGCTGTGAGAATAAATTTAGTGTTGCCTGCAGATGTGTAACCACTTCTCATACTGTACCTTTTCCGCTTGGCAAGAAAGCACTATCTCTAGCTAAAAGCTGAAAGTAAAGCTGTCTCTGTTTTTTGTGCACAGACTGACAGGTCAGTCTGTGTTGCTTCCCTCTGGTGAGGAAACTCCTGAGAGTATTGAGTCATTGGTTTCCTGCCATTGCTGGGGCAGAGCAGAAGCACAGTGTCTGACCTCAAAGAGGACTCAGTTCAGGGCTCCTACTTCTGCAACATTAATGACTGAATTTTGCAGATACTGACATTTCACCTCAGCAAATGGTAGTCTGACAAGGACTGGCAAATAGGGAAGCTCAGAGAGGAGCCAACACATACCTGATTCCCACAGAGTCTGTTGTCTTCCTGCAAACAGATGACCTTCACAGACAGCCAGGTGGCAAGCACGTGGGAACACTTGGAATTTTTAGAGGAAAAATGTGGCAGGCTTTTTTTTGCAGCAGGTATTTGCTCATCCTCTTGCTGACTCTCCATTTCCCAATTACCTGCAAAATGCCTTCTTTTAGAGAAGACTCCCATAGAAAGGTTTACTGCACGAGTGTTTACTGTTTAAGAGTTTCAGTCCAGAGCAAGTATGTCACAAATTCTGTCCCTTCTGGCAATCGGCCCTTAGCAAAAGATTTCTCTAAGGTTTAAACTGAATGGCGGCATGCGTGTGCATTTCGTACTGACAAGTAAGAGGTTACGGCTGTCGGGGGCAGTTTGTTCATGAGCCAGCCAATTTTGTAGCAAGGATGCATTGGATCTGCGATGGAGGAACATTATGGTTTCTATTCCTCTGACAAACGTGCACGCTTCAAATGATGCCAGTCCTTCCTCAGCTTATCCTAGTGCTCACTGCAATTTATATGCCAAAACCATTGCTATTCCTCTCCCTGGCATCCCAGCTGGGAGAGCTCTGGGAAGGGAGAGAATCAATTTTCTTGGCAAGAAGTAGGTCACATGGCAGCATGTTTTGCCCATTTTTTCTCTGCCAAGCCCCATCCTAACATACCCTTGTCCTCTGCCGATTCTGATAGGCTGGTCTTTTTCCAGAGTGGACTGGGAAACTAGCTAAAAAAATAAAACAATCAACCAGCTTCTGCTCAATGCCAGATGCTGTGCTTTGTAAAAATGGCTCAGGTGAGATCCTGCTGGCCAAGTCAGTAGGAGATTTGCCAGTGGTGTACAGGATGCCACATCAGGCTTTTCCAGCAAGAAGCAGTCTTGGAATTTATTACAGAAAGTATCCTTTCATACTAACAACAACCACCCGCAAGATTTGGTTCCAAAGGAGTCCAAAATGCAGTGTACAGACTGGATGTAGAGGTGTAATGGATTAAGGATGGGAAATGTTTCTTTCGGATTCATTTTCAAGACAGCAGTTTTCCTATTTTTTTATGCCAGGCCAGACACTTCAAAAACTACAGGCATAACTGCTTCATGCTGTAGCCTGAATCGCTTCAACCATTCTGTCAGAGACATCCTCCCTGCACTAGTAATTTTCATCCCTCCTCTACCTCAGTTCACCTATATGCAGAATACAGCTAATAACATCCCCTCAAGTAAAGCACCTTCCATTGACTGTCTTGCTGAATATCGTGGTCAGCTGTTTTGGTCGTGGACTATTTTTTACCCCATGAATTACTGGGCAGCATCCAGCATAACTGGGAACTCTCAGTACTCCTATAATAAAAGAAGTACTTGTAACACTGGCACCATTCATAAGGCAGCATGCCATCCTAACCACCAGCTTAACCCATCAGCTCTCGGCACATTCCCAGGTTTAGGCTTGGAATCTTGATGACTATGACAGACCACCAGGATACATGTCCAGCTGTTAGGATGTGCTTCTTTCCCCTTCCTCTGACAGGTACCAGGCTACCAGAGTCTAAGCAGCAACCTGCAAGATGGCTCAAGGCTTCCACTGGGAGACCATTTCCTATGCCAGCAAGCAGTGCCTGGCATCTTCCATGGCTCACTCCTGCTCACTGTCATTTGTATTCCAAAATTAAGCCTCAAAATTAATGAGGAGATTAAGTTAGAGAATAAGATTCAAAGTTCTAGGTTGCTGCAAACAAGACACCTTGGATTAATCAGCATACATGTTTAAAACAGATTATAATGACTGGTGGTGTCAAAGTGGAGCTGAAAAATACAGTTTATAAAAGCGCTGGATTAAGCAGGCAGCTTCATGGCATCAGGCAAAGCAGAGGGAATAACTGCATCACTGAAAAGCATACACGTCTGCTTAACTCTGACTCAAAAAGATGCATATGCCTGTGTCCAAATTTGCATCTGATTGGCTTTGTTCTTAAAAAAGATACTCGAGTGTTTTGCTGTACTTCAGCATGACACAAGAAACAGGCGTGCAGTACCAAAGCAAGCACAAGCCACATCAATGCACGTGCAAAAGACCAAAGGCTTTGCACTTATTGTGTGAAATATGATTATTACCAAAAGGCAAGTGCACATGCAAAAAGATTTCTAGTGCACTCAATGTGATTTGCCAGTGTGTCGCATGCTGATCAACACAGCACACTGCAGTCCTAATTCTGGAGTCCTTAAAATCAACTGTGCACTACAGCTGCATATGATAAGTGCTTCACTGTTGGATTTTCCTTACTTCAGATTTGTTCCTCTTTGGACATCTTTCTAAGTTGGTTTTATTTTATGAACTGTTTTAGTTGCTTGAGTCTCTTTTCATTCATGTTAGCAGACCAGTCAGAGCAGGGACTAGCAATGGGGCTCTGGTCTTCCCTATGACACTGACTTTCCAGCAATCATTGGGCAAGCTACTGAAACTCTGGGACTACTGAGGATTAAAGGCGCTTTATGCTCTCCTGCCAAAACTGGGGTGACAGGAAGTGGATGTGACTTCAGTTTGCTGTAAAGTTTCTTTTGCTTGTGAAAAGGGCATTTCTAGGTCTCCCTCTCTCCCTGCCTCCATTTATCCAGGTCCCTGTTGATTGTGGGAAGTGTGGTGGGTTTCCACTAGCGCTTTTGTTGTATTTTCTTCCTCTGGTTGAGGAAAGGAAGTGATGGAGCACCTTGGTGGGCACTCAACAGCCAGCCAAGGTCAACCCATGGCAGTTTGCTTCTACTGGGCTCTCTGTTCCTGTTTTTTCCTTCTTGCATGTTTCTTGTACCCCATCGCTTTTGAAAGTTTCTACCTCTCCGTTCCTGTCTTTTAACTTCTCACTTAAGTCTCTTGAACCCAGTCGCTTTTTAAATTTTCTTGCAACCTCTCTCTTGCTCTCCCCCTCCCTGACCTAATTTTAATTTCTTGCCTATGTTTCTCGTCTCCTGTTGTTTTTCACATTTTTGCCTGCATCCCTTTACGCAGGTCCATATACCTATTCTTTTAATTCTTGTACCCTTTCACATTTAAAATATTCTTTCTGCTTTTCCCTCTGTCCATCTCCCTGTCTCTAGTTCTTAATTCTTCCCTCTGTGTCCTCTACCCAACCACTTCTTCAGTTTTGCTTCTTCCATCTGTCACCCTGCCCCCATGTGTTATTTCTTGCCTGTGTTTCCCGTACTCCATCGCTTTTTGAAATATTTGTTCTACATGTGTTTCTATTTGGCTCCCTGTTTCTATTTTTAATTTCTTGCCTATGTTTCTTTTCCCCTGTTGCTTTAGAATTTGTCCCTGGCCCTTGTTTTGCCTCTGTCTCGTCAGTCCCTTCTGCCTCACTCCCCATCTCTCCCATTTGTCTCTCAGTCCCTATTTTCTGGTGCAATCTCTCAGCTCTCCTCTCTACACCCTTGTCCCCCTCTCCATCCCTCTCTTGTTCACGGTGTCCCATTGTCTGGCTCCCTCTCCCAATTTCTTAATGCTTTCCCGTGTTTCTTGTGCCTCACTGCATTGCAATTTCTCTTTCTCATTTTCCCTCCCTCTGGCACCCTGTCCCTCCTTTTTTAATTCCTCTCTCTGTCCTGTATGCTCTCACTTAAAAAAAAAAAAAATTCTTCCTCAATTTTCTTCTATCCACCTCCCCGACCCTATTTTTAAATTATTTCTGTTTCTTGTACCCTGTTGCTCTTAAAGATTTCTATCTACTTTTATCCCACATCCTGTCTTTATTTTTTAATTATGCCTTATCTTTCCTTACCACCATCCTTTTAAATTTTTCTTTCTCTGTCTCCATTTTTGTTGGCTGTCACTTTCTGTATTTTTATATCTTTCCCCTTTATTTCCCTAATCCCTATTGCTTACACTGTATTTTCTACATCTACTCTTTGCTTTTTGATATCTTAAGTTTTAACTTTTTCTTCAGTGCCTTTGCTTTATAGATTTTTCTTTCTACTTCTCCATTACTATTTTTATTTTTTTCCCTTATTTCCTTAATCCCCATCACTTTTAAAAGTTTCTGTCTACAGACTTGCTTGTCTGTGTTTCACTGTCACGGTTTGGCTGGTCCAGAATCACAGCCCAGCAATGCTCAGCAGGCTGTTAGCAGTTTGAGTCAGCTACAGGTGTAGCCCGGACCATTGTGTCATGCTCAGTATAAAGGGGGAAGGTTTGCTGAGGAAGGGGATCTCCCGCGGGGCTCCTGCAGGGCTCTCTCCTTTCCCTGCTTCTCCTTGCTCCCGAGGACCCCTCTCCTGTCGATCGTGGCTGCTGCACGTTCATTTGGCCCAGTGTAACTTTGCATGCCTCTGTTGGTAGTGGTGCTGTCTCGTTAAACCCGATTTCACTTCGACCCGCAGGTCTCCTCCCCTTTTCTCGACGCCCCTCCCTGGCTAGTGAGGGGTCATCGGGGGACAGGGCAGCTGTTGCCGTGTAGCCCCGGACACGGGCTGGAGGGGCACGTTCGCTGCCTTTTCTGTCCACCGCCCCCGGATTTCCTCAGAGCC
Organism: Leptosomus discolor; assembly: GCF_034619465.1. Lineage (NCBI taxonomy): Eukaryota > Metazoa > Chordata > Aves > Leptosomiformes > Leptosomidae > Leptosomus > Leptosomus discolor. The sequence goes on along the minus strand of NW_028237839.1, from coordinate 502,120 downwards.
CGCGCTTCTTAAATGGGCTTTCTGCGCGTTTCAGTTCGCTTTGCGGCGCTCTGCTGCCACCATGCGGCCAAGGGCAGGTACTGCAGCCCCGACCCGCGCATGCGCGGTGTCGCTCGCTGTTTCCACGCTGCCGTTCGCCCGCAGCGGCCATGCGAGACCGCGGGGGCTGCCTGGCGCCGTCTGCTGCCTCCCGGTAAGGCAGCCCCGCTGCCGCTCCGCGGGCGCGGGGCCGGCGCTGCCGTTCTGCCCCTCGCCCTCTGCCCGTTCGCGCGCCGGCTCCGGCCCCTCCGGCGCGTCGGTGGTGGGCGGGGCAAGCGCGTGCCGGGCAAACGCGTGCCCGGCAGCAGCACGGCGGCGCGCCGGGGGAGGGCCGAGGCCACCGGTGAGGCGAGCGAGTCATCCCTTTCGGCGGGTGCGCGGGGTCTCCTGGTCGGCGGCGGCCCGGAGGTGCCGTCCCGCTCCCTTCTCCCGCCCCTGGTGCGCGTGCTTTGGCGCTGCCCAGCGGTGCTCCCGCCCGCCCAGGGGTGTGTCTTCCATGCTCCCCCCGCCCGGCAGGGGGCGCGCTTTGCCGCATCCCCCCGTCCTGGTGGGCGCGTGTTCCTGCATCCTGTCGCGCCGCCGGAAGCGTCACTTCCGCCTCTCTCCCCGCCCCTCCGGGGCGCGTGGCTTCCTGCACTCTCCGGTGCACCGCCCGGCAGTGCGAGTCGCGGCAGGAGCGGCGCGGTCACCGAACGTTGCGGGGCTGGGGCTGCGGCTGGGGCTCTTCTGGCTCGGGCTCCGCCGGGGGAGCGGGTGAGTGGGGAGCGGGCGATCGACCGGTGGGTCCCGGGGAAAGCCGTGAGGCGGGCGGCCAGGCCGGCGGGGCCCGTGTCGGAGGCGCGGAGCGGGGGGGGGGCTGCGGGCGGAGCCGCGCCGTGTGGGAAGGAGCGGGGGGGAGCCGCGCCGTGGGGGGGAGGGTGGGGAGGGCGATGTCCCCGCAGGGCCGGAAGCCGGGCAGGCGCCTCTCGCGACACGGCGGGAGCGGCGGTCCCGGGGCGCGGCGCTGCCGGGCTGCCCTGCCGGTGCGCCGGAGCGGGCCGGGCGGTGCTCGCCGGTGTCTGGGGCGGGGCGGCGGGGCCTGCTCGGTGCCGGGCAAAGGGGACGGAAGGGGGCCGGCTGGGGCTCCAGGGGGCCCTGCCCGGCCCCTCGGGCAGAACCTTGCTCGGTCTTCTCGCCGCTGGCCGGGCGACCTGACCAAGAGGTTCCTGTTCCGCCGCCTCTTCCCGGCGTCGCGTTCCGCGTCCCACGAGGGAGATCCCGCGCGGGCGGATGCGGTCGGTGCTTGGGCGATGGCCCACGTGGGGCTGGGGGAGCGCGGAGGGGCCAGGGCGAGTGGAAGGGCCCCGCCGCCCCTCCCCACCCAAGCCCGGGGCAGAGAAGCTGGGGACAAAACGCCGTTAATGGAGCACGGTTCGTTCCCCGGGAGGTCTCTTGGGAGTCGAGAGTGTTTTTTTTTTCCGGGCCGAGGAACAGACTTTCCTCCGTGGTAAGTGCAGAGCTGCCTGTTGCCGCCTTGAGAGTTTCTCTTCTCGTGGTTCACCCTGATTTTATGGGTGGGGTGGAGATGGCTTTTTATTTTTAGATGCCCGAGTACATTGTCAGTAACCTGTGGTGTGAGGACAGTGAACTCTTGAGCACCTAGATGCCGGTAGAAATGTAACCAAAGACACAGGATGGACAGTGATGTTTAAACTTGGTTTATAGTCGATTTGGTTTTTTCATTAGAGTGTTGATGACTGCTTGTCCTGTGGTTCAGTCCACATGCTATTCCGTGGAGCCCTCAGTCTGGGACTTTTATGTGTTAAAAAAAAAAAAGCTTGTCCTTCAAAAAAAAGAACTAGTCCTTCGTAGGACTGAGGTATAGACTTGGGGAGTCTCTTAAAGACGTGATCAGAATTAAAGCTGGATTTCACTTAACGTTGCTGCTGTTTGTCTTTGCTTTTGTTACTGTCCCCACCGCTCCGTCATGATTGGGAGCTCCGAATCATGCCCTTTTTTTTTTTTTCCAATTTGTAATGCCTTTCTCCCCCCTGCCCCTCTCCTAGGACTGTAGCGTACAGACCCTTCATTTAAACGTTAGTTTGTTTCCTCACAATTGAGTTCTGATGATTGAAATCACAGAAATTACACCTGTCTGTCTTACAGATTCAGAGTATTTCTGAACATGTACCCTCACAGACAAATGCTGTGGGGATACGCATCTTCTGCACTTCATCCTCCAGCAGGACAATCCGCCGAGACGGGGACGAGCTGTGAAGGGGCAGTTTCTGCAAGGAGGCGGTTGACAAGGACAGGTGGGTCGCTGTACATTTTAAGGATAGTATTCGATTTGGGATGTCTAGGGTGAGGAAACCCTGGCTCTGTGTAGGCTTGAGAAAAGGTGCGTAGTTATCTGTGTCGATCTAAGGAAGGGAGTTCTGGTGAGACTGAAGCTGCCAATGAGTCAGAAGGAGGAAAAAAAAGAAAAAAAAAAAAAAAGGCAGAAAGCACCCAGTTTTCTATGAAAACCAAAATCTCTAGTGGCCTGTCTCAACAGCTGTACCAAAGATGATGCAAAATGCTTTTTCCTCCACTCGGTTGTAGTCATTGCAAACCTTCGCTGAAATAGGAAGCTTTTGATTCCTAGCCCGCTTTGTGCTAAAAGGTGGCTTGTTTTTTTTTTTTTTCCTCTCTCAGCAGACTATCAACTGGCATCATTTCACCATGGTGACCCTTTCTTCTGCCCTGGAGGTACAAGACTGGCCCAGAGGATCCAGAGTGGCCTGCAAGGACAAGGTACATCTGCCCCGTGCGTCTGCATTTTTCCCCAGGTACTTGTAGTACGGACTTTAAAGTGAACGTGAAGAACGTGCCAGCTCTCCTTCTCTAGTTTTGATAGGAAGTGCTTCAGCAGAAACACTCAAAATAAGGTCTGTTCTGGAGCACGTTGTGCCTGTGTGAAGTGTACTCCCCTCCGTTTATTTGCTCTTCCTGAGAGCGTGCGTAGCTTTCTGTTTTGTGTGCTTGCTGAGAAACGATTCTGTGAGAATCGTATGGTGCTGAAAGGGGAAAGAAACTGTGCGTCAGAGTTTGGATGTTCTGAAGAAATGGACTGTGTTCCAGATAAAAGCTTTCTCCTTTTTCAGTCCTTAAGTGTTTAAAATATCTCATAGGGGTACGTGAAAACCTGACTGAGATACTGACATCTGTACTAAGAGCAATCAAGGTCGTGGGTTGGGGTTTTTTTTGTGTTGTGTTGTTTTGTTTTGTTGTTTGGGGTTTTTTTGCTTGTTTGGTGGGTTTTTTCCCCCCACCTCTCTCTGGCAAATCTTCCAGTCCTGTTTGGTAGCCTTAAGCATTGCAGAACTGGGTAGTTGATTTCTGCATTGTGTCGTCATCCCTGTCCGTCATCGTCCCGTCCGTGTGTGTGTCGTGTGTGTGTGTGTCCCCCAAAGTAAAATAGTATGGGGATCTCTTATCTTACTAATTTTTTATAAGTTTCATTTCTGATAGGAAAAAAACCCAAACAGTTCATGTTGTGTAATATACAAATGAACTTGCCTTGTTTAAACTGTAACCGCCCGCGAGCTTCAGAGTACGATTGAAGAGGGTGTTTAAGCAATTTGGTATTTCTTCTATGTGTTTAAAAAGAGAGGCTGCTGAATGTTATGGGTGGTTTTCCCCATATTTGGAGGGAGCACTCCAAAGTACTTTATTTCTGTCTGGCTTTCGGTGGTGAATTTCCCTGGCCATTTGGTGGCATCTCTCCTGGGCGGTGCAGCTGCCCAGATGTCCCTCCTAATGGTGTAATGCACAAGAAACCCCCCAGTCGGATGGGAACAGTGTATTTTGGAGACAGGTGATTTAATGGTATCTGCTTGCAGCTGGGTGAGTGCAGTTAACGCAAACATCAAATCAAATACTTTGGTAGTGTAAGCGTTTTTGTTGGATGTACATGAACATCCACGTGCTTTTTCAGTATAAAGTGAACGACTGAGATTTGTTCTTTCTTTAAAGAACGTTTTAAACATGACTTTGTTATGTTTATTTAGAGTTTTACACTTCACTCTGCAGATTTATTGACTGAGCAAGCGAGACGTGCAGCAGCAGCGGCGGTGGCGCAAGGGCTGTAGCTGTTGTGGCGAGTCCGAGGATGGTACGAGGTCTTCATGCGGTCTCACGGGCGGGGGGGGGGGTGTGTATCTCCCCCCAGGGGTGCTGTGAGAAAGGGACGAGACGTTTTCCAGCACTATCAAGGGTGTTTGCTTTTATGCTGAGAATGCTTTCAAAATTGTATTGATGAGTCTTAGTATTGATTTTTTTTTTTAAATTTTTTTTTAAGCGTACCGATGGCTCTGGCTTTGAACAGATGTGTTGTAGTTTGAGCTGACCTCCTTTAGCTCAACTGCTATCCTATCCCTCATTCTCACTGAATTCTTCTGCTTTCTCCTGTGTTACTTTTCTCATATGCTGAGACATAACTTGGGATTTTTGTTCTTGAGCTGCCGTGTTGTGTCTGGTGCTGCTCGGCAGCTCCCCCTGCCCAGGTTTGCCTGCCGGCCGTTCAGCGTGCTCGCCCGGCGGCGCCAGCCCTGCGGCCGGAGGCTCCTGGCTCTGTCTCGAGCGGGGACCTGCGGGTGCTGCAGCCGGGGCTGTCCGGTGGGGAGAGTCCGGGGCCCAGAGGGTCTCCTCCCCGCTGTTCTGCCCGCCCCCGCCCCCCCCATCCCTGTCGTCCGTCGTGTCGTGTCCCCCCCCCCCCCCCCAAGTGATTCCCATGGAGATGTTGCCCCATGCGAGGTTTTTGCGGGACGTGCCCCCGAACCCCCTGCCCTCCGACCTTGTGCCCCCTCCGCCCCACCATGCTCGGCACCGCCCTCCCACCGCCCCTCGGGTGCCGCCTGCAACCCCCGACTTGCCCCTCGCCCCCAGCCCAAGCTCAGACCCGCCCCTTCCCCGCTCCCGCCCCGCCGGGGGCGTGTCCTCCCGCCCCAGGGGCGCGGGGCCGGCGGGCGCTCGGCGCGCAACGCGCGGGGCTGCAGTGTCGGGGCCGCCCCGGGCACGCGCCGCGCGGCGGTCGCGCGCCGGGCGTGGCCCTTCCGGCGCGCCGGCGGCGGCTCGCGCATGCGCGGTGCGCGAGAGCAGCATGGCGGCGGGTGAGGGGCGAGGCCGGCGGTGAGGCGAGCGAGCTCCTTCGGCTGGTGCGGGAGTCTCTGCTGGCCGCTGGCCGCCGGGGGTGGCGGGACGGGAAGCCTCAAGGCCCGTGCTGCGGCGGGCAGCCCCGGGGAGCTCCCGGGAGCTGGTGGGAGGGAAGAGGGGAAGGAGGCGGACGCCCCTCCAGGCGCCGGGTGCCTTCCCAACTCGCCAGAGCTCCCCTTGAGCCTTCCCCGGCCCCGCTGGCCCCGCGCAGCTGCCTCCAGCTCCAGCACCTCCCCTGCAGCCTGTCTCCCCAGGTCATCCTGTTGTGATGGCAGCAAGCTGGCCCTCGGATGCACTTGATTCTGCCTTAACGTGGATGCCATTAGCTGCAGTGCAGGGAAAAAGTGGCATCTCCAGAAGCTGCTGTGGAAGGAGGCGATGATGGCCGGGGATGATCTACGGTCATAATGGTCACTGATTCTCCTTGTCTCCCAGAGGCTGCACTGAGGGCACAGGTGTCCCTTCCTCCCCTGAGGATGCTGTTGTCTGCACCCGCCTCGTTCTTGCCTGGGTTGTCTCTGCCTGACCTCGCTCTCGTCGCGGCGTGGGGGCAAAAAGGGGCGGGCGGAGCGCTTGCTGGCTGTGGGCAGTGGACAGGAGCTGCTGCGGCTGAAGCTGGAGAGGCCAGAGAAAGGTAAAGAAGAAGGAATCAGAGGCCGGCCGGCCGGCAGCTGCTTCCCGCCGCAGGCAAGCGGAGAGTCCATGTGCGTAACCCACGGCGTGGTACGGCCGTGTGACGCATGAACGAGCGAGGCTACATGTCTAGGAAGCCTTGTCTCGCAAGAGTTGAGACAGCCATGTAATCTTTTAGGTGGAGAACCACCATGTGACCGGAGCTGCAGAAGAGGAAGGGAGGAGAGGAAGAGAAGGAAGCGTCTGAACGGGCAAATTCTCCTGGCAGCACTGAGAACAAGGGATGCGGTGAGTCCTGGGCCCTCGGGGCCCCATCGCCCCACTTGTGTGTCCCAGGCCCTCCCTATCCCTCCCCTGGCCCCCTGTCTTTCACATGGTGCTGTGATTTCCCCCTTGCCCGCCCCTGTCTTTTTTTTTTTTTTTTTTTTTTTTCCCTCCCCTTTCTCAGTCTCTCTCTGTCCAGCTCCTGGTCTCTAATTTTAAATTCCCCTCTCTCTCTGGAAGCCTGTCAGGACTTTTCTCTGTCTGGCTCTCTGTCCCTGTTGTTTAATTCCTTCCTGTGTGCCCTTTTAGGCCTCACCATTTTTATTTGCTCGGTCTCTCTTGGTCCAGCACAAGATCCGGATTTTTTAAAATTCCTCCCTCTCTGCCCTGCAGCCTGTCGCTTTCGAAGTTCGTGTTGCGATTTCATTCCTTTTGCCGTCTCTCCCTACTGGGATTTTTCAATTCCTCCCTGTCTGTCTCGCAGCCCGTTGTTGCTTTCTTGTTCTCTCTGTCTCTGTTGGGCTCCCTGTCCCTGTCTTGACCCACTTCTAAAAATGCCTTCCTCTCTGCCTCGTATGCATTGTTCTTGAAACTTCCGTTTCCCGACGTCTCTCTGTAGGTTGCTCCTGGTCCCAGATGTTTATTTCTTCCCTCTCTGTCCTGTGGCCTGTTGCGATTTGGTGTTTCTGCGTGTCTCCTGTTCCCGGCTCTTGGTCCCCGTTTTTCAGTTTCTCTCTCTCAGCCCTGTAGCCCACTGCTGTTATCTGTCTGTCCTCATCTCTCTCTGGCCAGTTGCCTCTCCCCACATATGTGGTTCCTCCCTCTGCCCTGTGGCCCGTCACTGGTTTTCCGTTCTCTGTCCTGCTCCTTTTCCCCGAGTCTTCAGTTGCTCCCTCTCTGTCCTGTAGCCCATCAAGGGGCTTTGTTTCTTTCTCCATCGCTCCCTGTCCGGCTCCCTGCCCCATCTTTTTAATTCTTCCCTTGCTGCCGTGTGGCGGCTCCCCGCTATCTTCCCTTTCTTCATATCTCTCTCTGGACGGCTCCCGCTTCCCTGTTTTTCAGTTTCTTCCTTCTGGGCCCTGTAGCCTGTGGTGATTGTGCTGCTTTCTCCTTCTCTCTGTCCGGCTGTGGATCCCATTTCTTTAATTCCTCCTGCTTCTCCCTGTAGCCTGTCTTTCTGTCTGCCCTCTCCCCCTTTATCTGTCTCCCCACTCCACCTCTGGCGCCCTGTACCTGTGTTTTAATTCTTCCCTTTCTGCCCTCCAGCTGTTGCTGTGCTTCCTGCGTGTGTCACACTGGGTCCGGCCCCTCATCTCTGTCTTTTCATTCCTCCCGCTCCTCCCTGGAGCTTGTCGCTGTCATTTTCTTTTGCTGTTGCTCTGTCTGGCTCCAGATCCTCGCAACTTCCCCCCACCCCTGCCCCGCCTCGTTGCTCCTGGCTGTTTTTTCTGTCTCGATCTCTCTGTGCCTGGCTCTGGCTCCCTGTTGTTTCACTCCTCCCTCTCTGTCCTGTAGCCCATCGGCACATTTTCTTTCGTTGGGCTCTCTTTGTCCGTTTCCCTGTCCCTGTTGTTCAGTTTCTTCCTTCTCAGCCCTGTAGTGTGCCGTGATTCTTTTTCTTTCTCCCTCTCTCCCAGCTCCCAGTCCCTCCCTTTTAATTCCTCCCTCTCTGTCCTGTTGCCTGTCAGGAGTCGTGTGTCCTGGAGTCCCCGGCCCACCCCCCCCCCCCAGCCCCTTCTCACTTTCGCACTTCCTGTCCGTGTTTTTTAATTCCTCCTCCTTTGCTGTGTAGCCTGTTGCTTTTTTCTTTTCTCCATCTCTGTGTCTCAGTGCCCCCATTTTTTAATTCTTACTCTCTGCCCTCTACCCTACCCCTATTTTCACCTTTCTCTGACCCTCTGTATCCAGCTCCCTGTCCCTATCGATTATTTTCTCCCTCTTACTCCTGCACCCGCTGCTATTCCCTGCTGTCGCCATCCCTCTCTGTTCAGCTCTCTGTCCCCAGATTTTAATTCCTTCTTCTGCCCCTCCGTAGCCTGTCTGGATTTTCCCCCTGCTCTCTGTCTGGCTCCCTCTCTCTGCCTTTTCATTCCACATTCTCTGTCCCATAGCCCCAAGCTATTTGTCTGTGTTTCTCAGTCTCTTCTGTCTGGCTCCCTGCTGCTGTTTTTTCTTTCCTCCTTATTTGTCTCATAGCCCATCACTGTTTCGTGGTTTGTTTTTTTTTTTTCTGTCTCTTTGTCCAGCTCCCAGTCCCTGCTCTTGAATTCCTCTTCCCTGTAGCCCGCTGCTGTTTTTTTCTGTTCTCGATCACGCTCTGTCTGGTCCCCTGTCCCTGTTGGTCAATTCTTCCTTCTCTGCCCTGCAGCCCCTGCAGTCTTGTACTTTTTTCCGTCTCTCTCTGGCCGGAGCTCTGTTGCTGCTCATGAGTTCCTCCCTCTCTGCCCTGTAGCCTGTTCCTTTTGTCCTTTCTCCGTCTCGCTTTCTCTGGCTCCCTGATGACGCTATTTTAATATTCCCTCCCTTTTTGTATGAATCACTATACTTTTTGCTCTCCAGCTTTTTTTTTTTTTTTTTTTCTGGCTCCCCGGCTCTATTTTTTAATTCTTCCACCTGTAGTGTGTAGCTCTGTGGTTTGTACCGTGTTGTTGTTCCCCCCACCCCCGCCCCTTCCCTCCATCGTTGGCTGTCTTGGCTCCCTGTCCCTGTTGTTTCATCCTCCCTCTCTGCCCTGTTCTTTGTTGTCTTTCTCCATGTGTCTCGGTCCAGCTTCCTGCCCCTGTTCTTCTTTCCTTCCTCTCTGTCGTGCTGCCTGTCCCAGTTTTGTCCTGCGTCTCCGTCCTCCTTTGTCGGTCTCTGCCCTGCTCCCTTCTCCCTCTATCTGCTGCCTCTCTTCTTCTCTCCCTGCTGCTTCTTTCTCCACCTGTCGGGCTCCCTGTCCCTGTCTTTCTCTCGCCATCCTGTTCCCTGCCTCAGGCGCTCTCGCTGCATCCGCTACCTGCGTGACTGAAGAAACGTTCGCAGTCTCCTTTGCCCTCCCAGCTGCGTTTGCAGTCCCTTCACAGCAGGCGAGGGGCTGTGAGGGAGCCCAGGGGAGGAGGTGCTGCGCTGCGGGGGTCGAGTGATGGCCCCCCGCTCCTGCGGCACGGCCCAGCCCTCGCCACAGCCGCCGCACGAGCTGTGGGCTCGTTGCCAGGGCCGCATGGCTGCCTGCGGGCGTCCGGCTCGGGCGCCATGCTCAGCGCTGCATCCGGCGAGCAGCAGGCTGTCCTGCCGGCGGGCGCCGCCGGTAACGGCCGCGCGATGCTGCAGGGCCTGTGGGATGGGGCCGCCGTGCCCGCTGCCACTTCCCCGTGAGGAAAGGCCGCTGCTGCCCCCTGGGCACAGGGCTGGTGGGCGTGCTCTTTTCACCTGCCTGGCTCCCTGACCCCGTTTTCCTTCCACAGACCAGGACTCTGTGTCCTTTCTTTATCTGTGTCTCCCCCTCTCTGTTCTTTTCCCGGTACCTCTCTTTCTCTGCTCCTCAGTTCCTCTCCCTCACCTTATTTTTCTCTTTCTGTTCCTCTGCCCAGCTCCCCATGGCTGTGTTTTCGTTCTCCGTACCTGCTGCCCCAGCGTGGACTGCCGAGCGGTCCCAGGGAAGGGTGAGTGGACGGGCTCTGAGCCCCAGAGCAGGCGTGTTCCTGGCACTTAGATGGGTTTGCAAATAAACCCTCGCTCTGTCTCCTTTGTACTTGCTGAGCAGCGGTCAGAGAGTCCAGGGGAGCAGGTACACAGCGGGGGTAAGGGGCCATGGCTGCAGCTGCGGGCTGGTGCCGGAGGAGCCCCGGAGGGAGCCAGCGAGGCTGATGGCGATGGCCGCTCTGTGTCATGGGGCCGCAGCCCCAGGGGATGGTGCTGCTAGGGCACGCCTGCCCGAGAGTGCCGACAGCAGACGTCGGGCCCCGTCAGGGCAGCTCCCAGGGGTTTTGTGAGCTGGTGGAGAGGAAGGAGGAAGAGGGGCAGATGGCTGCCTCCGGGCACCTGGAGGCCTTCCCACCCCCTGGAAAAGTGCTCCGGCCTGCGCGCCCCATGCAGCTGCCCACAGCTCCAGCACCTGTCCTGTAGCCCCTGACCACCCCAGACCCTGCCCTCGCAGCAGCAAGCTGACCCGCGAACGTGCTTTATTGCCCCATAAGCACGGGTGCCGTTGGCAATGGTCTGGGGCAGGAGGGGGCGTCTCCAGGAGCTCCTGCAGAAGGAGGGGTTCCTGCCTGGGGAAAGGGGTGGCCGTCGCTGTGGACAACAGTTGGCCGTTCTTTGTGTCTCCCAGGGGCAGCGCTGAGGACTCGGTTGCCGGTTCCTCCCCGGGGATGTTGCTGACTGCACCTGGCTCAGGTTTGTGTCCTTATTCTCCCAGTTAAAGCGGTTCCGTTAGTTTAATTCCCTGCCCGGTCACGTTGCTGGTGCCGCAGATACCTGCAGTAGAAGAGCAGGTGTCGGCCTTTGCGGTACGGGTCGCTGTCTTTGCTCAGTGCTTTGTACCCCGTGACACGGAGGCAGGTGAGGAAACTCCCCGCTGCTCCTCCGGCCGCCCTTGTGTCTGCTGGGGGTCGCCCCAGCCCCTTTCCCAGGGGATTGCAGGAAGGGTGGTGAGCAGGGCCCCGGGTGTACGAGCCCTGGCCTCTGCACAGGGAGCCCGTTCTGCTCCGGGGCTGCTGCGGTGCGGGCGCTCCGCTGGTCCGGTCGCTGGCGGCAGCTCTTGGAGCCGGCTGGGCTGCGCGGGCGTCGGGGGTTTGCTCACGGCAAGAAGCGGAGGCGTCGGTGTGAGGGAAGAGTTTCGAGACCGGCCGAGGTTCGGCTGTAGGCATAGTGGGAAGTACCCTTTTATGCAGTTGTTTTTGTTGTTTCAGGCTGGCGGTTTTCCGCTGAGGGTTTGGGGGTGGCAAAATGGTTTAATAGCCTGCCATTTTTTTTTTTTTAATTTTAGATGCATTGCATTTTTCTGGAATTCCTGACTATGGGAGATGGAACCTTGTTTTTTTTCCCCACCGTTTTTACTGTGTGCTGTGTAAGTTGCTGATGTCTTGATCTATGCTCTTTTTTCTCTCTTAATAGGACTGATGGTGAGATTGTCCAGCGAGGGTTAGGGTGAGCATCTTGTACTCGCCTGTATACGGAGCTTGAGAGTTTCTCGAGAAGGCATCTTCCCCAGAACTTCTCAGAGAAGAGGGTCTGCGTTCTTTGCGCTGGTAACAGTCTCCAGCCAGGGTCTGTCTTCTGTCGTAGGCCCGGGCACGCGAGCCTTCCCATTACTCCGTTTCTGACTTTTTCATGACGCGCCTGATGAGACGTGTCGTAGTGCCGGTCACAGCAGTTACGTTTCCGTGTAGTTTTTCACCTGTTGTGTGTTTAGCACCGGTTTCTGTGGTTGTAAGGTGCCTGTGTTAGATCTTTCAGCCGCCGTGGTTTTTCCGTCAGCTGACCGCCGCTGTGATTCCTTGAGGGGTTCAGTGGTAAGGAGGCAGTCGGTGGTGCTTGTTCCGTGTGCGCTATACTGCACATTAATGAGGTCTCGATGCTCCGGAGGTTTATTCTTTTGCGGTAGGCGGGCGCATCGGTAGCCGCACCGAGGGTCTCGTGCTCCTCGACTCACCGGGGTACCGCCGACCGAGCGCTCCCCGTCTCGCGCGAGAAGCTCCACACACAGATCTGTCCAGCACATCTCGTGTCCGAGAAGGTGACGAGTGGTCCAGGATGCGCTGGGGTATCCGCTGTCGAGCGGTCTGTTCTCACGGAGCCCTCTTCTGGGACGACGACTTCTCCGCGTCCTGTGGATGTTGGGTCTTGGGGCCCGGCTTCTCGCGCGTCCACCGTTGCGGTTGCGGCCGCGGCCGTATCTTTTCGTCAGGGGCCGTGGCATTTGACTTCCGGGGTGGAAGGTGCTAAGGGTCGTACGCGTAGGGCCAGGTGTTGCTTTGGCTTTGGTTTTCTGTGATGGCTGGCTGGCTGTTGTTGGAGTCTAGAGGGTATTCCTACATGGAAAGGAGATCTCCGGAACCGTTAAGCTGTTGCTCCGCAGCCGGGTGACTCGTTCGATGCCGTTTTCAGATGCAGTGAGACGAGCCGTGCACCAAAGGGTTAGAGGAGGGGCGGGGGAGCGGCCATAAGAAGGTGGGTTGGCACGCAGTGTCAGCGGGCAGATGCGGCCGATGGCTGTGTGAGCAGCTGACAGGTCTTGGTAGGTTTGTTGTATTCCAAAGGCACGAAGTAGCGAGCGAAGCAGGGTATCGGCACTGCGGGTGGCTGGGGCGAGGTGAGCTGGGACTGGTGGGCTGCAGCAGAGAAGTTACTTTTCAGGCGTTGTGTCGTTTGTGAAGTTTATAAGCATCCCTTATGGGTTGTGTTTTACAGGTGGTACCGGAGCCTCAACGCGGCAGCTGGCAGAGGTAGGGTGGGTGGGCGGCCGAGGTAGAGGAGGAGGAGAGGGGAATGGGCACGGGCAGGCTGTGGTTTCGGGCGGTATCTCAGCACGTGCCTTTTGTTTTGGCTTTCGCAGGTCACGCACGTAGCCTCGGAGGGGCGAAGCTGCACGCCGACCAGCGGCCTGAGGAGGCGAGGCGGTTGTCAGCCGGGCCGGTGTCCAAGAGCGGAGCATCCTGCAGCAGCTCGGTCAAGCGTTTCTGTGCGTTTGTGCAGGTGTTACGCAGCTGCCTTTGGAGTTGGGTGAGCTTTTGAGGTGGTGAGCTAAGGAGCAGCAAGGAGGAGCGTGGGGCTGGTGATTTCTCCCAAGCGTGACGGTATTTCTCTGTCTGTTGCTACCTTAGGGGGGCCGCAAGCGATGACAGCTGCAGCGTCCAACACGGGAATCGGTGCGGAGCAGTTGAGCGGAAGACCACGTTCCTTTTGAGGAGGAGGGTGTTTCGAGGAGGTCTGTGGTGACCCGTGTGACAGCTACCACTGTCAGCGGTGTGTGTAGTTTGTTTTTTTTTTTTCTGTAGGCGATGAGGAGGAATGTGGCAACTGCAGGAGTAATCAGGTTAGTTGATGTGGTTTCTGCTGAGGATGGACGCGGATCCCCAGCCCTCTGGAAGCGAAGCTGAGGGACCAGGGACCGTTGTCCTGCAGTGCGTAACTTTGATTTCAGTTGGAAAAGGGATTTTCCTGGAATGGAAATCTTTCTCCTTCAAAGAAATTGCGTTGTACGAACTGCCTGTCGGACTCTGTGTGCTTGGCTGTAGAAGTCATGAGCAGTGAGACTTTTTGCCCTCTTTTGAAAAACAAAACAACAGCAAAGTCAATTTGTTTCCAAAGACTGAAGCACAGCAAGTGTTCCAAAAGTGGATGGCGTCACTGGTCTTTACATTCTTGGTTGCAACGGTCGAGATACGATTAAAAAATGTTCCTCTGCGTGCTTTGGTACAGCCAGAAGCCTTAGTGCATCTGCCAGTCCTGTTCGGTGGCCTTACCTGTTGCAGCCCTGGGGATTTGAATTTCTTTTTTTTTTTTTTTCTTTTTAATGAGTAAAACCGTGGGGGGGATCTATTATTTCACTGATCTTTTCCTGTCATATATGAAACTCTAGAGAAAGTTAAAATTGTATAATTGGCAGAATGACTAACGCGGTTTAAACTCGCTGCCGAATCAGTACAGCATGTAATGTATGAGGTGTACTTAAGCGGTCAGGGGTTTCTCTAACTCTTTCCAAGCCAGAGGCAGCTGCATGTTACTGAGTTTCTTCCCTGTGTTTTGACAGAGCGCTCTGAAGTACTTGGTTTCTAATCATGTGACATGATAGAACAAGGTGGGGCAGGAGCAGAGTCAAATAACAACTGTGTATTTTGGAGACAGGTGTAAGCATAGATCTAGATGGGGGTGTACAGCCTTGTTCTGCAGCAGCGCTCTAAGGAAGGGCATCAAACATGAGCAAGAGCAGTTGCTTTTCTGCTAAGAAGGGGTTGGAAATCGTATCTGTTTGTCTTTCTATGGAGTGTTAAGTATTCAAATCACTCTGGTTTGTAGAGGATGTGTCTGTATTTCGGGCTGGTCTCCTTCAGTTCGACTGCTCTCCTGTCCCTCGTTCTATTGAATTCCTCTCCTTGCTTCTGTGTTGTTCTTCTAATGTGCTGAACTATGGCTGGGGCCTTTTGTTTCCCGATGTCTTGCTGTGAGTGTCCGGTGCTGCGCAGCAGCTCGCCCCCCCCCCCCCCCCCCAGGTTTGCCTGCCGGTGGCTCAGCGCTCTCGCCCCGCGGGGCCAGCTCTGTCTCTGTCCAAGCTTTCTGCCACGGCTGTCCGGTGGGGAAAGGGGCAGTTGTTGCTCTGGGGAGCCCGTCCGGGCGTGGTCCGAGACGGGGAACGTGGCAGAGCCGAGTGCGAGCAAGAGCCATGGCACCGTCCTTTGGCGGACGCCCTGCCACCCCTCTGCTTGTGCAGCAGCCGGCGTCGATGATCTGGCGGGGGGCAGGCATCGAGCATGGATTCTGTCTCGTGGGCTGTGGCAGGTGAGTGCTCGTCTGTGGGTTATGCCGGGGAGAGCCGTTGGTGTCGGTCATCCCCCACCCCTCTCCGGGTCCCCCTGTACCCCCAGTGTCAGAGAAAGACGCAGGTGCTGCTGCGCCGCTGTGACCGCACGGGGGTGCTGCGTGAAACGGCGCTTTGTGCTGCCTGCGCGTGGGGGGTGTGCGGTACTGCAGGCCGGGGTACGCGCATGCGCGCTGGCGGCGCCCTGCGGCGCTCTCTGCTACCACGATTTGACTAGGGTTGGGTACTGGGGCGTGGTACACGCGCGTGTGCGGTGACACCGATTTGTGGCGCTCTCTGCTGCCACCCTGTGACCAAAAAGCAGTACTGCAGTCCCGAAGGCGCTGCCGCGCTCCCTGCTGCCACCCTGTGACCGAAAAGCAGTACTGCAGTCCCGAAGGCGCTGCCGCGCTCCCTGCTGCCACCCTGTGACCGAAAGTCGGTACTGCAGGCCCAGCGGAGCTTTCCGCGCTCCCTGCTGCCACCCTGTGACCAAAAAGCGGTTATGCAGCCCCGGCGGCGCTGCCGCGCACCCTGCTGCCACCCTGTGACCAAAAGACGGTACTGCAGCTCCGGGTGCGCGCTGCCGCGCTCTCTCCTGCTACCGCCTACAGTGAGTGGGCTACGCACCGGACGCTCTCACCTTTGTGCCCCGCGGCGGCCCCTTCCCCGGGGGATGTTTGGAAAGGCAGTGGGCGGGGCCTGGGGTAGATGAGTCCCGGGCTCTGCCCAGGGAGCTCCTTCTGGGCGAGGTGAGAGCTGTGGGATTGGGCAAGCTCCAGCAGCACCCACAGTAGAGAGAGCCCTGGGATGCAGCTTGGGCTTTTTTTTTTTTATTATTTGTCAGCAGTTTCATACGGAGTGTTAAGGGGTGATGAGAGGGTTCTAAAACACACAGCTTTTTTAACTGACAGTTTTGCTGTGGTTTTGTTCTAGGTTGTCCTGGGTTACAGTGCAAAATGTGCCAAAAGAAAAAAATATTCTATTACCATCTTCAGGAGCTGTTGAGACCAGGTGGGGCGGTGCTCTCTGCCTCCCCCCCCCGGACTATCTCCTGTTACTGGGCACAACAATGCCTTATCGCCTGACTCATCGATAACTCGCTCCTGGACTATCTCCTGTTAATGGCCCATCAAGGAACTGCCTCACGACTCCCCATCCCATTGTGAGATGCTCCGCCCGGGGGTGGGGGGGGCGGGGGGGAAGGAGCCAAGCAGTCCATGCCAAATAAAAACAGAGATTTTGAACACCCTAGCAGCCTTCTTCCAGTGGATTCCCAGAGGAGCTTTTCCCCCCACTGGAGTTCCAGAGGACAAGAGCTACCTACCTACCACTGGACCTTCGGAGGAAGACCAGACTCTTTTACCTGATTGCTGCTTCCACAGAACTACATCCATCGCTTCAGGAGGACTGCAGCCAGCATCTTATCGGACTGCTACTGCCACCCTAACAGGGTGTCAGGTTGTATTCCTGACTCTGTCAGTGTAAACCAGTGGGTTGTTTGTTTTTTCCCTGCCTTGTGTTTTATATATATATATATATATATTAGTAAAGAACTGTTATTCCTATTCCCCGTATCTTTGCCTAAACGCCCGTTAATTTCAAAATTATAATAATTTGGAGGGAAGGGGGTTGCACTTTCCATTTCAAGGGAGGCTCCTGCCTTCCTCCACAGACACCTGTCTTTCAAACCAAGACATAGGTGCACTGGATTTTCCTGGAATTCTGAACTTCCTGCAGGATGGCAACTTGTTTTTTGTGACAAGGGTTTGTGATCCCATTTCCTTTCCTAGGACTGAAGGTGAGATTATCGAGTAGCATGAGGATGTGCACCACATCTGCACCTGTCTATGCCCCCCCATACCCCTGTCTCTGCCTTCAGGTGGGGTTTTTCCCATGCCACCCCGATCTTTGTGGCCTTGACTCCCGTGTGTGTGCCTGGCCCTACTTGTCATGTCCCTGCCTCCCATGGGCCTGCCTTGCCTGCTTTTTTTCATGGTAGGGATGGACAACGACAAGAGTATATGTAAGAAGGCAGTCTTTATTAAGTTGCAAAAACCAAGATGGCTGAGATGGTGCAGCAGAAAAAGCGTACCCTTTTATAACCTTTCTTATCTGTCCACCTGTTCATGCACTAAGGCTGCTAAAATGATTCGCTCAATAGCTTTGTCCATTCACCTCCATTCACATAATGATTGGCTGGAGCTCCTACTGTATTTCTCACTGTACCTACTGTTCTCTTGCCAAGTTTCTGCTCTGTGGTATTACTTGCTCAGTCTCTTCTTGCTCAATCTCTTATAACTTCCTCAAACTTGTTTACAACATTCTTCATCCACTTCTTCTGTCTTTTCAAGGGTATACTGGAATGCTGTCAAGGTCAACTTCATCTTCCTCAATCAGGTTATCCCTGACAGATTTTTGTACCCACTTTATGGGTGTGCATAGCTCACACCCTATCCTCCCCCTGTGCACCTGCCTTCCTCCCCCCCCCCCCCCCGCCCCCCCACCATGGGTGTGCCTTGCACCTGCCTCCCATTACCATGTTTTGTGTCCCCCCCCCCCTTGTCCCTGCTCCATGCACCTGCCTTGCCCCCACCACTACAAGAACTGCTGCTCCAGATGCAAACTGTTTTAAACAAACTGTTTGCATTCCAAACTTCGCTCTGGCACTTCCTTGGGCCCAAAATGCCATCACCAGTAGATATCAGGGGGAATGAGGGGCACCCAGCAGGGACACCCTGAAGTCTCATGGTTTCCATCAGGCTTTCCCAAGGGCAGGGGTGGGTGGGAGAGTGGAAAAGCAGTATTGCTTTTTACATTTTCTTCCTACATCTCCCTCTTCAGAGCTCCTTGTCCCTGGGTGCTTGTTCTTGCCTGTGGCCCCTGTTCCTGATGGGCTCCAGGTGTGGCCAGTGGGGCTAATAACAGGGCCGGCCCTCCTGTGGGCTATAAAGGGGCTGCCTGAGGGAGCTGATAAAGGGGAACTGGCTGAGGAGGTAGCTGGAGGTACCTCCAGAATGGAATGGCTGGTCCCTGTGGTAAGGAAGGATCCCCCTGAGCTGTCCATGATGGAGCAGACCACCAGCACACGTTGCTGGCAGCTTGGTGCCTGCATCGGCTGTGTGTGTGAGCCGCTGGCCAGCCTGGCAGTGGAGGGGAGTTGAGAGAAAAGTGTTGGGGTGCTGAAGATCTGAGCTGGTGCCAGGAGCTGGGGTGAGTCACACGTTCTCCTGTGTGTGTCCCGGTCCACCTCTGCTGCCCTGCCTGCCGCTCCTTCTGCTGCCTGGGAAAGGGCTGCCCAGGGATGGGGAGGGCCAGCAATGGCTTTCTGTCCTGGCCCCTTTGCTGTGGGAGCCTGATGGACAGCCTAACACCTTCCTGATTGCACTGGGGCTTCCCCTCAAGCCAGGGGGAGAGGCAGGGCTGGAAGAAAGTGGAGGCTGAGATGGGGTGCGAAGTCAGGGAAAATGTGGAAGTCAAGATGGGGGTGGAAATGGTGTCACTTTTTACATTGTCTTTGTAAGGCTCCCTCTTTTTGTCTTCCTGACCCTATGTGTTAGTTCTTGCCTCTGTTTCTTTTCCCCTATTGCTTTACAATATTTCGCTGTCCCTTGTCTTGTCCCTGCCTTGTGGTCCTGCTGGTCCCTTTGGCCTCTCTCTCCTGCTCCTCCTCTCTCTTATGTATTCCTCCATCTCTCCCTGGGTTTTTTGCTCAGTGTCCCAGTACTCCTCTCTCTATGCTACTGTCCTGCTCCCTGTCCCTCTCCTGTTTGCAGCATCCCGTTTACTGGCTGCCTGTCCCCCACCTCTTCTCTACCTTCCTCCTGCTTTTTCCCTTCTCTCCTGCTGCGTTTGCTGTGTTTGCACACCGAGCCTTGTAGCCAGCTAAGTGCCAGGATTTGTTCTGGGCAGAGGTGAGTAAACTTTTCCTGCCTCCTCTGTGCCCCTGGATGGTATTCAAGCCCCTGGGTGCAGAGCTCGTGGCTGTGGGCAGGTGCCGGGGAGGGGGCCATGTGCTGTGGGGCTTTGCCCAGGCCCCTGTTCCTGATGGGCTCCAGCTGGGGCAGGTGTGGCCACTGAGGCTAATGATGGGGCTGGCCCTACTTTGGGCTATGAAGTGGGCTGCCTGGGCATGCCTGCCTGCAGGAGCTGGCTGAGGAGTCAAACCAAGGGGCTTCCACAGGCAACTGTCTCCAGCTGGTCCCTGTGGCAAGGAAGGATCCCTCCCACCCATCCACAACAGAGAATGCCACCATAACACAGCACCAGGACCTTGGCGCCTCTGTTGGCTGCACACGTGTGAGCTGCTGCATGTCCAGGAAACCTCGTGAGAGAAGTGCATTGAGTCACCCACCGCCTGCTCCTAAGGTCAGGCAGCTGGCACTGTGGAGGAGGAAGGGGCAGAGACAGAGAGAAAAGCCTCGGGGCGGTGAAGGTCTGCCGTTGGCACCAGGAGCCACGTGTCCCCTCGTGTGTGTCCAGGGCCATCCCTGCCCCGGTTCTCTGGATCTCTGCCTGCCTCCTTGCCTGTCCCTGCCTCTGTCTGCCTTTCAGGCTGTCTAGTTCCCCAAAGCTTTTTGCTCTTTTGCTAGCATTGCCCTGTAAAGTGTCACCTTCTACCTTTCCTTTCTATGTCGTTTCCTTTCTGGCACCCCACCAGCTCTGATTTCATTCTTCCTCATTGCTTGTGAAACTGGTATTTCTAGGTCCCCTCTCTCTGTGTCTCAGTTTACCCAGTTGCCTATGATTGTGGGAAGGGTGGTGGTTGGGGCCTGGGGTAGATGAGCCCTGAACTCTCCCAGGAAGCTCCTTCTTACGTGCGAGGCAAGAACTCTGGGACTAGGCAGGGTCCAGCAGCACCCACAGTAGAAAGTGCCCTGGGATGAAGCTTGGGCTTTTTTTTTTTTCTTGTTTTTATGACAGCAGTTTCCTAGGGGGTGTTCAGGGGTGACAGGAGGGTTTTAAAACACACAGCCTTTTTTTTTAACTGATAGTTTTGGTGCTGTTTTGTTCTAGGTGCACTGGATTTTCCCAGAATTCTGAACTTCCTGCAGGATGGCAACTTGTTTTTTGTGAGGAGTGTTGGTGACCGCATTTCCCTTCCTAGGACTTGAAGGTGAGACTATCGAGCAGCCGTGAGGATGCGCCCCACGTCTGCACCTGTCTATGCCCCCCCATACCCCTGTCTCTGCCTTCAGGTGGGGTTTTTCCCATGCCACCCCCAACTCGGTGGCCTTGCTAAGGGTGGGTGTGCCTGGCCCCAAATCCACCCGGCGCCTCCCCCCCGCCGTGAGCGTGCCTTGCTGCTGTTCTTCGGCACTGGCCACTGTAGGCGTGCCCTGCTTGCCCCCCCCCCCCCGACCCCCCCACGGGTGTGCCTTTTCTGCCCCGCCCCGCCCCCCCCGTGGGCGTGCCCTGCTTCCCCGCGCCCCGCCCCGCCCCCCCCGTGGGAGTGCCTTGCTGCTTTGCACCTCGCCCCAGCACCGCCCCCCCCATGGCCTCGCCGACAGTGGCCGTGCCCTGCCCGGCCCCCACCCCCTCCCCTTCCCGGGTTTGCCTTTGTTATTCTGCACCCCACCCCAGCACCGCCCCCCCCCCCCCCGGGCGTGACTTTTTTGCCCCATGCCCCACCCTCCCGTTGGCGTGCCTTGCTGCCCACCCCCCCCCCCTCACCGGCACCGCCCCCCCTTGTGTCCCATCCCCACCACTTGCCCGGGGGCGGGGCCTGGGGTATATGAGCCTCGGCCTCTGCTCAGGGAGCTCATTCTGCTCTGGGGCTGCTGGCGCTGGCAGCTCCAGACCCAGCTGCCTCTGCGGGCATGGGGCTTCGGGCGCGGACAGGAGCGCAGGCGGCTGCGGCAGGGAAGAGCTGCGGCCGGGGACACCAGGCCACCCCTGTACTCCTCAGGGCCCCATCGGCTCCAGCCCCTCAGCGAGGACCAGATGTGCTCCTGGGCCTGGCCAGGCCCTGCCGGGACGCGTTCCCCCCCGTCGGGCCCCCTGCCACCAGCTACGCCCAGCGCTGCTGCCTCTGCCCGGCCCCAGGGGCGCCGGGGCCAGAGGTTGTCGTCCCCAAGTGGGGTCACAGCATCTTTTGGGGGGGGTCGATGGCACCGACGCCGAGCCATCCTGCAGCCTGGCTTTGCACCGCAGGCATCTCCGTAAGCTGTCCGAGTTCCTCCCTCCCCTTCGTGCGCCCCTCAGTCCCCTCCATTTCCCATCCAGGCACCAGAATCAATCTGCGTGACAAGCGGCCTTCTCAGAACCACAGGCCTTCAAAGGGCCTTCTCTCACCTGCCTAGTCCTCTCAGAAGGACACGGGCCTTGCTCTGTGTGGACTCATTTGTCTTTCCTGGCACCTCTCCTGAGCTGCTTTGTCACTTGT
Source organism: Leptosomus discolor (assembly GCF_034619465.1). Classification (NCBI taxonomy): domain Eukaryota; kingdom Metazoa; phylum Chordata; class Aves; order Leptosomiformes; family Leptosomidae; genus Leptosomus; species Leptosomus discolor. Next base: position 481,124 of record NW_028237839.1, on the reverse strand, counting down.
TTTGGTTCGAGTCGCTTCAGTGTTACTTAAGGTGCTTGGTACAGTTCCTGATGCTTTGGGGTTCTTTTCCCCGACGGTTTTTCCTTGGTTTTGGTTTTTGGTTTGGGTTCCGTTTGGTTTCAACCCGATCCTGGGGTTTTCTGTCCTTTGGGACTTATTTCTGTTGAGGGAGGCAGATGGAGAAAAGTAGGAGTCTCAGTGTCTTACAACTGCTGGTGATCTACAATATTCCCTTTGCAACCAGAGAGCTCTGAGAGGAGGATTCTTGCAGGCTGTCATTCGGCTTTGTCATTCGGTCCCGTCCAGAATGTAGCGCTGGTACAAGTTCTGCAACAGACAGGAACGGGTCTAGCCTTGTTACGCGGGCTTTCTTTTTCCTTGCAGGTCGGACTTGAGACTTGAAATGGCCTTTTCCTTCGCTAAAAAAACACGCCCCGGACTCGCCGCAGACTCGGCAGCGTCGCGGATTTCGCCGGACCGCGCCGCTGGCAGAGCCGGCGGCCGACGGGGTCGCGGGCGCTCGGCACTGCGTCGGCCGGAGGCTCCCGTTGGCGCAGCAGCGACGGTCGGGGGCGGCGCAGCTGGACAGCCGGAGGTTTGGTGTCGCGGCGTATCTGCTGTGCGCGGGTTCGCTTCCCCGGGATTTTGGGCTGCTCTGGAAAAAAACGGGTGGCGGAGCCGGAGAGAAGAGCGGGCGGTGGCTACAGGCCGAGTCGCCGCTCGGGGAGGTTGCGCTCCGCGGAGCTTCAAGCTTTGGAGACGGAGTGCAAAACCGTCGAGCGTCCCAAGTGGACCGCGGCAGGCGTCCTGGCTCCGGTCGCGTCGAGGCGCTCCGGTGGTTTTTCCTGGGGAATTCCAAAGTGGTCAGTTTCTATTAGTTTAATTTTTACCGCTCGTTTACGTCAAAACGTTTAAAATAAAAATGTCCGTCACAGTAACCAGAATAGTCTTTGGGAGCAAATACTGCCCGTCGTCCGCTCTAGCTATTGCTTCCCGCTTTGCAGACAGTACTTACTCCCCATTGATGTAATCAAAGGGCAAGCAGCAGAATATCAACAACAGAGCACTAACTGGAAGGAATAGCTGTAGCGAAACAACTCTAACAGGAAAAGAAAAAAATCACGCGTCCTAGTTAATCCACTTCGTGGTAAAGTCACAAAATATTAGAGCGCGCCTAAAGAGAAGAAATATTACCTAGGGTTGAGTAATGACTAAATTTAGTGGCAGATGTTACTTAATGAACCGGGCAGTAATGATTCCCGGTCCGTATTGCAATTCAAAAAATGAATAGTTTAGAGACCCTCTTGAAGTGATAAAGACAGAAAACTAATTGGGAGTCGTGAACAGCTCCATTTAAACATAACCACTGCTAAACCAATTGAACTGGAAACTAATTGGGAGGCTCTAACGCTTAAACGAGCACACCGCTGTAAGCAAGCTGGGAGGCAACAGTGACTCCTGCTTAGAACCAAAAGAGTAATCGAAGCTTTAGATCTTTAGATAAAGAGAAATAAAAAAAGGAATCGTTCAATAACGGCTCCGTTTAAACGTAGGTACTAAAAGAATTCCCGGCCGGTGGTGAACTAACATAACGCTAAAAGATTTAGATTTAAAATAAAAGGAAGATTAGAAAACCAACAGGGAGTCACGACTGCCAAAATTTAAACATAGCCGTTGGGGGGGAGGAGGGGACGGGTACCAATTCCTTCCAAGTAGAGCTAAAAGAAAAAACCGACGCCCATTAAATCCGACGAACAAAAACTTAGATTTCATTTTAGAAACAGATCGAACGCTAACTGGGCATCATGAATGCCCGTTTAACAATACTAGCCATCTTAAACTGATGCATTAAAGATACCCCCGCAGCACCATCAGGTGAAAATTTTCTCCTTGGGAAGCAGAAATAGAATACCAATTGGGAGCAGTTTAGGGTAACGGTCGTCGTGAACGGACCCCTAATTCGAGTCCTAATTCACAATCCGAAACCGTGATTTCCAACGGTAATGAACCTTTTCCTCTTGTGTCAGTCGGGTGCCTGCGCTTTGCTCCTGCTCCCTTCAGCAGCGGTACACGGAGCGCTCGCTGGCTGTGAGCCGTTCGTTCACCCGCTTTCTGTACCAGTCAACTCTTCAATCGGGCCGTTTAAATAACAGACTATTCTCTCAAATTCCAGCTCAAACGCGTGGCACGAATTAACGGCGCCCGAGGACCACGCCATTTACTAGTGCCGCCCCGGAGCTGAGCCTGCTTATTGTGAGGCTCTTCTCGCAAGAGCCCCTCACGCACGCACGCACGCACGCCCGCACGCACGCAGGTCCCGTCACCGGTGCTCCGCGCCGGCCTAACCGCGGACCGGCAGGGCGGGCGGAGAAACTGCCCGGAAGCCGTGGAGAGCGAGACGGATTCGAGAGCGAGACGGATTCAACAGCGATTCCTGCTGAAACACGCAAGGAACGCAGCTCTGCACGGCGGGGCGGCGGCCTGTCCCCTCCTGCCCGCGCAGCCCCATCCCCGCCTCGGGCAGCCTCAGCCTTCAGAAGATGGCGGCGCCATACCCCCCCCCCCCCCCGCCCCCCTCCAAGCACCGGCCGCAGCTCCGGAGAGAAACGACGCGGATGCGGCCCCGAGACAGCGGCGCCGCCACCGCGGCCGCCGTCGGCACTCGTTTCGCGGGGGACTCACCGGCTCCTCCGGGGCTCCGGCAGGCTCCCGCCGCTTCCCCGCGGTCCTCCATGATGCCGGAAGTGCCCCTCAGTCCTCCGAACTTGCGCTCTATGGGCCCGCAGTCCTCCAGGATGCCCAAGTGCCGGTTCGGTGCGGGGGGCCCTGGAGTAGATGAGCCCCGGGCTCTGCCCAGGGAGCTCCTTCTGGGCGAGGCGAGAGCTGTGGGACTGGGCAGGGTCCAGCGGCACCCACAGGAGAGAGCGCCCTGGCTGGGATGCAGCTTGGGTTTTGGGGTTTTTTTGGTTGTTGTTTTTTTTTTGTTTTGTTTTTTTGGTTTTTTTTACGTCGGCAGTTTCCTAGGGGGTGTTCAGGGGTGACAGGAGGGTTTTAAAACACACAGCCTTTTTTTTTAACTGATAGTTTTGGTGCTGTTTTGTTCTAGGTGCACTGGATTTTCCCGGAATTCTGAACTTCCTGCAGGATGGCAACTTGTTTTTTTGTGAGGAGTGTTGGTGACCGCATTTCCCTTCCTAGGACTTGAAGGTGAGACTATCGAGCAGCCGTGAGGATGCGCCCCACGTCTGCACCTGTCTATGCCCCCCCATACCCCTGTCTCTGCCTTCAGGTGGGGTTTTTCCCATGCCACCCCCAACTCGGTGGCCTTGCTAAGGGTGGGTGTGCCTGGCCCCAAATCCACCCGGCGCCTCCCCCCCGCCGTGAGCGTGCCTTGCTGCTGTTCTTCGGCACTGGCCACTGTAGGCGTGCCCTGCTTGCCCCCCCCCCCCCGACCCCCCCACGGGTGTGCCTTTTCTGCCCCGGCACCGCCCCCCCGTGGGCGTGCCCTGCTTCCCCGTGCCCCGCCCCGGCACCGCTCCCCCCGTGGGAGTGCCTTGCTGCTTTGCACCTCGCCCCAGCACCGCCCCCCCCATGGCCTCGCCGACAGTGGCCGTGCCCTGCCCGGCCCCCACCCCCTCCCCTTCCCGGGTTTGCCTTTGTTATTCTGCACCCCACCCCAGCACCGCCCCCCCCCCCCCGGGCGTGACTTTTTTGCCCCATGCCCCACCCTCCCGTTGGCGTGCCTTGCTGCCCACCCCCCCCCCCCTCACCGGCACCGCCCCCCCTTGTGTCCCATCCCCACCACTTGCCCGGGGGCGGGGCCTGGGGTATATGAGCCTCGGCCTCTGCTCAGGGAGCTCATTCTGCTCTGGGGCTGCTGGCGCTGGCAGCTCCAGACCCAGCTGCCTCTGCGGGCATGGGGCTTCGGGCGCGGACAGGAGCGCAGGCGGCTGCGGCAGGGAAGAGTTGCGGCCGGGGACACCAGGCCACCCCTGTACTCCTCAGGCCCCCATCGGCTCCAGCCCCTCAGCGAGGACCAGATGTGCTCCTGGGCCTGGCCAGGCCCTGCCGGGACGCGTTCCCCCCCGTCGGGCCCCCTGCCACCAGCTACGCCCAGCGCTGCTGCCTCTGCCCGGCCCCGGGGGCGCCGGGGCCAGAGGTTGTCGTCCCCAAGTGGGGTCACAGCATCTTTTGGGGGGGGTCGATGGCACCGACGCCGAGCCATCCTGCAGCCTGGCTTTGCACCGCAGGCATCTCCGTAAGCTGTCCGAGTTCCTCCCTCCCCTTCGTGCGCCCCTCAGTCCCCTCCATTTCCCATCCAGGCACCAGAATCAATCTGCGTGACAAGCGGCCTTCTCAGAACCACAGGCCTTCAAAGGGCCTTCTCTCACCTGCCTAGTCCTCTCAGGAGGACGCGGGCGTTGCTCTGTGTGGACTCATTTGTCTTTCCTGGCACCTCTCCTGAGGTGCTTTGTCACTTGTTTTGGTTCGAGTCGCTTCAGTGTTACTTAAGGTGCTTGGTACAGTTCCTGATGCTTTGGGGTTCTTTTCCCCGACGGTTTTTCCTTGGTTTTGGTTTTTGGTTTGGGTTCCGTTTGGTTTCAACCCGATCCTGGGGTTTTCTGTCCTTTGGGACTTATTTCTGTTGAGGGAGGCAGATGGAGAAAAGTAGGAGTCTCAGTGTCTTACAACTGCTGGTGATCTACAATATTCCCTTTGCAACCAGAGAGCTCTGAGAGGAGGATTCTTGCAGGCTGTCATTCGGCTTTGTCATTCGGTCCCGTCCAGAATGTAGCGCTGGTACAAGTTCTGCAACAGACAGGAACGGGTCTAGCCTTGTTACGCGGGCTTTCTTTTTCCTTGCAGGTCGGACTTGAGACTCGAAATGGCCTTTTCCTTCGCTAAAAAAACACGCCCCGGACTCGCCGCAGACTCGGCAGCGTCGCGGATTTCGCCGGACCGCGCCGCTGGCAGAGCCGGCGGCCGACGGGGTCGCGGGCGCTCGGCACTGCGTCGGCCGGAGGCTCCCGTTGGCGCAGCAGCGACGGTCGGGGGCGGCGCAGCTGGACAGCCGGAGGTTTGGTGTCGCGGCGTATCTGCTGTGCGCGGGTTCGCTTCCCCGGGATTTTGGGCTGCTCTGGAAAAAAACGGGTGGCGGAGCCGGAGAGAAGAGCGGGCGGTGGCTACAGGCCGAGTCGCCGCTCGGGGAGGTTGCGCTCCGCGGAGCTTCAAGCTTTGGAGACGGAGTGCAAAACCGTCGAGCGTCCCAAGTGGACCGCGGCAGGCGTCCTGGCTCCGGTCGCGTCGAGGCGCTCCGGTGGTTTTTCCTGGGGAATTCCAAAGTGGTCAGTTTCTATTAGTTTAATTTTTACCGCTCGTTTACGTCAAAACGTTTAAAATAAAAATGTCCGTCACAGTAACCAGAATAGTCTTTGGGAGCAAATACTGCCCGTCGTCCGCTCTAGCTATTGCTTCCCGCTTTGCAGACAGTACTTACTCCCCATTGATGTAATCAAAGGGCAAGCAGCCGAATATCAACAACAGAGCACTAACTGGAAGTAATAGCTGTAGCGAAACAACTCTAACAGGAAAAGAAAAAAATCACGCGTCCTAGTTAATCCACTTCGTGGTAAAGTCACAAAATATTAGAGCGCGCCTAAAGAGAAGAAATATTACCTAGGGTTGAGTAATGACTAAATTTAGTGGCAGATGTTACTTAATGAACCGGGCAGTAATGATTCCCGGTCCGTATTGCAATTCAAAAAATGAATAGTTTAGAGACCCTCTTGAAGTGATAAAGACAGAAAACTAATTGGGAGTCGTGAACAGCTCCATTTAAACATAACCACTGCTAAACCAATTGAACTGGAAACTAATTGGGAGGCTCTAACGCTTAAACGAGCACACCGCTGTAAGCAAGCTGGGAGGCAACAGTGACTCCTGCTTAGAACCAAAAGAGTAATCGAAGCTTTAGATCTTTAGATAAAGAGAAATAAAAAAAGGAATCGTTCAATAACGGCTCCGTTTAAACGTAGGTACTAAAAGAATTCCCGGCCGGTGGTGAACTAACATAACGCTAAAAGATTTAGATTTAAAATAAAAGGAAGATTAGAAAACCAACAGGGAGTCAAGACTGCCAAAATTTAAACATAGCCGTTGGGGGGGGAGGAGGGGACGGGTACCAATTCCTTCCAAGTAGAGCTAAAAGAAAAAACCGACGCCCATTAAATCCGACGAACAAAAACTTAGATTTCATTTTAGAAACTTCCTGCAGGATGGCAACTTGTTTTTTGTGAGGAGTGTTGGTGACCGCATTTCCCTTCCTAGGACTTGAAGGTGAGACTATCGAGCAGCCGTGAGGATGCGCACCACGTCTGCACCTGTCTATGCCCCCCCATACCCCTGTCTCTGCCTTCAGGTGGGGTTTTTCCCATGCCACCCCCAACTCGGTGGCCTTGCCAAGGGTGGGTGTGCCTGGCCCTACTTGTCGTGTCCCTGCCTCCCATGGGTGTGCTTTTCCTGCTTTGTGTACCCTCTTTATGGGTGTGCATAGCTCATGCTGTTGTCCTCGCCCTGTGCTTCTGCCTTGCACCTGCCTCCCATGGGCATGCATTGTCCCCGCCTTGTCCCCGCTCCATGCAGCTGCCTTGCCCCCACCTCTCCAAGTATTGCTTCTCCAGATGTACAGCACCAATAAGCTGTTAACATTCCGAACTTTGCTCTGGCACTTCCTTGGGCCCCAAATCCCTAAGACTACCCCAAAATGCCATCACCAGTAGATGTCAGGGGGAATGAGGGGCACCCAGCAGGGACACCCTGAAGTCTCATGGTTTCCATCAGGCTTTCCCAAGGGCAGAGGTGGGTGGGAGAGTGGAAAAGCAGCATTACTTTTTACGTTTTCTTCCTACATCTCCCTCTTCTGAGCTCCTTGTCCCTGGGTGTTTGTTCTTGCCTGTGGCCCCTGTTCCTGATGGGCTCCAGGTGTGGCCAGTGGGGCTACTGACAGGGCTGGCCCTGCTGTGGACTATAAAGGGGCTGCCTGAGGGAGCTGGTAAAGGGGAACTGGCTCAGGAGGAGGTGGAGGTGCCTCCATCATGGAATGGCTGGTCCCTGTGGTGAGGAAGGGTCCCTCTGAGCTGTCCGTGATGGAGCAGACCACCAGCACTGGTTTCCAAGAGCTTGGTGCCTGCATTGGCTGTGTGTGAGCCGCTGGCCAGCCTGGCAGTGGAGGGGAGTTGAGAGAAAAGTGTTGGGGCACTGAAGGTCTGAGCCGGTGCTGGGAGCTGGGGTGAGTCACATGTTCTCCCATGCACATCCTGGTCCATCTCTGCTGCCCTGCCTGTCGCTCCTTCCGCTGCCTGGGAAAGGGCTGCCCAGGGATGGGGAGGGCCAACAATGGCTTTCTGTCCTGGCCCCTTTGCTGTGGAAGCCTGCCAGGCACCCTGCTGCCATTCCGATGGCACTGGGGCTTCCCCTCAAGCCAGGGGGAGGTGGCAGGGCTGGAAGAAAGTGGAGGCTGAGATGGGGTGCGAAGTCAGGGAAAATGTGGAAATCAAGAGTGGGTGGAAATGGTGTCACTTTTTACATTGTCTTCGTAAGGCTCCCTCTTTTTGTCTTCCTGACCCTATGTGTTAGTTCTTGCCTCTGTTTCTTTTCCCCTACTGCTTTACAATATTTGCCTGTCCCTCGTCTTGTCCTTGCCTTGTGGTCCTGCTGGTGCCTTTGGACTCTCTCTCCTGCTCCTCCTCTCTCTTATGTATTCCTCCACCTCTCCCTGGGTTTTTTGCTCAGTGTCCCAGTACTCCTCTCTCTACGCTACTGTCCTGCTCCCTGTCCCTCCCCTGTTTGCAGCATCCCGTTTACTGGCTGCCTGTCCCCCACCTCTTCTCTATCTTCCTCCTGTTTTTTCTCTTCTCTTCTCTCCTGCTGTCCTGCTGTGTTTGGGCACTGAGCCTTGTAGCCAGCTCAGTGCCAGGATTTGTTCTGGGCAGAGGTGAGTAAACTTTTCCTGCCTCCTCTGTGCCCCTGGATGGTATTCAAGCCCCTGGGTGCAGAGCTCGTGGCTGTGAGCAGGTGCCAGGGAGGGGGCCATATGCTGTGGGGATTTGGCCAGGCCCCTGTTCCTGATGGGCTCCAGCTGGGGCAGGTGTGGCCAGTGAGGCTAATGGTGGGACTGGCCCTACTTTGGGCTATGAAGGGGGCTGCCTGGGCATGCCTGCCTGCAGGAGCTGGCTGAGGAGTCAAACCAAGGGGCCACCACAGGCAGCTGTCTCCAGCCGGTCCCTGTGGCAAGGAAGGATCCCTCCCAGCCATCCCCAACAGAGCACGCCACCAGCACACGGCACCAGGACCTTGGCGGCTCTCTTGGCCACACGTGTGAGCTGCTGCATGTCCAGGAAACCTCGTGAGAGAAGTGCGTTGAGTCACCCACCGCCTACTCCTAAGGTCAGGCAGCCGGCACTGTGGAGGAGGAAGGGGCAGAAGCAGAGAGAAAAGCCTCGGGGCGGTGAAGGACTGCCGTTGGCACCGGGAGCCACGTGTTCCCTCGTGTGTGTCCGGGCCCATCCCTGCCCTGGTTCTCCAGATCTCTGCCTGCCTCCTTGCCTGTCCCTGCCTCTGTCTGCCTTTCAGGCTGTCTAGTTCCCCAAAGCTTTTTGCTCTTCTGCTAGCATTGCCCTGTAAAGTATCACCTTCTACCTTTCCTTTCTATGTCTCTTCCTTTCTGGCACCCCACCAGCTCTGATTTCATTCTTCCTCGTTGCTTGTGACAATGGCATTTCTAGGTCTCCCTCTCTCGGTGTCTCCGTTTATTCAGTTCCCTGTGATTGTGGGAAGGGTGGTGGTCGGGGTCTGGGGTATATGAGCCCTGGTCTCTGCTCAGTGAGCTCATTCTGCTCTGAGGTTGCTGTGGTGTGGGTGCTCTGTTGGTGCTATCAGCGGTGGCAGCTCAGGAGCTGGCTGGGATGTGTAGGTATTGCGGTTTGGTCACGGAGAGAAGCAGAAGCATCTGAGGTAAGAGTTGTGGGACTGGGCAAGGTCCAGCAGCACATAGAGAGTGCCATTGGATGCTGGTTTGTTGGTTTTGATGTCAGCAATTTTATACTGAGTGTTCAGGGGTGGCAAGATACTTTAAAAACACAGAATTTTTTTTAACGGAATTTTTTTTGTTCTAGCTGCACTGGATTTTCCTGGAACTCTGGACTTCATGCAGGATGTAACCTTGTTTTTTTCCCTAGTTTGGCTGACAGCTTTTCCCTTAATATGACTGAAGGTGAGATTATTAGGTATTAGAATGTGCAACATGTATGCACCTGTATATGCCCCTCCCTATCCACCTGTCCATGCCTCCGTGAGAGGTTTTTGCCCATGTGAGGCTTTTCCCCTGCCTGGTCTTCTCGCTGCTGGCCAGGCATCCTGACCAAGAGGTTCCTGTTTCACCGCCTCTTCCCAGTGTCACCTTCCACGTCCCACGAGGGAAATCCTGTGCAAGCTGCTGCGGTCATTGCTCGGGCGATGGCCCATGTGAGGCTGGGAGAGTGTGTGTGGAGGGACCGGGGCGAGTGGAAGGGTTCCCCCGCTGTAGGAGACTATCTAGCAGAGAGAGAGCATACTTAATATGGACATAGAGGAAATAACGGGTGAATAGTAGGTACTAACAGACACTGTCGCATAGAACTTGTAACCAATCGCATAAGTAAGGTAACTGCATGCTGGGCGGGTGGACAAAGCGAGATAGCCAATCTGAAAATGCATGATCACATGTACGGAAATAAAACAGTATATAAGACGCAGCCAAACGTTCAATAAACGGCTTTTGCTTGAAACCATATTGGTTGGTATGCAGAGTCCGTCCTTGCGCGACCACACCCCGCCCCTCCCCACTCAAGCCTGGAAAACGGCCCATCTGCTGCCAGGGCAGAAAAGCTGGTGACAAAGTGCCATTAACAAAGCACGGCTTGTTCCCCAAGGAGGCCTTTGGGAGTTTGAAATGTTTTCATTCCAGGTAAAGGAAGAGACTCATCTGTGATAAAGTAAGAGCTGCCTGTTACCTTGTCTATTTCTCTTGTGTTGGTTCACCCTAATTTTATCGATGAGATGAAGATGGCCTTTTATTTTTAGATGCCCGAGTACATTGTCAGTAACCTGTGGTGTCAGGACAGTGAAGTTTTGAGCACCTAGATGCCCGTAGAAATGTAACCAAAGAAACAGGATGGAAAGTAATTTTTAAACTTGGTTTATAATTGATTTGGTTTTTTCATTAGAGCATTGATGACTGCTTGTCCTGTGGTTCAGTCCACATTCTGTTCTGTGGAGTCCTCAGTCTAGGACTTTTACATGAAAAAAGAAGCTTGTCCTTCCAAAAAAAGGACTAGTCCTTCGTAGGACTGAGGTGTAGACTTGGAGAGTCTCTTAAAGATGTGATCAGAATTAAAGCTGGATTTCACTTAACATTGCTGCTGTTTGTCTTCGCTTTTGCCGCTTTCCCCACTGCTCCGTCATGACTGAACAAATAAAATAATGTTTATCCTGGAGCATGTTAGGCCTATGAGAAACGTACTTGCCTCTGTTTATTTTTCTCTTCCTGAGAGGGTGCGTATTCTTCTGTTTCTGTGCACTTACTAAGAAATGATTCTGTGAGAATTGTATTGTTCTCAAAGAGGAAAAACTGTGCATCAGAGATCGGGTGTTCTGAAGAAACGGACTGTTTTCACATTAAAAGCTTTATGCTTTTGCAGTCTGCAAGCTTTTAAAATATCTTTTAGGGGTATGTGAAAACCTGACTGAGACACTGACATCTATACTAAGAATGATCAAGTTTATTTTTTCTTTTTTTTTAATTTATTTTATTTTTTTTTCCTGGCACATCTGCCAGTCGTGTTTGGTAGCCTTAGGTATTGCAGCACTGGGGGTTTGTTATTAGGGTGAGGAAAAGGCTGAGGTACTTAAAGCCTTCTTTGCCTCAGTCTTTAATAGTCAGAGTAGTTACCCTCAAGGTAATCAGCCCCCTGAGCAGGAGGACAGGGATGGAGACCAGGAGAATTCCGTCATAATCCAGGAAGTAGTAGTTAATGACCTGCTCTGCCATTTGGACACTCACAAGTCTATGGGGCCGGACGAAATGCACTCGAGAGTGCTGAGGGAGCTGGTGGAGGAACTTGCTCAGTATTGGGCTGGTCTTGTTTAACATCTTTATCAATGACCTGGATGAGGGGATCGAGTGCACCCTCAGCAAGTTTGCAGATGACACGAATTTAAGTAGGGCTGTTGATCTGCTTGAGGGTAGAGAGGCTCTGCAGAGGGATCTGGACAGGCTGGATCGATGGGCTGAGATCAGTTGCATGAAGTTTAACAAGTCCAAGGGCCGGGTCCTGCGCTTCGATCACAACAGCCTCATGCAGCGCTACAGGCTTTGGAAAATGTGGCTGGAAAGCTGCCCGGCAGAAAAGGACTCAGGGGTGCTAGTTGACAGTCAGCTGAACATGAGCTGTCAGTGTGCCCGGGTGGCCGATAAGGCCAACAGCATCCTGGCCTGTATCAGCAATGGTGTGGCCAGCAGGCGCAGGGGAGTGATCGTGCCCCTGTACTCAGCACTGGTGAGACCCCACCTTGAGTGCTCTGTGCAATTTTGGGCACCACAGTGTAGGAAAGACGTTGAGGTCCTGGAGCAGGTCCAGAGAAGGGGAATGAAGCAGAGGGGTCATGAAAACATGTGTTATGAGGGGCTCCTGAGGGAAGTGGGATTGATTAGCCTAGAGAAGAGGGGGCTGAGAGGAGACCCTCTTGTTCTCTACAGCTACCTCAAAGGAAGTTGTAGTGAGGCTGGTGTTGGTCTCTTCTCCCAAGTAACTAATGACAGGACAAGAGGTAATGGCCTCAAGCTGCACCAGGGGAGATTTAGATTGGATATTAGGAAGAATTTCTTTACCAAAAGAGTGGTTAGACATGGGAACAGGCTGCCCAGGGAGGTGGTGGAGTCACCATCCCTGGAGGTGTTCAAAGACTTATAGGTGTGGTGCTGAGGGACATGGTTCAGTGGTGGGCTTGGCAGTGTTAGGATAACGGTTGGACGTGATGACCTTAAAGGTCTTTTCCAACCACAATGATTCCACGATTCTATTTTTTTTTCCAAAAAAAGTGAAACCATATGGGGGATCTCTTATCTCATTGACTTTTTATAAGTTTGATTTATGACAGGAAGAAAAAAAAAAAGTTAAAGTTGTGTAACTTACAAATGGACTTGTGTTGTTTAAACTGTAACTGCCAAATAGCCGCAGTGTGTAGTTTATGAGGGGTATTTAAGCAGTTCAGTATTTGTTCTAAATATTTAAAAAGAGAGGCCACTGAATGTTAGGGGTGTTTTTCCCCATGTTTGGACACAGTGCTCCGAAGTACTTTATTTCTGTCTGGCTTTCGATGGTGTGTTTCGGTGGCATCTCTCCTGGGCGGTGCAGCTGGTTAGATGTCCCTCCCAATTTATCTGTCAGAGATCAGTCAAAGAGATGGGTAACTTATCATGTGTTTGTGCCAAGGAAGAAGAATGACCTTTGGTGATTGGAAGATATAGGTATACCGCCAAATGTAAATAACAGGAACTTGGAAATATACACAAGTAAACCATGAGATCAGGGTAACGAAAAATATGTTCCAAGATCATCAACATGTAGTAATGAATTCTAGGAAAGTACTGAATATGTAATGAATATGGATGGATTAAACTCTACTTAAACTGCTTTGTGAAACCACCCCGGTGGAGCAATCCACAGTGCTGCAATAAAGAATGCCTGCTTAATAACACTCTTGTTACTGAGTTTTCATCTCAGAATCCTTACCCGGCCGGACCTAGCCTCCCATCTCTGTGAGAAGCATTAGAAAGCAAGGGAGTTTGGAAGCTCCAAATTTTGTTTCAGTCCTCTGGTAGCTCTCCTTCTTTTTTCCTTGTCTCTCTATGCCCCTTTGTCTTGCTTACTGTCACTGTGTTTTTCATTCTGTATCTCACTGTCCCATTCCTCCTTGCTGTTCATCTCTTTCTTTCTCTGACCCTTTGTGCTTCTCCCCGTTCCTGTTATTTTTACTTCACCTCTGTCCCTGTCATGCTCTCTGTTGCTCTCATCTCTCTATCTCGATATCCGGCTCCCTGCGCCCCTGACTCTTTCAGAGTTTCCTGCTTTCTGGCTCCCCGTCAGTCACCTGTTTTCTATGTTTCTCTGTCTTTCATCCTGTCTTTCCTTGTCCCTCTGGCCTGCCACCTGTCACTGTCTTTTTTGGGCCAAGTGGTGGTGGGCCAAGTGCATATTAGGAAGAATTGCTATGAGGGTGGTGAGACACTGGAGCAGGCTGTCCAGAGAAGCTGTGGCTGCCCTCTCCCATGGAATTGTTCAAGCCCGGATTGGATGGGGCTCGGAGCAACCTGGTCTAGTGGAAGGTGTCCCTGCCCGTGGCAGGGGGGGTTGAAACTAGATGGTCTTTAAGGTCCTTTCCAACACAAACCATTCAATGATTCTAGTCTTAATACTGCTTTTAAGTGTTCAAATGGCTTTTAAAGGATGTGTTGTATTTTGAGTGGACCTGTTTACCTAGAATCCTCCTCTAGCTTGACTGCTATCCTATCCCTTATTCTGAATTAATTCCTCTGCTTTCTTCTGTACAATTTTTTTAATATGCTGCAATATATTTGGGGTTTTTGTTTTCTAGGTGTGTGTCTGTAAGCATCTTGTGGCGCGTAATCGATCACCCCCCAAACCTGGGTTTGACCATTGCAGAGCAGAGCCTGAGCCAGAAAAGTGGCACCATCCTCTGGCGCGCTCCCTGCCCCACCATGGGGCAGCCACCAGCCTGTGGGATAGGGGCTGGGAGGGGCCTGCAGCCATCTGGGGGGGCTACCCTCCTTTATTTTTCTAGCAGAGCTCCCCTTTTATGGGGTGGAGGTTCATCCGTATGTAAATAGTGTTCTCAGAGTTAATGAGCTGCTGGTTGGGGCAGTTTCCCTCATTTTGTGACTCTTTTTCTGAGTGAATAAAAAGGGGCTTGTGTGTGTGATGTCACTTGGGCTTCTAAGTATCACAGGGAGTGATGATGCAGCAGAGTAGCGGGTGAGTGGGGGATGAGGGGGGTTGTGGAGTTCCCCCAAAAAAGGGGGGGGGGGGGGAATCATAGCCAAAACCCACCTGAAAATTCATGAGGGGATTAAAAAAATATTAAAACATGTAAATATGGGTGTGAGGTGTTCAAATAGTGAAAAATGTCTCATATATATAGAGAGAGACAATAATACTCATTTATATGTATAAAATGAAATGGAAATGAAAGCCATGTATCTACTACATGTACTAGTGCAGTTCACTGTCCTAAATCTCCCTCTTTATTTCTTCCTGACCCTATGTGTTAGTTCTTGCTTCTGCTTCTTTTCCCTTATCACTTTATATTTTTCCTTTGTCCCTCGTCTTGTCTCTACCTTGTTGTCCTGCTGGTCCCTTTGGCCTCTCTCTCCTGCTCCCCCTCTCTCATATATTCCTCCATCTCTCCCTGTTTTTTGTTTTTTTTTTTTTTTTTTGCTAAATCTCTCAGCTCTCCTCTCTCTCTACTGTTGCCCCGCTTCCCGTCCCTCTCCCATTGACAGCGTCTGGTTTCCCTGTTGCCTGTCCCCCACCTCTTCTCTATCTTCCTCCTGCTTCTCCTCTTCTCTTGTCTCCCACTGTCCTGCTGCGTTTGGGCACCGAGCCTTGTAGCTGACTCGGTGCCAGAATTTGTTCTGAGCAGGAATGAGTAAACTTTTCTTGTGCCCCTGGATGGCTTTCAAGCCCCTGGGTACAGAGCCTGTGGCTGTGGGCAGGTGCCAGGGAGGGGCCAGTGTGCTTTTGCCAGGCCCTTGTTCCTGATGGACTCTAGCTGGAGCTGGGGCAGGTGTGGCCAGTGAGGCTGACGGTAGGGCTGGCCCTGCTGTGGGCTATGAAGGGGACTGCCTGGGCATGCCCAGCTGCAGGAACTGGCTGAGGAGTCAAACAAAGGGGCTTCCACAAGGAGCTGTCCCCAGCAAGGAGCAGCCGGTCCCCGTGTGTGGTGGGTTAACCCTGGCCAAAATGCCAGGTGCCCACCAAAGCCACTCTATCACTCCCCCTCCTTAACTGGACAGGAGAGAGGAGAGGGGAAAAAAAAAAAAAACCAACAGGCTCGTGGGGTTGAGATAGGGACAGGGAGATCACTCAGCATTTACAGTCATGGGCAAAACAGACTCAACTGAAAGGAAATGTAATTTATTACCAATTAACTCAGAGAGGAGTGATGAGAAATAAAACCAAATCTTAAAACACCTTCCCCCCACCCCTCCCTCCTTTCCCGGGCATAACTTTGATCCCGATTTTCCTCCCTCCTCCCCTCCAGTGGCACAGGGGGGAAAACAGGGGATGGGGGTTAGGGTCAGTTTATCACACTGTTGTTTTCTGCTGCTTCTTCCTCCTCAGGGGGAGGATTTCTCACACTTTTCCCCTGCTCTAATGTGGGGTCCCCCTCACGGGAGAAGGTCCTCTGTGACTTCTCCAGCCTGAGTCTTCCCACGGGTTCAGTCCTTCATGAACTGCCTCAACGTGGGTCTCCTTCATGGTGTGCAGTCCTTCAGGAACCGACTGCTCCAGCATGAGCCCCCCTCACGGGGTCTCTAGCAGCAAACCTGCTCCAGCGTGGACTTCTCTCTCTCCACAGACCACAGGTCCTGCCAGGAGCCTGTTCCAGTGCAGGCTTCCCACGGGGTCACAGCTTCCTTTAGGTATCCACCTACTCTGATGTGGGGGCCTCCAGGGGGTGTAGGCAGTCATCTGCTCCTCCGCCCATGGGCTGCAGGGGGACAACCTGCTTCACCATGGTCTTCACCACACATTGCAGGGGAATCGCTGCTGTGGCACCTGGAGCATCTCCTCCCCCCCTTCTTCACTGACCTTGGTGTCTGCAGGATGTTTCTCTCAGATATTCTCGCTCCTCTCACTCGCTGCAATTACTGCTGCACAACAACTTTTTCACTCTCTTAAATATGTTATCACAGAGGCGAAAAACACTCTTGCTGATTGGCTCAGCCTTGGCCAGCGGCGGGTCCGTCTTAAAGCCAGCTGGCATTGGCTATATCCGACATAGGGGAAACTTCTAGCAACTTCATACAGAAGCCACCCCTGTAACCCCCCTGCTACCAAAACCTTGCCACACAGACCCGTTACACTGTGGCAAGGAAGGAGCCATCCCCAACAGAGCACCCAACCAGCACACGACACCAGGACGTTGCTGCCTCCATCGGCCACACACTTGAGCTGCTGCGTGTCCAGGAAACATCATGGGAGAGGTGCATTGAATCACCCACTGCCTACTCCCAAGGTCAGGCAGCCGGTACTGTGGAGGAGGAAGGGGCAGAGACAGAGAGATAAGCTTCGGGGTGCTGGAGGTCTGCCGTTGGCACCAGGAGCCACGTGTCGCCTCACATGGATCCCGGCCCATCCCTCCCACGGTTTTCCAGATCTCTGCTTGCCTCCTTGCCTGTCCTTGCCTCTGTCTGCCTTTCAGGCTTTCTGGTTCCCCAAAGCTTTTCTGTCTTCTGCTAGCATTACCCTGTAAAGTGTCACCTTGTACCTTTCCTTTCTGTCTCCCCACCAGCTTACTTCATTCTTCCTCATTGCTTGTGAAAATGGCATTTCCAAGTCTCCCTCTAAATTTTCTCTTTGTGTCTCCATTTATCCGGGTCCGTGTTCGTGTGGCTTATGTCTTCCTGCACATCTTCACCTCCATCACCTTTATTTAATATCTTCACTTATTTCCTTTGCTGACCCTATTTCTCTCCCCTTGCCATGCTCTGTTCTTAATCCTTCCTTCAAAATTTCCTTTTTATCTGCCTATTTTAATTTGCTATTGCTTCCATTTTGTTTGTTTTATAGATAAAGGAAAGCACATAATTTTTGATAATAATCTTGCTGTTGTATTTAAGGAGCCACTTTCCTACACAGCTTCATAGGGCATCTATCTTTTTTCCTACCTACACCCCAGAAAAATAAATTTTTTTTCTTTAGAATTCCCTATCCAGTCATATTGCTGATGCAATTAATGTAGCTGGAGTAAAAGAGCAGGAATATTTGTTTCTGGTACAGGTGGCTTTCTCCATTTGAAAATTTGCACCCCACAAACTGAAGGCAGCTGAGAAAACTCCCTGCTGCTCCTCCAGTCACCTTTATGTGTTGTGGGGGTTTGCCCTGCCCCTTTCCCAGGTGATTGCGGGAAGGGTGGTGGGCAGGTCCTGGAGTATATGAGCCCCGGGGCTCTGCTCAGTGGGGTCATTCTGCTCTGGGCCTTCTCTGATGTCAGTGCTCTGTTGGGCCTTCAGGTAATGGCAGGTTTTGACCTCTCTAAAATATTTGGGCAGATATGTTTTGATGTTTAAAGAAGCAGAGAACTCTGTCTGAGGTAAGAGCTTCAGGATTGGTCAAGGTTCAGCTGTATTTAGCTCAGAAAGTATGCTTGTATACAGCTTTTTTTTTTTTTTTTTTTAGGTCAATAATTTTGTTTTGAGTCTTCTGGGCTGGGATGAGGGCTTAATAATGTGCTTTTTTTTATTTAATCTAGGTGTATCATACTTTTTTGGAACTCCTGACTTTATTGAAGATGGAACTATCGAGCTATACGACTATTTGTTGTACACTGTTAATCATTGTTACCTTCTCTCTATAATAGGACTGTTGGTGAGGTTAGCTAACAGGGGTTAGGGTGAACATCTTGTATGCATCTGTGAGATGACAAATTATGTGATTTCTTAGAAGCGCAATGGTAGTTTTCCGTCTTCTGGCATTTTAGGTGCCACAAGCGATGATGGCTACAGCATCCGAGGCTGACATTGGAGCAGACAAGAGGAAGGCCGCGTTCCTTTTGAGCAGGAGAATGTTGTGGACAAAGTCTGTGTTGATACTTACTGCTGGTACCAGTTCTGTGCAGACGAAGAGGAACCTGGTAACTGAGGAACATCCTGGCTGGCTGATGTGGTATTTTGTTGAGGATTGATTCAGAGCCTCGGCCCTCTGAAAGCTAAGTGGAGGGACTGGTGTTTGGGAGGGGGTTCTGGGAGGAGGGAACAAGGTTGGGAGCTGTAAGGAGGGGTTTCAAAATTGGTGTGGGGAGAGGGCTGTCCAGGAACCATCCCCTTTGGGCAGGTAAAGGGAGCGGGTTGCTCTTGGCACAATACTAGCTTGTGCCAGGCAGGACTCTTCCAGCCTGTAGCTGTGTAGCTTGTGTAGCGTGTCTTCTGTGTATCGGACCTTTCTCGGGTCTCGATGTCCTCGTTGCTCTTTGCGCTCGAGGAGCACTTCACGTGCCTCGGGCACCATTCCTAGGGTCTCGAATGCCCATACTCGTCAGCACGGTGCCCCTCGGGCACGTCTTTTCTCGCGTAACAAGCTTAAAGCTCGGATAGGTCTCGTGTCTCGGAAGTTTCCAGTCGGTGTGGTTTGGTGTCGTTGTTCCGGGCCATGTCAGCATCTCTGATTTTGAGTGGTCCGCTTCAGTGTAAGTAGCTGTATAGCCACCAAGTGAGGAGAGTTATTTCTGTAGTGCTATGCAGAGACATGGGAGGTGACCAGATGTTTTTAGTGGCAGGCTGTATTTGGCCTCCAGATGGCATTCCTAAATGGAAATGAGATCTCTGGAATTGTTAAGCTTTTGATAGCACCTGGGCGACTTGTTTGATATCGCTTTTTTGGACGCAGAGGAACGAGCTGCGCGCTAAAGGGCGATGAAGGAGAGGCGAGCGGAGGGATGGAAGAAGGTGCGTCGGCATGTATTGTCAGAGGGGAGATGTGACCGATGGTTGTCTGATTAGCTTATAGGTTTCAAGTTTTTTTATTTTGAAGGCACAAAGCAATGAGCAAAGTGGGATGGGAGAGGAGAGTAATGATTAGTGGGCTGAAGTAGCAGCTATTTTTTAGGCATCTCATTGTCAATGATGTTATAAGCATCCCTTGTTTGTGTTTTACAGGTGGTACGCAAGCCTTAATGTAGCAACCAGTAAAGGGCAGAGGCAGGGCTGGTGAGCAGGTGAGGTAAAGGAGCAGCAGATGGGAATCGATGGGGCCCAGCTGCGGTTTGGGCAGTATCTTGGCATGAGTTATTTGCTTTTTTTTTTTTTTTTTCAGGTGATGCAGTTCTACAGCCTCAGAGGGGTGAAGCTTCACGCTGACAGCCGGTCCGAGCGGGCAAGGTAGTTGTTGGATGAGTTGGTGTGTAAGAGCAAAGTATCCTGCAGAAACTCAGTGAAGTGTTTCTCTTTAGTTTTGCAGGTGTGCGCAGGCTGCTTGTGGAATTGGGTGAGCATTTGAGGTGAGCTGGTGTAGTAGCGAGGAGGCTCACGAGGCCGGTGATTTCTCGCAAGCTCAATGGTAATTTTACATCTTTGGGTATCTCGGGTGCCACAAGTAACGATGGCTGCAGCATCCAACACTGCAGTCGGAGCAGGTGAGCAGAACACCGTGGTGCTCCCAATGAAGGGGGTGTTGTGGCAGAGGTTGGTGTTGGCTGATGTGGTGATTACTGATCACAGAATTTGTTATTTGGTGGGTTTTTTTTCTGCAGATGACGGAGGAACCTGGGGATTGCACCAGCATCTGAGTTAGCTAATGTGGGTGATTTTTTGGTCAAGAATGGATTTGGACAGCTAGACCTCTGAAAACTAAGTTGAGGGGCCAGAGCCAAGGACAGGGCAAGGCTGGAAGTTGCAGGGACGGAGTTAAAATTAGCACAGGGGAGAGGACTGTCCAGGGACAGTTCCCTGTGGGCAGGTAAAGGGAGCCACGTTACTTTTCTGCGCTAGACTAGGATGCGTCAGGCAGGGCAGTTCCAGCCTGTCTCTGTTATGTAGTTTGTCCAGTCGGTCTTCTGTCTTGGATGTGTCTCGGGTCTCGATGTCCTCATTCCTTTTTCTGCTCAAGGAGCAAGACGAATATCTCGGGCGCCATCCCTGGGGTCTCTGCTGCCTGTACATGCCAGCATAGTGCCTGTTTGGCACCGCTTCTCTTGCATAACAAGCTTAAAGCGTGGATGGGTCTCGCATCTCGGAAGTTACTGGGCGGTCCTCATCTGCGACGTCGCTCAAGAATGCATCGGCAGCTCTGCTCGCTAGCTGTTGGTTTTTGCGAACTGAGAATTCTTCCCTGTATCGTTATGCTCATAGGTCTTGAGGCCACGTTTCTCGCTCACGCATCATCTGTGTTTTGACCTTTACCTCTTATAACAGGCCATTATGTTCAAATCTTTTTCTAGAGGCTGCCATAGAACCTCCTTACCTCATGGCTCTGTAGGTCTTGCCTGACAGTGCAACTCATTTGGGAGTCATCCTTCTTGCCAAGAGGTTTCTTTCATCTTTGTCGCCTTTTTTGTAGAGTTCTGTGTAGTGTTAGTTTCCCTTTGTCTTTGTGTGCGTGTGTGTGTCTTAGAGCTGCTCTGCCTGGGGCTGTAGAGTCATGGGTAGGTGCTATATCTCTGGTTAACGCATTGATATGCCTAGATCATTTAGGCAACGGTTGTACAGTCGTCTCGGGTTGAGTAGCTGGTGGCAGACTGCACAGCCAGTCATTTTGGGGGTGTTCTACAGAGAGGATGGGAGCCTTCTGGGAGGGGCGGTTGAGTGGGAGCGAAGCAGATTGCATCTCAAAAGTGTTAAGGCTCGTGGGTGTGTGCCTCTAAGCTGGGTGTGTTGTTTTTAAAGGCGGGCTGCCTTTAGCCTCTAGGTGGTACTCTGAAGCAGAGATGAGAGCTCTGGAACTGTGAAGCTCTTGATCTGCACCTGGGTAAGCTGTGTAACAATTTGGGGTTTTTTTCAGATGCAGAGGGATGAGTAGCTCTTTAAAAAGCAACAGAGGAGGGGAGTGGAGCCCTGTAAGAAGGTGAGTCGGTGCAGGGTGTCGGAGGGAAGTTGTGGCTATGTGGCCACATTATGGTTTGGTGTTTTTTCTTTCAAGGTGTGCAGCAATGTGCAAAGCGGGATGTTGGTGCCAGTGCTGACTCTGGCAAGGTGAGCTGTGGCTAGTGGGTGAAGTAGCGGTTATTTTTCAGTTTTTGTATTGTCAGTGAAGTTTTAGGCATCCCTTGTTGTTTGTGTTTTACAGGTGGTACCCGAGCCTCAACGCAGCCGCCTGAAATGACAGAGGCTGGACCGGGGAGAGGGTGAGGTAAAGGAGCGGGAGCTAGGCATCACTGCGGACAGGCATCGGTTTTGGGCAGTAGCTCGGCACTCATTTTTTGCCTTGGTTTTTGCCTCGTTTTTCGCAGGTGCCACACATGGCCTCGGAGGGATGAAGCCGCATGCCGATGAGCCGTCCGAGCAGCTGAGGCTGTTGTGTGCTAGGTCGGCATCTAAGAGCCAAGTCTTACGTGGCAGCTTGGTTAAACACTTACCTTTTCTTTTGCAGGTGATGTGCAGGTCACTTCTAGAATAGGATGCGTGTTTGAGGTGAGCTGGCTATTAGTGAGGAGAGTTGCAGGACCAGTGACTTCTCACAAGCACAACAGTAGTTTTATTTCTTGGTATCTCAAGTGCCACGATCGACAAAGGCTGCAGCGCCTAGCTTTCGAACTGGTGCGGAGCAGGTGAGGAGTGGAATGACATGGCCCTTCTTGGGGGGGTGTGGGGGGTGTGTTTTGTCAGAGGTTGGCATTGACTGGTCCAATGCTGTCTGGCAGCAATATCTTGGTTTTTCGTTTGGATTTTACAGACGAGTAAGAGGAATTTGGAGTCTGTGGGAGAGTCCCATTTGGCTCGCGTGTTTCTTTTGCTGAGGATGGATTTGGATCCCTGGCCCTCTGCAAGCTAAGTTGCAGGACAGGTGCTGGAGGTGGGGGACGGTGGAGTAGGCGGGAGATAAGTTTGGGAATTTCGCGGAAGGGATTTTAAAGTTAACACAGGGGAGAGGGCTGTCCAGGAACAGGTCTCCTTGGGCAGGGAAAGGAATGGGTTACGTTTTGGCACCAGATGAGCACGGGCAGGGCAGTTCCAGCTTGTCTCTGTGGTGTTGTGTAGTTTGTCTAGTCCATTCACTGTGTCTAGGAAATTTCTCGGGTCTCAATGTCCTCATTCTGCTTTGCACTTGAAGAGCAAGCCAGACGTCTCGGGCGTCATCCCTGTGGTCTCAAATGCCTGTACTGGGTGATGCAGTGCCAGCTGGGCATTTCTTTTTTTTCTTTTTTTGCGTGAGGAGTTTCAAGCGTGGATCTGTCTTGCGTCTCGGACGTTTCCAGGCCATCCTCATTTGCGGCGTGATTCTGGGCTGTGCTGGCAACTCTGATCGCTAGTTGTCCGTTTCTGCGGACTGAGACCTCTTCCCTGCATCCTTACATTCTTAGGTCTCGAAGACAGGCTTCTTGCACATCAGTCGTCTCGGTTTTGACCGTAACTTCTCGGAATGGGCCATTAGGTTCCTGCCTTTTTTTTTTTTTCTGGGGCTGCCATAGAAACTCCTCACCTTGCATTACGGCTCTGTAGGTCGTCTTGCCCGACAGCGCAACTCATTCGGGAGTCATCCTTCTTGCTGATAGCTTTCTCTCATCTTTGCGTCACCTCGTTTGTAGAGTTCTGTGTAGCATTGGTCTCACTTTGTCTGTGTGCATGTGTGGCTTGGAGCTGCTCTGCCTGGGGCTGTAGAGTCAGGTGTAGGTGGTATAGCGATAAGTGTCTCTGGTTAACATTTTGATATCCATAAACCGTTTAGGCAACGGTTGTACAGTCATATTGGGTTGAGTAGCTGGTGGCAGGCTGGGCGGCCAGTCATTTCGGGAGTGTTCTACAGAGAGGATGGGAGCCTTCTGGGAGGGGCTGTTGAGTGGGAGCGAAGCAGATTGCATCTCAAAGGTGTTAAGACTTGTGTGTGCCTGCCTCTAAGCTGGGTGTGTTGTTTTGAATGGCAGGCTGCCCCTGGCCTCTAGGTGGTACTCTGAAGCAGAGATGAGAGCTCTGGAATTGTGAAGCTCTTGATTGACACCTGGGTAAGCTGTGTAACAATTTGGGTTTTTTAGATGCAGAGGGATAAGTAGCTCTTTGAAGAGCAACAGAGGCAGTGAGCAGAGCCCTGTAAGAAGGTGAGTTGGTGCAGGGTGTTGGAGGGAAGTTGTGACCGGTGGCTATGTGGCCACATTATGTTTTTCTTTTTTTTAATGTGAACGTGCGCAGCGATGTGCAAAGCGGGATGCTGGTGCCGGTGCTGACTCTGGCAAGGTGAGCTGTGGCTAGTGGGTGAAGTAGCGGTTATTTTTCAGTTTTCATATTGTCCGTGAAGTTTTAGGCGTCCCTTGTTGTTTGTGTTTTACAGGTGGTACGTGAGCCTCAATGCGGCCACCCAAAATGACGGAGACCGGACCAGGGAGGGGGCGAGGTAAAGGAGCAGTAGCTAGGTGTTGCTGTGGGCAAGCGTCTGTTTCGGGCAGTAGCTCCGAACACGTTTTTTGCCTCGTTTTTCCCAGGTGCCACACATGGGCTCGGAAGGACGAAGCTGCACGCCAATGAACCATCCGAGAAGCTGAGGCTGTGTGCTGGGTCAGCATCCAAGAGCCAAATATTACATGGCAACTTGGTTAAGCGCTTACCTTTGTTTTTTCAGGCACTGTGTGGGCCGCCTCTGGACTCGGCCAAGCATTTGAGTTGAGCTGGCTATTAGCGAGGAGGATCACGGGGCTGGTGATGTCTCGTAAGCACAACAGTAATTTTGTTTCCTGGTATCCCAGGTGCCATGAGTGACGATGGCTGCAGCGTCCGGCTTTGGAACAGGTGAGGAGCAGTTGAGGAGTGGAATGACACCGTGCTTTTTGGCGGTGTGTGTGTTGTGGGAAAGGTTGTTCGTGACTGCTGCGATGCTGTCTGCCAGGACTGTTTTTTTTTTGTTTTGTTTGGATTTTGCAGATGATAAAGAAGAAATGGATACCAGGGGAGTGTCCCATTGATCTGATGTGTTTCCTTTTGAGAATGGATTTGGACCCTGGCCCTTCAAATGCTAAGTTGTGGGACAGGTCCTGGGGTTGGTGGGGGTGGGTTGTGGGGCGATAAGGTTAGGATTTTGGGGGAGGGAATTTTAGAGTTAGTATAGGGGAGAGGGCTGTCCAGGAGCAGTTGCTTTTGGACAGTTAAAGGGAGCTGGGTTACTTTTCCACACAAGTGGTGTGTGCCGGGCAAGGTAGTTCCAGCCTGTCTCTGTGTTCTTGTGTGGTTTGTCTAGTCAATCTTCTGTGTCCTGGATGTTTTTTGGTTTCGAGGTTCTCATTGCTCTTTGTGCTCAAGGAGCAAGATGGGCATCTCTGGTGCCATCCTTGGCATCTCGAATGCCCAGCCTCATCGGCATAGGGTCAGTCAGGCACTTCTTTTCTTGCATAACAAGCGTGAGGCGTGGATCGGTCTCCTATCTCTTGAGTTTCTGGGCATTCCTCATTTGCAGCGTCCTTCCGGGCTGTGTCGGCAGCTCTGTCTGTGGACTGAGACGTCTTCCTTGCACCCTTAGGTTTGTAGGTCTCAAAGTCAGGATTCTCGTGCATCGGTCTTCTCTGTTTTGACCATAACTTCATGTAACGGACCGCTACGTACGACTCTCTTCTGCGATGACTGCAAAGCATTTCCTCCCTTGAGGCTCCATAGGGCTTTTCTGCCTGCAGCATCTTCCTCACTGGAGTCACATCCGATTGTGGTCTTATTGCGTCTCACGATCGTGTTTCTCACGGTGTTGGTGTGTATTGTTGGCCTTCATGTCAGGGTTGGATCTGCCTTGCCTGGGGATGTAGCGATATTAAAGGCAGGGTAGCATAACTCTATTGTCGTGTGGTGATAACTTGATCCGCCCGGATTATTTTGGTGAAGACTGTACAGTCCATCTCCAGGCAAGTAGCTGTAGACAGCTGCCACAGTGACTTGCAGAGTTTTGCGGGTGTCTCAGGTTGGAGTCTCACCTTCTGGGAGCAGCAGTTTGTGGTAGTCCGCACACGTGGGGCTCAATAATTGGTGGTTTTTAAGCTGTAGTTAGAAGGCACGTGCGAAAATAAGATAGGCCTCGGGTCTCATCGAGGTACCGGTCAGCATGCAGGCGACTGCTTTAAAGGGTTTGTTTGGGTCGCTTTTTCAGACGCGGAGCGACGAACGCCACGCCAAAGGGCGAGAGAAGAGTAAAGTCGAGCGCCGGACAAAGGTGGGCAGGTGTCTGATATCAGAGATGCGACGTGACTGTCAGTGGTTCTGACTAGATTACGCTGATTTGTTTTTATTTTCTAGGTGCGGATCAAAATGTCAAGTGAGAGATCCACGCTAGAGCAAATTCTGGCAACGTGCGCGGTGACCACTGTGCTATGGTAGCAGTTTGATATGTCATATTATTGATGTAGCCAGAATAATACCCTGTTGTTTGAGTTTGACAGGGGGCAGGCAGACTAAAGAATCTGACTCTGGCCGGTCAAGCGACCGAGACAGAGGGAAAGAGCCTCAAGCGAGCCAAGGCTTTGGGCGGTATCTTAGCGTACGCTTTCCTCTGTTTCTTTGGCAGGTGCCGCATTCCTTCTGGGGTGGGAGAAGTCGCACGACGAAGAGCGCGTTGAGAAAAGGCGAGAGACTCGATAAGCGGCATAGTTAAGCTTGAATTGCTGAGGATCACGTGGTGACTCTGTTAAGCATTTGTCTTGGGCTTTGCGGGTGCCCCGTGGGCTCTCCTCAAAGGGCTGAGGGTTTGAGGCGAGTCGGTGGATGAGAGAGGAGCGGCAGGCTAGGAACTGCAGAGCGGATGGTAACTTCTGAGTGTAACAGGTGATATTTCATCAGTTTTCTGGTTTCCGTGGGAGATGCTGGACATGATATCTGATTTCTTGGGCGCAGCACTTAGAAGGTGGGTGTCATTGGGTAGAGATGAATGCGGTGTGGCATGTCTGTGACGGGTGGCGTCCTGTCTTGCAAGCGATGAAGAACCTGGTGAATGCAGGAGCATCCCACTCAGATCGTGTGCTTCTGATGAGGAGGGATTCTGGACCCTGCCCTCTGAAAGGTAAGTCAAGGGGCAAAAAGCAGTGGGTGGCTGGGGCTAGCAGGGCATTTAAATTTGGAGTTGTGGACAAGGCTGTTAGGGGTGGCTTAAGTCTGAGAGCGGTTAGAGGGCCCGGGGTCTGTTACACGGGATGCGAACGTGTGTGGAGCAGGGCCGTTCCAGCCCGTGTCCGTGGCTTAGCGTCATTTGTGTCATCTGCATTCCGTCTCTTAGACGATGCCTTCCACAGGTCTCTGTTTCGCCCCCTGGGCTCTCTACGCTTGGTACGTGTGTCAGTAGGGTTTCAGGTGATTTGCCGCTTTGCTATCAAGCCCCTTGAGCATTTATTTTCATCGGAGCCAAAAGCATGCCTGACATTGTGAATGTTCCTGGAGGGTCGCCCTTGTAGAGGCAATGTGGGCGGGTACGATCTGCTCTTGAAAAATCCACTTCCATAAAGCTGCCCTACAGCTTTTCATCCTGGTGCCCTTATGGGCTTAAGTCTTAAAGCCCAGCTTCTCACATGTCCATTGTTCTGGTTTTGTATTGTATTGCTCTGTATCTGTACTGATGGTCACCTAATACGGTATTGCACTGTAGCGTTCTGTTTTTGTAGGACACTGTATGGCATGGCGTTGTATTCATCTTGCATTGCAGCATCATGCTTGTGTGGACTGAGATCGTGTTGCACCGTATGGCTCCGTATTGTGCTGTGTCTTGCGTCGCGCTCTACGGCTCTGTATTGCACCATGCCTTGACTTTGGTCTAAGACTGCATTGCACTGTACGGCGCTCTGTCGTACCATAGGGCTATGTCACACCTGCTATTGCGTGTCACTGTACGGCTCCACGTTGTGCTGGGTCTTGACTGTGATCTAAGACTGCATCACACCATACGGATCTGTGTCATGCTGGGTCTTGACCGTGGTCTAAGATTGTGTTGCACCGTACGGCTGCGTATTTCATCACACTCTATGGCTCCATATTGCACTGGGTCTTGCATCACACTCTATGGCTCTGTGTCGCGCCGTACAGCTCCTTATGGCACTGGGTCTTGTATCACACACTATGGCTATGTGTCACGCCAGGTCTTGACTGTGACATAAGACTGCGTCACGCCGTACGGCTCCATGTCGCACGGGGTTCTTGTGTCACACTGTACGGCTTTGTATCGCACGGGGTCTTGACTGTTGTCTAAGACTGGGTCACACCGTATGGTTCTGTGTCGTGCTGGGTCTTGTGTCGCACCGTACAGCTTTGTGTTGCGCTGGGTCTTGACTGTGATCTAAGACTGCATTGCACCGTACGGTGCCGGGTCTTTTTTTTTTCTTTTGCCCTGTCTGTGTGGGGTTTTTTTCCCCCAGTCCCTATCGCTCTGTGTGGCACTGTTAATTGTAAATGTTTGGACTGCGGAGGGCCTCGGGCTGGGGTTTTCAAAGGCAGGGCGATTTTGGAGGCCAGCGGGAACCCTGTTCCTGAGGAGAGCCGCAGACCTGTGGTGGCAAGCAGTGGGCGAAGGGCAGAGCGGAGAGGGAGGGGTGGTTTATAGGGTAGGTGAAGTGAGCGTTGTGCATGTGTGTGGCTTTGGTTGTGGGGTAGTATGTAAGCGTTGTTAACATGTTGTAGCTGGAGTCGAGGTATTTTTCTTTTCCAGGCCTTGTATAAAAAAAGCAACAAACCACAACCCCAAAACAAACACACCACCCAAACCCAAGCTATTCTAATAAGAAAAAAAACCCAGTCAGGGGATATTTTTTTTTCCACTTTTTTTTTTTTTTAACCTAATTGGGTCCTAATTGGTCTGCACAGAGATAACTGCCAAAGTTTGGATGGTGGAAGGCAGCAGGGTACTTGGCGGGCTTTTGAGAAGCCTGGAAAAGACCCAGTACTCTCGGCGATTTAGTAGGGAGCTCGGTGTGCTTTGGGATAGTCCGGCAGAAGTCGTAGTGCGCTTGGGAATGGAGCAAGGGTGACGGCGGGGTTAAGGAAAGACCAATGGATGCTGTGGCGCTCTTGGTAAGTCAACAGGGAGCTCATTCTGCTCTGGGGTGGGTGCTCCACTGGTGCTGGTGGTGGCAGCTCCGCAGCTGGCTGGATGTGCGGGCATTGGGCTTTAGTCACAGAGAGAACCGGAATCGTCTGTTCCAGGTAAGAGCTGTGAGAAAGGCCCAGGTTCAGCATCACATCCACTGGACAGGGGGGAAATGGGGGGAAAACAGAGATAAAAAGGAGAAGGGAGGGGGACCGGGGGCAACGGAGGCAAAGATGGGGAAACTAGGGAGAACTGGGGCAAATGAGGAGAAAGAAATGGAGAGTAGCAGTGATTATACCCTTTGCTGGTTTTTTTTCTTAGTTTTCCTTAGTGCTGATGTTATTCACATTTTCTTTCTACTTGTTGTTGGTTTGCTGTCCCTATTTAATAATTTTTTCATTTCCCTAGTAACCATATCTTTTATTCTTTTTTTATGCCTACTTTTATTATTTCCTTTCTTTCCTTAGTGCTCTTTCATTTACTTTTTTTGAATCCATTTTTGTTCTCCATCACTGTGTTTAAATTTTTTGTCTTATTTCCTTTTAAAACTTTGTCTCCTTAGATCCCGTTTGCTGTCTTAATTTTGACATATTTTCAAATTATTTTGTGCATTCCTCTACGCCCTGACTATTTAGATATTCTTTCTACCTTGGCATTTTCTTTTGCTGTGGCTCTTTGTTCTTTCCTCTCTTGTTATTTTGGCTATTGTTCCATTCTTTCCTGTCTTAGTCTCTTGGCTTTAAAAATTTTGTTTCTGTGTCTGCTTTTATCTAGTTTGCTGGTGGTGTTTTTAAGTTTTTTTGTTTGTCCTCTACCTAGTCACTTTTTTTTTTTCCTCTCCTTTGACCCAGCTCTCTACCCTTCTTTTTAATAGTTTCCAGTTTCTTGAGTACCCGGTCACTTTTTGAATTTACTTTTGATGTGCGTCTCTTTTTCAGCCTTTATTTTTTAGGTTTGCTTGTCTTGCCTCATGTGGCTTCTGTGCTTAATTTTATCCCAGCTAACACGTTTATTTGTTATTTCCTTCCCGTGAGTCCTGCAGCCTGTGCTTCTTTTATGATTTTTTTTCCCCCACAACTCTATTAATTTAGATTGCTGTCTCTGTTTTTGAATTTTTTTCCTCTCAATCTCTTGGCTTTAAAAAGCGTTTCTACACCTGTACAGGTAATTTAGTTTGCTGTCTCTTATTTTCAGTTGTCTGATGACCATACCGTAGCTTTTTGCATTTTCAGATTTCCTTCTGTCTCCTTTTGTTCAGCTGACTATCCCTGAGTTTTAATCCTTTCTTGTCTATCACATGCCCCGTCACATTTGACTCTTTTGTCCCTTATTCAGTTTGCGCTCCCTATTTCTTTTTCCATTTTCCTTGCTCTCTGGCTATTTAAATTTTCTTTTAATGTCTCCATTTATCTAGTTCCCTTTCCCTTGTTTTAGTTTTTTCCTGTCCTGTACCATATTGCTTTAAAAATTTTGTTTCTGTTATCATTTACTGAATTTCCTGTCCTAGAAACTTTAGCCCATGGCTTTTTATGTTCCGCTTTGAATCTCCCCCTAACAAGTTTTTGAATTTGCTACCTTGTGGGAGCAGTGCCAATACTACGGAAGATTGATTGAGACTAAAATAGAAGCATGAAGCTAATGTTCAACATGTAAGAATAAACATGATAAAAGACCAGGTGTTCCAAACAAGCCACATGGCAAAATGAAGGTTGAGCATACAAAAAAGCCAGGCTGGAAACCGCCTGGGAGGATGCATGAGAGAGGACGTAACCACAAACAGTCACGAGCGCGGGCACGCCAGAGAAGAATGTTAAAACATCCCCCTTGGCTTTTTAGTTCAGGAATGAGCGCGCTCTGTATAATTGCTTGAAAGAGAGAAGCAAGAGAGCTTCCTTTGCTATGCCGCACATCCATGCCGATTAAAGAATATACCTAGAAAAAGGCTACAAAGTCTGTTTCTTCTTCATCCCTGCAGATAGGTGCCCTGTGTGAGGAAAACCTCCGGGCAAGTTTGCTTTTTATAGTTCTACTAAGGTTTTTGTGGCTACATTCCTTAAATAGGAACACCTGCACCCGTTGAATAGGAAAACTACAGGATCGTTGTAATGGGACAGATGGCTTCGCAAGAGCTAAATTACATTAAAAAGCACCACAACAGGTATTGTGTGCTGCTGGTTACCGTGTAACTAAAACCCATCTAATGTGATCGCTGCTGTTGGTAAAAGAACATCGTAATTGGTTCCCAGTAGATGGCGCACTTGATAGCGCTATGCGGGAGGGTGTAGGGGAATGCTTACAGACACCTAAAGGGCTAGGTTTTGAGATTCCTGATGCTGTTATTGTGACACGGCAGTTCTTATACTCCATGTTGGAGCAGCTCAAACCTTTAGAGGCTATTGTTAGAAAAAGGGAAAAAAAAAAAAAAGAAAAAAGATAGAAACGGGGGCCAAAGGGCCAAAATATATATGATCGAGCTAAAGCTGTCCCAAATAATTCTGAGACTGAAGACCCTTTTGACCCTAGGCTGCTTAGTGCAGAGGGGGAACCAGATTTATACCCTCTATTACCATTACCTCCTCAGCCATTAGAGACACTGCCCCCCCCCCCCCCCGCTGTAATTTTCACCTCCACCGCTGTTACGTTCTATATTGTCTACGGCACCTGCTAATCCCTTTCTGAAGGAGTTATCCGAGATCGAGTCGGCAGCGCAGAAATGTAAAGAAGCAGCTATAAAATGGGCTAATTTTACTTTTGCCTTCCCTGTTAAAAAGAAATAAAACCGGTCCCCAACTAATGAGGGTTTGCCTTACCAGGTTTCTAAAGAGCTTAAAAAAAAAACTATTACAGAAAATGGATTACAAAATACGTTCACCGTAGCATTAATAGAGGCAGTGCAGGTGGCATATGTAATGACACCACGGGATTGGAAAATGTTAACAAAAACAACATTATTTTCGGCACGCCGTGAGGTTTGGCAATTAGAATATTACGACTTAGTAACAGAGCAGGCGATGGATAATTTGGGTGCAGGAATACCAATTCATCAGGGTCTGCGTACAGGCACAGGACAACATATAAGCACACAGGCACAAATAGCCCTGGATAGATGGGCTTTTGAACAAGTCCGGCTGGGTCAGTGAGAAGGAACAAGGAGAGAAGGGATGGAAAGAGTTAACAGGATTCAGGCATGTCCTGCCCTGAGCCTTGAACAAGAGTAAAGAAAGATAACAGGGAAGTAAACATGTGCAGACCATCAGGTATGAGAGAAGCACAAGCCTGCAGGAGAGCAGACAAGGGAGTTAGCAGTAGTGGCGTGTAAACCATGCCTGTACACCAATCATAGCTTACGTAGTGGTGCATGCGCTAATAGAGAAAAGTATATAATGATGGTGTACGAAACAATAAAAGTCTTCGCTTCATCCCCAATCGGAGTCCATGCCCTTCGTCCGCCACAAGTCGGGGTGTCATACAGGATATTTTATGACAATAAGACGAGGTTCTCAGGAGCCCTCTGTGACACTTGAAGATATACTGCAGGGGGCAAAGGCAAGTAGATAACCCTGAAGCCGCTAAAGCTTTGTTATTCCAGTTGGCTTTTGAAAACGCTAACAGTGACTGTCAATCAGCGCTACTACTATTGAAAGGAAAGGCAATGGACGTAGGGGAATATATTAAAGTACGTCAAAACATCGAAACCGAGACTTACAGAGCATCGGTTCTTGCCGCCGCATTATCTCAATTGCATAGTTATCGGAACACTGTTAAATGTTTTAATTGTGGTAAACAAGGACATACAAGCAAGGAGCGTCCTGAAAAGTGGCAGATGCGCAAGAGTAAAAATTTGATAAAACCCACAAAAAGATATTGCCAGACAGTATTAACACTGAAGCCAAGAAAACTCAATAACAACCAAGTGTTATTAAGCAGGTATTCTTTATTGTGGCGCCAGGCAGCACGGGGGTGTTGCCTTTGATGGCGTGGCGACCTGGCTCAGGAACGGCACGGCGGCCTTCCCGGGGCCGCTCGGGCCATTAGCTCACTGACACCAATGTGGTGGACGGCAAATGGTGTTTATTGCTGGGTGATGCGGCGTTATATAGCTTAGGTTTACGACCTCATTTCCGTCCGCTTACATCATAAACTAGGCACTATTGGCTGTCGGGAGGGGGGGGCCCTATGTTTCCGTACAGCACGATATCTTCCGGCCGCCAGACCCTAACTATCTACAGGGGGATAGCTGCTTCTGTACGTGCACGCTCAAGCGTTAGGATTCTTGCCTTATATTTACAGCGTTCATGTTTATTCATTACATTTCTAAGAAAAGGTTGGGTTATTCTAATTATTTCCAGGAATTCATTAACATAAGTTCCTCCCATAGTCCCACCTCAGTCCGCCCAATTTACGCCCCCCCCCTCAGGGGTCGTTGGTGGTCATTGGGGACGAAGGTCCGAGTCTTCCTCACGGTTGAACTTTTGAACTTGTCCTGTGGCGCATGCCCTGTACCATCATGGGTCTCTTCCGAACTGCAGGACCAGCTCTTGCTAGCTGCTCTCCCTATCTCTCCTGCTTAGTCTTCTGTGTTCCTTGAGCCCCACAGTCTGATTGGAGGATTCCACCTGGTGTCCTTCACTTGGCAGATTCTGCTTTGTTCTTATCTTTAGATTGTTTGTTAATTAGTCCGCAATGGATATATGCATAACGATTAGTACAAATCGGCCTCCCTCCCTATCTCTAAAGGCTGGTCAGCAGCACTTTTCTAAAAGTCAGTTAGCCATTCTTTATTACACGGCAAGGCACAACGAACAGCTTGACCGTGTGTCGGAATGCGATCGCTCCGCAATCGACGAGACAAAATTTCCCGTCCGGTACGATATATCGTTACCCCGATGACAATCTTGTCTGTGCAAAAAACCGAAGGATACTTGAAAAACATCCTGCAGCATATGTCAGATGAATTAAAGTCTCACGGATTGCAAATCGCTGATGAAAAAGTACAAACTCTGCCACCGTGGAAATAGCCGGTGTGTATTTTATCGGAACAACGTACTAAAACTTACAAGACAAAGTAGACCTTGAACGACTTACAGAAGTTTTGAGGAGACACCAATTGGTTACGCCCTCGGCCGGGTATTTCTAATCGGGAAGTGTCATTCATTTGCACCTTTGAATGGGGATAGCAACTTTACCTCAGGATGCTGCTTGTCAGCAGAAGCAAAGAAAGAATTGGACCCTGTAGCACAAAAATTATCTGAGGTTCAAGCAGACAGAATTTGACCAGAATTACCCGTGGGTCTTTTCATCCTCAGAACCGAACGTCAACCCATCGGGTCAGTGGGTCAGTTGTCGGTAGACAATAAGCGAGTTTTTTGACCTAGAACAGTTGTTTTTTACCAAATGAGCTTAACAAAATCATAACCCCTTATTTAGAACTTGTCATATGGTTAATTACGAAAGGGCGTCATTGTATTCGGACACAGACAGGATACGATCCCGAAATCCTTTATCTGCCTTTACGAGCGCAAGAATATTGCCGGCAGAAACACGACCGCCGCAGAAAGGCATTTTTCAATTTCAGAGAAACAATCGCATCGTCCAGAGGTTACATACAGGGGCCCCAGTGCAAATGACCGACAGAACTGTCCCACCGAATCGATCACGTGGGGGAGAGGGGTACGCGCACGTTCTTCTTCCGTCAGGACCGCAACGGTTTCCGGCACGATATATCAAGCCTTATCGTGAGCTGCAAAGATGTGACCTGGAATCCAGCGCCTCAGATGGAGAAGTTGAACCCAAATGAAAATAAGAGACCACGGAAATGAGAGAGAACAACAAAAGATGATCCTGTCGCCCGGGGAAAACTGAAACAACTACAACATAGCACAAGTACAACGACAGCATCTGCGGGTGCATCGCCTACGCCAGCAAACACCTTTTTGGCGTACTTAGCCGTCATCGCCAGGAACAGTACGGTAAGGACGTATACTTATTCTTTACACGATAAGTCATCCTAGTCGCGCTCGACATTTGTATCGGGCACATGTCTCGGACCCCTCACCGCCATTTAAATGAAATACCTGGTGGGATCCGGAAATTCCTATTTCAGATAACGATTCAAAATGGACGGAGGGAACCTGGATTCCCCCTTCAGGGCCTTTAATGGAAGGCAGAGATGGGGTACGAAGTAACGACACCCATCAGTATCATACCGGGTTATCACCCATTTGCACGTCAAACGAGCCAATACAGAATTGCCTTAATACGGGAGAAAAATTTCATCTTTCAACATGGGAAAATAGACAAGGAGCAACTAGCCATTTAACATTCATCTCTGCTCCCGGAATAGCCGACGCGGTCGTCAGTCAAAACGCAACCACGATTCCCCCTGTTAACTTACCTTTATGTAAGATCCCCAGAGATATGACAAAGGATGTAACAAATCTTAATCGGACACCTCATAGCCTACCAAAAACCTGTGCTACAAAACACAACCAATTTAATATTTTGGGACCTGGGTCCCCACGGACACCTCATAACTAATTCCTCGAAGGACGTAAATTGTTCTGCACTAACTAATGAGTCGAAGCGGTCAGAAGGAGGTCTTTCAGGATCCGTGCTACAGGCTCAGTTTAAGGAGAGTTTTAGTTCAAATTTTGCAAAGCTTTGCCGATCGGCCTCGCCGTTTAGACTCAGACACGTAGCACGTGGAGTCTATTCAAAAAATAATAATTAATATTCTTTACAGTTGACCAATTTTCGTAATGACTCTTATTATTTGTACCTCACATCCTTACGCTTTTGTGGCTGCATCTCAGATTAATATTTCCAAAAACAAGTCATACCTTTGAACTCACCTTACAGAACTCATATCACTTCAGTTGCATTACACACACAAAAATCTCTAAATTAAATATATCCGCCACAATACCAATGAGACGAGAAGCCGAGATACGTCTTCTCATAAATGCGACTCGACAACGGGTAGGGGATTCTGGCCTAAGTCGGTTAGCAAAGGCACTTAAACAACCTCAACAACGAAGAAAACTCTGTATAGGACGGGTCATCGCTTTTATAATACTTGTAATCAATATCTTAGCTACCACAGCTATTACCGCTACAGCATTAGCAGAGTCTGTGCACACCGCACGCAAAGTAGCGGGAACATTGAGTAACATAAGCCAAGAATTAACTACACAAGCAAATATCGATTGGCAAATTTTAACGCGCTTAGACGCATCGAAAGCGGCAGTGATACAGTTAGGCGATAGGCGAAATGCAACGGCTAATCGAATGAAATTACAAATGCGACTGGGAATGTAAAGAAAAAAATTATGCGTTACTCCATTAGTATGGAACGATAGCGTGTATACGTGGGATCATATTAAACAGCACATTCAAGATGCTTTTTCGACTAACATAGAT
Organism: Leptosomus discolor; assembly: GCF_034619465.1. Classification (NCBI taxonomy): domain Eukaryota; kingdom Metazoa; phylum Chordata; class Aves; order Leptosomiformes; family Leptosomidae; genus Leptosomus; species Leptosomus discolor. Next base: position 445,680 of record NW_028237839.1, on the reverse strand, counting down.
GGCACAGTTCAAGATTTGACCCACGCTTTGCAAGGACAAGTGGCAGCGCTTACAAGATTTAGCACATAAAAGCATAACGGATGACATCTCTGATAGCATGACGCGGCCGAAGCCCCCCAGAAAAATCGGTTTACCAGATTAAATTTACGAATTTGGGCAATTATTGGTCTCGGCCACACTTGTGTCCTTTTTATACTTGTAGCGCTCAGAATCATCTGGGGAACCATACAAGATCCCAGAAGAACGGAAGTCGAGGTTCCTTGCCGCTCTTGCCGTGAACCCGATGTTCCAAAACAAAGAGGGGGAGATGTGAGAGCGGTGCCATACGGACGAACGACCAAGACTAAAAGAGAAGCACGAGGCTAATACTCAATACGTAAGAATAAACACAAAAGACCAGGTGTTCTCAATAACTCTCCACACAGGAGAACGAGACTTGAGCGCATGAAAAGGTCAGGCTGGAAAACCCCCCAGGATCGTGCATGAGAAAAGACATGGCTGAAAAGAGTCACGAGCGTGGGTGTGCCAGAGAAGAATGTAAAACATCCTGCTTGGCTTTATAGTTCGGGCATGAGAGACCTCTATGTAATTGCTTGAAAAAGAGAAGCGAGAGAGCTTCCTTTGCTATGCCGCATGCCCGTGCCAATTACAGAATATAACTAGAAAAAGGCTACGAAGTTGGAGTCTCCTTCATCGCCGCTCTGCCCCCATTCTGCTCCCTTTCTGTTTGTTACTCCAGTCATCTTACATTCTCTAGTTTTGAATTCTTTGCCAGGTTTGTCGCTTTTCAATTTGTCTATGCCGATATCCAGCTGTCTTTTTTAAAAAAAATTCTTTCTGCTTTCTTCCTCTTTTACAGTTTTCTCTGCATCTCCCTCTATCTGGTTCCCTATTGTAGTAAAATCCACAAACCCCCATCCACTCTCTTCTCCTGGCTGCGAGCACCTTGCTCTCTCCGTTCCTCTCTATCGCACCTCTCCATCCTCCTCCTTGCCGAGCTCCGTTTCTCCCTCGACACCCTCGTGCGGTTCCCCGTCCCTGTCTCGTTCCCGGTATCCCATTTCCCAGCTCCCCGTCCCACACCTCTACCTTTCCTCTGGCCTGCTTCCTGCTTTCCTCATTTTTCTTTGCCTGCTGCCGGCAGGCATCAATCCTCGTAGCGAACTCACCGCCGGGACTTCCGAAGGGCACGAAGGCACAAACCGTCGCCACCTTCTTTGCAATCCCAGATGCGTTTCCGGCCGCTGGGCCACAGAGGAGGGGTCGATGTGCCGTGGGCCCAGGGTGTTCTGTTCCCTATGGGCTCTAGCCGGGGTCCATCCCCACCGCAGTTCTCTAGATCTCTGCCTGCCTCCTTGCCTGTCCTTGCCTTCATCTCCTTTTCAGGCTGTCTGTTTCCCCAAAGCTTTTTCCTCTTCTGCTAACATTGCCCTGTCAACTGTCACCTTCTACCTTTTCTTTCTATGTCTTTCCTTTTCTATCTGCCCACCGGCTCTTATTTCATTCTTCCTTGTTGCATGTGAAAACAGCATTTCTAGGTCTCTGTCTAAATTTTCTTTTAGTGTCTCTATTTATCCAAGTCCCTGCTGGTTTTTTTTTGTCTTCCTGCCTATCCTCATCTTCATCACCTTTTACATTTTGTTTTAATATCTTCATTGATGTAGTTTGCTGACCCTATTTCCCTCCTTCCTTTTTAACATTTCCTTCTTATCTACCTATTTTGGTTTCCCTTTGTTACCATTGTGGATTTTTTTTAACTGGTAAAGTAAAAGCACATGCTTTTTGATAATAATATTGCTGTTATAATCAACGAGTGACTTTTCTCCATAGCTTAGTAAGGCATCTATGTTTTTCTACCTACACCCCAGGAAAATGAAGTTGAATTCCCTACCTGGTCACGTTGCCGATGTAACGGATGTAGCCACAGTAAAAGAGCTGGAATAGTAACTTCTAGTCCAGGTGGCTTTCTCTATTCAGTGCTTTGTATCCTGTAAACTGAAAGCAGATGAGAAAAGTCCCTGCTGCTCCTCTGGGTGCCTTTATGTGTTGTGGTGGTAGACCCTGCCTCTTTCCCAGGGGATTGTGGGAAGGGTGGTGGGCGGGTCCTGGAGTATATGAGCCTCGGGCTCTGCTCAGGGAGCTCATTCTGCTCTGGGGCTTCTTTGGTATCAGTGTTCTGCCAAGCCTTCAGTTATTAGCAGTTTTTGAACTGCCTAAGCTATTTTTGGCAGATATGCTTTGACACTTAAAGAAACAGAGGGCTCTCTTTGAGGTAGGAGCTTCTGGACTGGTTGAAGTTCAGCTGCATTTATCTTACAAAGTATGCTTATATACAAATTTTCTTTTTTTAGGTCAAAAATTTTGTTCTGGGCCGGTAAAAGTAGCATGCTTTTTCTTTTGATCTATGTCTATTGTGTTTGTTCGGAACTCCTAGCTATTGAAATGGAACTAGTTTTAGTGTATACTGAGTTAATTGTTACTATTTCCCTAAATAGGACCGATGGTGAGGTTAACTAGCAGGGACTAGGGCAAATATATGGCACGCAGTGACGAGATACTGAATTACATGATTTCTCACAAGCGCAACAGCAATCTCTTGTCTTTCGGTATTTTAGGTGTCGTAAGCAACGATGTCTCTGGCATCCAATGCTGGAATTGCTGCAGGTGAGCAGAAGGCCGAATTCTATTTGAGTAGGAGGGTGTAGTAGAAGAGGTGTGTATCGATGCTTACTGCTGGTACTGGTTTTATGCAGATGAAGATGAGCCTGGCAGCTACAGGAACATCCTGGCTAGCTGATGCGGTATTTTGTCGAGGACGGATTCAGAGCCTTGGCCGTCTAAAAGCTAAGCGGAGCGATGGGTGTTTGGGAGGGTGTTCTGGGAGGTGGGGACAAGGTTGGGAGTTGTAGGGAGAGGTTTTAAAAAATAGCATAGTGGGGAGAGGGCTGTCCAGGAATAGGTCTCCAGAGCAGCACGGGCAGGGCAGTTTCAGCCTGTCTCTGTGGTGTTATGTAGTCTGTCTAGTCTGTTCACTGTGTGTTGCAGATTTCTCAGGTCTCCATGTCCTCGTTCCATTTTGCGCTCGAAGAGCAAGCCAGACATCTCGGACGCCATCCCTGTGGTCTCGAATACCTGTACCAGTTGGCGTAGCGCCGGTCAGGTGTTTTGTTGTCTTGCATGACGAGCTTGAAGCGTGGATCCATCTTGCATCCCAAAAGTTCCGGGCGTTTACTCATTTGCGGCGTCCCTCCGGGCCGCATCGGCGGCTCTGCTCGCTAGCTGTCCGTTTTCAGGGACTGAGACTTCTTCCTTGTATCCTTATGTTCATAAATCTTGAAGCCAGCCTTCTTGCCCATCAGTCGTCTCAGTTTTGACCGTAACTTCTTGAAACAGGCCGTTACCTTCAAGCTTTTTTTGTGGGGCTGCCGTAGAACCTCCTCGCCTTGCGTTGCGACTCCGTAGGTCTTCTTGCCCGACAGCTTGTCTCATTCGGGTGTCATCCTTCTCGCCGGGAGTTTTCTCTCCTCTTTGAGTCGTCTTGTTCGCAGTGTTCTGTGTAGCGTTGCTCGCTGGGTGTGTGCGTGTGGCTTGGAGCTGCTCTGCCCGGGGCTGTAGAGTCAGGGGTAGGTGGTATAGTGATAAGCATCTCTGGTTAATGTGTTGAGGATATGCCTAGACCATTTAGGCAACGGTTGTACAGTCTTCTCGGGTTGAGTAGCCATTGGCAGGCTGTGCGGCCAGTCGTTTTGGGAGTGTTTCATGGAGAGGCTGGGAGCCTTCTGGGAGGGGCTGTTCAGCAGTAGTGAAGCAGAGTGCATCTCATGGGTGTTAAGGCCTCTAGGTGGTATTCTGAAATGGAGACAAGAGCTCTGGAATTGTAAAGCTATCAATCAGCACCTGGGTGACTCTTGTTACTATTTTTTTTTTCAGATGCAGAGGGACAAGGTGCGCTTTGAAGAGCGACAGAGGAGGCGAGCGAAGCACTATAAGAAGGTGAGTCGGTGCTTGGTTTGGGAGGGAAGTTGTGACCAGTGGCTGTTTGACTACATTATCTTTTGGTCATTTTTTGTACTTTAAAGGTACGATGCGATGAGCAAAGCGGGATACAGGCACCAGTCGTGACTCGGGCAAGGTGTTGTATTGCCAGTGAAGTTTTAAGCACCCCTTGTTTGTTTTACACGTGGTACCTGAGTCTCAATGCAGCTATCTGAAATGACAGACGCAGGACAGGGGAGCGGGTAAGGTAAAGCAGAAGGAGCTAGGCATTGCTGTGGGCACGAGTTGGTCTCAGGCAGTATCTCAGCACGTGTCTTTTGCCTTGTGTTTGGCAGGTGCCCCACACAGGCTTGGAGGAACGAAGCCTCATGCTGACGAGCCGTCCGAGAAGGTGAGGTGTTAGCGTGCCGGGTCAGCGTCTAAGAGCCAAGTATTCCACGGCAACTTGGTTAAGCGCTTACCTTTGTTTTTGCAGGTGCCGTGCCGGCTGCCTTTGGAGTCGGACGAGCATTTGAGGTGAGCTGGGGATTCGCGAGGAAGATCCTGGGGCCGGTGACCTCTCACAAGCGGAACAGTAATTTTGTTTCTTGGTATCTCAGGTGGGGTGAGCGATGATGGCCGTAGCTCCTGGCTTTGGAACCGATGAGGAGCAGACGAGGAGTAGAATGACACGGCCCTTTCGGGGCTGTGCGTGTGTTGTGGCAGAAGCTGGCATTGACTGGTGCGGTGCTGTCTACCAACACTGTTTTCTTGTTCAGATTTTGCAGACGGGGAAGAGGAATTAGGAGTCTGTGGGAGCATCCCATTTGGCCGACGTGTTTCTTTTGCTGAGGATGAATTTGTTCCCCCGGCCCCCTGCAAGCTAAGTTGTGTGACAGGTGTTGGAGGGAGGGGGGTGAGACTGGGGGAAGATAACTTTGAAAATTTTGGGAAGAGGATTTTAAAGTTAGCTTAGGGGCAAGGGCTGTCCAGGGTCAGTTCTCGTTGGGCGGGTAAAGGAGCGGGTTACTTCTTGGCACCAGTTTAGCACGGGCAGGGCAGTTCCAGCCTGTCTCTGTGGTGTTATGTAGTCTGTCTAGTCTGTTTACTGTGTGTTGGAGATTTCTCAGGTCTCGATGTCCTCATTCCTCTTTGCGCTTGAGAGCAAGCCAGACATCTCGGGCACCATTCCTGTGGTATTGAATGCCTGTACTAGTTGGCGTAGTGCCAGTCGGGCATTTCTTTGTCTTGCATGCCAAGCTTCAAGCGTAGATCTATCTTGCATCTCGGAAGTTCCCAGGCAGTCCTCATTTGCGGCGTCACTCCGGGCCGCGTTGGCGGCTCTGCTCACTAGCTGTTCATTTCCACAGACTGAGTCTTCTTCCCTGCATCTGTACGTTCATAGGTCTTGAGGTCTGCTTTCTTGTGCATCAGTCATCTCGGTTTTGACCATAATTTCTTGAAATGGGCCATTACATTCGAGGCTTTTTTTGTGGGGCTTCCCTAGAACCTCCTCGCCTTGCGTTACGGCTCTGTAGGTTGTCTTGCCCGACACCTTATGTCATTCGGGTGTCATCCTTCTTGACGAGAGTTTTATCTCCACTTTGAGTCGTCTTGTTTGCAGAGTTCTGTGTAGCGTTGCTCTCAGTGTGTGTGTGTGGCTTGGAGCTGCTCTGCCCAGGGCTGTAGAGTCAGGGGTAGGTGGTATAGCGATAAGCATTTCTGGTTAATGTGTTGATGATATGCCTAGACTGTTTAGGCAATGGTTTTCCAGTCATCTCTGGTTGAGTAGCCATTGGCAGGCTGTGCGGCCAGTCATTTTGGGAGTGTTTCATGGAGAGGATGGGAGCCTTCTGAGAGGGGCTGTTCAGCAGTAGTGAAGCAGAGCGCATCTCAAAGGTTTTATGGGTTGTATGTTTGAGCTGCAAAGCTCGGTGTGTTGTTTTGAATGGCAGGCTGCCCTTGGCCTCTAGGTTGCACCCTGAAATGGGGACAACCTCTCTGGAACTGTGAAGCTAGTTAAATAAGTCGCCCAGGTGCTGATAACAATTTTTTTTTTTTTCTGAGAAGCAGGGGGATAAGAGGCACTTTGAAGAGTGACAAAGGAGGCAAGTGGAGCCCTGTAAGAAGGTGAGTCAGTGCAGGGTGTTGGAGGGAAGTTGTGACCGGTGGTGACGTGACTACGTCGTGGCTTGTTTTCTTTTTTCGAATTTGAAGGCGCCCAGTGATGCGCAAAGGGGGATGGTGGTGCCGGTGCTGAATCTGGCAAGGTGAGCCATGGCTAGTGGGCTGAAGTAGTGGCTATTTTTCAGTCCTTGTATTGCCAATGAAGTTTTAAACATCCCTTCTTATTTGTGTTTTACAGGTGGTATGTGAGCCTCATTGTGGCAGCCCAAAATGACAGAGGCCACACCGGGGAGTGGGCAAGGTATAGGAGCGAAAACTAGGCATCGCTGCGGGGAGGCATTGGTTTTGGGCAGTAACTCAACATGTGTCTTTTGCCTTGTTTTTCATAGGTGCCAGACACGGGCTGGGAGTGATGAAGCCTCATGTTGATGAGCAATTGGAGAAGGTGAGGCTGTTCTGGGCTGCCTCGGTGGCTATGAGCCAAGTGTTACCTGGCAGCTTATTTAAGCACTTACCTTTTCTTTTGCAGGTGATGTGCAGGCTGCTTCTGGAATAGGATGAAAGTTTGAGGTGAGCCGGGGGGGCAGGAGGATCATGGAGCCGGTGACTTGTCACAAGCACAACAGTGATTTTTGTTTCTTGGTATCTCAGGTGCGGCGAGCAATGAGGGCCATAGCACCCAACTCTGGAACCGGTGCAGGGCAGGTGAGGAGTGGAATGCCTCGGCCCTTCTTGGGGGTGGTTGGGTGCATGTGTTGTGTCAGAGGTTGGAACTGAGTGGTGCGGTGCTGTCTGCCAGCAATATTTTGTTATTTTCTTTGGATTTGACAGACAACAAAGAGGTATTTGGAGACAGTGGGAGCATCCCGTTTGGCCTACGTGTTTTTATTGCTGAGGATGGATTTGCGCCCCCCGGCCCTCTGCAAGCTAAGTTTTGGGACGTGTGTTTGGAGGGAGGGGGTAGGGACTAGGGGGAGATAACTTTGGGAATGTCGGGGAGGGAATATTAAATTTAGCTTAGGGGAGAGGGATATCCAGGGTCAGTTTTCCTTGGGCGGGTAAAGGAGCGGGTTACTTTTTGGCACCAGAGTAGCACGGGCAGGGCAGTTCCAGCCTGTCTCTGTGGTGTTATGTAGTCTATCTAGTCTGTTTACTGTGTATTGCGGATTTCTGAGGTCTTGATGTCCTCATTCCTCTTTGCACTCGAGAGCAAGCCAGATGTCTCGGGCGCCATGCCTGCGGTCTCAAATGCCCGTACTGGTTGGCGTAGTGCCAGTGGGGCATTTCTTCTTTCTGCGTGAGGAGCTTAAAGCGTGGATTGGTCTCGCATCTTGCAAGTTCTGGCCATTACTCATTGGTGGCGTCACTCCGTGCTGTGTCAGCAGCTCTGCTTGCTAGCTGTCCATTTTCAGGGACTGAGACTTCTTCCCTGCATCCTTATGTTCATAGCTCTTGAGGCCAGCCTTGTTGCGCGTTAGTCATCTCGGTTTTGACCCGTAACTTCTTGAAATGGTTGTTACGTTCGAGGCTTTTTTTGTGGGGCTGCCCTAGAACCTCTTCGCTTTGTGTTGCGGCTCTGTAGGTCTTTTAGCCCAACACCTTGTGTCGTTCGGGTGTCATCCTTCTCGTCGAGAGTTTTCTCTCCTTTTTGAGTCACCTTGTTTGCACAGTTATGTGTAGCGTTGCTCTCTGAGCGCGTATGTGTGGCTTGGAGCTGCTCTGCCTGGGGCTGTAGAGTCAGGGGTAGGTGGTATAGCAATAAGCATCTCTGGTTAATGTCTTGATGATATGCATAGACTGTTTAGGCAATGACTGTGCAGTTGTCTCTGGTTGAGTAGCAGTTGGGAGGCTGTGCAGCCAGTCATTTTGGGAGTGTTTCATGGAGAGGCTGGGAGACTTCTGGGAGGAGCTGTTCAGCAGTAGTGAAGCAGAATGAATCTCAGCGGTCTTAAGGGATGTGTGTTTGAGCTGCAAAGCTCGGTGTGTTGTTTTGAATGGCAGGCTGCCCTTGGCCTCTAGGTTGTACTGTGAAATGGGGACGACATCTCTGGAATTGTGAAGCTACTTAAGCAAGTCACCCAGGTGCTGAGAATTTTTTTCAGATGCAGAGGGACAAGATGTGCTTTGAAGAGCAATAGAGGAGGCGGGTGGAGCCCTGTAAGAAGGTGAGACGGTGCAGGGTGTTGGAGGGAAGTCGTGACCGGTGGCTACATGACTACATCATGGCTTGTTTTCTTTTTTTAATTTCAAGGGTCTCAGCAATGTGCAAAGTGGGATGTTGGTGCCGGTGCTGACTCTGGCAAGGTGAGCCATGGCTAGTGGGCTGAAGTAGCAGTTATTTTTTCAGTTGTCATATTGTCGGTGAAGTTTTAAGCATCCCTTCTTTTTTGTGTTTTACCGGTGGTACCTGAGCCTCATTGCGGCAGCCCAAGATGACAGAGGCCGCACTGGGCAGCGGGCAAGGTAAAGAAGTGGGGTGTAGACATCGGTGCAAGCAGTCTTTGGTTTTGGACAGTATCTCAGCACGCGTTTTTTGCCTTGTTCTTTGCAAGTACCACACACAGGCTTGGATGAAAAAAGCTGCACGCTGATGAGGCGTCCGAAAGGGTGAAGCTGAGTGTTGGGTCAGTGGCTAAGCATCAAGTATTAAATGGCAGCTTGGTTAAGCACTTACCTTTTTGTTTCGCAGGTGACATGCAGGCTACTTCTGGAATAGGATGAAAGTTTGAGGTGAGCTGGGTGTTAGTGAGGAGGATCACGGAGCCTGTGACTTCTCACAAGCGTAATAGTAACTTTGTTTCTTGGTATCTCAGGTGTGGTGAGCGATGATGGCTGCAGTGCCCAGCTTTTGAACCGGTGCAGGGCAGGTGAGGAGTGGAATGGCACGGCCCTTCTTGGGGGTTGGAGTGGTTTGGTGGGGGTGGGGATGTTGCGGCAGAGGTTGGAATTGAGCGGTGCGGTGCTGTCTGCCAGTAATATTTGGGTTTTTCTTTAGATTTTACAGACGAGTAAGAGGAATTTGGAGACCATGGGAGCGTCCTGTTTGGCCATCGTGTTTCTTTTGCTGAGGATGGATTTGCACCCCTGGCCCTCTGTAAGCTAAGTTTTGGGATGTGTGTTTGAAGGGAGGGGGGTGGGACTGAGGGGGAGAGAAATGTGGGAATTTTGGGGAGGGGATTTTAAAGTTAGCTTAGGGGAGAGGGCTGTCCAGGGTCAGTTGTACTCGGGTGGATAAAGGAGCGGGTTACTTTTTGGCACCGGAGTAGCACGGGCAGGGCAGTTCCAGCCTGTCTCTGTGGTGTTCTGTAGTTTGTCTAGTCCGTTCAGTGTCTCACAGATTTCTGAGGTCTCAATGTCGTCATTCCTCTTTGCGCTCGAGGGCAAGCCAGACATCTCGGGCGCCATCCCTGTGGTCTCGAATGCCTGTACTGGTTGGTGTAGTGCCACGCGGGCATTTCTTTTTTCTTTGCGTGACGAGCTTCTAGCGTGAATCAGTCTTGCATCTCAGAAGTTTCCGGGCCGTCCTTGTTTGTGGTATGGTTCTGGGCTGCACCAGCAGCTCTGCTTGCTAGCTGTCCGTTTTCAATATACTGAAAATTCTTCCCTGCATCCTTGTGTTCATAGGTCTTGAAGGCAGGCTTCCTGCGCATCAGTCATCTCTGTTTTGACCGTAACTTCTCAGAACGGGTCATTAGGTTCGTGCCATTTTTTTTTCTGGGCCTGCCATAGAACCCCTCGCCTTGCATTACGGCTCTGTATGTCATCTTGCCCGACAGCGCAACTCAATCGGGAGTCATTCTTCTTGCTGAGAATTTTCCCTCCTCTTTGAGTTGCCTTGTTTGCCCAAACTCTCTTGGTTGCAGAGTTGTGTAGCGTTGCTCTCTGAGAATGTGTGTGTGTGTGTGTGTGTGTGGGGGGGGGGGGCTTGGAGCTGCTCTGCCCAGGGCTGTAGAGTCAGGGGTAGGTGTTATAGTGATAAGCATCTCTGGTTAATGTCTTGATGATATGCATAGACTGTTTAGGCAACGTTTGTACAGTCATCTCTGGTTGAGTAGCTGTTGGCAGGCTATGCGGCCAGTCATTTTGAGAGTGTTTCATGGAGAGGATGGGAGCCTTCTGGGGAGGGGCTATTGAGCGGGAGTGAAGCAGATTGCATCTCAAAGGTGTAAAGGATTGTGTCTGTGGGCCACGAGGCTTGGTGTGTTGTTTTGAATGGCAGGCTGCCCTTTGCCTCTAGGTGCTACTCTGCAATGGAGGCGAGAGCTCTGGAATTGTGAAGCTATTGATCAGCACCTGGGTGCCCCATGTAACAAGTTTTGGTTGGGATTTTTGTTTTTCCAGATGCAGAGGGACAATATGCGCTTTGAAGAGTAACAGAGGAGGTGAGCAGACCATAGTGAGCAGCTGATCAGAGCCTTGTAAGAAGGTGAGTCAGTGCAGGGTGTCGGAGGGAAGTTGTGACCGGTGGTGATGTGACTACATCATGGGTTGTGTGGGGTTTTTTTTTCTGATTTGAAGATGCCCAGTGTTGTGCAAAGCGGGATGTTGGTGCCGGTGCTGACTCTGGCAAGGTGAGCCATGGCTAGTGGGCTGAAGTAGCGGTTATTTTACAGTTGTCGTATTGTCGGTGAAGTTTTAAGCATGCCTTCTTGTTTGTGTTTTACAGGTGGTACGCAAGCCTCATTGCAGCAGCCTAAAATGACAGAGGCTGGACAGGGGAGCAGGCAAGGTATAGGAGGCGGGATGTACGCATCGCTGCGGGCAGGCATTGGTTTTGGGGTGTAACTCAAGATGTGTCTTCTGCTTTGTTTTTCACAGGTGCCACACACGGGCTGGGAGTGACGAAGCCTCATGTTGATGAGCAATTGGAGAAGGTGAGGCTGTTGTGGGCTGCCTCGGTGGCTATGAGCCAAGTGTTACCTGGCAGCTTGTTTAAGCACTTACCTTTTCTTTTGCAGGTGACGTGCAGGCTGCTTCTGGAATAGGATGAAAGTTTGAGGTGAGCCGGGGGGCAGGAGGAGGAGGAGGATCACGGAGCCGGTGACTTATCACAAGCGCAACAGTGATTTTTGTTTCTTGGTATCTCAGGTGCGGCGAGCAATGAGGGCCACAGCACCCAACTCTGGAATCGGTGCAGGGCAGGTGAGGAGTGGAACGCCTCGGCCCTTCTTGGGGGTGGTTGGGTGCGTGTGTTGTGGCAGAGGTTGGAACTGAGCGCTGCGGTGCTGTCTGCCAGCAATATTTTGTTGTTTTCTTTGGATTTGACAGACAACAAAGAGGAGTTTGGAGACAGTGGGAGGATCCCGTTTGGCCATTGTGTTTCTTTTGCTGAGGATGGATTTGCGCCCCCCGGCCCTCTGCAAGCTGAGTTTTGGGATGTGTATTTGAAGGGAGGGGGGTGGGACTGGGGGGGAGATAAATTTGGGAATTTTGGGGAGGTGATTTTAAAGTTATCTTAGGGGAGAGGGCTGTCCAGGGTCAGTTCTGCTTGGCCGGGCAAAGGAACGAGTCTCAACCGTGATCTAAGATTGTGTAGCATTCTATGGCTCTGTATCACGCTGTCTTGACTGTGATTCAAGACTGTGTCGTGATGTTTGGTTCTGTATTGCGTCGAGTCTTGCGTCACACTGTATTGCTCCATATTGCGCCGGGTCTCGACTGTGGTGTGAGACTGCGTCGCACTCTATGGCTCCGCGTTGCCAGGGTCTCAAGCGTGGTGTGAGACTGCGTCACACCATATGGGTCCGCATTGTGCTAGGTCTTGTGTTGCACCATACAGCTTCATATTGTGCTGGGTCTTGACTGTGATGTAAGACTGCGTAGTATTCTATGGCTCCGTATTGCCCTGTGTCTTGACTGTGATTCAAGACTGCTCGCCCTGTTTGGCTCCTTATTGTGTTGGGTCTTGCGTCACACTGTATTGCTCCATATTGCTCTGGGTCTGGAGTGTGATGTGAGACTGCGTTGCACCATATAGCTCTGTATTGCGCTGGGTCTTGCATAGCACTGTGTTGCTCCATATTGCTCTGGGTCTGGAGTGTGATGTGAGACTGCGTCGCACCGTATAGCTCTGTATTGTGCTGGGTATGGTGTCGCACTATATGGGTCTGTATTATGCTTGGTCTCAACTGTGATCTATGACTGCCTAGTATTCTACGGCTCTGTATTGCATTGGGTCTTGCGTCGCACTGTATGGCTCCGCATTGCCCCAGGTCTCGAGCATGATGTGAGACTGTGTCACACGATATGGCTCCGCATTGCCCCGGGTCTCGAGCGTGGTGTGAGACTGCGTCACACCATATGGGTCCGCATTGTGCTAGGTCTTGTGTTGCACCATACAGCTTCATATTGTGCTGGGTCTTGACTGTGATGTAAGACTGCGTAGTATTCTATGGCTCCGTATTGCCCTGTGTCTTGACTGTGATTCAAGACTGCTCGCCCTGTTTGGCTCCTTATTGTGTTGGGTCTTGCGTCACACTGTATTGCTCCATATTGCTCTGGGTCTGGAGTGTGATGTGAGACTGCGTCGCACCGTATAGCTCTGTATTGTGCTGGGTATGGTGTCGCACTATATGGGTCTGTATTATGCTTGGTCTCAACTGTGATCTATGACTGCCTAGTATTCTACGGCTCTGTATTGCATTGGGTCTTGCGTCGCACTGTATGGCTCCGCATTGCCCCAGGTCTCGAGCATGATGTGAGACTGTGTCACACGATATGGCTCCGCATTGCCCTGGGTCTCGAGCGTGATGTGAGTTTTCCTGTGCTTCCCATTATGAAGGCTGACATTTTGGCCTCGAGTGGAGCGGTGATGTTGTTTGGAGGATCCTAGTGACTCAATTCGTGGGCTGTTTCTGGAATTGGGGGAAAATATGCTATTCTAGCACATCACTGGTGAAGCAGAGATGTTTGGAGGAGGGGAGCAATGAATGGGAGTTGAATGAATGGATGGATGGATGGGAGTTGAATGGATGGATGGATGGGAGTTGAATGAATGGATGGATGGATGGATGGATGGGAGTTGGATGGATGGATGGGAGTTGGATGGATGGATGGGAGTTATTGTGACTAAACTTATGTGTGTGTGAATGTGGTTTGTTGTTTGTGGTTTCTTTCTTTTTTTTTTTTTTTTTAATTTCAGGTAGGATATGATGTTGACAGTAAGGTATTGATTTGAGATTACCGGAACATAAAAACCAAACCAGCTGGGGCTTTTTTGTTTTGTTTTTCTTTCCCTGGCTGGGTGTTTGTTTTTTTTTTTTTCCCTGGTCCTCATTGCTCTGTGGGGTGCCATCAGTTGCCAAAGTTTGGGTGGTGAAGGGTCTAGGGCCAGGGTTTTCACACAAAAGGCCATTTTGTAGTTTCCCGGCAACGCCATTCTCAGTGAGCTGCAGAGACGGGGTGATGGCCCGTGGTGCTGGGCGAAGGGATTAGCAGAGAGGGGAGGGTTGGTTTGTCAGGTAGGTGAGCGAGTGTTGTGCTTGTGCATGGCTTTGTATTGTTGTGTGTTAGTATGTAATAGTTGTTAGCATGTTGCATATGGAGGTGAGATTTTTTTTTTTCCAGGCATTGTATTAAAAAAAAAAAAAATTCAACGAACCACAACTTGGAATAAAAAAAAACCCAGTCAGGGTTTTTTTTTCTTTCCCCCGGCTGGGTTTTTTTTTCCCCGGTCCCGGTTGGTCCGCACGGCGACAATCATCGCCAAAGTTTGGGTGGCGGAGGGCCTAGGGCTGGGGTTTTCGCAGGCAGGGCGATTTTGGAGGCCTCCGGGAACCCCGTTCCCGAGGAGAGCCACAGAGACGGGTCGGCAGGCAGCAGAGAGAGGGAGGGTTGGTTTGTCGGGTAGGTGAGTGAGTGCTGTGCATGTGTGTGGGTTTGTATGGCTGTGTGTTAGTATGTAATAGTTGTTAGTGTGTTGTATATGGAGTTGAGATTTTTTTTTCTTTTCCAGGCATTATATTTAAAAAATAAAAATAAATAAATCAACCAACCACAACTTAGAATAAAAAAAAAACCAGTCAGGGGATTTTTTTTTTTCCCCCCAGCTGGGTTTTTTTTTCCCCCTGGTCCCGGTCAGTCCGCATGGCGACAATCATCGCCGAAGTTTGGGCGGAGGAGGGCCTAGGGCTGGGGTTTTCTCAGGCAGGGTGATTTTGGAGGCCTCCGGGAACGCTGTTCCTGAGGAGAGCCGGTCTGGAATGTGGCTATTTCTGGGTTATTGCAGAGTGCTATGTTTAGGTGAGTGTCTAAGGAAGACAATTGACGATCCTGCAAGAAGAAGGTACAGTGAGAGGGACTAGATAGTCTGTTTTGAGGAAGGCAGGGTTGTGAAGCGGGCCTTGCTGTATTTTAAATAGCTAGGCTTTTAACTGTGGCTGTGTGTTTTTTGCTGTAATGGTATTGTTAACAATTGTTTGTTTGCATGCAGGTGCCAAAGGCCAGGTCCTGTCAGGAGGAGCAGAGCCAGCCGGCTCTTTGCCTGGGCATCGTAGTTTTGGAGAAGCAGTCACTCTAAAGAGGAAAAGGGACAGACGCCAAGCGAGGGATGCGAGCCCTGTGTATGTGAGAGCGTCCAATGGAAAAGACGGTGGGTACAGTTTGTACTCAAAGTTGTAAAGCTGTGCCGTTGAGTGTGTAAACTGTAATCTTGGTGCTCTGTCATTGAAATCTGTGCTGTTTCTGCTGTGTAGTTTAAATCTGTAAGCTTTGTGTCTTCAGCAGGCTCTGGGCACGACATCGTTGTGTACACTTTGTGCCGGCTGTGGGCTCTGTGCCTGAGCTCTGTATGCTTTGTGCCTGCTGTGGGCGCTGCGCCCCTTGTAGCGGGCGCTGCGCCCCTTGTAGCGGGCGCTGCGCCCCTTGTAGCGGGCGCTGCGCCCCTTGTAGCGGGCGCTGCGCCCCTTGTAGCGGGCGCTGCGCCCCTTGTAGCGGGCGCTGCGCCCCTTGTAGCGGGCGCTGCGCCCCTTGTAGCGGGCGCTGCGCCCCTTGTAGCGGGCGCTGCGCCCCTTGTAGCGGGCGCTGCGCCCGAGCTCTGTTCCGTCGTAGAGATAAACTGGCGTCCCGCCGCCGGGCGCCCCGACGCCGGGCTGAAAGTTACCTAAATACGGACGCCGGGCGCCCGACGGGCGTCCCGACGCCGAGAGCCCGAGGGGCGTCCCGACGCCGAGCTGAAAGTTACCTAAATACGGACGCCGGGCGCCCGACGGGCGTCCCGACGCCGAGAGCCCGACGGACGTCCCGACGCCGACGGCCCGACGGACGTCCCGACATAGAGCTGAAAGTTACCTAAATACAGACACCGAGAGCCCGACGGACGTCCCGACGCCGAGGGCCCGACGGACGTCCCGACGCCGAGGGCCCGACGGACGTCCCGACGCCGAGGGCCCGACGGACGTCCCGACGCCGAGGGCCCGACGGACGTCCCGACGCCGAGGGCCCGACGGACGTCCCGACGCCGAGGGCCCGACGGACGTCCCGACGCCGAGGGCCCGACGGACGTCCCGACGGGCGTCCCGACGCCGAGAGCCCGACGGACGTCCCGACGCCGACGGCCCGACGGACGTCCCGACATAGAGCTGAAAGTTACCTAAATACAGACACCGAGAGCCCGACGGACGTCCCGACGCCGAGGGCCCGACGGACGTCCCGACGCCGAGGGCCCGACGGACGTCCCGACGCCGAGGGCCCGACGGACGTCCCGACGCCGAGGGCCCGACGGACGTCCGGACGCCGAGGGCCCGACGGACGTCCCGACGCCGAGGGCCCGACGGACGTCCCGACGCCATGGCCCGACGGACGTCCCGACGCCGATGGCCCGACGGACGTCCCGACGCCGAGGGCCCGACGGACGTCCGGACGCCGAGGGCCCCACGGACGTCACGACGCCGATGGCCCGACGGACGTCCCGACGCCGAGGGCCCGACGGACGTCCCGACGCCGAGGGCCCGACGGACGTCCGGACGCCGAGGGCCCGACGGACGTCCGGACGCCGAGGGCCCGACGGACGTCCGGACGCCGAGGGCCCGACGGACGTCCGGACGCCGAGGGCCCGACGGACGTCCGGACGCCGAGGGCCCGACGGACGTCCGGACGCCGAGGGCCCGACGGACGTCCCGACGCCGAGGGCCCGACGGACGTCCCGACGCCGATGGCCCGACGGACGTCCGGACGCCGAGGGCCCGACGGACGTCCGGACGCCGAGTGCCCGACGGACGTCCGGACGCCGAGTGCCCGACGGACGTCCGGACGCCGATGGCCCGACGGACGTCCGGACGCCGAGGGCCCGACGGACGTCCGGACGCCGAGGGCCCGACGGACGTCCGGACGCCGAGGGCCCGACGGACGTCCGGACGCCGAGGGCCCGACGGACGTCCGGACGCCGAGGGCCCGACGGACGTCGCGACGCCGAGGGCCCGACGGACGTCCCGACGCCGATGGCCCGACGGACGTCCGGACGCCGAGGGCCCGACGGACGTCCGGACGCCGAGGGCCCGACGGACGTCCCGACGCCGAGGGCCCGACGGACGTCCGGGCGCCGAGGGCCCGACGGACGTCCGGGCGCCGAGGGCCCGACGGACGTCCGGGCGCCGAGGGCCCGACGGACGTCCCGACGCCGAGGGCCCGACGGACGTCCCGACGCCGAGGGCCCGACGGACGTCCGGACGCCGAGGGCCCGACGGACGTCGCGACGCCGAGGGCCCGACGGACGTCGCGACGCCGAGGGCCCGACGGACGTCCCGACGCCGAGGGCCCGACGGACGTCCGGACGCCGAGGGCCCGACGGACGTCCGGACGCCGATGGCCCGACGGACGTCCCGACGCCGATGGCCCGACGGACGTCCCGACGCCGATGGCCCGACGGACGTCCGGACGCCGATGGCCCGACGGACGTCCCGACGCCGAGGGCCCGACGGACGTCCCGACGCCGAGGGCCCGACGGACGTCCGGACGCCGAGGGCCCGACGGACGTCCCGACGCCGAGGGCCCGACGGACGTCCGGACGCCGAGGGCCCGACGGACGTCCCGACGCCGAGGGCCCGACGGACGTCCCGACGCCGAGGGCCCGACGGACGTCGCGACGCCGAGGGCCCGACGGACGTCCCGACGCCGAGGGCCCGACGGACGTCCCGACGCCGAGGGCCCGACGGACGTCCGGACGCCGAGGGCCCGACGGACGTCCCGACGCCGAGGGCCCGACGGACGTCCGGACGCCGAGGGCCCGACGGACGTCCCCGACGCCGATGGCCCGACGGACGTCCCGACGCCGAGGGCCCGACGGACGTCCCGACGCCGAGGGCCCGACGGACGTCCGGACGCCGAGGGCCCGACGGACGTCCGGACGCCGAGGGCCCGACGGACGTCCGGACGCCGAGGGCCCGACGGACGTCCGGACGCCGAGGGCCCGACGGACGTCCGGACGCCGAGGGCCCGACGGACGTCCGGACGCCGAGGGCCCGACGGACGTCCCGACGCCGAGGGCCCGACGGACGTCCCGACGCCGAGGGCCCGACGGACGTCCGGACGCCGAGGGCCCGACGGACGTCCGGACGCCGAGGGCCCGACGGACGTCACGACGCCGAGGGCCCGACGGACGTCCCGACGCCGAGGGCCCGACGGACGTCCCGACGCCGAGGGCCCGACGGACGTCCGGACGCCGAGGGCCCGACGGACGTCCCGACGCCGATGGCCCGACGGACGTCCCGACGCCGATGGCCCGACGGACGTCCGGACGCCGATGGCCCGACGGACGTCCGGACGCCGAGTCCCCGACGGACGTCCGGACGCCGAGGGCCCGACGGACGTCCGGACGCCGAGGGCCCGACGGACGTCCGGACGCCGATGGCCCGACGGACGTCCCGACGCCGAGGGCCCGACGGACGTCCCGACGCCGAGGGCCCGACGGACGTCCGGACGCCGAGGGCCCGACGGACGTCCGGACGCCGAGGGCCCGACGGACGTCGCGACGCCGAGGGCCCGACGGACGTCGCGACGCCGAGGGCCCGACGGACGTCCGGACGCCGAGGGCCCGACGGACGTCCGGACGCCGAGGGCCCGACGGACGTCCGGACGCCGAGGGCCCGACGGACGTCCGCACGCCGAGGGCCCGACGGACGTCCCGACGCCGAGGGCCCGACGGACGTCCGGACGCCGAGGGCCCGACGGACGTCGCGACGCCGAGGGCCCGACGGACGTCGCGACGCCGAGGGCCCGACGGACGTCCGGACGCCGAGGGCCCGACGGACGTCGCGACGCCGATGGCCCGACGGACGTCCCGACGCCGATGGCCCGACGGACGTCGCGACGCCGAGGGCCCGACGGACGTCGCGACGCCGAGGGCCCGACGGACGTCCCGACGCCGATGGCCCGACGGACGTCGCGACGCCGATGGCCCGACGGACGTCCGGACGCCGATGGCCCGACGGACGTCCGGACGCCGAGGGCCCGACGGACGTCCGGACGCCGAGGGCCCGACGGACGTCCGGACGCCGAGGGCCCGACGGACGTCCGGACGGCGAGGGCCCGACGGACGTCCGGACGCCGAGGGCCCGACGGACGTCGCGACGCCATGGCCCGACGGACGTCCCGACGCCGATGGCCCGACGGACGTCCCGACGCCGAGGGCCCGACGGCCGTCCCGACGCCGAGGGCCCGACGGACGTCCCGACGCCGAGGGCCCGACGGACGTCCCGACGCCGAGGGCCCGACGGACGTCCCGACGCCGAGAGGCCTACGGACGTCCCGACGCCGAGATAACGACGGACGTCCCGACGCCGACGGCCCGACGGACGTCCCGACGCCGAGAGGCCTACGGACGTCCCGACGCCGAGATAACGACGGACGTCCCGACGCCGACGGCCCGACGGACGTCCCGACGCCGAGAGGCCTACGGACGTCCCGACGCCGAGAGGCCTACGGACGTCCCGACGCCGAGGGCCCGACGGACGTCCCGACGCCGAGGGCCCGACGGACGTCCCGACGCCGAGATACCGACGGACGTCCCGACGCCGACGGCCCGACGGACGTCCCGACGCCGAGAGGCCGACGGACGTCCCGACGCCGACGGCCCGACGGATGTCCCGACATAGAGCTGAAAGTTACCTAAATACAGACACCGAGAGCCTGACGGACGTCCCGACGCCGATGGCCCGACGGACGTCCCGACGCCGATGGCCCGACGGACGTCCGGACGCCGAGTGCCCGACGGACGTCCCGACGCCGACGGCCCGACGGACGTCCCGACATAGAGCTGAAAGTTACCTAAATACAGACACCGAGAGCCGGACGGACGTCCCGACGCCGAGAGCCCGACGGACGTCCCGACGCCGAGTGCCCGACGGACGTCCCGACGCCGATGGCCCGACGGACGTCCCGACGCCGATGGCCCGACGGACGTCCCGACATAGAGCTGAAAGTTACCTAAATACAGACACCGAGAGCCTGACGGACGTCCCGACGCCGAGAGCCCGACGGACGTCCCGACGCCGAGGGCCCGATGGACGTCCCGACGCCGAGAGGCCGACGGACGTCCGGACTCCGATGGCCCGACGGACGTCCCGACGCCGATGGCCCGACGGACGTCCCGACGCCGATGGCCCGACGGACGTCCCGACGCCATGGCCCGACGGACGTCCCGACGCCGATGGCCCGACGGACGTCCGGACGCCGATGGCCCGACGGACGTCCGGACGCCGAGAGCCCGACGGACGTCCGGACGCCGAGAGCCCGACGGACGTCCCGACGCCATGGCCCGACGGACGTCCGGACGCCGATGGCCCGACGGACGTCCGGACGCCGATGGCCCGACGGACGTCCCGACGCCGATGGCCCGACGGACGTCCCGACGCCGATGGCCCGACGGACGTCCCGACGCCGATGGCCCGACGGACGTCCGGACGCCGAGTGCCCGACGGACGTCCGGACGCCGAGTGCCCGACGGACGTCCCGACGCCGATGGCCCGACGGACGTCCGGACGCCGAGGGCCCGACGGACGTCCCGACGCCGAGGGCCCGACGGACGTCCGGACGCCGAGGGCCCGACGGACGTCCCGACGCCGAGGGCCCGACGGACGTCCGGACGCCGAGTGCCCGACGGACGTCCCGACGCCGAGAGCCCGACGGACGTCCCGACATAGAGCTGAAAGTTACCTAAATACAGACACCGAGAGCCCGACGGACGTCCGGACGCCGAGGGCCCGACGGACGTCCCGACGCCGAGAGCCCGACGGACGTCCCGACGCCGAGAGCCCGACGGACGTCCCGACGCCGAGAGCCCGACGGACGTCCCGACATAGAGCTGAAAGTTACCTAAATACAGACACCGAGAGCCCGACGGACGTCCGGACGCCGAGGGCCCGACGGACGTCCGGACGCCGATGGCCCGACGGACGTCCCGACGCCGATGGCCCGACGGACGTCCCGACGCCGATGGCCCGACGGACGTCCCGACGCCATGGCCCGACGGACGTCCCGACGCCGATGGCCCGACGGACGTCCGGACGGCGATGGCCCGACGGACGTCCCGACGCCGATGGCCCGACGGACGTCCGGACGCCGATGGCCCGACGGACGTCCGGACGCCGATGGCCCGACGGACGTCCGGACGCCGAGTGCCCGACGGACGTCCCGACGCCGAGTGCCCGACGGACGTCCCGACGCCGATGGCCCGACGGACGTCCGGACGCCGATGGCCCGACGGACGTCCCGACGCCGATGGCCCGACGGACGTCCGGACGCCGAGTGCCCGACGGACGTCCCGACGCCGATGGCCCGACGGACGTCCCGACGCCGAGGGCCCGACGGACGTCCCGACGCCGATGGCCCGACGGACGTCCCGACGCCGATGGCCCGACGGACGTCCGGACGCCGAGGGCCCGACGGACGTCCCGACGCCGATGGCCCGACGGACGTCCCGACGCCGAGGGCCCGACGGACGTCCCGACATAGAGCTGAAAGTTACCTAAATACAGACACCGAGAGCCCGACGGACGTCCGGACGCCGAGGGCCCGACGGACGTCCGGACGCCGATGGCCCGACGGACGTCCGGACGCCGAGAGCCCGACGGACGTCCCGACGCCGATGGCCCGATGGACGTCCGGACTCCGATGGCCCGACGGACGTCCCGACGCCGATGGCCCGACGGACGTCCCGACGCCATGGCCCGACGGACGTCCCGACGCCGATGGCCCGACGGACGTCCCGACGCCGAGAGCCCGACGGACGTCCCGACGCCGAGAGCCCGACGGACGTCCCGACATAGAGCTGAAAGTTACCTAAATACAGACACCGAGAGCCTGACGGACGTCCCGACGCCGAGAGCCCGACGGACGTCCGGACGCCGAGGGCCCGACGGACGTCCCGACGCCGATGGCCCGACGGACGTCCGGACGCCGAGGGCCCGACGGACGTCCCGACGCCGATGGCCCGACGGACGTCCCGACGCCATGGCCCGACGGACGTCCCGACGCCGATGGCCCGACGGACGTCCCGACGCCGATGGCCCGACGGACGTCCGGACGGCGATGGCCCGACGGACGTCCGGACGCCGAGTGCCCGACGGACGTCCGTACGCCGATGGCCCGACGGACGTCCCGACGCCGATGGCCCGACGGACGTCCCGACGCCGAGGGCCCGACGGCCGTCCCGACGCCGAGGGCCCGACGGACGTCCCGACGCCGAGGGCCCGACGGACGTCCCGACGCCGAGGGCCCGACGGACGTCCCGACGCCGAGAGGCCTACGGACGTCCCGACGCCGAGATAACGACGGACGTCCCGACGCCGACGGCCCGACGGACGTCCCGACGCCGAGAGGCCTACGGACGTCCCGACGCCGAGATAACGACGGACGTCCCGACGCCGACGGCCCGACGGACGTCCCGACGCCGAGAGGCCTACGGACGTCCCGACGCCGAGAGGCCTACGGACGTCCCGACGCCGAGGGCCCCGACGGACGTCCCGACGCCGAGGGCCCGACGGACGTCCCGACGCCGAGATACCGACGGACGTCCCGACGCCGACGGCCCGACGGACGTCCCGACGCCGAGAGGCCGACGGACGTCCCGACGCCGACGGCCCGACGGATGTCCCAACATAGAGCTGAAAGTTACCTAAATACAGACACCGAGAGCCTGACGGACGTCCCGACGCCGATGGCCCGACGGACGTCCCGACGCCGATGGCCCGACGGACGTCCGGACGCCGAGTGCCCGACGGACGTCCCGACGCCGATGGCCCGACGGACGTCCCGACGCCGATGGCCCGACGGACGTCCGGACGCCGATGGCCGGACGGACGTCCGGACGCCGATGGCCGGACGGACGTCCGGACGCCGATGGACCAACGGACGTCCCGACGCCATGGCCCGACGGACGTCCGGACGCCGAGGGCCCGACGGACGTCCCGACGCCGAGGGCCCGACGGACGTCCGGACGCCGAGGGCCCGACGGACGTCCGGACGCCGAGGGCCCGACGGACGTCCCGACGCCGATGGCCCGACGGACGTCCCGACGCCGAGGGCCCGACGGACGTCCCGACGCCATGGCCCGACGGACGTCCCGACGCCGATGGCCCGACGGACGTCCGGACGCCGAGGGCCCGACGGACGTCACGACGCCGATGGCCCGACGGACGTCCCGACGCCGAGGGCCCGACGGACGTCCCGACGCCGAGGGCCCGACGGACGTCCGGACGCCGATGGCCCGACGGACGACCCGACGCCGATGGCCCGACGGACGTCCGGACGCCGATGGCCCGACGGACGTCCGGACGCCGAGTGCCCGACGGACGTCCGGACGCCGAGTGCCCGACGGACGTCCCGACGCCGATGGCCCGACGGACGTCCCGACGCCGAGGGCCCGACGGACGACCCGACGCCGAGGGCCCGACGGACGTCCGGACGCCGAGAGGCCGACGGACGTCCCGACGCCATGGCCCGACGGACGTCCCGACGCCATGGCCCGACGGACGTCCGGACGCCGAGGGCCCGACGGACGTCCCGACGCCGAGGGCCCGACGGACGTCCCGACGCCGAGGGCCCGACGGACGTCCGGACGCCGATGGCCCGACGGACGACCCGACGCCGATGGCCCGACGGACGTCCGGACGCCGATGGCCCGACGGACGTCCGGACGCCGAGTGCCCGACGGACGTCCGGACGCCGATGGCCCGACGGACGTCCCGACGCCGAGGGCCCGACGGACGTCCCGACGCCGAGGGCCCGACGGACGTCCGGACGCCGAGTGCCCGACGGACGTCCCGACGCCGATGGCCCGACGGACGTCCCGACGCCGATGGCCCGACGGACGTCCCGACGCCGATGGCCCGACGGACGTCCGGACGCCGATGGCCCGACGGACGTCCCGACGCCGATGGCCCGACGGACGTCCGGACGCCGATGGCCCGACGGACGTCCGGACGCCGAGTGCCCGACGGACGTCCCGACGCCGAGTGCCCGACGGACGTCCCGACGCCGATGGCCCGACGGACGTCCGGACGCCGAGTGCCCGACGGACGTCCCGACGCCGATGGCCCGACGGACGTCCCGACGCCGAGGGCCCGACGGACGTCCCGACGCCGAGGGCCCGACGGACGTCCCGACGCCGATGGCCCGACGGACGTCCCGACGCCGAGGGCCCGACGGACGTCCCGACATAGAGCTGAAAGTTACCTAAATACAGACACCGAGAGCCCGACGGACGTCCAGACGCCGAGGGCCCGACGGACGTCCGGACGCCGATGGCCCGACGGACGTCCGGACGCCGAGAGCCCGACGGACGTCCCGATGCCGATGGCCCGACGGACGTCCGGACGCCGATGGCCCGACGGACGTCCCGACGCCGATGGCCCGACGGACGTCCCGACGCCATGGCCCGACGGACGTCCCGACGCCGATGGCCCGACGGACGTCCCGACGCCGAGAGCCCGAAGGACGTCCCGACGCCGAGAGCCCGAAGGACGTCCCGACGCCGACGGCCCGACGGACGTCCCGACGCCGAGGGCCCGACGGACGTCCCGACGCCGATGGCCCGACGGACGTCCCGACGCCGAGGGCCCGACGGACGTCCCGACGCCGAGATACCGACGGACGGCCCGACGGACGTCCCGACGCCGAGAGGCCGACGGACGTCCCGACGCCGATGGCCCGACGGACGTCCCGACGCCGAGGGCCCGACGGACGTCCCGACGCCGAGAGCCCGACGGACGTCCGGACGCCGAGAGCCCGACGGACGTCCCGACGCCGAGAGCCCGACGAACGTCCCGACGCCGACGGCCCGACGGACGTCCCGACGCCGAGGGCCCGACGGACGTCCCGACGCCGAGGGCCCGACGGACGTCCCGACGCCGAGATACCGACGGACGTCCCGACGCCGACGGCCCGACGGACGTCCCGACGCCGAGAGCCCGACATACGTCCCGACGCCGACGGCCCGACGGACGTCCCGACATAGAGCTGAAAGTTACCTAAATACAGACACCGAGAGCCCGACGGACGTCCGGACGCCGAGGGCCCGACGGACGTCCGGACGCCGATGGCCCGACGGACGTCCGGACGCCGAGAGCCCGACGGACGTCCCGACGCCGATGGCCCGACGGACGTCCCGACGCCGATGGCCCGACGGACGTCCGGACGCCGATGGCCCGACGGACGTCCCGACGCCGAGAGCCCGACATACGTCCCGACGCCGACGGCCCGACGGACGTCCCGACGCCGACGGCCCGACGGACGTCCCGACGCCGAGAGCCCGACGGACGTCCGGACGCCGAGGGCCCGACGGACGTCCCGACGCCGAGGGCCCGACGGACGTCCGGACGCCGATGGCCCGACGGACGTCCGGACGCCGAGGGCCCGACGGACGTCCGGACGCCGAGGGCCCGACGGACGTCCCGACGCCGAGAGGCCGACGGACGTCCCGACGCCGACGGCCCGACGGACGTCCCGACATAGAGCTGAAAGTTACCTAAATACAGACACCGAGAGCCCGACGGACGTCCCGACGCCGAGGGCCCGACGGACGTCCCGACGCCGAGGGCCCGACGGACGTCCCGACGCCGAGGGCCCGACGGACGTCCCGACGCCGAGAGGCCGACGGACGTCCCGACGCCATGGCCCGACGGACGTCCCGACGCCGAGGGCCCGACGGACGTCCCGACGCCGAGGGCCCGACGGACGTCCCGACGCCGAGGGCCCGACGGACGTCCGGACGCCGAGGGCCCGACGGACGTCCCGACGCCGATGGCCCGACGGACGTCCCGACGCCGAGGGCCCGACGGACGTCCGGACGCCGAGGGCCCGACGGACGTCCGGACGCCGAGGGCCCGACGGACGTCCGGACGCCGAGAGGCCGACGGACGTCCCGACGCCGAGAGGCCGACGGACGTCCCGACGCCGAGAGGCCGACGGACGTCCCGACGCCGAGGGCCCGACGGACGTCCCGACGCCGAGGGCCCGACGGACGTCCCGACATAGAGCTGAAAGTTACCTAAATACAGACACCGAGAGCCTGACGGACGGCCCGACGGACGTCCCGACGCCGACGGCCCGACGGACGTCCGGACGCCGACGGCCCGACGGACGTCCCGACGCCGAT
Organism: Leptosomus discolor; assembly: GCF_034619465.1. Taxonomy (NCBI): domain Eukaryota; kingdom Metazoa; phylum Chordata; class Aves; order Leptosomiformes; family Leptosomidae; genus Leptosomus; species Leptosomus discolor. Next base: position 419,990 of record NW_028237839.1, on the reverse strand, counting down.
GGCCCGACGGACGTCCCGACGCCGAGGGCCCGACGGACGTCCGGACGCCGAGTGCCCGACGGATGTCCCGACGCCGATGGCCCGACGGACGTCCCGACATAGAGCTGAAATTTACCTAAATACAGACACCGAGAGCCCGACGGACGTCCCGACGCCGAGAGCCCGACGGACGTCCCGACATAGAGCTGAAAGTAACCTAAATACAGACACCGAGAGCCTGACAGACGTCCCGACGCCGAGAGCCCGACGGACGTCCGGACGCCGATGGCCCGACGGACGTCCCGACGCCGATGGCCCGACGGACGTCCCGACGCCATGGCCCGACGGACGTCCCGACGCCGATGGCCCGACGGACGTCCGGACGGCGATGGCCCGACGGACGTCCCGACGCCGATGGCCCGACGGACGTCCGGACGCCGATGGCCCGACGGACGTCCGGACGCCGAGTGCCCGACGGACGTCCCGACGCCGAGTGCCCGACGGACGTCCCGACGCCGATGGCCCGACGGACGTCCGGACGCCGATGGCCCGACGGACGTCCGGACGCCGAGTGCCCGACGGACGTCCGGACGCCGAGTGCCCGACGGACGTCCCGACGCCGAGGGCCCGACGGACGTCCCGACGCCGAGGGCCCGACGGACGTCCCGACGCCGATGGCCCGACGGACGTCCCGACGCCGAGGGCCCGACGGACGTCCCGACATAGAGCTGAAAGTTACCTAAATACAGACACCGAGAGCCCGACGGACGTCCGGACGCCGAGGGCCCGACGGACGTCCGGACGCCGATGGCCCGACGGACGTCCGGACGCCGAGAGCCCGACGGACGTCCCGACGCCGATGGCCCGACGGACGTCCGGACGCCGATGGCCCGACGGACGTCCCGACGCCGATGGCCCGACGGACGTCCCGACGCCATGGCCCGACGGACGTCCCGACGCCGATGGCCCGACGGACGTCCCGACGCCGAGAGCCCGAAGGACGTCCCGACGCCGAGAGCCCGACGGACGTCCCGACGCCGACGGCCCGACGGACGTCCCGACGCCGATGGCCCGACGGACGTCCCGACGCCAAGGGCCCGACGGACGTCCCGACGCCGAGATACCGACGGACGGCCCGACGGACGTCCCGACGCCGAGAGGCCGACGGACGTCCCGACGCCGATGGCCCGACGGACGTCCCGACGCCGAGGGCCCGACGGACGTCCCGACGCCGAGAGCCCGACGGACGTCCGGACGCCGAGAGCCCGACGGACGTCCCGACGCCGAGAGCCCGACGAACGTCCCGACGCCGACGGCCCGACGGACGTCCCGACGCCGAGGGCCCGACGGACGTCCCGACGCCGAGGGCCCGACGGACGTCCCGACGCCGAGATACCGACGGACGTCCCGACGCCGACGGCCCGACGGACGTCCCGACGCCGAGAGCCCGACATACGTCCCGACGCCGACGGCCCGACGGACGTCCCGACATAGAGCTGAAAGTTACCTAAATACAGACACCGAGAGCCCGACGGACGTCCGGACGCCGAGGGCCCGACGGACGTCCGGACGCCGAGGGCCCGACGGACGTCCGGACGCCGATGGCCCGACGGACGTCCGGACGCCGAGAGCCCGACGGACGTCCCGACGCCGATGGCCCGACGGACGTCCCGACGCCGATGGCCCGACGGACGTCCGGACGCCGATGGCCCGACGGACGTCCCGACGCCGAGAGCCCGACATACGTCCCGACGCCGAGGGCCCGACGGACGTCCCGACGCCGAGGGCCCGACGGACGTCCGGACGCCGATGGCCCGACGGACGTCCGGACGCCGAGGGCCCGACGGACGTCCGGACGCCGAGGGCCCGACGGACGTCCCGACGCCGAGAGCCCGACGGACGTCCCGACGCCGAGAGGCCGACGGACGTCCCGACGCCGACGGCCCGACGGACGTCCCGACATAGAGCTGAAAGTTACCTAAATACAGACACCGAGAGCCCGACGGACGTCCCGACGCCGAGGGCCCGACGGACGTCCCGACGCCGAGGGCCCGACGGACGTCCCGACGCCGAGAGGCCGACGGACGTCCCGACGCCATGGCCCGACGGACGTCCCGACGCCGAGGGCCCGACGGACGTCCCGACGCCGAGGGCCCGACGGACGTCCCGACGCCGAGAGGCCGACGGACGTCCCGAGGCCGAGAGGCTGACGGACGTCCCGACGCCGACGGCCCGACGGACGTCCCGACATAGAGCTGAAAGTTACCTAAATACAGACACCGAGAGCCGGACGGACGTCCCGACGCCGATGGCCCGACGGACGTCCGGACGCCGAGTGCCCGACGGACGTCCGGACGCCGATGGCCCGACGGACGTCCGGACGCCATGGCCCGACGGACGTCCGGACGCCGATGGCCCGACGGACGTCCGGACGCCATGGCCCGACGGACGTCCGGACGCCGATGGCCCGACGGACGTCCCGACGCCGAGGGCCCGACGGACGTCCGGACGCCGAGGGCCCGACGGACGTCCGGACGCCGAGGGCCCGACGGACGTCCCGACGCCGAGGGCCCGACGGACGTCCCGACGCCCATGGCCCGACGGACGTCCCGACGCCGATGGCCCGACGGACGTCCGGACGCCGATGGCCCGAGGGACGTCCCGACGCCATGGCCCGAGGGACGTCCCGACGCCATGGCCCGAGGGACGTCCCGACGCCGAGGGCCCGAAGGACGTCCCGACGCCGAGGGCCCGACGGACGTCCCGACGCCGAGGGCCCGAGGGACGTCCCGACGCCATGGCCCGAGGGACGTCCCGACGCCGAGGGCCCGACGGACGTCCCGACGCCGAGGGCCCGACGGACGTCCCGACGCCGATGGCCCGACGGACGTCCGGACGCCGATGGCCCGACGGACGTCCCGACGCCGATGGCCCGACGGACGTCCGGACGCCGATGGCCCGACGGACGTCCCGACGCCGATGGCCCGACGGACGTCCCGACGCCGAGGGCCCGACGGACGTCCGGACGCCGAGTGCCCGACGGATGTCCCGACGCCGATGGCCCGACGGACGTCCCGACATAGAGCTGAAATTTACCTAAATACAGACACCGAGAGCCCGACGGACGTCCCGACGCCGAGAGCCCGACGGACGTCCCGACATAGAGCTGAAAGTTACCTAAATACAGACACCGAGAGCCTGACAGACGTCCCGACGCCGAGAGCCCGACGGACGTCCGGACGCCGATGGCCCGACGGACGTCCCGACGCCGATGGCCCGACGGACGTCCCGACGCCATGGCCCGACGGACGTCCGGACGGCGATGGCCCGACGGACGTCCCGACGCCGATGGCCCGACTGACGTCCGGACGCCGATGGCCCGACGGACGTCCGGACGCCGAGTGCCCGACGGACGTCCCGACGCCGAGTGCCCGACGGACGTCCCGACGCCGATGGCCCGACGGACGTCCGGACGCCGATGGCCCGACGGACGTCCCGACGCCGATGGCCCGACGGACGTCCGGACGCCGAGTGCCCGACGGACGTCCGGACGCCGAGTGCCCGACGGACGTCCCGACGCCGATGGCCCGACGGACGTCCCGACGCCGAGGGCCCGACGGACGTCCCGACGCCGAGGGCCCGACGGACGTCCCGACGCCGATGGCCCGACGGACGTCCCGACGCCGAGGGCCCGACGGACGTCCCGACATAGAGCTGAAAGTTACCTAAATACAGACACCGAGAGCCCGACGGACGTCCGGACGCCGAGGGCCCGACGGACGTCCGGACGCCGATGGCCCGACGGACGTCCGGACGCCGAGAGCCCGACGGACGTCCCGACGCCGATGGCCCGACGGACGTCCGGACGCCGATGGCCCGACGGACGTCCCGACGCCGATGGCCCGACGGACGTCCCGACGCCATGGCCCGACGGACGTCCCGACGCCGATGGCCCGACGGACGTCCCGACGCCGAGAGCCCGAAGGACGTCCCGACGCCGAGAGCCCGAAGGACGTCCCGACGCCGATGGCCCGACGGACGTCCCGACGCCGAGGGCCCGACGGACGTCCCGACGCCGAGATACCGACGGACGGCCCGACGGACGTCCCGACGCCGAGAGGCCGACGGACGTCCCGACGCCGATGGCCCGACGGACGTCCCGACGCCGAGGGCCCGACGGACGTCCCGACGCCGAGAGCCCGACGGACGTCCGGACGCCGAGAGCCCGACGGACGTCCCGACGCCGAGAGCCCGACGAACGTCCCGACGCCGACGGCCCGACGGACGTCCCGACGCCGAGGGCCCGACGGACGTCCCGACGCCGAGGGCCCGACGGACGTCCCGACGCCGAGATACCGACGGACGTCCCGACGCCGACGGCCCGACGGACGTCCCGACGCCGAGAGCCCGACATACGTCCCGACGCCGACGGCCCGACGGACGTCCCGACATAGAGCTGAAAGTTACCTAAATACAGACACCGAGAGCCCGACGGACGTCCGGACGCCGAGGGCCCGACGGACGTCCGGACGCCGATGGCCCGACGGACGTCCGGACGCCGAGAGCCCGACGGACGTCCCGACGCCGATGGCCCGACGGACGTCCCGACGCCGATGGCCCGACGGACGTCCGGACGCCGATGGCCCGACGGACGTCCCGACGCCGAGAGCCCGACATACGTCCCAACGCCGACGGCCCGACGGACGTCCCGACGCCGACGGCCCGACGGACGTCCCGACGCCGAGAGCCCGACGGACGTCCGGACGCCGAGGGCCCGACGGACGTCCCGACGCCGAGGGCCCGACGGACGTCCGGACGCCGATGGCCCGACGGACGTCCGGACGCCGATGGCCCGACGGACGTCCGGACGCCGAGGGCCCGACGGACGTCCGGACGCCGAGGGCCCGACGGACGTCCCGACGCCGAGAGGCCGACGGACGTCCCGACGCCGACGGCCCGACGGACGTCCCGACATAGAGCTGAAAGTTACCTAAATACAGACACCGAGAGCCCGACGGACGTCCCGACGCCGATGGCCCGACGGACGTCCCGACGCCGAGGGCCCGACGGACGTCCCGACGCCGAGAGGCCGACGGACGTCCCGACGCCATGGCCCGACGGACGTCCCGACGCCGAGGGCCCGACGGACGTCCCGACGCCGAGGGCCCGACGGACGTCCGGACGCCGAGGGCCCGACGGACGTCCCGACGCCGATGGCCCGACGGACGTCCCGACGCCGAGGGCCCGACGGACGTCCGGACGCCGAGGGCCCGACGGACGTCCGGACGCCGAGGGCCCGACGGACGTCCGGACGCCGAGAGGCCGACGGACGTCCCGACGCCGAGAGGCCGACGGACGTCCCGACGCCATGGCCCGACGGACGTCCCGACGCCGAGGGCCCGACGGACGTCCCGACGCCGAGGGCCCGACGGACGTCCCGACATAGAGCTGAAAGTTACCTAAATACAGACACCGAGAGCCTGACGGACGGCCCGACGGACGTCCCGACGCCGACGGCCCGACGGACGTCCGGACGCCGACGGCCCGACGGACGTCCCGACGCCGATGGCCCGACGGACGTCCCGACGCCGATGGCCCGACGGACGTCCCGACGCCGAGAGGCCGACGGACGTCCCGACGCCGACGGCCCGACGGACGTCCCGACATAGAGCTGAAAGTTACCTAAATACAGACACCGAGAGCCCGACGGACGTCCCGACGCCGAGGGCCCGACGGACGTCCCGACGCCGAGGGCCCGACGGACGTCCCGACGCCGAGAGGCCGACGGACGTCCCGACGCCATGGCCCGACGGACGTCCCGACGCCATGGCCCGACGGACGTCCCGACGCCGATGGCCCGACGGACGTCCCGACGCCGAGGGCCCGACGGACGTCCCGACGCCGAGGGCCCGACGGACGTCCGGACGCCGAGGGCCCGACGGACGTCCCGACGCCATGGCCCGACGGACGTCCCGACGCCGATGGCCCGACGGACGTCCGGACGCCGAGGGCCCGACGGACGTCACGACGCCGATGGCCCGACGGACGTCCCGACGCCGAGGGCCCGACGGACGTCCCGACGCCGAGGGCCCGACGGACGTCCGGACGCCGATGGCCCGACGGACGACCCGATGCCGATGGCCCGACGGACGTCCGGACGCCGATGGCCCGACGGACGTCCGGACGCCGAGTGCCCGACGGACGTCCGGACGCCGAGTGCCCGACGGACGTCCCGACGCCGATGGCCCGACGGACGTCCCGACGCCGAGGGCCCGACGGACGACCCGACGCCGAGGGCCCGACGGACGTCCGGACGCCGAGAGGCCGACGGACGTCCCGACGCCATGGCGCGACGGACGTCCCGACGCCATGGCCCGACGGACGTCCGGACGCCGAGGGCCCGACGGACGTCCCGACGCCGAGGGCCCGACGGACGTCCGGACGCCGATGGCCCGACGGACGACCCGACGCCGATGGCCCGACGGACGTCCGGACGCCGATGGCCCGACGGACGTCCGGACGCCGATGGCCCGACGGACGTCCGGACGCCGAGTGCCCGAAGGACGTCCGGACGCCGATGGCCCGACGGACGTCCCGACGCCGAGGGCCCGACGGACGTCCCGACGCCGAGGGCCCGACGGACGTCCGGACGCCGAGTGCCCGACGGACGTCCCGACGCCGATGGCCCGACGGACGTCCCGACGCCGATGGCCCGACGGACGTCCTGACGCCGAGAGCCCGACGGACGTCCCGACGCCGATGGCCCGACGGACGTCCGGACGCCGATGGCCCGACGGACGTCCCGATGCCGATGGCCCGACGGACGTCCCGACGCCGATGGCCCGACGGACGTCCGGACGCCGAGGGCCCGACGGACGTCCCGACGCCGATGGCCCGACGGACGTCCCGACGCCGAGGGCCCGACGGACGTCCGGACGCCGAGTGCCCGACGGATGTCCCGACGCCGATGGCCCGACGGACGTCCCGACATAGAGCTGAAAGTTACCTAAATACAGACACCGAGAGCCCGACGGACGTCCCGACGCCGAGAGCCCGACGGACGTCCCGACATAGAGCTGAAAGTTACCTAAATACAGACACCGAGAGCCTGACAGACGTCCCGACGCCGAGAGCCCGACGGACGTCCGGACGCCGATGGCCCGACGGACGTCCCGACACCGATGGCCCGACGGACGTCCCGACGCCGATGGCCCGACGGACGTCCCGACGCCATGGCCCGACGGACGTCCCGACGCCGATGGCCCGACGGACGTCCGGACGGCGATGGCCCGACGGACGTCCCGACGCCGATGGCCCGACGGACGTCCGGACGCCGATGGCCCGACGGACGTCCGGACGCCGAGTGCCCGACGGACGTCCGGACGCCGAGTGCCCGACGGACGTCCCGACGCCGATGGCCCGACGGACGTCCGGACGCCGATGGCCCGACGGACGTCCCGACGCCGATGGCCCGACGGACGTCCGGACGCCGAGTGCCCGACGGACGTCCGGACGCCGAGTGCCCGACGGACGTCCCGACGCCGATGGCCCGACGGACGTCCCGACGCCGAGGGCCCGACGGACGTCCCGACGCCGATGGCCCGACGGACGTCCCGACGCCGAGGGCCCGACGGACGTCCCGACATAGAGCTGAAAGTTACCTAAATACAGACACCGAGAGCCCGACGGACGTCCGGACGCCGAGGGCCCGACGGACGTCCGGACGCCGATGGCCCGACGGACGTCCGGACGCCGAGAGCCCGACGGACGTCCCGACGCCGATGGCCCGACGGACGTCCGGACGCCGATGGCCCGACGGACGTCCCGACGCCGATGGCCCGACGGACGTCCCGACGCCATGGCCCGACGGACGTCCCGACGCCGATGGCCCGACGGACGTCCCGACGCCGAGAGCCCGAAGGACGTCCCGACGCCGAGAGCCCGAAGGACGTCCCGACGCCGACGGCCCGACGGACGTCCCGACGCCGAGGGCCCGACGGACGTCCCGACGCCGATGGCCCGACGGACGTCCCGACGCCGAGGGCCCGACGGACGTCCCGACGCCGAGATACCGACGGACGGCCCGACGGACGTCCCGACGCCGAGAGGCCGACGGACGTCCCGACGCCGATGGCCCGACGGACGTCCCGACGCCGAGGGCCCGACGGACGTCCCGACATAGAGCTGAAAGTTACCTAAATACAGACACCGAGAGCCCGACGGACGTCCGGACGCCGAGGGCCCGACGGACGTCCGGACGCCGATGGCCCGACGGACGTCCGGACGCCGAGAGCCCGACGGACGTCCCGACGCCGATGGCCCGACGGACGTCCGGACGCCGATGGCTCGACGGACGTCCCGACGCCGATGGCCCGACGGACGTCCCGACGCCATGGCCCGACGGACGTCCCGACGCCGATGGCCCGACGGACGTCCCGACGCCGAGAGCCCGAAGGACGTCCCGACGCCGAGAGCCCGAAGGACGTCCCGACGCCGACGGCCCGACGGACGTCCCGACGCCGAGGGCCCGACGGACGTCCCGACGCCGATGGCCCGACGGACGTCCCGACGCCGAGGGCCCGACGGACGTCCCGACGCCGAGATACCGACGGACGGCCCGACGGACGTCCCGACGCCGAGAGGCCGACGGACGTCCCGACGCCGATGGCCCGACGGACGTCCCGACGCCGAGGGCCCGACGGACGTCCCGACGCCGAGAGCCCGACGGACGTCCGGACGCCGAGAGCCCGACGGACGTCCCGACGCCGAGAGCCCGACGAACGTCCCGACGCCGACGGCCCGACGGACGTCCCGACGCCGAGGGCCCGACGGACGTCCCGACGCCGAGGGCCCGACGGACGTCCCGACGCCGAGATACCGACGGACGTCCCGACGCCGACGGCCCGACGGACGTCCCGACGCCGAGAGCCCGACATACGTCCCGACGCCGACGGCCCGACGGACGTCCCGACATAGAGCTGAAAGTTACCTAAATACAGACACCGAGAGCCCGACGGACGTCCGGACGCCGAGGGCCCGACGGACGTCCGGACGCCGATGGCCCGACGGACGTCCGGACGCCGAGAGCCCGACGGACGTCCCGACGCCGATGGCCCGACGGACGTCCCGACGCCGATGGCCCGACGGACGTCCGGACGCCGATGGCCCGACGGACGTCCCGACGCCGAGAGCCCGACACACGTCCCAACGCCGACGGCCCGACGGACGTCCCGACGCCGACGGCCCGACGGACGTCCCGACGCCGAGAGCCCGACGGACGTCCGGACGCCGAGGGCCCGACGGACGTCCCGACGCCGAGGGCCCGACGGACGTCCGGACGCCGATGGCCCGACGGACGTCCGGACGCCGATGGCCCGACGGACGTCCGGACGCCGAGGGCCCGACGGACGTCCGGACGCCGAGGGCCCGACGGACGTCCCGACGCCGAGAGGCCGACGGACGTCCCGACGCCGACGGCCCGACGGACGTCCCGACATAGAGCTGAAAGTTACCTAAATACAGACACCGAGAGCCCGACGGACGTCCCGACGCCGAGGGCCCGACGGACGTCCCGACGCCGAGGGCCCGACGGACGTCCCGACGCCGAGAGGCCGACGGACGTCCCGACGCCATGGCCCGACGGACGTCCCGACGCCGAGTGCCCGACGGACGTCCGGACGCCGAGTGCCCGACGGACGTCCCGACGCCGATGGCCCGACGGACGTCCCGACGCCGAGGGCCCGACGGACGTCCCGACGCCGAGGGCCCGACGGACGTCCCGACGCCGATGGCCCGACGGACGTCCCGACGCCGAGGGCCCGACGGACGTCCCGACATAGAGCTGAAAGTTACCTAAATACAGACACCGAGAGCCCGACGGACGTCCGGACGCCGAGGGCCCGACGGACGTCCGGACGCCGATGGCCCGACGGACGTCCGGACGCCGAGAGCCCGACGGACGTCCCGACGCCGATGGCCCGACGGACGTCCGGACGCCGATGGCCCGACGGACGTCCCGACGCCGATGGCCCGACGGACGTCCCGACGCCATGGCCCGACGGACGTCCCGACGCCGATGGCCCGACGGACGTCCCGACGCCGAGAGCTCGAAGGACGTCCCGACGCCGAGAGCCCGAAGGACGTCCCGACGCCGACGGCCCGACGGACGTCCCGACGCCGAGGGCCCGACGGACGTCCCGACGCCGATGGCCCGACGGACGTCCCGACGCCAAGGGCCCGACGGACGTCCCGACGCCGAGATACTGACGGACGGCCCGACGGACGTCCCGACGCCGAGAGGCCGACGGACGTCCCGACGCCGATGGCCCGACGGACGTCCCGACGCCGAGGGCCCGACGGACGTCCCGACATAGAGCTGAAAGTTACCTAAATACAGACACCGAGAGCCCGACGGACGTCCGGACGCCGAGGGCCCGACGGACGTCCGGACGCCGATGGCCCGACGGACGTCCGGACGCCGAGAGCCCGACGGACGTCCCGACGCCGATGGCCCGACGGACGTCCGGACGCCGATGGCTCGACGGACGTCCCGACGCCGATGGCCCGACGGACGTCCCGACGCCATGGCCCGACGGACGTCCCGACGCCGATGGCCCGACGGACGTCCCGACGCCGAGAGCCCGAAGGACGTCCCGACGCCGAGAGCCCGAAGGACGTCCCGACGCCGACGGCCCGACGGACGTCCCGACGCCGAGGGCCCGACGGACGTCCCGACGCCGATGGCCCGACGGACGTCCCGACGCCGAGGGCCCGACGGACGTCCGACGCCGAGATACCGACGGACGGCCCGACGGACGTCCCGACGCCGAGAGGCCGACGGACGTCCCGACGCCGATGGCCCGACGGACGTCCCGACGCCGAGGGCCCGACGGACGTCCCGACGCCGAGAGCCCGACGGACGTCCGGACGCCGAGAGCCCGACGGACGTCCCGACGCCGAGAGCCCGACGAACGTCCCGACGCCGACGGCCCGACGGACGTCCCGACGCCGAGGGCCCGACGGACGTCCCGACGCCGAGGGCCCGACGGACGTCCCGACGCCGAGATACCGACGGACGTCCCGACGCCGACGGCCCGACGGACGTCCCGACGCCGAGAGCCCGACATACGTCCCGACGCCGACGGCCCGACGGACGTCCCGACATAGAGCTGAAAGTTACCTAAATACAGACACCGAGAGCCCGACGGACGTCCGGACGCCGAGGGCCCGACGGACGTCCGGACGCCGATGGCCCGACGGACGTCCGGACGCCGAGAGCCCGACGGACGTCCCGACGCCGATGGCCCGACGGACGTCCGGACGCCGATGGCTCGACGGACGTCCCGACGCCGATGGCCCGACGGACGTCCCGACGCCATGGCCCGACGGACGTCCCGACGCCGATGGCCCGACGGACGTCCCGACGCCGAGAGCCCGAAGGACGTCCCGACGCCGAGAGCCCGAAGGACGTTCCGACGCCGACGGCCCGACGGACGTCCCGACGCCGAGGGCCCGACGGACGTCCCGACGCCGATGGCCCGACGGACGTCCCGACGCCGAGGGCCCGACGGACGTCCCGACGCCGAGATACCGACGGACGGCCCGACGGACGTCCCGACGCCGAGAGGCCGACGGACGTCCCGACGCCGATGGCCCGACGGACGTCCCGACGCCGAGGGCCCGACGGACGTCCCGACGCCGAGAGCCCGACGGACGTCCGGACGCCGAGAGCCCGACGGACGTCCCGACGCCGAGAGCCCGACGAACGTCCCGACGCCGACGGCCCGACGGACGTCCCGACGCCGAGGGCCCGACGGACGTCCCGACGCCGAGGGCCCGACGGACGTCCCGACGCCGAGATACCGACGGACGTCCCGACGCCGACGGCCCGACGGACGTCCCGACGCCGAGAGCCCGACATACGTCCCGACGCCGACGGCCCGACGGACGTCCCGACATAGAGCTGAAAGTTACCTAAATACAGACACCGAGAGCCCGACGGACGTCCGGACGCCGAGGGCCCGACGGACGTCCGGACGCCGATGGCCCGACGGACGTCCGGACGCCGAGAGCCCGACGGACGTCCCGACGCCGATGGCCCGACGGACGTCCCGACGCCGACGGCCCGACGGACGTCCGGACGCCGATGGCCCGACGGACGTCCCGACGCCGAGAGCCCGACACACGTCCCAACGCCGACGGCCCGACGGACGTCCCGACGCCGACGGCCCGACGGACGTCCCGACGCCGAGAGCCCGACGGACGTCCGGACGCCGAGGGCCCGACGGACGTCCCGACGCCGAGGGCCCGACGGACGTCCGGACGCCGATGGCCCGACGGACGTCCGGACGCCGATGGCCCGACGGACGTCCGGACGCCGAGGGCCCGACGGACGTCCGGACGCCGAGGGCCCGACGGACGTCCCGACGCCGAGAGGCCGACGGACGTCCCGACGCCGACGGCCCGACGGACGTCCCGACATAGAGCTGAAAGTTACCTAAATACAGACACCGAGAGCCCGACGGACGTCCCGACGCCGAGGGCCCGACGGACGTCCCGACGCCGAGGGCCCGACGGACGTCCCGACGCCGAGAGGCCGACGGACGTCCCGACGCCATGGCCCGACGGACGTCCCGACGCCGAGTGCCCGACGGACGTCCGGACGCCGAGTGCCCGACGGACGTCCCGACGCCGATGGCCCGACGGACGTCCCGACGCCGAGGGCCCGACGGACGTCCCGACGCCGAGGGCCCGACGGACGTCCCGACGCCGATGGCCCGACGGACGTCCCGACGCCGAGGGCCCGACGGACGTCCCGACATAGAGCTGAAAGTTACCTAAATACAGACACCGAGAGCCCGACGGACGTCCGGACGCCGAGGGCCCGACGGACGTCCGGACGCCGATGGCCCGACGGACGTCCGGACGCCGAGAGCCCGACGGACGTCCCGACGCCGATGGCCCGACGGACGTCCGGACGCCGATGGCCCGACGGACGTCCCGACGCCGATGGCCCGACGGACGTCCCGACGCCATGGCCCGACGGACGTCCCGACGCCGATGGCCCGACGGACGTCCCGACGCCGAGAGCCCGAAGGACGTCCCGACGCCGAGAGCCCGAAGGACGTCCCGACGCCGACGGCCCGACGGACGTCCCGACGCCGAGGGCCCGACGGACGTCCCGACGCCGATGGCCCGACGGACGTCCCGACGCCAAGGGCCCGACGGACGTCCCGACGCCGAGATACCGACGGACGGCCCGACGGACGTCCCGACGCCGAGAGGCCGACGGACGTCCCGACGCCGATGGCCCGACGGACGTCCCGACGCCGAGGGCCCGACGGACGTCCCGACATAGAGCTGAAAGTTACCTAAATACAGACACCGAGAGCCCGACGGACGTCCGGACGCCGAGGGCCCGACGGACGTCCGGACGCCGATGGCCCGACGGACGTCCGGACGCCGAGAGCCCGACGGACGTCCCGACGCCGATGGCCCGACGGACGTCCGGACGCCGATGGCTCGACGGACGTCCCGACGCCGATGGCCCGACGGACGTCCCGACGCCATGGCCCGACGGACGTCCCGACGCCGATGGCCCGACGGACGTCCCGACGCCGAGAGCCCGAAGGACGTCCCGACGCCGAGAGCCCGAAGGACGTCCCGACGCCGACGGCCCGACGGACGTCCCGACGCCGAGGGCCCGACGGACGTCCCGACGCCGATGGCCCGACGGACGTCCCGACGCCGAGGGCCCGACGGACGTCCCGACGCCGAGATACCGACGGACGGCCCGACGGACGTCCCGACGCCGAGAGGCCGACGGACGTCCCGACGCCGATGGCCCGACGGACGTCCCGACGCCGAGGGCCCGACGGACGTCCCGACGCCGAGAGCCCGACGGACGTCCGGACGCCGAGAGCCCGACGGACGTCCCGACGCCGAGAGCCCGACGAACGTCCCGACGCCGACGGCCCGACGGACGTCCCGACGCCGAGGGCCCGACGGACGTCCCGACGCCGAGGGCCCGACGGACGTCCCGACGCCGAGATACCGACGGACGTCCCGACGCCGACGGCCCGACGGACGTCCCGACGCCGAGAGCCCGACATACGTCCCGACGCCGACGGCCCGACGGACGTCCCGACATAGAGCTGAAAGTTACCTAAATACAGACACCGAGAGCCCGACGGACGTCCGGACGCCGAGGGCCCGACGGACGTCCGGACGCCGATGGCCCGACGGACGTCCGGACGCCGAGAGCCCGACGGACGTCCCGACGCCGATGGCCCGACGGACGTCCCGACGCCGATGGCCCGACGGACGTCCGGACGCCGATGGCCCGACGGACGTCCGGACGCCGAGGGCCCGACGGACGTCCGGACGCCGATGGCCCGACGGACGTCCGGACGCCGAGAGCCCGACGGACGTCCCGACGCCGATGGCCCGACGGACGTCCCGACGCCGATGGCCCGACGGACGTCCGGACGCCGATGGCCCGACGGACGTCCCGACGCCGAGAGCCCGACATACGTCCCAACGCCGACGGCCCGACGGACGTCCCGACGCCGACGGCCCGACGGACGTCCCGACGCCGAGAGCCCGACGGACGTCCGGACGCCGAGGGCCCGACGGACGTCCCGACGCCGAGGGCCCGACGGACGTCCGGACGCCGATGGCCCGACGGACGTCCGGACGCCGAGGGCCCGACGGACGTCCGGACGCCGAGGGCCCGACGGACGTCCCGACGCCGAGAGGCCGACGGACGTCCCGACGCCGACGGCCCGACGGACGTCCCGACATAGAGCTGAAAGTTACCTAAATACAGACACCGAGAGCCCGACGGACGTCCCGACGCCGATGGCCCGACGGACGTCCCGACGCCGAGGGCCCGACGGACGTCCCGACGCCGAGAGGCCGACGGACGTCCCGACGCCATGGCCCGACGGACGTCCCGACGCCGAGGGCCCGACGGACGTCCCGACGCCGAGGGCCCGACGGACGTCCGGACGCCGAGGGCCCGACGGACGTCCCGACGCCGATGGCCCGACGGACGTCCCGACGCCGAGGGCCCGACGGACGTCCGGACGCCGAGGGCCCGACGGACGTCCGGACGCCGAGGGCCCGACGGACGTCCGGACGCCGAGAGGCCGACGGACGTCCCGACGCCGAGAGGCCGACGGACGTCCCGACGCCATGGCCCGACGGACGTCCCGACGCCGAGGGCCCGACGGACGTCCCGACGCCGAGGGCCCGACGGACGTCCCGACATAGAGCTGAAAGTTACCTAAATACAGACACCGAGAGCCTGACGGACGGCCCGACGGACGTCCCGACGCCGACGGCCCGACGGACGTCCGGACGCCGACGGCCCGACGGACGTCCCGACGCCGATGGCCCGACGGACGTCCCGACGCCGATGGCCCGACGGACGTCCCGACGCCGAGAGGCCGACGGACGTCCCGACGCCGACGGCCCGACGGAAGTCCCGACATAGAGCTGAAAGTTACCTAAATACAGACACCGAGAGCCCGACGGACGTCCCGACGCCGAGGGCCCGACGGACGTCCCGACGCCGAGGGCCCGACGGACGTCCCCACGCCGAGAGGCCGACGGACGTCCCGACGCCATGGCCCGACGGACGTCCCGACGCCATGGCCCGACGGACGTCCCGACGCCGATGGCCCGACGGACGTCCCGACGCCGAGGGCCCGACGGACGTCCCGACGCCGAGGGCCCGACGGACGTCCGGACGCCGAGGGCCCGACGGACGTCCCGACGCCATGGCCCGACGGACGTCCCGACGCCGATGGCCCGACGGACGTCCGGACGCCGAGGGCCCGACGGACGTCACGACGCCGATGGCCCGACGGACGTCCCGACGCCGAGGGCCCGACGGACGTCCCGACGCCGAGGGCCCGACGGACGTCCGGACGCCGATGGCCCGACGGACGACCCGACGCCGATGGCCCGACGGACGTCCGGACGCCGATGGCCCGACGGACGTCCGGACGCCGAGTGCCCGACGGACGTCCGGACGCCGAGTGCCCGACGGACGTTTCGACGCCGATGGCCCGACGGACGTCCCGACGCCGAGGGCCCGACGGACGACCCGACGCCGAGGGCCCGACGGACGTCCGGACGCCGAGAGGCCGACGGACGTCCCGACGCCATGGCGCGACGGACGTCCCGACGCCATGGCGCGACGGACGTCCGGACGCCGAGGGCCCGACGGACGTCCCGACGCCGAGGGCCCGACGGACGTCCGGACGCCGATGGCCCGACGGACGACCCGACGCCGATGGCCCGACGGACGTCCGGACGCCGATGGCCCGACGGACGTCCGGACGCCGATGGCCCGACGGACGTCCGGACGCCGAGTGCCCGAAGGACGTCCGGACGCCGATGGCCCGACGGACGTCCCGACGCCGAGGGCCCGACGGACGTCCCGACGCCGAGGGCCCGACGGACGTCCGGACGCCGAGTGCCCGACGGACGTCCCGACGCCGATGGCCCGACGGACGTCCCGACGCCGATGGCCCGACGGACGTCCTGACGCCGAGAGCCCGACGGACGTCCCGACGCCGATGGCCCGACGGACGTCCGGACGCCGATGGCCCGACGGACGTCCCGATGCCGATGGCCCGACGGACGTCCCGACGCCGATGGCCCGACGGACGTCCGGACGCCGATGGCCCGACGGACGTCCCGACGCCGATGGCCCGACGGACGTCCCGACGCCGAGGGCCCGACGGACGTCCGGACGCCGAGTGCCCGACGGATGTCCCGACGCCGATGGCCCGACGGACGTCCCGACATAGAGCTGAAAGTTACCTAAATACAGACACCGAGAGCCCGACGGACGTCCCGACGCCGAGAGCCCGACGGACGTCCCGACATAGAGCTGAAAGTTACCTAAATACAGACACCGAGAGCCTGACAGACGTCCCGACGCCGAGAGCCCGACGGACGTCCGGACGCCGATGGCCCGACGGACGTCCCGACGCCGATGGCCCGACGGACGTCCCGACGCCGATGGCCCGACGGACGTCCCGACGCCATGGCCCGACGGACGTCCCGACGCCGATGGCCCGACGGACGTCCGGACGGCGATGGCCCGACGGACGTCCCGACGCCGATGGCCCGACGGACGTCCGGACGCCGATGGCCCGACGGACGTCCGGACGCCGAGTGCCCGACGGACGTCCGGACGCCGAGTGCCCGACGGACGTCCCGACGCCGATGGCCCGACGGACGTCCGGACGCCGATGGCCCGACGGACGTCCCGACGCCGATGGCCCGACGGACGTCCGGACGCCGAGTGCCCGACGGACGTCCGGACGCCGAGTGCCCGACGGACGTCCCGACGCCGATGGCCCGACGGACGTCCCGACGCCGAGGGCCCGACGGACGTCCCGACGCCGAGGGCCCGACGGACGTCCCGACGCCGATGGCCCGACGGACGTCCCGACGCCGAGGGCCCGACGGACGTCCCGACATAGAGCTGAAAGTTACCTAAATACAGACACCGAGAGCCCGACGGACGTCCGGACGCCGAGGGCCCGACGGACGTCCGGACGCCGATGGCCCGACGGACGTCCGGACGCCGAGAGCCCGACGGACGTCCCGACGCCGATGGCCCGACGGACGTCCGGACGCCGATGGCCCGACGGACGTCCCGACGCCGATGGCCCGACGGACGTCCCGACGCCATGGCCCGACGGACGTCCCGACGCCGATGGCCCGACGGACGTCCCGACGCCGAGAGCCCGAAGGACGTCCCGACGCCGAGAGCCCGAAGGACGTCCCGACGCCGACGGCCCGACGGACGTCCCGACGCCGAGGGCCCGACGGACGTCCCGACGCCGATGGCCCGACGGACGTCCCGACGCCAAGGGCCCGACGGACGTCCCGACGCCGAGATACCGACGGACGGCCCGACGGACGTCCCGACGCCGAGAGGCCGACGGACGTCCCGACGCCGATGGCCCGACGGACGTCCCGACGCCGAGGGCCCGACGGACGTCCCGACATAGAGCTGAAAGTTACCTAAATACAGACACCGAGAGCCCGACGGACGTCCGGACGCCGAGGGCCCGACGGACGTCCGGACGCCGATGGCCCGACGGACGTCCGGACGCCGAGAGCCCGACGGACGTCCCGACGCCGACGGCCCGACGGACGTCCCGACGCCGACGGCCCGACGGACGTCCCGACGCCGAGAGCCCGAAGGACGTCCGGACGCCGATGGCCCGACGGACGTCCGGACGCCGATGGCCCGACGGACGTCCGGACGCCGAGGGCCCGACGGACGTCCGGACGCCGAGGGCCCGACGGACGTCCCGACGCCGAGAGGCCGACGGACGTCCCGACGCCGACGGCCCGACGGACGTCCCGACATAGAGCTGAAAGTTACCTAAATACAGACACCGAGAGCCCGACGGACGTCCCGACGCCGATGGCCCGACGGACGTCCCGACGCCGAGGGCCCGACGGACGTCCCGACGCCGAGAGGCCGACGGACGTCCCGACGCCATGGCCCGACGGACGTCCCGACGCCGAGGGCCCGACGGACGTCCCGACGCCGAGGGCCCGACGGACGTCCGGACGCCGAGGGCCCGACGGACGTCCCGACGCCGATGGCCCGACGGACGTCCCGACGCCGAGGGCCCGACGGACGTCCGGACGCCGAGGGCCCGACGGACGTCCGGACGCCGAGGGCCCGACGGACGTCCGGACGCCGAGAGGCCGACGGACGTCCCGACGCCGAGAGGCCGACGGACGTCCCGACGCCATGGCCCGACGGACGTCCCGACGCCGAGGGCCCGACGGACGTCCCGACGCCGAGGGCCCGACGGACGTCCCGACATAGAGCTGAAAGTTACCTAAATACAGACACCGAGAGCCTGACGGACGGCGCGACGGACGTCCCGACGCCGACGGCCCGACGGACGTCCGGACGCCGACGGCCCGACGGACGTCCCGACGCCGATGGCCCGACGGACGTCCCGACGCCGATGGCCCGACGGACGTCCCGACGCCGAGAGGCCGACGGACGTCCCGACGCCGACGGCCCGACGGACGTCCCGACATAGAGCTGAAAGTTACCTAAATACAGACACCGAGAGCCCGACGGACGTCCCGACGCCGAGGGCCCGACGGACGTCCCGACGCCGAGGGCCCGACGGACGTCCCGACGCCGAGAGGCCGACGGACGTCCCGACGCCATGGCCCGACGGACGTCCCGACGCCATGGCCCGACGGACGTCCCGACGCCGATGGCCCGACGGACGTCCCGACGCCGAGGGCCCGACGGACGTCCCGACGCCGAGGGCCCGACGGACGTCCGGACGCCGAGGGCCCGACGGACGTCCCGACGCCATGGCCCGACGGACGTCCCGACGCCGATGGCCCGACGGACGTCCGGACGCCGAGGGCCCGACGGACGTCACGACGCCGATGGCCCGACGGACGTCCCGACGCCGAGGGCCCGACGGACGTCCCGACGCCGAGGGCCCGACGGACGTCCGGACGCCGATGGCCCGACGGACGACCCGACGCCGATGGCCCGACGGACGTCCGGACGCCGATGGCCCGACGGACGTCCGGACGCCGAGTGCCCGACGGAAGTCCGGACGCCGAGTGCCCGACGGACGTCCCGACGCCGATGGCCCGACGGACGTCCCGACGCCGAGGGCCCGACGGACGACCCGACGCCGAGGGCCCGACGGACGTCCGGACGCCGAGAGGCCGACGGACGTCCCGACGCCATGGCGCGACGGACGTCCCGACGCCATGGCCCGACGGACGTCCGGACGCCGAGGGCCCGACGGACGTCCCGACGCCGAGGGCCCGACGGACGTCCGGACGCCGATGGCCCGACGGACGACCCGACGCCGATGGCCCGACGGACGTCCGGACGCCGATGGCCCGACGGACGTCCGGACGCCGATGGCCCGAC
Source organism: Leptosomus discolor (assembly GCF_034619465.1). Taxonomy (NCBI): domain Eukaryota; kingdom Metazoa; phylum Chordata; class Aves; order Leptosomiformes; family Leptosomidae; genus Leptosomus; species Leptosomus discolor. The sequence continues at coordinate 400,051 of NW_028237839.1, read as the reverse complement.
GGACGTCCGGACGCCGAGTGCCCGAAGGACGTCCGGACGCCGATGGCCCGACGGACGTCCCGACGCCGAGGGCCCGACGGACGTCCCGACGCCGAGGGCCCGACGGACGTCCGGACGCCGAGTGCCCGACGGACGTCCCGACGCCGATGGCCCGACGGACGTCCCGACGCCGATGGCCCGACGGACGTCCCGACGCCGATGGCCCGACGGACGTCCGGACGCCGATGGCCCGACGGACGTCCGGACGCCGATGGCCCGACGGACGTCCCGATGCCGATGGCCCGACGGACGTCCCGACGCCGATGGCCCGACGGACGTCCGGACGCCGATGGCCCGACGGACGTCCCGACGCCGATGGCCCGACGGACGTCCCGACGCCGAGGGCCCGACGGACGTCCGGACGCCGAGTGCCCGACGGATGTCCCGACGCCGATGGCCCGACGGACGTCCCGACATAGAGCTGAAAGTTACCTAAATACAGACACCGAGAGCCCGACGGACGTCCCGACGCCGAGAGCCCGACGGACGTCCCGACATAGAGCTGAAAGTTACCTAAATACAGACACCGAGAGCCTGACAGACGTCCCGACGCCGAGAGCCCGACGGACGTCCGGACGCCGATGGCCCGACGGACGTCCCGACGCCGATGGCCCGACGGACGTCCCGACGCCGATGGCCCGACGGACGTCCCGACGCCATGGCCCGACGGACGTCCCGACGCCGATGGCCCGACGGACGTCCGGACGGCGATGGCCCGACGGACGTCCCGACGCCGATGGCCCGACGGACGTCCGGACGCCGATGGCCCGACGGACGTCCGGACGCCGAGTGCCCGACGGACGTCCGGACGCCGAGTGCCCGACGGACGTCCCGACGCCGATGGCCCGACGGACGTCCGGACGCCGATGGCCCGACGGACGTCCCGACGCCGATGGCCCGACGGACGTCCGGACGCCGAGTGCCCGACGGACGTCCGGACGCCGAGTGCCCGACGGACGTCCCGACGCCGATGGCCCGACGGACGTCCCGACGCCGAGGGCCCGACGGACGTCCCGACGCCGAGGGCCCGACGGACGTCCCGACATAGAGCTGAAAGTTACCTAAATACAGACACCGAGAGCCCGACGGACGTCCGGACGCCGAGGGCCCGACGGACGTCCGGACGCCGATGGCCCGACGGACGTCCGGACGCCGAGAGCCCGACGGACGTCCCGACGCCGATGGCCCGACGGACGTCCGGACGCCGATGGCCCGACGGACGTCCCGACGCCGATGGCCCGACGGACGTCCCGACGCCATGGCCCGACGGACGTCCCGACGCCGATGGCCCGACGGACGTCCCGACGCCGAGAGCCCGAAGGACGTCCCGACGCCGAGAGCCCGAAGGACGTCCCGACGCCGACGGCCCGACGGACGTCCCGACGCCGAGGGCCCGACGGACGTCCCGACGCCGATGGCCCGACGGACGTCCCGACGCCAAGGGCCCGACGGACGTCCCGACGCCGAGATACCGACGGACGGCCCGACGGACGTCCCGACGCCGAGAGGCCGACGGACGTCCCGACGCCGATGGCCCGACGGACGTCCCGACGCCGAGGGCCCGACGGACGTCCCGACATAGAGCTGAAAGTTACCTAAATACAGACACCGAGAGCCCGACGGACGTCCGGACGCCGAGGGCCCGACGGACGTCCGGACGCCGATGGCCCGACGGACGTCCGGACGCCGAGAGCCCGACGGACGTCCCGACGCCGATGGCCCGACGGACGTCCGGACGCCGATGGCTCGACGGACGTCCCGACGCCGATGGCCCGACGGACGTCCCGACGCCATGGCCCGACGGACGTCCCGACGCCGATGGCCCGACGGACGTCCCGACGCCGAGAGCCCGAAGGACGTCCCGACGCCGAGAGCCCGAAGGACGTCCCGACGCCGACGGCCCGACGGACGTCCCGACGCCGAGGGCCCGACGGACGTCCCGACGCCGATGGCCCGACGGACGTCCCGACGCCGAGGGCCCGACGGACGTCCCGACGCCGAGATACCGACGGACGGCCCGACGGACGTCCCGACGCCGAGAGGCCGACGGACGTCCCGACGCCGATGGCCCGACGGACGTCCCGACGCCGAGGGCCCGACGGACGTCCCGACGCCGAGAGCCCGACGGACGTCCGGACGCCGAGAGCCCGACGGACGTCCCGACGCCGAGAGCCCGACGAACGTCCCGACGCCGACGGCCCGACGGACGTCCCGACGCCGAGGGCCCGACGGACGTCCCGACGCCGAGGGCCCGACGGACGTCCCGACGCCGAGATACCGACGGACGTCCCGACGCCGACGGCCCGACGGACGTCCCGACGCCGAGAGCCCGACATACGTCCCGACGCCGACGGCCCGACGGACGTCCCGACATAGAGCTGAAAGTTACCTAAATACAGACACCGAGAGCCCGACGGACGTCCGGACGCCGAGGGCCCGACGGACGTCCGGACGCCGATGGCCCGACGGACGTCCGGACGCCGAGAGCCCGACGGACGTCCCGACGCCGATGGCCCGACGGACGTCCCGACGCCGATGGCCCGACGGACGTCCGGACGCCGATGGCCCGACGGACGTCCCGACGCCGAGAGCCCGACACACGTCCCAACGCCGACGGCCCGACGGACGTCCCGACGCCGACGGCCCGACGGACGTCCCGACGCCGAGAGCCCGACGGACGTCCGGACGCCGAGGGCCCGACGGACGTCCCGACGCCGAGGGCCCGACGGACGTCCGGACGCCGATGGCCCGACGGACGTCCGGACGCCGATGGCCCGACGGACGTCCGGACGCCGAGGGCCCGACGGACGTCCGGACGCCGAGGGCCCGACGGACGTCCCGACGCCGAGAGGCCGACGGACGTCCCGACGCCGACGGCCCGACGGACGTCCCGACATAGAGCTGAAAGTTACCTAAATACAGACACCGAGAGCCCGACGGACGTCCCGACGCCGAGGGCCCGACGGACGTCCCGACGCCGATGGCGCGACGGACGTCCCGACGCCGAGGGCCCGACGGACGTCCCGACATAGAGCTGAAAGTTACCTAAATACAGACACCGAGAGCCCGACGGACGTCCGGACGCCGAGGGCCCGACGGACGTCCGGACGCCGATGGCCCGACGGACGTCCGGACGCCGAGAGCCCGACGGACGTCCCGACGCCGATGGCCCGACGGACGTCCGGACGCCGATGGCCCGACGGACGTCCCGACGCCGATGGCCCGACGGACGTCCCGACGCCATGGCCCGACGGACGTCCCGACGCCGATGGCCCGACGGACGTCCCGACGCCGAGAGCCCGAAGGACGTCCCGACGCCGAGAGCCCGAAGGACGTCCCGACGCCGACGGCCCGACGGACGTCCCGACGCCGAGGGCCAGACGGACGTCCCGACGCCGATGGCCCGACGGACGTCCCGACGCCAAGGGCCCGACGGACGTCCCGACGCCGAGATACCGACGGACGGCCCGACGGACGTCCCGACGCCGAGAGGCCGACGGACGTCCCGACGCCGATGGCCCGACGGACGTCCCGACGCCGAGGGCCCGACGGACGTCCCGACATAGAGCTGAAAGTTACCTAAATACAGACACCGAGAGCCCGACGGACGTCCGGACGCCGAGGGCCCGACGGACGTCCGGACGCCGATGGCCCGACGGACGTCCGGACGCCGAGAGCCCGACGGACGTCCCGACGCCGATGGCCCGACGGACGTCCGGACGCCGATGGCTCGACGGACGTCCCGACGCCGATGGCCCGACGGACGTCCCGACGCCATGGCCCGACGGACGTCCCGACGCCGATGGCCCGACGGACGTCCCGACGCCGAGAGCCCGAAGGACGTCCCGACGCCGAGAGCCCGAAGGACGTCCCGACGCCGACGGCCCGACGGACGTCCCGACGCCGAGGGCCCGACGGACGTCCCGACGCCGATGGCCCGACGGACGTCCCGACGCCGAGGGCCCGACGGACGTCCCGACGCCGAGATACCGACGGACGGCCCGACGGACGTCCCGACGCCGAGAGGCCGACGGACGTCCCGACGCCGATGGCCCGACGGACGTCCCGACGCCGAGGGCCCGACGGACGTCCCGACGCCGAGAGCCCGACGGACGTCCGGACGCCGAGAGCCCGACGGACGTCCCGACGCCGAGAGCCCGACGAACGTCCCGACGCCGACGGCCCGACGGACGTCCCGACGCCGAGGGCCCGACGGACGTCCCGACGCCGAGGGCCCGACGGACGTCCCGACGCCGAGATACCGACGGACGTCCCGACGCCGACGGCCCGACGGACGTCCCGACGCCGAGAGCCCGACATACGTCCCGACGCCGACGGCCCGACGGACGTCCCGACATAGAGCTGAAAGTTACCTAAATACAGACACCGAGAGCCCGACGGACGTCCGGACGCCGAGGGCCCGACGGACGTCCGGACGCCGATGGCCCGACGGACGTCCGGACGCCGAGAGCCCGACGGACGTCCCGACGCCGATGGCCCGACGGACGTCCCGACGCCGATGGCCCGACGGACGTCCGGACGCCGATGGCCCGACGGACGTCCGGACGCCGAGGGCCCGACGGACGTCCGGACGCCGATGGCCCGACGGACGTCCGGACGCCGAGAGCCCGACGGACGTCCCGACGCCGATGGCCCGACGGACGTCCCGACGCCGATGGCCCGACGGACGTCCGGACGCCGATGGCCCGACGGACGTCCCGACGCCGAGAGCCCGACATACGTCCCAACGCCGACGGCCCGACGGACGTCCCGACGCCGACGGCCCGACGGACGTCCCGACGCCGAGAGCCCGACGGACGTCCGGACGCCGAGGGCCCGACGGACGTCCCGACGCCGAGGGCCCGACGGACGTCCGGACGCCGATGGCCCGACGGACGTCCGGACGCCGATGGCCCGACGGACGTCCGGACGCCGAGGGCCCGACGGACGTCCCGACGCCGAGAGGCCGACGGACGTCCCGACGCCGACGGCCCGACGGACGTCCCGACATAGAGCTGAAAGTTACCTAAATACAGACACCGAGAGCCCGACGGACGTCCCGACGCCGATGGCCCGACGGACGTCCCGACGCCGAGGGCCCGACGGACGTCCCGACGCCGAGAGGCCGACGGACGTCCCGACGCCATGGCCCGACGGACGTCCCGACGCCGAGGGCCCGACGGACGTCCCGACGCCGAGGGCCCGACGGACGTCCGGACGCCGAGGGCCCGACGGACGTCCCGACGCCGATGGCCCGACGGACGTCCCGACGCCGAGGGCCCGACGGACGTCCGGACGCCGAGGGCCCGACGGACGTCCGGACGCCGAGGGCCCGACGGACGTCCGGACGCCGAGAGGCCGACGGACGTCCCGACGCCGAGAGGCCGACGGACGTCCCGACGCCATGGCCCGACGGACGTCCCGACGCCGAGGGCCCGACGGACGTCCCGACGCCGAGGGCCCGACGGACGTCCCGACATAGAGCTGAAAGTTACCTAAATACAGACACCGAGAGCCTGACGGACGGCCCGACGGACGTCCCGACGCCGACGGCCCGACGGACGTCCGGACGCCGACGGCCCGACGGACGTCCCGACGCCGATGGCCCGACGGACGTCCCGACGCCGATGGCCCGACGGACGTCCCGACGCCGAGAGGCCGACGGACGTCCCGACGCCGACGGCCCGACGGACGTCCCGACATAGAGCTGAAAGTTACCTAAATACAGACACCGAGAGCCCGACGGACGTCCCGACGCCGAGGGCCCGACGGACGTCCCGACGCCGAGGGCCCGACGGACGTCCCGACGCCGAGAGGCCGACGGACGTCCCGACGCCATGGCCCGACGGACGTCCCGACGCCATGGCCCGACGGACGTCCCGACGCCGATGGCCCGACGGACGTCCCGACGCCGAGGGCCCGACGGACGTCCCGACGCCGAGGGCCCGACGGACGTCCGGACGCCGAGGGCCCGACGGACGTCCCGACGCCATGGCCCGACGGACGTCCCGACGCCGATGGCCCGACGGACGTCCGGACGCCGAGGGCCCGACGGACGTCACGACGCCGATGGCCCGACGGACGTCCCGACGCCGAGGGCCCGACGGACGTCCCGACGCCGAGGGCCCGACGGACGTCCGGACGCCGATGGCCCGACGGACGACCCGACGCCGATGGCCCGACGGACGTCCGGACGCCGATGGCCCGACGGACGTCCGGACGCCGAGTGCCCGACGGACGTCCGGACGCCGAGTGCCCGACGGACGTCCCGACGCCGATGGCCCGACGGACGTCCCGACGCCGAGGGCCCGACGGACGACCCGACGCCGAGGGCCCGACGGACGTCCGGACGCCGAGAGGCCGACGGACGTCCCGACGCCATGGCGCGACGGACGTCCCGACGCCATGGCCCGACGGACGTCCGGACGCCGAGGGCCCGACGGACGTCCCGACGCCGAGGGCCCGACGGACGTCCGGACGCCGATGGCCCGACGGACGACCCGACGCCGATGGCCCGACGGACGTCCGGACGCCGATGGCCCGACGGACGTCCGGACGCCGATGGCCCGACGGACGTCCGGACGCCGAGTGCCCGAAGGACGTCCGGACGCCGATGGCCCGACGGACGTCCCGACGCCGAGGGCCCGACGGACGTCCCGACGCCGAGGGCCCGACGGACGTCCGGACGCCGAGTGCCCGACGGACGTCCCGACGCCGATGGCCCGACGGACGTCCCGACGCCGATGGCCCGACGGACGTCCTGACGCCGAGAGCCCGACGGACGTCCCGACGCCGATGGCCCGACGGACGTCCGGACGCCGATGGCCCGACGGACGTCCCGATGCCGATGGCCCGACGGACGTCCCGACGCCGATGGCCCGACGGACGTCCGGACGCCGATGGCCCGACGGACGTCCCGACGCCGATGGCCCGACGGACGTCCCGACGCCGAGGGCCCGACGGACGTCCGGACGCCGAGTGCCCGACGGATGTCCCGACGCCGATGGCCCGACGGACGTCCCGACATAGAGCTGAAAGTTACCTAAATACAGACACCGAGAGCCCGACGGACGTCCCGACGCCGAGAGCCCGACGGACGTCCCGACATAGAGCTGAAAGTTACCTAAATACAGACACCGAGAGCCTGACAGACGTCCCGACGCCGAGAGCCCGACGGACGTCCGGACGCCGATGGCCCGACGGACGTCCCGACGCCGATGGCCCGACGGACGTCCCGACGCCGATGGCCCGACGGACGTCCCGACGCCATGGCCCGACGGACGTCCCGACGCCGATGGCCCGACGGACGTCCGGACGGCGATGGCCCGACGGACGTCCCGACGCCGATGGCCCGACGGACGTCCGGACGCCGATGGCCCGACGGACGTCCGGACGCCGAGTGCCCGACGGACGTCCGGACGCCGAGTGCCCGACGGACGTCCCGACGCCGATGGCCCGACGGACGTCCGGACGCCGATGGCCCGACGGACGTCCCGACGCCGATGGCCCGACGGACGTCCGGACGCCGAGTGCCCGACGGACGTCCGGACGCCGAGTGCCCGACGGACGTCCCGACGCCGATGGCCCGACGGACGTCCCGACGCCGAGGGCCCGACGGACGTCCCGACGCCGAGGGCCCGACGGACGTCCCGACGCCGATGGCCCGACGGACGTCCCGACGCCGAGGGCCCGACGGACGTCCCGACATAGAGCTGAAAGTTACCTAAATACAGACACCGAGAGCCCGACGGACGTCCGGACGCCGAGGGCCCGACGGACGTCCGGACGCCGATGGCCCGACGGACGTCCGGACGCCGAGAGCCCGACGGACGTCCCGACGCCGATGGCCCGACGGACGTCCGGACGCCGATGGCCCGACGGACGTCCCGACGCCGATGGCCCGACGGACGTCCCGACGCCATGGCCCGACGGACGTCCCGACGCCGATGGCCCGACGGACGTCCCGACGCCGAGAGCCCGAAGGACGTCCCGACGCCGAGAGCCCGAAGGACGTCCCGACGCCGACGGCCCGACGGACGTCCCGACGCCGAGGGCCCGACGGACGTCCCGACGCCGATGGCCCGACGGACGTCCCGACGCCAAGGGCCCGACGGACGTCCCGACGCCGAGATACCGACGGACGGCCCGACGGACGTCCCGACGCCGAGAGGCCGACGGACGTCCCGACGCCGATGGCCCGACGGACGTCCCGACGCCGAGGGCCCGACGGACGTCCCGACATAGAGCTGAAAGTTACCTAAATACAGACACCGAGAGCCCGACGGACGTCCGGACGCCGAGGGCCCGACGGACGTCCGGACGCCGATGGCCCGACGGACGTCCGGACGCCGAGAGCCCGACGGACGTCCCGACGCCGATGGCCCGACGGACGTCCGGACGCCGATGGCTCGACGGACGTCCCGACGCCGATGGCCCGACGGACGTCCCGACGCCATGGCCCGACGGACGTCCCGACGCCGATGGCCCGACGGACGTCCCGACGCCGAGAGCCCGAAGGACGTCCCGACGCCGAGAGCCCGAAGGACGTCCCGACGCCGACGGCCCGACGGACGTCCCGACGCCGAGGGCCCGACGGACGTCCCGACGCCGATGGCCCGACGGACGTCCCGACGCCGAGGGCCCGACGGACGTCCCGACGCCGAGAGGCCGACGGACGTCCCGACGCCATGGCCCGACGGACGTCCCGACGCCATGGCCCGACGGACGTCCCGACGCCGATGGCCCGACGGACGTCCCGACGCCGAGGGCCCGACGGACGTCCCGACGCCGAGGGCCCGACGGACGTCCGGACGCCGAGGGCCCGACGGACGTCCCGACGCCGAGGGCCCGACGGACGTCCCGACGCCGAGGGCCCGACGGACGTCCCGACGCCGAGGGCCCGAGGGACGTCCCGACGCCATGGCCCGAGGGACGTCCCGACGCCGAGGGCCCGACGGACGTCCCGACGCCGAGGGCCCGACGGACGTCCCGACGCAGAGATACCGACGGACGTCCGGACGCCGACGGCCCGACGGACGTCCCGAGGCCGAGAGGCCAACGGACGTCCCGAGGCCGAGAGGCCGACGGACGTCCCGACGCCGACGGCCCGACGGACGTCCCGACATAGAGCTGAAAGTTACCTAAATACAGACACCGAGAGCCGGACGGACGTCCCGACGCCGATGGCCCGACGGACGTCCGGACGCCGAGTGCCCGACGGACGTCCGGACGCCGATGGCCCGACGGACGTCCGGACGCCATGGCCCGACGGACGTCCCGACGCCGAGGGCCCGACGGACGTCCGGACGCCGAGGGCCCGACGGACGTCCGGACGCCGAGGGCCCGACGGACGTCCCGACGCCCATGGCCCGACGGACGTCCCGACGCCGAGGGCCCGACGGACGTCCCGACGCCGATGGCCCGACGGACGTCCCGACGCCGAGGGCCCGACGGACGTCCCGACATAGAGCTGAAAGTTACCTAAATACAGACACCGAGAGCCCGACGGACGTCCGGACGCCGAGGGCCCGACGGACGTCCGGACGCCGATGGCCCGACGGACGTCCGGAAGCCGAGAGCCCGACGGACGTCCCGACGCCGATGGCCCGACGGACGTCCGGACGCCGATGGCCCGACGGACGTCCCGACGCCGATGGCCCGACGGACGTCCCGACGCCATGGCCCGACGGACGTCCCGAAGCCGATGGCCCGACGGACGTCCCGACGCCGAGAGCCCGAAGGACGTCCCGACGCCGAGAGCCCGAAGGACGTCCCGACGCCGACGGCCCGACGGACGTCCCGACGCCGAGGGCCCGACGGACGTCCCGACGCCGATGGCCCGACGGACGTCCCGACGCCAAGGGCCCGACGGACGTCCCGACGCCGAGATACCGACGGACGGCCCGACGGACGTCCCGACGCCGAGAGGCCGACGGACGTCCCGACGCCGATGGCCCGACGGACGTCCCGACGCCGAGGGCCCGACGGACGTCCCGACGCCGAGAGCCCGACGGACGTCCGGACGCCGAGAGCCCGACGGACGTCCCGACGCCGAGAGCCCGACGAACGTCCCGACGCCGACGGCCCGACGGACGTCCCGACGCCGAGGGCCCGACGGACGTCCCGACGCCGAGGGCCCGACGGACGTCCCGACGCCGAGGGCCCGACGGACGTCCCGACATAGAGCTGAAAGTTACCTAAATACAGACACCGAGAGCCCGACGGACGTCCGGACGCCGAGGGCCCGACGGACGTCCGGACGCCGATGGCCCGACGGACGTCCGGACGCCGAGGGCCCGACGGACGTCCCGACGCCGATGGCCCGACGGACGTCCGGACGCCGATGGCCCGACGGACGTCCCGACGCCATGGCCCGACGGACGTCCCGACGCCGATGGCCCGACGGACGTCCCGACGCCGAGAGCCCGAAGGACGTCCCGACGCCGAGAGCCCGAAGGACGTCCCGACGCCGACGGCCCGACGGACGTCCCGACGCCGAGGGCCCGACGGACGTCCCGACGCCGATGGCCCGACGGACGTCCCGACGCCAAGGGCCCGACGGACGTCCCGACGCCGAGATACCGACGGACGGCCCGACGGACGTCCCGACGCCGAGAGGCCGACGGACGTCCCGACGCCGAGGGCCCGACGGACGTCCCGACGCCGAGGGCCCGACGGACGTCCCGACGCCGAGAGCCCGACGGACGTCCGGACGCCGAGAGCCCGACGGACGTCCCGACGCCGAGAGCCCGACGAACGTCCCGACGCCGACGGCCCGACGGACGTCCCGACGCCGAGGGCCCGACGGACGTCCCGACGCCGAGGGCCCGACGGACGTCCCGACGCCGAGATACCGACGGACGTCCCGACGCCGACGGCCCGACGGACGTCCCGACGCCGAGAGCCCGACATACGTCCCGACGCCGACGGCCCGACGGACGTCCCGACATAGAGCTGAAAGTTACCTAAATACAGACACCGAGAGCCCGACGGACGTCCGGACGCCGAGGGCCCGACGGACGTCCGGACGCCGATGGCCCGACGGACGTCCGGACGCCGAGAGCCCGACGGACGTCCCGACGCCGATGGCCCGACGGACGTCCCGACGCCGATGGCCCGACGGACGTCCGGACGCCGATGGCCCGACGGACGTCCCGACGCCGAGAGCCCGACATACGTCCCAACGCCGACGGCCCGACGGACGTCCCGACGCCGACGGCCCGACGGACGTCCCGACGCCGAGAGCCCGACGGACGTCCGGACGCCGAGGGCCCGACGGACGTCCCGACGCCGAGGGCCCGACGGACGTCCGGACGCCGATGGCCCGACGGACGTCCGGACGCCGATGGCCCGACGGACGTCCGGACGCCGAGGGCCCGACGGACGTCCGGACGCCGAGGGCCCGACGGACGTCCCGACGCCGAGAGGCCGACGGACGTCCCGACGCCGACGGCCCGACGGACGTCCCGACATAGAGCTGAAAGTTACCTAAATACAGACACCGAGAGCCCGACGGACGTCCCGACGCCGAGGGCCCGACGGACGTCCCGACGCCGAGGGCCCGACGGACGTCCCGACGCCGAGAGGCCGACGGACGTCCCGACGCCATGGCCCGACGGACGTCCCGACGCCGAGGGCCCGACGGACGTCCCGACGCCGAGGGCCCGACGGACGTCCGGACGCCGAGGGCCCGACGGACGTCCCGACGCCGATGGCCCGACGGACGTCCCGACGCCGAGGGCCCGACGGACGTCCGGACGCCGAGGGCCCGACGGACGTCCGGACGCCGAGAGGCCGACGGACGTCCCGACTCCGAGAGGCCGACGGACGTCCCGACGCCATGGCCCGACGGACGTCCCGACGCCGAGGGCCCGACGGACGTCCCGACGCCGAGGGCCCGACGGACGTCCCGACATAGAGCTGAAAGTTACCTAAATACAGACACCGAGAGCCTGACGGACGGCCCGACGGACGTCCCGACGCCAACGGCCCGACGGACGTCCGGACGCCGACGGCCCGACGGACGTCCCGACGCCGATGGCCCGACGGACGTCCCGACGCCGATGGCCCGACGGACGTCCCGACGCCGAGAGGCCGACGGACGTCCCGACGCCGACGGCCCGACGGACGTCCCGACATAGAGCTGAAAGTTACCTAAATACAGACACCGAGAGCCCGACGGACGTCCCGACGCCGAGGGCCCGACGGACGTCCCGACGCCGAGGGCCCGACGGACGTCCCGACGCCGAGAGGCCGACGGACGTCCCGACGCCATGGCCCGACGGACGTCCCGACGCCATGGCCCGACGGACGTCCCGACGCCGATGGCCCGACGGACGTCCCGACGCCGAGGGCCCGACGGACGTCCCGACGCCGAGGGCCCGACGGACGTCCGGACGCCGAGGGCCCGACGGACGTCCCGACGCCGAGGGCCCGAGGGACGTCCCGACGCCATGGCCCGAGGGACGTCCCGACGCCGAGGGCCCGACGGACGTCCCGACGCCGAGGGCCCGACGGACGTCCCGACGCAGAGATACCGACGGACGTCCGGACGCCGACGGCCCGACGGACGTCCCGAGGCCGAGAGGCCGACGGACGTCCCGACGCCGACGGCCCGACGGACGTCCCGACATAGAGCTGAAAGTTACCTAAATACAGACACCGAGAGCCGGACGGACGTCCCGACGCCGATGGCCCGACGGACGTCCGGACGCCGAGTGCCCGACGGACGTCCGGACGCCGATGGCCCGACGGACGTCCGGACGCCATGGCCCGACGGACGTCCCGACGCCGAGGGCCCGACGGACGTCCGGACGCCGAGGGCCCGACGGACGTCCGGACGCCGAGGGCCCGACGGACGTCCCGACGCCCATGGCCCGACGGACGTCCCGACGCCCATGGCCCGACGGACGTCCGGACGCCGATGGCCCGAGGGACGTCCCGACGCCATGGCCCGAGGGACGTCCCGACGCCATGGCCCGAGGGACGTCCCGACGCCGAGGGCCCGAGGGACGTCCCGACGCCGAGGGCCCGACGGACGTCCCGACGCCGAGATACCGACGGACGTCCCGACGCCGAGGGCCCGACGGACGTCCCGACGCCGAGGGCCCGACGGACGTCCCGAGGCCGACGGCCCGACGGACGTCCCGACGCCGAGGGCCCGACGGACGTCCCGACATAGAGCTGAAAGTTACCTAAATACAGACACCGAGAGCCGGACGGACGTCCCGACGCCGATGGCCCGACGGACGTCCCGACGCCGAGGGCCCGACGGACGTCCCGACGCAGAGATACCGACGGACGTCCGGACGCCGAGGGCCCGACGGACGTCCCGACGCCGAGGGCCCGACGGACGTCCCGAGGCCGAGAGACCGACGGACGTCCCGAGGCCGAGAGGCTGACGGACGTCCCGACGCCGACGGCCCGACGGACGTCCCGACATAGAGCTGAAAGTTACCTAAATACAGACACCGAGAGCCGGACGGACGTCCCGACGCCGATGGCCCGACGGACGTCCGGACGCCGAGTGCCCGACGGACGTCCGGACGCCGATGGCCCGACGGACGTCCGGACGCCATGGCCCGACGGACGTCCGGACGCCGATGGCCCGACGGACGTCCGGACGCCATGGCCCGACGGACGTCCGGACGCCGATGGCCCGACGGACGTCCCGACGCCGAGGGCCCGACGGACGTCCGGACGCCGAGGGCCCGACGGACGTCCGGACGCCGAGGGCCCGACGGACGTCCCGACGCCGAGGGCCCGACGGACGTCCCGACGCCCATGGCCCGACGGACGTCCCGACGCCGATGGCCCGACGGACGTCCGGACGCCGATGGCCCGAGGGACGTCCCGACGCCATGGCCCGAGGGACGTCCCGACGCCATGGCCCGAGGGACGTCCCGACGCCGAGGGCCCGAGGGACGTCCCGACGCCGAGGGCCCGACGGACGTCCCGACGCCGAGGGCCCGACGGACGTCCCGACGCCGAGATACCGACGGACGTCCCGACGCCGACGGCCCGACGGACGTCCCGACGCCGAGGGCCCGACGGACGTCCCGAGGCCGAGGGGCCCGACGGACGTCCCGAGGCCGAGAGGCCGACGGACGTCCCGACATAGAGCTGAAAGTTACCTAAATACAGACACCGAGAGCCGGACGGACGTCCCGACGCCGATGGCCCGACGGACGTCCGGACGCCGAGTGCCTGACGGACGTCCGGACGCCGATGGCCCGACGGACGTCCGGACGCCGATGGCCCGACGGACGTCCCGACGCCATGGCCCGACGGACGTCCCGACGCCATGGCCCGACGGACGTCCCGACGCCGATGGCCCGACGGACGTCCAGACGCCGAGAGGCCGACGGACGTCCCGACGCCGACGGCCCGACGGACGTCCCGACATAGAGCTGAAAGTTACCTAAATACAGACACCGAGAGCCCGACGGACGTCCCGACGCCGAGGGCCCGACGGACGTCCGGACGCCGATGGCCCGACGGACGTCCCGACGCCGAGGGCCCGACGGACGTCCGGACGCCGATGGCCCGACGGACGTCCGGACGCCGATGGCCCGACGGACGTCCCGACGCCGAGGGCCCGACGGACGTCCGGACGCCGAGGGCCCGACGGACGTCCCGACGCCGAGGGCCCGACGGACGTCCCGACGCCATGGCCCGACGGACGTCCCGACGCCGATGGCCCGACGGACGTCCCGACGCCGAGGGCCCGACGGACGTCCGGACGCCGAGGGCCCGACGGACGTCCCGACGCCGATGGCCCGACGGACGTCCCGACGCCGAGGGCCCGACGGACGTCCCGACGCCGAGGGCCCGACGGACGTCCGGACGCCGATGGCCCGACGGACGTCCCGACGCCGATGGCCCGACGGACGTCCGGACGCCGATGGCCCGACGGACGACCCGACGCCGATGGCCCGACGGACGTCCGGACGCCGAGTGCCCGACGGACGTCCGGACGCCGAGTGCCCGACGGACGTCCCGACGCCGAGGGCCCGACGGACGTCCGGACGCCGAGGGCCCGACGGACGTCCGGACGCCGAGTGCCCGACGGACGTCCGGACGCCGAGTGCCCGACGGACGTCCCGACGCCGAGGGCCCGACGGACGTCCGGACGCCGAGGGCCCGACGGACGTCCGGACGCCGAGGGCCCGACGGACGTCGCGACGCCGAGGGCCCGACGGACGTCGCGACGCCGATGGCCCGACGGACGTCCGGACGCCGAGTGCCCGACGGACGTCCGGACGCCGAGGGCCCGACGGACGTCCCGACGCCGAGGGCCCGACGGACGTCCGGACGCCGAGGGCCCGACGGACGTCCGGACGCCGAGGGCCCGACGGACGTCCCGACGCCGAGGGCCCGACGGACGTCCCGACGCCGAGGGCCCGACGGACGTCCGGACGCCGAGGGCCCGACGGACGTCGCGACGCCGAGGGCCCGACGGACGTCCCGACGCCGATGGCCCGACGGACGTCCGGACGCCGATGGCCCGACGGACGTCCCGACGCCGATGGCCCGACGGACGTCCGGACGCCGAGGGCCCGACGGACGTCACCACGCCGAGGGCCCGACGGACGTCCCGACGCCGAGGGCCCGACGGACGTCCGGACGCCGAGGGCCCGACGGACGTCGCGACGCCGAGGGCACGACGGACGTCCCGACGCCGAGGGCCCGACGGACGTCCGGACGCCGAGGGCCCGACGGACGTCCCGACGCCGAGGGCCCGACGGACGTCCGGACGCCGAGGGCCCGACGGACGTCCCGACGCCGATGGCCCGACGGACGTCCCGACGCCGATGGCCCGACGGACGTCCGGACGCCGAGGGCCCGACGGACGTCCGGACGCCGAGGGCCCGACGGACGTCCCGACGCCGAGGGCCCGACGGACGTCCGGACGCCGAGGGCCCGACGGACGTCCCGACGCCGATGGCCCGACGGACGTCCGGACGCCGAGGGCCCGACGGACGTCCGGACGCCGAGGGCCCGACGGACGTCCCGACGCCGAGGGCCCGACGGACGTCCCGACGCCATGGCCCGACGGACGTCCGGACGCCGAGGGCCCGACGGACGTCCCGACGCCGAGGGCCCGACGGACGTCCGGACGCCGAGGGCCCCACGGACGTCACGACGCCGATGGCCCGACGGACGTCCCGACGCCGAGGGCCCGACGGACGTCCCGACGCCGAGGGCCCGACGGACGTCCGGACGCCGATGGCCCGACGGACGTCCCGACGCCGATGGCCCGACGGACGTCCGGACGCCGATGGCCCGACGGACGACCCGACGCCGATGGCCCGACGGACGTCCGGACGCAGAGTGCCCGACGGACGTCCGGACGCCGAGTGCCCGACGGACGTCCGGACGCCGATGGCCCGACGGACGTCCGGACGCCGATGGCCCGACGGACGTCCCGACGCCGAGGGCCCGACGGACGTCCCGACGCCGAGGGCCCGACGGACGTCCGGACGCCGAGGGCCCGACGGACGTCCGGACGCCGAGGGCCCGACGGACGTCGCGACGCCGAGGGCCCGACGGACGTCGCGACGCCGATGGCCCGACGTACGTCCCGACGCCGATGGCCCGACGGACGTCCGGACGCCGAGTGCCCGACGGACGTCCGGACGCCGAGGGCCCGACGGACGTCGCGACGCCGATGGCCCGACGGACGTCCGGACGCCGAGTGCCCGACGGACGTCCGGACGCCGAGTGCCCGACGGACGTCCCGACGCCGAGGGCCCGACGGACGTCCGGACGCCGAGGGCCCGACGGACGTCCGGACGCCGAGGGCCCGACGGACGTCCCGACGCCGAGGGCCCGACGGACGTCCCGACGCCGAGGGCCCGACGGACGTCCGGACGCCGAGGGCCCGACGGACGTCGCGACGCCGAGGGCCCGACGGACGTCCCGACGCCGAGGGCCCGACGGACGTCCCGACGCCGATGGCCCGACGGACGTCCGGACGCCGAGGGCCCGACGGACGTCCCGACGCCGAGGGCCCGACGGACGTCCGGACGCCGAGGGCCCGACGGACGTCGCGACGCCGAGGGCCCGACGGACGTCCCGACGCCGAGGGCCCGACGGACGTCCGGACGCCGAGGGCCCGACGGACGTCCCGACGCCGAGGGCCCGACGGACGTCCGGACGCCGAGGGCCCGACGGACGTCCCGACGCCGATGGCCCGACGGACGTCCCGACGCCGAGGGCCCGACGGACGTCCGGACGTCGAGGGCCCGACGGACGTCCGGACGCCGAGGGCCCGACGGACGTCCCGACGCCGAGGGCCCGACGGACGTCCGGACGCCGAGGGCCCGACGGACGTCCCGACGCCGATGGCCCGACGGACGTCCCGACGCCGATGGCCCGACGGACGTCCCGACGCCGATGGTCCGACGGACGTCCGGACGCCGAGGGCCCGACGGACGTCACGACGCCGATGGCCCGACGGACGTCCCGACGCCGAGGGCCCGACGGACGTCCCGACGCCGAGGGCCCGACGGACGTCCGGACGCCGAGGGCCCGACGGACGTCCCGACGCCGAGGGCCCGACGGACGTCCGGACGCCGATGGCCCGACGGACGTCCGGACGCCGAGTGCCCGACGGACGTCCGGACGCCGAGTGCCCGACGGACGTCCCGACGCCGATGGCCCGACGGACGTCCCGACGCCGATGGCCCGACGGACGTCCGGACGCCGAGGGCCCGACGGACGTCCCGACGCCGATGGCCCGACGGACGTCCGGACGCCGAGGGCCCGACGGACGTCGCGACGCCGAGGGCCCGACGGACGTCGCGACGCCGAGGGCCCGACGGACGTCCCGACGCCGATGGCCCGACGGACGTCGCGACGCCGATGGCCCGACGGACGTCCGGACGCCGAGGGCCCGACGGACGTCCGCACGCCGAGGGCCCGACGGACGTCCCGACGCCGAGGGCCCGACGGACGTCCGGACGCCGAGGGCCCGACGGACGTCGCGACGCCGAGGGCCCGACGGACGTCGCGACGCCGAGGGCCCGAGGGACGTCCCGACGCCGATGGCCCGACGGACGTCCGGACGCCGATGGCCCGACGGACGTCGCGACGCCGATGGCCCGACGGACGTCCCGACGCCGATGGCCCGACGGACGTCGCGACGCCGAGGGCCCGACGGACGTCGCGACGCCGATGGCCCGACGGACGTCCCGACGCCGATGGCCCGACGGACGTCGCGACGCCGATGGCCCGACGGACGTCCGGACGCCGATGGCCCGACGGACGTCCGGACGCCGAGTGCCCGACGGACGTCCGGACGCCGAGGGCCCGACGGACGTCCCGACGCCGAGGGCCCGACGGACGTCCGGACGCCGATGGCCCGACGGACGTCCGGACGCCGATGGCCCGACGGACGTCCGGACGCCGAGGGCCCGACGGACGTCCGCACGCCGAGGGCCCGACGGACGTCCCGACGCCGAGGGCCCGACGGACGTCCGGACGCCGAGGGCCCGACGGACGTCCGGACGCCGAGGGCCCGACGGACGTCGCGACGCCGAGGGCCCGACGGACGTCGCGACGCCGAGGGCCCGACGGACGTCCCGACGCCATGGCCCGACGGACGTCCCGACGCCGATGGCCCGAGGGACGTCCCGACGCCGATGGCCCGACGGACGTCCGGACGCCGATGGCCCGACGGACGTCCGGACGCCGAGAGCCCGACGGACGTCCGGACGCCGAGAGCCCGACGGACGTCCCGACGCCGAGAGCCCGACGGACGTCCGGACGCCGAGAGCCCGAAGGACGTCCCGACGCCGAGAGCCCGAAGGACGTCCCGACGCCGACGGCCCGACGGACGTCCCGACGCCGAGATACCGACGGACGTCCCGACGCCGACGGCCCGACGGACGTCCCGACGCCGAGAGGCCGACATACGTCCCGACGCCGACGGCCCGACGGACGTCCCGACATAGAGCTGAAAGTTACCTAAATACAGACACCGAGAGCCTGACGGACGTCCCGACGCCGAGAGCCCGACGGACGTCCCGACGCCGATGGTCCGACGGACGTCCCGACGCCGAGAGCCCGACGGACGTCCCGACGCCGATGGCCCGACGGACGTCCCGACGCCGATGGCCCGACGGACGTCCGGACGCCGTGAGCCCGACGGACGTCCGGACGCCGAGTGCCCGACGGACGTCCGGACGCCGAGTGCCCGACGGACGTCCCGACGCCGATGGCCCGACGGACGTCCCGACGCCGATGGTCCGACGGACGTCCGGACGCCGAGGGCCCGACGGACGTCACGACGCCGATGGCCCGACGGACGTCCCGACGCCGAGGGCCCGACGGACGTCCCGACGCCGAGGGCCCGACGGACGTCCGGACGCCGAGGGCCCGACGGACGTCCCGACGCCGAGGGCCCGACGGACGTCCGGACGCCGATGGCCCGACGGACGTCCGGACGCCGAGTGCCCGACGGACGTCCGGACGCCGAGTGCCCGACGGACGTCCGGACGCCGAGTGCCCGACGGACGTCCGGACGCCGATGGCCCGACGGACGTCCCGACGCCGATGGCCCGACGGACGTCCCGACGCCGATGGCCCGACGGACGTCCGGACGCCGAGGGCCCGACGGACGTCCCGACGCCGATGGCCCGACGGACGTCCGGACGCCGAGGGCCCGACGGACGTCGCGACGCCGAGGGCCCGACGGACGTCGCGACGCCGAGGGCCCGACGGACGTCCCGACGCCGATGGCCCGACGGACGTCGCGACGCCGATGGCCCGACGGACGTCCGGACGCCGAGGGCCCGACGGACGTCCGGACGCCGAGGGCCCGACGGACGTCCGCACGCCGAGGGCCCGACGGACGTCCCGACGCCGAGGGCCCGACGGACGTCCGGACGCCGAGGGCCCGACGGACGTCGCGACGCCGAGGGCCCGACGGACGTCCCGACGCCATGGCCCGACGGACGTCCCGACGCCGATGGCCCGAGGGACGTCCCGACGCCGATGGCCCGACGGACGTCCGGACGCCGATGGCCCGACGGACGTCGCGACGCCGATGGCCCGACGGACGTCCCGACGCCGATGGCCCGACGGACGTCGCGACGCCGAGGGCCCGACGGACGTCGCGACGCCGATGGCCCGACGGACGTCCGGACGCCGATGGCCCGACGGACGTCCGGACGCCGAGTGCCCGACGGACGTCCGGACGCCGAGGGCCCGACGGACGTCCCGACGCCGAGGGCCCGACGGACGTCCGGACGCCGATGGCCCGACGGACGTCCGGACGCCGATGGCCCGACGGACGTCCGGACGCCGAGGGCCCGACGGACGTCCGGACGCCGAGGGCCCGACGGACGTCCCGACGCCGAGGGCCCGACGGACGTCGCGACGCCGAGGGCCCGACGGACGTCGCGACGCCGAGGGCCCGACGGACGTCCCGACGCCATGGCCCGACGGACGTCCCGACGCCGATGGCCCGAGGGACGTCCCGACGCCGATGGCCCGACGGACGTCCGGACGCCGATGGCCCGACGGACGTCCGGACGCCGAGAGCCCGACGGACGTCCGGACGCCGAGAGCCCGACGGACGTCCCGACGCCGAGAGCCCGACGGACGTCCGGACGCCGAGAGCCCGAAGGACGTCCCGACGCCGACGGCCCGACGGACGTCCCGACGCCGAGATACCGACGGACGTCCCGACGCCGACGGCCCGACGGACGTCCCGACGCCGAGAGGCCGACATACGTCCCGACGCCGACGGCCCGACGGACGTCCCGACATAGAGCTGAAAGTTACCTAAATACAGACACCGAGAGCCTGACGGACGTCCCGACGCCGAGAGCCCGACGGACGTCCCGACGCCGATGGTCCGACGGACGTCCCGACGCCGAGAGCCCGACGGACGTCCCGACGCCGATGGCCCGACGGACGTCCCGACGCCGATGGCCCGACGGACGTCCGGACGCCGTGAGCCCGACGGACGTCCGGACGCCGAGTGCCCGACGGACGTCCGGACGCCGAGTGCCCGACGGACGTCCGTACGCCGATGGCCCGACGGACGTCCCGACGCCGATGGCCCGACGGACGTCCGGACGCCGAGGGCCCGACGGCCGTCCCGACGCCGAGGGCCCGACGGCCGTCCCGACGCCGAGGGCCCGACGGACGTCCCGACGCCGATGGCCCGACGGACGTCCCGACGCCGAGAGGCCTACGGACGTCCCGACACCGAGATAACGACGGACGTCCCGACACCGACGGCCCGACGGACGTCCCGACGCCGAGAGGCCTACGGACGTCCCGACGCCGAGATAACGACGGACGTCCCGACGCCGACGGCCCGACGGACGTCCCGACGCCGAGAGGCCTACGGACGTCCCGACGCCGACGGCCCGACGGACGTCCCGACATAGAGCTGAAAGTTACCTAAATACAGACACCGAGAGCCCGACGGACGTCCCGACGCCGAGGGCCCGACGGACGTCCCGACGCCGAGGGCCCAACGGACGTCCCGACGCCGATGCCCCGACGGACGTCCCGACGCCGAGGGCCCGACGGACGTCCCGACGCCGAGGGCCCGACGGACATCCCGACGCCGAGATACCGACGGACGTCCCGACGCCGACGGCCCGACGGACGTCCCGACGCCGAGAGGCCGACGGACATCCCGACGCCGACGGCCCGACGGATGTCCCGACATAGAGCTGAAAGTTACCTAAATACAGACACCGAGAGCCTGACGGACGTCCCGACGCCGATGGCCCGACGGACGTCCGGACGCCGAGTGCCCGACGGACGTCCCGACGCCGATGGCCCGACGGACGTCCGGACGCCGATGGCCGGACGGACGTCCGGACGCCGATGGCCCGACGGACGTCCCGACGCCATGGCCCGACGGACGTCCCGACGCCGATGGCCCGACGGACGTCCGGACGCCGATGGCCCGACGGACGTCCCGACGCCGATGGCCCGACGGACGTCCCGACGCCGATGGCCCGACGGACGTCCGGACGCCGAGGGCCCGACGGACGTCCGGACGCCGAGGGCCCGACGGACGTCCCGACGCCGATGGCCCGACGGACGTCCCGACGCCGATGGCCCGACGGACGTCCGGACGCAGAGGGCCCGACGGACGTCACGACGCCGATGGCCCGACGGACGTCCGGACGCCGAGGGCCCGACGGACGTCCCGACGCCGAGGGCCCGACGGACGTCCGGACGCCGAGGGCCCGACGGACGTCCCGACGCCGATGGCCCGACGGACGTCCGGACGCCGATGGCCCGACGGACGACCCGACGCCGATGGCCCGACGGACGTCCGGACGCCGATGGCCCGACGGACGTCGCGACGCCGAGGGCCCGACGGACGTCCCGACGCCGATGGCCCGACGGACGTCCGGACGCCGATGGCCCGTCGGACGTCCCGACGCCGATGGCCCGACGGACGTCCGGACGCCGATGGCCCGACGGACGTCCCGACGCCGATGGCCCGACGGACGTCCGGACGCCGATGGCCCGACGGACGTCCCGACGCCGATGGCCCGACGGACGTCCGGACGCCGATGGCCCGACGGACGTCCGGACGCTGAGTGCCCGACGGACGTCCGTACGCCGATGGCCCGACGGACGTCCCGACGCCGATGGCCCGACGGACGTCCCGACGCCGAGGGCCCGACGGCCGTCCCGACGCCGAGGGCCCGACGGACGTCCCGACGCCGAGGGCCCGACGGACGTCCCGACGCCGAGAGGCCTACGGACGTCCCGACGCCGAGATAACGACGGACGTCCCGACGCCGACGGCCCGACGGACGTCCCGACGCCGAGAGGCCTACGGACGTCCCGACGCCGAGATAACGACGGACGTCCCGACGCCGACGGCCCGACGGACGTCCCGACGCCGAGAGGCCTACGGACGTCCCGACGCCGAGAGGCCTACGGACGTCCCGACGCCGACGGCCCGACGGACGTCCCGACATAGAGCTGAAAGTTACCTAAATACAGACACCGAGAGCCCGACGGACGTCCCGACGCCGAGGGCCCGACGGACGTCCCGACGCCGATGGCCCGACGGACGTCCCGACGCCGAGGGCCCGACGGACGTCCCGACGCCGAGATACCGACGGACGTCCCGACGCCGACGGCCCGACGGACGTCCCGACGCCGAGAGGCCGACGGACGTCCCGACGCCGACGGCCCGACGGATGTCCCGACATAGAGCTGAAAGTTACCTAAATACAGACACCGAGAGCCTGACGGACGTCCCGACGCCGATGGCCCGACGGACGTCCCGACGCCGAGGGCCCGACGGACGTCCGGACGCCGATGGCCCGACGGACGTCCCGACGCCGATGGCCTGACGGACGTCCGGACGCCGATGGCCCGACGGACGTCCGGACGCCGAGTGCCCGACGGACGTCCGTACGCCGATGGCCCGAGGGACGTCCCGACGCCGATGGCCCGACGGACGTCCCGACGCCGATGGCCCGACGGACGTCCGGACGCCGAGGGCCCGACGGACGTCACGACGCCGATGGCCCGACGGACGTCCGGACGCCGATGGCCCGACGGACGTCCCGACGCCGAGGGCCCGACGGACGTCCCGACGCCGATGGCCCGACGGACGTCCGGACGCCGATGGCCCGACGGACGTCCGGACGGCGATGGCCCGACGGACGTCCCGACGCCGATGGCCCGACGGACGTCCGGACGCCGATGGCCCGACGGACGTCCCGACGCCGATGGCCCGACGGACGTCCGGACGCCGATGGCCCGACGGACGTCCCGACGCCGAGAGCCCGACGCACGTCCCGACATAGAGCTGAAAGTTACCTAAATACAGACACCGAGAGCCCGACGGACGTCCGGACGCCGAGGGCCCGACGGACGTCCCGACGCCGAGAGCCCGACGGACGTCCCGACGCCGAGAGCCCGACGGACGTCCCGACGCCGAGAGCCCGACGGACGTCCCGACATAGAGCTGAAAGTTACCTAAATACAGACACCGAGAGCCCGACGGACGTCCGGACGCCGAGTGCCCGACGGACGTCCCGACGCCGATGGCCCGACGGACGTCCCGACGCCATGGCCCGACGGACGTCCCGACGCCGATGGCCCGACGGACGTCCCGACGCCGATGGCCCGACGGACGTCCGGACGCCGATGGCCCGACGGACGTCCGGACGCCGAGTGCCCGACGGACGTCCCGACGGCGAGTGCCCGACAGACGTCCCGACGCCGATGGCCCGACGGACGTCCGGACGCCGATGGCCCGACGGACGTCCCGACGCCGAGGGCCCGACGGACGTCCCGACGCCGAGAGGCCGACGGACGTCCCGACGCCGATGGCCCGACGGACGTCCCGACGCCGAGGGCCCGACGGCCGTCCCGACGCCGAGGGCCCGACGGACGTCCCGACGCCGAGGGCCCGACGGACGTCCCGACGCCGAGAGGCCTACGGACGTCCCGACGCCGAGATAACGACGAACGTCCCGACGCCGACGGCCCGACGGACGTCACGACGCCGAGAGGCCTACGGACGTCCCGACGCCGAGATAACGACGGACGTCCCGACGCCGACGGCCCGACGGACGTCCCGACGCCGAGAGGCCTACGGACGTCCCGACGCCAAGAGGCCTACGGACGTCCCGACGCCGACGGCCCGACGGACGTCCCGACATAGAGCTGAAAGTTACCTAAATACAGACACCGAGAGCCCGACGGACGTCCCGACGCCGAGGGCCCGACGGACGTCCCGACGCCGATGGCCCGACGGACGTCCCGACGCCGAGGGCCCGACGGACGTCCCGACGCCGAGATACCGACGGACGTCCCGACGCCGACGGCCCGACGGACGTCCCGACGCCGAGAGGCCGACGGACGTCCCGACGCCGACGGCCCGACGGATGTCCCGACATAGAGCTGAAAGTTACCTAAATACAGACACCGAGAGCCTGACGGACGTCCCGACGCCGATGGCCCGACGGACGTCCCGACGCCGATGGCCCGACGGACGTCCGGACGCCGATGGCCCGACGGACGTCCGGACGCCGAGTGCCCGACGGACGTCCCGACGCCGATGGCCCGACGGACGTCCGGACGCCGATGGCCGGACGGACGTCCGGACGCCGATGGCCGGACGGACGTCCGGACGCCGATGGCCCGACGGACGTCCCGACGCCGATGGCCCGACGGACGTCCCGACGCCGATGGCCCGACGGACGTCCGGACGCCGAGGGCCCGACGGACGTCCGGACGCCGAGGGCCCGACGGACGTCCCGACGCCGATGGCCCGACGGACGTCCCGACGCCGATGGCCCGACGGACGTCCGGACGCCGAGGGCCCGACGGACGTCACGACGCCGATGGCCCGACGGACGTCCGGACGCCGAGGGCCCGACGGACGTCCCGACGCCGAGGGCCCGACGGACGTCCGGACGCCGAGGGCCCGACGGACGTCCCGACGCCGATGGCCCGACGGACGTCCGGACGCCGATGGCCCGACGGACGACCCGACGCCGATGGCCCGACGGACGTCCGGACGCCGATGGCCCGACGGACGTCGCGACGCCGAGGGCCCGACGGACGTCCCGACGCCGATGGCCCGACGGACGTCCGGACGCCGATGGCCCGTCGGACGTCCCGACGCCGATGGCCCGACGGACGTCCGGACGCCGATGGCCCGACGGACGTCCCGACGCCGATGGCCCGACGGACGTCCGGACGCCGATGGCCCGACGGACGTCCCGACGCCGATGGCCCGACGGACGTCCGGACGCCGATGGCCCGACGGACGTCCGGACGCTGAGTGCCCGACGGACGTCCGTACGCCGATGGCCCGACGGACGTCCCGACGCCGATGGCCCGACGGACGTCCCGACGCCGAGGGCCCGACGGCCGTCCCGACGCCGAGGGCCCGACGGACGTCCCGACGCCGAGGGCCCGACGGACGTCCCGACGCCGAGAGGCCTACGGACGTCCCGACGCCGAGATAACGACGGACGTCCCGACGCCGACGGCCCGACGGACGTCCCGACGCCGAGAGGCCTACGGACGTCCCGACGCCGAGATAACGACGGACGTCCCGACGCCGACGGCCCGACGGACGTCCCGACGCCGAGAGGCCTACGGACGTCCCGACGCCGAGAGGCCTACGGACGTCCCGACGCCGACGGCCCGACGGACGTCCCGACATAGAGCTGAAAGTTACCTAAATACAGACACCGAGAGCCCGACGGACGTCCCGACGCCGAGGGCCCGACGGACGTCCCGACGCCGATGGCCCGACGGACGTCCCGACGCCGAGGGCCCGACGGACGTCCCGACGCCGAGATACCGACGGACGTCCCGACGCCGACGGCCCGACGGACGTCCCGACGCCGAGAGGCCGACGGACGTCCCGACGCCGACGGCCCGACGGATGTCCCGACATAGAGCTGAAAGTTACCTAAATACAGACACCGAGAGCCTGACGGACGTCCCGACGCCGATGGCCCGACGGACGTCCCGACGCCGAGGGCCCGACGGACGTCCGGACGCCGATGGCCCGACGGACGTCCCGACGCCGATGGCCTGACGGACGTCCGGACGCCGATGGCCCGACGGACGTCCGGACGCCGAGTGCCCGACGGACGTCCGTACGCCGATGGCCCGAGGGACGTCCCGACGCCGATGGCCCGACGGACGTCCCGACGCCGATGGCCCGACGGACGTCCGGACGCCGAGGGCCCGACGGACGTCACGACGCCGATGGCCCGACGGACGTCCGGACGCCGATGGCCCGACGGACGTCCCGACGCCGAGGGCCCGACGGACGTCCCGACGCCGATGGCCCGACGGACGTCCGGACGCCGATGGCCCGACGGACGTCCCGACGCCGATGGCCCGACGGACGTCCCGACGCCGATGGCCCGACGGACGTCCGGACGCCGATGGCCCGACGGACGTCCCGACGCCGATGGCCCGACGGACGTCCGGACGCCGATGGCCCGACGGACGTCCCGACGCCGAGAGCCCGACGGACGTCCCGACATAGAGCTGAAAGTTACCTAAATACAGACACCGAGAGCCCGACGGACGTCCGGACGCCGAGGGCCCGACGGACGTCCCGACGCCGAGAGCCCGACGGACGTCCCGACGCCGAGAGCCCGACGGACGTCCCGACGCCGAGAGCCCGACGGACGTCCCGACATAGAGCTGAAAGTTACCTAAATACAGACACCGAGAGCCCGACGGACGTCCGGACGCCGAGTGCCCGACGGACGTCCCGACGCCGATGGCCCGACGGACGTCCGGACGCCGATGGCCCGACGGACGTCCCGACGCCGATGGCCCGACGGACGTCCGGACGCCGATGGCCCGACGGACGTCCGGACGCTGAGTGCCCGACGGACGTCCGTACGCCGATGGCCCGACGGACGTCCCGACGCCGATGGCCCGACGGACGTCCCGACGCCGAGGGCCCGACGGACGTCCGGACGCCGATGGCCCGACGGACGTCCCGACGCCGAGGGCCCGACGGACGTCCCGACGCCGAGAGGCCGACGGACGTCCCGACGCCGATGGCCCGACGGACGTCCCGACGCCGAGGGCCCGACGGCCGTCCCGACGCCGAGGGCCCGACGGACGTCCCGACGCCGAGGGCCCGACGGACGTCCCGACGCCGAGAGGCCTACGGACGTCCCGACGCCGAGATAACGACGAACGTCCCGACGCCGACGGCCCGACGGACGTCACGACGCCGAGAGGCCTACGGACGTCCCGACGCCGAGATAACGACGGACGTCCCGACGCCGACGGCCCGACGGACGTCCCGACGCCGAGAGGCCTACGGACGTCCCGACGCCAAGAGGCCTACGGACGTCCCGACGCCGACGGCCCGACGGACGTCCCGACATAGAGCTGAAAGTTACCTAAATACAGACACCGAGAGCCCGACGGACGTCCCGACGCCGAGGGCCCGACGGACGTCCCGACGCCGATGGCCCGACGGACGTCCCGACGCCGAGGGCCCGACGGACGTCCCGACGCCGAGATACCGACGGACGTCCCGACGCCGACGGCCCGACGGACGTCCCGACGCCGAGAGGCCGACGGACGTCCCGACGCCGACGGCCCGACGGATGTCCCGACATAGAGCTGAAAGTTACCTAAATACAGACACCGAGAGCCTGACGGACGTCCCGACGCCGATGGCCCGACGGACGTCCCGACGCCGATGGCCCGACGGACGTCCGGACGCCGATGGCCCGACGGACGTCCGGACGCCGAGTGCCCGACGGACGTCCCGACGCCGATGGCCCGACGGACGTCCGGACGCCGATGGCCGGACGGACGTCCGGACGCCGATGGCCGGACGGACGTCCGGACGCCGATGGCCCGACGGACGTCCCGACGCCGATGGCCCGACGGACGTCCCGACGCCGATGGCCCGACGGACGTCCGGACGCCGATGGCCCGACGGACGTCCCGACGCCGATGGCCCGACGGACGTCCGGACGCCGAGTGCCCGACGGACGTCCCGACGCCGAGGGCCCGACGGACGTCCGGACGCCGAGGGCCCGACGGACGTCCGGACGCCGAGGGCCCGACGGACGTCCCGACGCCGATGGCCCGACGGACGTCCCGACGCCGAGGGCCCGACGGACGTCCCGACGCCATGGCCCGACGGACGTCCCGACGCCGATGGCCCGACGGACGTCCGGACGCCGAGGGCCCGACGGACGTCACGAAGCCGATGGCCCGACGGACGTCCCGACGCCGAGGGCCCGACGGACGACCCGACGCCGATGGCCCGACGGACGTCCGGACGCCGATGGCCCGACGGACGTCCGGACGCCGAGTGCCCGACGGACGTCCGGACGCCGAGTGCCCGATGGACGTCCCGACGCCGATGGCCCGACGGACGTCCCGACGCCGAGGGCCCGACGGACGACCCGACGCCGATGGCCCGACGGACGTCCGGACGCCGATGGCCCGACGGACGTCCGGACGCCGAGTGCCCGACGGACGTCCGGACGCCGAGTGCCCGACGGACGTCCGGACGCCGAGGGCCCGACGGACGTCCCGACGCCGAGGGCCCGACGGACGTCCCGACGCCGAGGGCCCGACGGACGTCCGGACGCCGATGGCCCGACGGACGACCCGACGCCGATGGCCCGACGGACGTCCGGACGCCGATGGCCCGACGGACGTCCGGACGCCGAGTGCCCGACGGACGTCCGGACGCCGATGGCCCGACGGACGTCCCGACGCCGAGGGCCCGACGGACGTCCCGACGCCGAGGGCCCGACGGACGTCCGGACGCCGAGTGCCCGACGGACGTCCCGACGCCGATGGCCCGACGGACGTCCCGACGCCGACGGCCCGACGGACGTCCGGACGCCGAGAGCCCGACGGACGTCCCGACGCCGATGGCCCGACGGACGTCCGGACGCCGATGGCCCGACGGACGTCCCGACGCCGATGGCCCGACGGACGTCCCGACGCCGATGGCCCGACGGACGTCCGGACGCCGATGGCCCGACGGACGTCCCGACGCCGAGGGCCCGACGGACGTCCGGACGCCGAGTGCCCGACGGATGTCCCGACGCCGATGGCCCGACGGACGTCCCGACATAGAGCTGAAAGTTACCTAAATACAGACACCGAGAGCCCGACGGACGTCCCGACGCCGAGAGCCCGACGGACGTCCCGACATAGAGCTGAAAGTTACCTAAATACAGACACCGAGAGCCTGACAGACGTCCCGACGCCGAGAGCCCGACGGACGTCCGGACGCCGATGGCCCGACGGACGTCCCGACGCCGATGGCCCGACGGACGTTTCGACGCCGATGGCCCGACGGACGTCCCGACGCCGATGGCCCGACGGACGTCCGGACGGCGATGGCCCGACGGACGTCCCGACGCCGATGGCCCGACGGACGTCCGGACGCCGATGGCCCGACGGACGTCCGGACGCCGAGTGCCCGACGGACGTCCCGACGCCGAGTGCCCGACGGACGTCCCGACGCCGATGGCCCGACGGACGTCCGGACGCCGATGGCCCGACGGACGTCCCGACGCCGATGGCCCGACGGACGTCCGGACGCCGAGTGCCCGACGGACGTCCCGACGCCGATGGCCCGACGGACGTCCCGACGCCGAGGGCCCGACGGACGTCCCGACGCCGAGGGCCCGACGGACGTCCCGACGCCGATGGCCCGACGGACGTCCGGACGCCGAGGGCCCGACGGACGTCCCGACGCCGATGGCCCGACGGACGTCCGGACGCCGAGGGCCCGACGGACGTCCCGACGCCGATGGCCCGACGGACGTCCCGACGCCGAGGGCCCGACGGACGTCCCGACATAGAGCTGAAAGTTACCTAAATACAGACACCGAGAGCCCGACGGACGTCCGGACGCCGAGGGCCCGACGGACGTCCGGACGCCGATGGCCCGACGGACGTCCGGACGCCGAGAGCCCGACGGACGTCCCGACGCCGATGGCCCGACGGACGTCCGGACGCCGATG
Source organism: Leptosomus discolor (assembly GCF_034619465.1). Taxonomy (NCBI): domain Eukaryota; kingdom Metazoa; phylum Chordata; class Aves; order Leptosomiformes; family Leptosomidae; genus Leptosomus; species Leptosomus discolor. The sequence goes on along the minus strand of NW_028237839.1, from coordinate 369,509 downwards.
GCCCGACGGACGTCCCGACGCCGATGGCCCGACGGACGTCCCGACGCCATGGCCCGACGGACGTCCCGACGCCGATGGCCCGACGGACGTCCCGACGCCGAGAGCCCGAAGGACATCCCGACGCCGAGAGCCCGAAGGACGTCCCGACGCCGACGGCCCGACGGACGTCCCGACGCCGAGGGCCCGACGGACGTCCCGACGCCGATGGCCCGACGGACGTCCCGACGCCAAGGGCCCGACGGACGTCCCGACGCCGAGATACCGACGGACGGCCCGACGGACGTCCCGACGCCGAGAGGCCGACGGACGTCCCGACGCCGATGGCCCGACGGACGTCCCGACGCCGAGGGCCCGACGGACGTCCCGACGCCGAGAGCCCGACGGACGTCCGGACGCCGAGAGCCCGACGGACGTCCCGACGCCGAGAGCCCGACGAACGTCCCGACGCCGACGGCCCGACGGACGTCCCGACGCCGAGGGCCCGACGGACGTCCCGACGCCGAGGGCCCGACGGACGTCCCGACGCCGAGATACCGACGGACGTCCCGACGCCGACGGCCCGACGGACGTCCCGACGCCGAGAGCCCGACATACGTCCCGACGCCGACGGCCCGACGGACGTCCCGACATAGAGCTGAAAGTTACCTAAATACAGACACCGAGAGCCCGACGGACGTCCGGACGCCGAGGGCCCGACGGACGTCCGGACGCCGATGGCCCGACGGACGTCCGGACGCCGAGAGCCCGACGGACGTCCCGACGCCGATGGCCCGACGGACGTCCCGACGCCGATGGCCCGACGGACGTCCCGACGCCATGGCCCGACGGACGTCCCGACGCCGATGGCCCGACGGACGTCCCGACGCCGATGGCCCGACGGACGTCCGGACGGCGATGGCCCGACGGACGTCCCGACGCCGATGGCCCGACGGACGTCCGGACGCCGATGGCCCGACGGACGTCCGGACGCCGAGTGCCCGACGGACGTCCCGACGCCGAGTGCCCGACGGACGTCCCGACGCCGATGGCCCGACGGACGTCCGGACGCCGATGGCCCGACGGACGTCCCGACGCCGATGGCCCGACGGACGTCCGGACGCCGAGTGCCCGACGGACGTCCCGACGCCGATGGCCCGACGGACGTCCCGACGCCGATGGCCCGACGGACGTCCGGACGCCGAGGGCCCGACGGACGTCCCGACGCCGATGGCCCGACGGACGTCCCGACGCCATGGCCCGACGGACGTCCCGACGCCGATGGCCTGACGGACGTCCCGACGCCGAGAGCCCGACGGACGTCCCGACGCCGAGAGCCCGACGGACGTCCCGACATAGAGCTGAAAGTTACCTAAATACAGACACCGAGAGCCTGACGGACGTCCCAACGCCGAGAGCCCGACGGACGTCCGGACGCCGAGGGCCCGACGGACGTCCCGACGCCGATGGCCCGACGGACGTCCGGACGCCGATGGCCCGACGGACGTCCCGACGCCGATGGCCCGACGGACGTCCCGACGCCATGGCCCGACGGACGTCCCGACGCCGAGAGGCCGACGGACGTCCCGACGCCGAGATACCGACGGACGTCCCGACGCCGACGGCCCGACGGACGTCCCGACGCCGAGAGGCCGACGGACGTCCCGACGCCGATGGCCCGACGGACGTCCCGACGCCGAGGGCCCGACGGACGTCCCGACGCCGAGAGCCCGACGGACGTCCGGACGCCGAGAGCCCGACGGACGTCCCGACGCCGAGAGCCCGACGGACGTCCCGACGCCGATGGCCCGACGGACGTCCCGACGCCGAGGGCCCGACGGACGTCCCGACGCCGAGGGCCCGACGGACGTCCCGACGCCGAGATACCGACGGACGTCCCGACGCCGACGGCCCGACGGACGTCCCGACGCCGAGAGCCCGACATACGACCCGACGCCGACGGCCCGACGGACGTCCCGACATAGAGCTGAAAGTTACCTAAATACAGACACCGAGAGCCCGACGGACGTCCGGACGCCGAGGGCCCGACGGACGTCCGGACGCCGATGGCCCGACGAACGTCCGGACGCCGAGTGCCCGACTGACGTCCCGACGCCGAGGGCCCGACGGACGTCCGGACGCCGATGGCCCGACGGACGTCCCGACGCCGATGGCCCGACGGACGTCCGGACGCCGATGGCCCGACGGACGTCCCGACGCCGATGGCCCGACGGACGTCCGGACGCCGAGTGCCCGACGGACGTCCCGACGCCGATGGCCCGACGGACGTCCCGACGCCGATGGCCCGACGGACGTCCGGACGCCGATGGCCCGACGGACGTCCCGACGCCGATGGCCCGACGGACGTCCGGACGCCGAGTGCCCGACGGACGTCCCGACGCCGATGGCCCGACGGACGTCCCGACGCCGATGGCCCGACGGACGTCCAGACGCCGAGTGCCCGACGGACGTCCGGACGCCGAGGGCCCGACGGACGTCCCGACGCCGAGGGCCCGACGGACGTCCGGACGCCGACGGCCCGACGGACGTCCCGACGCCGAGATACCGACGGACGTCCCGACGCCGACGGCCCGACGGACGTCCCGACTCCGAGAGGCCGACGGACGTCCCGACGCCGACGGCCCGACGGATGTCCCGACATAGAGCTGAAAGTTACCTAAATACAGACACCGAGAGCCTGACGGACGTCCCGACGCCGAGAGCCCGACGGACGTCCCGACGCCGAGGGCCCGACGGACGTCCCGACGCCGAGGGCCCGACGGACGTCCGGACGCCGAGTGACCGACGGACGTCCCGACGCCGATGGCCCGACGGACGTCCCGACGCCGATGGCCCGACGGACGTCCGGACGCCGAGAGCCCGACGGACGTCCCGACGCCGAGGGCCCGACGGACGTCCCGACGCCGAGATACCGACGGACGTCCCGACGCCGACGGCCCGACGGACGTCCCGACGCCGAGAGGCCGACGGACGGCCCGACGCCGACGGCCCGACGGACGTCCCGACATAGAGCTGAAAGTTACCTAAATACAGACACCGAGAGCCTGACGGACGTCCCGACGCCGAGGGCCCGACGGACGTCCCGACGCCGAGGGCCCGACGGACGTCCCGACGCCACGGCCCGACGGACGGCCCGACGCCGAAGGCCCGACGGACGTCCCGACGCCGAGGGCCCGACGGACGTCCCGACGCCGACGGCCCGACGGACGTCCGGACGCCGAGGGCCCGACGGACGTCCGGACGCCGAGAGCCCGACGGACGTCCGGACGCCGAGAGCCCGAAGGACGTCCCGACGCCGAGAGCCCGATGGACGTCCCGACGCCGTGGGCCCGACGGACGTCCCGACGCCGAGATACCGACGGACGTCCCGACTCCGAGAGGCCGACGGACGTCCCGACGCCGACGGCCCGACGGACGTCCCGACATAGAGCTGAAAGTTACCTAAATACAGACACCGAGAGCCCGACGGACGTCCCGACGCCGAGAGCCCGACGGACGTCCCGACGCCGAGGGCCCGACGGACGTCCCGACGCCGAGAGCCCGACGGACGTCCCGACGCCGATGGCCCGACGGACGTCCCGACGCCATGGTCCGACGGACGTCCCGACGCCGATGGCCCGACGGACGTCCCGACGCCGAGGGCCCGACGGACGTCCCGACGCCGATGGCCCGACGGACGTCCGGACGCCGATGGCCCGACGGACGTCCGGACGCCGATGGCCCGACGAACGTCCGGACGCCGAGTGCCCGACTGACGTCCCGACGCCGAGGGCCCGACGGACGTCCGGACGCCGATGGCCCGACGGACGTCCCGACGCCGATGGCCCGACGGACGTCCGGACGCCGATGGCCCGACGGACGTCCCGACGCCGATGGCCCGACGGACGTCCGGACGCCGATGGCCCGACGGACGTCCCGACGCCGATGGCCCGACGGACGTCCGGACGCCGAGTGCCCGACGGACGTCCCGACGCCGATGGCCCGACGGACGTCCCAACGCCGATGGCCCGACGGACGTCCCGACGCCGAGGGCCCGACGGACGTCCCGACGCCGATGGCCCGACGGACGTCCGGACGCCGATGGCCCGACGGACGTCCCGACGCCGATGGCCCGACGGACGTCCGGACGCCGAGTGCCCGACGGACGTCCCGACGCCGATGGCCCGACGGACGTCCCGACGCCGATGGCCCGACGGACGTCCGGACGCCGAGTGCCCGACGGACGTCCGGACGCCGAGGGCCCGACGGACGTCCCGACGCCGAGGGCCCGACGGACGTCCGGACGCCGACGGCCCGACGGACGTCCCGACGCCGAGATACCGACGGACGTCCCGACGCCGACGGCCCGACGGACGTCCTGACTCCGAGAGGCCGACGGACGTCCCGACGCCGACGGCCCGACGGATGTCCCGACATAGAGCTGAAAGTTACCTAAATACAGACACCGAGAGCCTGACGGACGTCCCGACGCCGAGAGCCCGACGGACGTCCCGACGCCGAGGGCCCGACGGACGTCCCGACGCCGAGGGCCCGACGGACGTCCCGACGCCGAGATACCGACGGACGTCCCGACGCCCATGGCCCGACGGACGTCCCGACGCCGATGGCCCGACGGACGTCCGGACGCCGATGGCCCGACGGACGTCCCGACGCCGATGGTCCGATGGACGTCCGGACGCCGATGGCCCGACGTACGTCCCGACGCCGATGGCCCGACGGACGTCCGGACGCCGAGAGCCCGACGGACGTCCGGATGCCGAGAGCCCGAAGGACGTCCCGACGCCGAGAGCCCGATGGACGTCCCGACGCCGATGGCCCGACGGACGTCCCGACGCCGATGGCCGGACGGACGTCCCGACGCCGAGGGCCCGACGGACGTCCCGACGCCGAGATACCGACGGACGTCCCGACGCCGACGGCCCGACGGACGTCCCGACGCCGAGAGGCCGACGGACGTCCGGACGCCGAGAGCCCGACGGACGTCCCGACGCCGATGGCCCGACGGACGTCCGGACGCCGATGGCCCGACGGACGTCCCGACGCCGAGGGCCCGACGGACGTCCGGACGCCGATGGTCCGACGGACGTCCGGACGCCGAGTGGCCGACGGACGTCCGGATGCCGAGAGCCCGACGGACGTCCCGACGCCGATGGCCCGACGGACGTCCGGACGCCGATGGCCCGACGGACGTCCCGACGCCGATGGCCCGACGGACGTCCGGACGCCGATGGTCCGACGGACGTCCGGACGCCGAGTGCCCGACGGACGTCCGGACGCCGAGTGCCCAACGGACGTCCCGACGCCGATGGCCCGACGGACGTCCGGACGCCGATGGCCCGACGGACGTCCCGACGCCGAGATACCGACGGACGTCCCGACGCCGACGGCCCGACGGACGTCCCGACGCCGAGAGGCCGACGGACGTCCCGACGCCGACGGCACACGGACGTCCCGACATAGAGCTGAAAGTTACCTAAATACAGACACCGAGAGCCTGACGGACGTCCCGACGCCGAGGGCCCGACGGACGTCCCGACGCCGATGGCCCGACGGACGTCCCGACGCCGAGGGCCCGACGGACGTCCCGACGCCGATGGCCCGACGGACGTCCGGACGCCGAGTGCCCGACGGACGTCCCGACGCCGATGGCCCGACGGACGTCCGGACGCCGATGGCCCGACGGACGTCCGGACGCCGATGGCCCGACGGACGTCCCGACGCCGATGGCCCGACGGACGTCCGGACGCCGAGTGCCCGACGGACGTCCCGACGCCGATGGCCCGACGGACGTCCCGACGCCGATGGCCCGACGGACGTCCGGACGCCGAGTGCCCGACGGACGTCCGGACGCCGAGGGCCCGACGGACGTCCCGACGCCGAGGGCCCGACGGACGTCCGGACGCCGACGGCCCGACGGACGTCCCGACGCCGAGATACCGACGGACGTCCCGACGCCGACGGCCCGACGGACGTCCCGACTCCGAGAGGCCGACGGACGTCCCGACGCCGACGGCCCGACGGATGTCCCGACATAGAGCTGAAAGTTACCTAAATACAGACACCGAGAGCCTGACGGACGTCCCGACGCCGAGAGCCCGACGGACGTCCCGACGCCGAGGGCCCGACGGACGTCCCGACGCCGAGGGCCCGACGGACGTCCGGACGCCGAGTGACCGACGGACGTCCCGACGCCGATGGCCCGACGGACGTCCCGACGCCGATGGCCCGACGGACGTCCGGACGCCGAGAGCCCGACGGACGTCCCGACGCCGAGGGCCCGACGGACGTCCCGACGCCGAGATACCGACGGACGTCCCGACGCCGACGGCCCGACGGACGTCCCGACGCCGAGAGGCCGACGGACGGCCCGACGCCGACGGCCCGACGGACGTCCCGACATAGAGCTGAAAGTTACCTAAATACAGACACCGAGAGCCTGACGGACGTCCCGACGCCGAGGGCCCGACGGACGTCCCGACGCCGAGGGCCCGACGGACGTCCCGACGCCACGGCCCGACGGACGGCCCGACGCCGAAGGCCCGACGGACGTCCCGACGCCGAGGGCCCGACGGACGTCCCGACGCCGACGGCCCGACGGACGTCCCGACGCCGAGGGCCCGACGGACGTCCCGACGCCGACGGCCCGACGGACGTCCCGACGCCGACGGCCCGACGGACGTCCGGACGCCGAGGGCCCGACGGACGTCCGGACGCCGAGAGCCCGACGGACGTCCGGACGCCGAGAGCCCGAAGGACGTCCCGACGCCGAGAGCCCGATGGACGTCCCGACGCCGTGGGCCCGACGGACGTCCCGACGCCGAGATACCGACGGACGTCCCGACTCCGAGAGGCCGACGGACGTCCCGACGCCGACGGCCCGACGGACGTCCCGACATAGAGCTGAAAGTTACCTAAATACAGACACCGAGAGCCCGACGGACGTCCCGACGCCGAGAGCCCGACGGACGTCCCGACGCCGAGGGCCCGACGGACGTCCCGACGCCGAGAGCCCGACGGACGTCCCGACGCCGATGGCCCGACGGACGTCCCGACGCCATGGTCCGACGGACGTCCCGACGCCGATGGCCCGACGGACGTCCCGACGCCGAGGGCCCGACGGACGTCCCGACGCCGATGGCCCGACGGACGTCCGGACGCCGATGGCCCGACGGACGTCCGGACGCCGATGGCCCGACGAACGTCCGGACGCCGAGTGCCCGACTGACGTCCCGACGCCGAGGGCCCGACGGACGTCCGGACGCCGATGGCCCGACGGACGTCCCGACGCCGATGGCCCGACGGACGTCCGGACGCCGATGGCCCGACGGACGTCCCGACGCCGATGGCCCGACGGACGTCCGGACGCCGAGTGCCCAACGGACGTCCCGACGCCGATGGCCCGACGGACGTCCCAACGCCGATGGCCCGACGGACGTCCCGACGCCGAGGGCCCGACGGACGTCCCGACGCCGATGGCCCGACGGACGTCCGGACGCCGATGGCCCGACGGACGTCCCGACGCCGATGGCCCGACGGACGTCCGGACGCCGAGTGCCCGACGGACGTCCCGACGCCGATGGCCCGACGGACGTCCCGACGCCGATGGCCCGACGGACGTCCGGACGCCGAGTGCCCGACGGACGTCCGGACGCCGAGGGCCCGACGGACGTCCCGACGCCGAGGGCCCGACGGACGTCCGGACGCCGACGGCCCGACGGACGTCCCGACGCCGAGGGCCCGACGGACGTCCGGACGCCGACGGCCCGACGGACGTCCGGACGCCGAGGGCCCGACGGACGTCCCGACGCCGAGGGCCCGACGGACGTCCGGACGCCGAGTGCCCGACGGACGTCCCGACGCCGATGGCCCGACGGACGTCCCGACGCCGATGGCCCGACGGACGTCCGGACGCCGAGTGCCCGACGGACGTCCGGACGCCGAGGGCCCGACGGACGTCCCTACGCCGAGGGCCCGACGGACGTCCGGACGCCGACGGCCCGACGGACGTCCCGACGCCGAGATACCGACGGACGTCCCGACGCCGACGGCCCGACGGACGTCCTGACTCCGAGAGGCCGACGGACGTCCCGACGCCGACGGCCCGACGGATGTCCCGACATAGAGCTGAAAGTTACCTAAATACAGACACCGAGAGCCTGACGGACGTCCCGACGCCGAGAGCCCGACGGACGTCCCGACGCCGAGGGCCCGACGGACGTCCCGACGCCGAGGGCCCGACGGACGTCCCGACGCCGAGATACCGACGGACGTCCCGACGCCCATGGCCCGACGGACGTCCCGACGCCGATGGCCCGACGGACGTCCGGACGCCGATGGCCCGACGGACGTCCCGACGCCGATGGTCCGATGGACGTCCGGACGCCGATGGCCCGACGTACGTCCCGACGCCGATGGCCCGACGGACGTCCGGACGCCGAGAGCCCGACGGACGTCCGGATGCCGAGAGCCCGAAGGACGTCCCGACGCCGAGAGCCCGATGGACGTCCCGACGCCGATGGCCCGACGGACGTCCCGACGCCGATGGCCGGACGGACGTCCCGACGCCGAGGGCCCGACGGACGTCCCGACGCCGAGATACCGACGGACGTCCCGACGCCGACGGCCCGACGGACGTCCCGACGCCGAGAGGCCGACGGACGTCCGGACGCCGAGAGCCCGACGGACGTCCCGACGCCGATGGCCCGACGGACGTCCGGACGCCGATGGCCCGACGGACGTCCCGACGCCGAGGGCCCGACGGACGTCCGGACGCCGATGGTCCGACGGACGTCCGGACGCCGAGTGGCCGACGGACGTCCGGATGCCGAGAGCCCGACGGACGTCCCGACGCCGATGGCCCGACGGACGTCCGGACGCCGATGGCCCGACGGACGTCCCGACGCCGATGGCCCGACGGACGTCCGGACGCCGATGGTCCGACGGACGTCCGGACGCCGAGTGCCCGACGGACGTCCGGACGCCGAGTGCCCAACGGACGTCCCGACGCCGATGGCCCGACGGACGTCCGGACGCCGATGGCCCGACGGACGTCCCGACGCCGAGATACCGACGGACGTCCCGACGCCGACGGCCCGACGGACGTCCCGACACCGAGAGGCCGACGGACGTCCCGACGCCGACGGCACACGGACGTCCCGACATAGAGCTGAAAGTTACCTAAATACAGACACCGAGAGCCTGACGGACGTCCCGACGCCGAGGGCCCGACGGACGTCCCGACGCCGATGGCCCGACGGACGTCCCGACGCCGAGGGCCCGACGGACGTCCCGACGCCGATGGCCCGACGGACGTCCGGACGCCGATGGCCCGACGGACGTCCGGACGCCGAGTGCCCGACGGACGTCCCGACGCCGATGGCCCGACGGACGTCCGGACGCCGATGGCCCGACGGACGTCCGGACGCCGAGAGCCCGACGGACGTCCGGACGCCGAGAGCCCGAAGGACGTCCCGACGCCGAGAGCCCGATGGACGTCCCGACGCCGTGGGCCCGACGGACGTCCCGACGCCGAGATACCGACGGACGTCCCGACGCCGACGGCCCGACAGACGTCCCGACTCCGAGAGGCCGACGGACGTCCCGACGCCGACGGCCCGACGGACGTCCCGACATAGAGCTGAAAGTTACCTAAATACAGACACCGAGAGCCTGACGGACGTCCCGACGCCGAGAGCCCGACGGACGTCCCGACACCGAGGGCCCGACGGACGTCCCGACGCCGAGAGCCCGACGGACGTCCCGACGCCGATGGCCCGACGGACGTCCCGACGCCATGGTCCGACGGACGTCCCGACGCCGATGGCCCGACGGACGTCCCGACGCCGAGGGCCCGACGGACGTCCCGACGCCGATCGCCCGACGGACGTCCGGACGCCGATGGCCCGACGGACGTCCCGACGCCGATGGCCCGACGGACGTCCGGACGCCGATGGCCCGACGGACATCCGGACGCCGATGGCCCGACGAACGTCCGGACGCCGAGTGCCCGACTGACGTCCCGACGCCGAGGGCCCGACGGACGTCCGGACGCCGATGGCCCGACGGACGTCCCGACGCCGATGGCCCGACGGACGTCCCGACGCCGATGGCCCGACGGACGTCCGGACGCCGAGTGCCCGACGGACGTCCCGACGCCGATGGCCCGACGGACGTCCCGACGCCGAGAGCCCGACGGACGTCCCGACGCCGAGGGCCCGACGGACGTCCCGACGCCGAGAGCCCGACGGACGTCCCGACGCCGATGGCCCGACGGAGGTCCCGACGCCATGGTCCGACGGACGTCCCGACGCCGATGGCCCGACGGACGTCCCGACGCCGATGGCCCGACGGACGTCCCGACGCCGAGGGCCCGACGGACGTCCGGACGCCGATGGCCCGACGGACGTCCCGACGCCGATGGCCCGACGGACGTCCGGACGCCGATGGCCCGACGGACGTCCCGACGCCGATGGCCCGACGGATGTCCGGACGCCGAGTGCCCGACGGACGTCCGGACGCTGAGTGCCCGACGGACGTCCCGACGCCGATGGCCCGACGGACGTCCCGACGCCGAGGGCCCGACGGACGTCCCGACGCCGATGGCCCGACGGACGTCCGGACGCCGAGGGCCCGACGGACGTCCCGACGCCGATGGCCCGACGGACGTCCGGACGCCGATGGCCCGACGGACGTCCCGACGCCGATGGCCCGACGGACGTCCCGACGCCATGGCCCGACGGACGTCCCGACGCCGATGGCCCGACGGACGTCCGGACGGCGATGGCCCGACGGACGTCCCGACGCCGATGGCCCGACGGACGTCCGGACGCCGATGGCCCGACGGACGTCCGGACGCCGATGGCCCGACGGACGTCCGGACGCCGAGTGCCCGACGGAAGTCCCGACGCCGATGGCCCGACGGACGTCCGGACGCCGATGGCCCGACGGACGTCCCGACGCCGATGGCCCGACGGACGTCCGGACGCCGAGTGCCCGACGGACGTCCCGACGCCGATGGCCCGACGGACGTCCCGACGCCGAGGGCCCGACGGACGTCCCGACGCCGATGGCCCGACGGACGTCCGGACGCCGAGGGCCCGACGGACGTCCCGACGCCGATGGCCCGACGGACGTCCCGACGCCGAGGGCCCGACGGACGTCCCGACATAGAGCTGAAAGTTACCTAAATACAGACACCGAGAGCCCGACGGACGTCCGGACGCCGAGGGCCCGACGGACGTCCGGACGCCGATGGCCCGACGGACGTCCCGACGCCGATGGCCCGACGGACGTCCCGACGCCGAGAGCCCGACGGACGTCCCGACGCCGAGAGCCCGACGGACGTCCCGACATAGAGCTGAAAGTTACCTAAATACAGACACCGAGAGCCTGACGGACGTCCCGACGCCGAGAGCCCGACGGACGTCCGGACGCCGAGGGCCCGACGGACGTCCCGACGCCGATGGCCCGACGGACGTCCGGACGCCGATGGCCCGACGGACGTCCCGACGCCGATGGCCCGACGGACGTCCCGACGCCATGGCCCGACGGACGTCCCGACGCCGAGAGGCCGACGGACGTCCCGACGCCGAGATACCGACGGACGTCCCGACGCCGACGGCCCGACGGACGTCCCGACGCCGAGAGGCCGACGGACGTCCCGACGCCGATGGCCCGACGGACGTCCCGACGCCGAGGGCCCGACGGACGTCCCGACGCCGAGAGCCCGACGGACGTCCGGACGCCGAGAGCCCGACGGACGTCCCGACGCCGAGAGCCCGACGGACGTCCCGACGCCGAGGGCCCGACGGACGTCCGGACGCCGATGGCCCGACGGACGTCCCGACGCCGATGGCCCGACGGACGTCCCGACGCCATGGCCCGACGGACGTCCCGACGCCGATGGCCTGACGGACGTCCCGACGCCGAGAGCCCGACGGACGTCCCGACGCCGAGAGCCCGACGGACGTCCCGACGCCGAGAGCCCGACGGACGTCCCGACATAGAGCTGAAAGTTACCTAAATACAGACACCGAGAGCCTGACGGACGTCCCAACGCCGAGAGCCCGACGGACGTCCGGACGCCGAGGGCCCGACGGACGTCCCGACGCCGATGGCCCGACGGACGTCCGGACGCCGATGGCCCGACGGACGTCCCGACGCCGATGGCCCGACGGACGTCCCGACGCCATGGCCCGACGGACGTCCCGACGCCGAGAGGCCGACGGACGTCCCGACGCCGAGATACCGACGGACGTCCCGACGCCGACGGCCCGACGGACGTCCCGACGCCGAGAGGCCGACGGACGTCCCGACGCCGATGGCCCGACGGACGTCCCGACGCCGAGGGCCCGACGGACGTCCCGACGCCGAGAGCCCGACGGACGTCCGGACGCCGAGAGCCCGACGGACGTCCCGACGCCGAGAGCCCGACGGACGTCCCGACGCCGATGGCCCGACGGACGTCCCGACGCCGAGGGCCCGACGGACGTCCCGACGCCGAGGGCCCGACGGACGTCCCGACGCCGAGATACCGACGGACGTCCCGACGCCGACGGCCCGACGGACGTCCCGACGCCGAGAGCCCGACATACGACCCGACGCCGACGGCCCGACGGACGTCCCGACATAGAGCTGAAAGTTACCTAAATACAGACACCGAGAGCCCGACGGACGTCCGGACGCCGAGGGCCCGACGGACGTCCCGACGCCGATGGCCCGACGGACGTCCGGACGCCGAGTGCCCGACGGACGTCCCGACGCCGAGTGCCCGACGGACGTCCCGACGCCGATGGCCCGACGGACGTCCCGACGCCGATGGCCCGACGGACGTCCGGACGCCGATGGCCCGACGGACGTCCCGACGCCGATGGCCCGACGGACGTCCCGACGCCGATGGCCCGACGGACGTCCGGACGCCGAGTGCCCGACGGACGTCCGGACGCCGAGGGCCCGACGGACGTCCCGACGCCGAGGGCCCGACGGACGTCCGGACGCCGACGGCCCGACGGACGTCCCGACGCCGAGATACCGACGGACGTCCCGACGCCGACGGCCCGACGGACGTCCCGACTCCGAGAGGCCGACGGACGTCCCGACGCCGACGGCCCGACGGATGTCCCGACATAGAGCTGAAAGTTACCTAAATACAGACACCGAGAGCCTGACGGACGTCCCGACGCCGAGAGCCCGACGGACGTCCCGACGCCGAGGGCCCGACGGACGTCCCGACGCCGAGGGCCCGACGGACGTCCGGACGCCGAGTGACCGACGGACGTCCCGACGCCGATGGCCCGACGGACGTCCCGACGCCGATGGCCCGACGGACGTCCGGACGCCGAGAGCCCGACGGACGTCCCGACGCCGAGGGCCCGACGGACGTCCCGACGCCGAGATACCGACGTACGTCCCGACGCCGACGGCCCGACGGACGTCCCGACGCCGAGAGCCCGACGGACGTCCCGACGCCGATGGCCCGACGGAGGTCCCGACGCCATGGTCCGACGGACGTCCCGACGCCGATGGCCCGACGGACGTCCCGACGCCGAGGGCCCGACGGACGTCCCGACGCCATGGCCCGACGGACGTCCCGACGCCGAGAGGCCGACGGACGTCCCGACGCCGAGATACCGACGGACGTCCCGACGCCGACGGCCCGACGGACGTCCCGACGCCGAGAGGCCGACGGACGTCCCGACGCCGATGGCCCGACGGACGTCCCGACGCCGAGGGCCCGACGGACGTCCCGACGCCGAGAGCCCGACGGACGTCCGGACGCCGAGAGCCCGACGGACGTCCCGACGCCGAGAGCCCGACGGACGTCCCGACGCCGATGGCCCGACGGACGTCCCGACGCCGAGGGCCCGACGGACGTCCCGACGCCGAGGGCCCGACGGACGTCCCGACGCCGAGATACCGACGGACGTCCCGACGCCGACGGCCCGACGGACGTCCCGACGCCGAGAGCCCGACATACGACCCGACGCCGACGGCCCGACGGACGTCCCGACATAGAGCTGAAAGTTACCTAAATACAGACACCGAGAGCCCGACGGACGTCCGGACGCCGAGGGCCCGACGGACGTCCCGACGCCGATGGCCCGACGGACGTCCGGACGCCGAGTGCCCGACGGACGTCCCGACGCCGAGTGCCCGACGGACGTCCCGACGCCGATGGCCCGACGGACGTCCGGACGCCGATGGCCCGACGGACGTCCCGACGCCGATGGCCCGACGGACGTCCCGACGCCGATGGCCCGACGGACGTCCGGACGCCGAGTGCCCGACGGACGTCCGGACGCCGAGGGCCCGACGGACGTCCCGACGCCGAGGGCCCGACGGACGTCCGGACGCCGACGGCCCGACGGACGTCCCGACGCCGAGATACCGACGGACGTCCCGACGCCGACGGCCCGACGGACGTCCCGACTCCGAGAGGCCGACGGACGTCCCGACGCCGACGGCCCGACGGATGTCCCGACATAGAGCTGAAAGTTACCTAAATACAGACACCGAGAGCCTGACGGACGTCCCGACGCCGAGAGCCCGACGGACGTCCCGACGCCGAGGGCCCGACGGACGTCCCGACGCCGAGGGCCCGACGGACGTCCGGACGCCGAGTGACCGACGGACGTCCCGACGCCGATGGCCCGACGGACGTCCCGACGCCGATGGCCCGACGGACGTCCGGACGCCGAGAGCCCGACGGACGTCCCGACGCCGAGGGCCCGACGGACGTCCCGACGCCGAGATACCGACGGACGTCCCGACGCCGACGGCCCGACGGACGTCCCGACGCCGAGAGGCCGACGGACGGCCCGACGCCGACGGCCCGACGGACGTCCCGACATAGAGCTGAAAGTTACCTAAATACAGACACCGAGAGCCTGACGGACGTCCCGACGCCGAGGGCCCGACGGACGTCCCGACGCCGAGGGCCCGACGGACGTCCCGACGCCACGGCCCGACGGACGGCCCGACGCCGAAGGCCCGACGGACGTCCCGACGCCGAGGGCCCGACGGACGTCCCGACGCCGACGGCCCGACGGACGTCCCGACGCCGAGGGCCCGACGGACGTCCCGACGCCGACGGCCCGACGGACGTCCCGACGCCGACGGCCCGACGGACGTCCGGACGCCGAGGGCCCGACGGACGTCCGGACGCCGAGAGCCCGACGGACGTCCGGACGCCGAGAGCCCGAAGGACGTCCCGACGCCGGGAGCCCGATGGACGTCCCGACGCCGTTGGCCCGACGAACGTCCGGACGCCGAGTGCCCGACTGACGTCCCGACGCCGAGGGCCCGACGGACGTCCGGACGCCGATGGCCCGACGGACGTCCCGACGCCGATGGCCCGACGGACGTCCCGACGCCGATGGCCCGACGGACGTCCGGACGCCGAGTGCCCGACGGACGTCCCGACGCCGATGGCCCGACGGACGTCCCGACGCCGAGAGCCCGACGGACGTCCCGACGCCGAGGGCCCGACGGACGTCCCGACGCCGAGAGCCCGACGGACGTCCCGACGCCGATGGCCCGACGGAGGTCCCGACGCCATGGTCCGACGGACGTCCCGACGCCGATGGCCCGACGGACGTCCCGACGCCGAGGGCCCGACGGACGTCCCGACGCCGATGGCCCGACGGACGTCCGGACGCCGATGGCCCGACGGACGTCCCGACGCCGATGGCCCGACGGACGTCCCGACGCCATGGCCCGACGGACGTCCCGACGCCGATGGCCCGACGGACGTCCGGACGGCGATGGCCCGACGGACGTCCCGACGCCGATGGCCCGACGGACGTCCGGACGCCGATGGCCCGACGGACGTCCGGACGCCGATGGCCCGACGGACGTCCGGACGCCGAGTGCCCGACGGACGTCCGGACGCCGAGTGCCCGACGGAAGTCCCGACGCCGATGGCCCGACGGACGTCCGGACGCCGATGGCCCGACGGACGTCCCGACGCCGATGGCCCGACGGACGTCCGGGACGCCGAGTGCCCGACGGACGTCCCGACGCCGATGGCCCGACGGACGTCCCGACGCCGAGGGCCCGACGGACGTCCCGACGCCGATGGCCCGACGGACGTCCGGACGCCGAGGGCCCGACGGACGTCCCGACGCCGATGGCCCGACGGACGTCCCGACGCCGAGGGCCCGACGGACGTCCCGACATAGAGCTGAAAGTTACCTAAATACAGACACCGAGAGCCCGACGGACGTCCGGACGCCGAGGGCCCGACGGACGTCCGGACGCCGATGGCCCGACGGACGTCCCGACGCCGATGGCCCGACGGACGTCCCGACGCCGAGAGCCCGACGGACGTCCCGACGCCGAGAGCCCGACGGACGTCCCGACATAGAGCTGAAAGTTACCTAAATACAGACACCGAGAGCCTGACGGACGTCCCGACGCCGAGAGCCCGACGGACTTCCGGACGCCGAGGGCCCGACGGACGTCCCGACGCCGACGGCCCGACGGACGTCCGGACGCCGATGGCCCGACGGACGTCCCGACGCCGATGGCCCGACGGACGTCCCGACGCCATGGCCCGACGGACGTCCCGACGCCGAGAGGCCGACGGACGTCCCGACGCCGAGATACCGACGGACGTCCCGACGCCGACGGCCCGACGGACGTCCCGACGCCGAGAGGCCGACGGACGTCCCGACGCCGATGGCCCGACGGACGTCCCGACGCCGAGGGCCCGACGGACGTCCCGACGCCGAGAGCCCGACGGACGTCCGGACGCCGAGAGCCCGACGGACGTCCCGACGCCGAGAGCCCGACGGACGTCCCGACGCCGATGGCCCGACGGACGTCCCGACGCCGAGGGCCCGACGGACGTCCGGACGCCGATGGCCCGACGGACGTCCCGACGCCGATGGCCCGACGGACGTCCCGACGCCATGGCCCGACGGACGTCCCGACGCCGATGGCCTGACGGACGTCCCGACGCCGAGAGCCCGACGGACGTCCCGACGCCGAGAGCCCGACGGACGTCCCGACGCCGAGAGCCCGACGGACGTCCCGACATAGAGCTGAAAGTTACCTAAATACAGACACCGAGAGCCTGACGGACGTCCCAACGCCGAGAGCCCGACGGACGTCCGGACGCCGAGGGCCCGACGGACGTCCCGACGCCGATGGCCCGACGGACGTCCGGACGCCGATGGCCCGACGGACGTCCCGACGCCGATGGCCCGACGGACGTCCCGACGCCATGGCCCGACGGACGTCCCGACGCCGAGAGGCCGACGGACGTCCCGACGCCGAGATACCGACGGACGTCCCGACGCCGACGGCCCGACGGACGTCCCGACGCCGAGAGGCCGACGGACGTCCCGACGCCGATGGCCCGACGGACGTCCCGACGCCGAGGGCCCGACGGACGTCCCGACGCCGAGAGCCCGACGGACGTCCGGACGCCGAGAGCCCGACGGACGTCCCGACGCCGAGAGCCCGACGGACGTCCCGACGCCGATGGCCCGACGGACGTCCCGACGCCGAGGGCCCGACGGACGTCCCGACGCCGAGGGCCCGACGGACGTCCCGACGCCGAGATACCGACGGACGTCCCGACGCCGACGGCCCGACGGACGTCCCGACGCCGAGAGCCCGACATACGACCCGACGCCGACGGCCCGACGGACGTCCCGACATAGAGCTGAAAGTTACCTAAATACAGACACCGAGAGCCCGACGGACGTCCGGACGCCGAGGGCCCGACGGACGTCCCGACGCCGATGGCCCGACGGACGTCCGGACGCCGAGTGCCCGACGGACGTCCCGACGCCGAGTGCCCGACGGACGTCCCGACGCCGATGGCCCGACGGACGTCCCGACGCCGATGGCCCGACGGACGTCCGGACGCCGATGGCCCGACGGACGTCCCGACGCCGATGGCCCGACGGACGTCCCGACGCCGATGGCCCGACGGACGTCCGGACGCCGAGTGCCCGACGGACGTCCGGACGCCGAGGGCCCGACGGACGTCCCGACGCCGAGGGCCCGACGGACGTCCGGACGCCGACGGCCCGACGGACGTCCCGACGCCGAGATACCGACGGACGTCCCGACGCCGACGGCCCGACGGACGTCCCGACTCCGAGAGGCCGACGGACGTCCCGACGCCGACGGCCCGACGGATGTCCCGACATAGAGCTGAAAGTTACCTAAATACAGACACCGAGAGCCTGACGGACGTCCCGACGCCGAGAGCCCGACGGACGTCCCGACGCCGAGGGCCCGACGGACGTCCCGACGCCGAGGGCCCGACGGACGTCCGGACGCCGAGTGACCGACGGACGTCCCGACGCCGATGGCCCGACGGACGTCCCGACGCCGATGGCCCGACGGACGTCCGGACGCCGAGAGCCCGACGGACGTCCCGACGCCGAGGGCCCGACGGACGTCCCGACGCCGAGATACCGACGGACGTCCCGACGCCGACGGCCCGACGGACGTCCCGACGCCGAGAGGCCGACGGACGGCCCGACGCCGACGGCCCGACGGACGTCCCGACATAGAGCTGAAAGTTACCTAAATACAGACACCGAGAGCCTGACGGACGTCCCGACGCCGAGGGCCCGACGGACGTCCCGACGCCGAGGGCCCGACGGACGTCCCGACGCCACGGCCCGACGGACGGCCCGACGCCGAAGGCCCGACGGACGTCCCGACGCCGAGGGCCCGACGGACGTCCCGACGCCGACGGCCCGACGGACGTCCCGACGCCGACGGCCCGACGGACGTCCCGACGCCGACGGCCCGACGGACGTCCCGACGCCGACGGCCCGACGGACGTCCGGACGCCGAGGGCCCGACGGACGTCCGGACGCCGAGAGCCCGACGGACGTCCGGACGCCGAGAGCCCGAAGGACGTCCCGACGCCGAGAGCCCGATGGACGTCCCGACGCCGTGGGCCCGACGGACGTCCCGACGCCGAGATACCGACGGACGTCCCGACTCCGAGAGGCCGACGGACGTCCCGACGCCGACGGCCCGACGGACGTCCCGACATAGAGCTGAAAGTTACCTAAATACAGACACCGAGAGCCCGACGGACGTCCCGACGCCGAGAGCCCGACGGACGTCCCGACGCCGATGGCCCGACGGACGTCCCGACGCCGAGGGCCCGACGGACGTCCCGACGCCGAGAGCCCGACGGACGTCCCGACGCCGATGGCCCGACGGAGGTCCCGACGCCATGGTCCGACGGACGTCCCGACGCCGATGGCCCGACGGACGTCCCGACGCCGAGGGCCCGACGGACGTCCCGACGCCGATGGCCCGACGGACGTCCGGACGCCGATGGCCCGACGGACGTCCGGACGCCGATGGCCCGACGGACGTCCGGACGCCGAGTGCCCGACTGACGTCCCGACGCCGAGGGCCCGACGGACGTCCGGACGCCGATGGCCCGACGGACGTCCCGACGCCGATGGCCCGACGGACGTCCGGACGCCGATGGCCCGACGGACGTCCCGACGCCGAGGGCCCGACGGACGTCCCGACGCCGATGGCCCGACGGACGTCCGGACGCCGAGGGCCCGACGGACGTCCCGACGCCGATGGCCCGACGGACGTCCGGACGCCGATGGCCCGACGGACGTCCCGACGCCGATGGCCCGACGGACGTCCCGACGCCATGGCCCGACGGACGTCCCGACGCCGATGGCCCGACGGACGTCCGGACGGCGATGGCCCGACGGACGTCCGGACGCCGATGGCCCGACGGACGTCCGGACGCCGAGTGCCCGACGGACGTCCCGACGCCGAGTGCCCGACGGACGTCCCGACGCCGATGGCCCGACGGACGTCCGGACGCCGAGGGCCCGACGGACGTCCCGACGCCGATGGCCCGACGGACGTCCCGACGCCGAGGGCCCGACGGACGTCCCGACATAGAGCTGAAAGTTACCTAAATACAGACACCGAGAGCCCGACGGACGTCCGGACGCCGAGGGCCCGACGGACGTCCGGACGCCGATGGCCCGACGGACGTCCGGACGCCGAGAGCCCGACGGACGTCCCGACGCCGATGGCCCGACGGACGTCCGGACGCCGATGGCCCGACGGACGTCCCGACGCCGATGGCCCGACGGACGTCCCGACGCCATGGCCCGACGGACGTCCCGACGCCGATGGCCCGACGGACGTCCCGACGCCGAGAGCCCGACGGACGTCCCGACGCCGAGAGCCCGACGGACGTCCCGACATAGAGCTGAAAGTTACCTAAATACAGACACCGAGAGCCTGACGGACGTCCCGACGCCGAGAGCCCGACGGACGTCCGGACGCCGAGGGCCCGACGGACGTCCCGACGCCGATGGCCCGACGGACGTCCGGACGCCGATGGCCCGACGGACGTCCCGACGCCGATGGCCCGACGGACGTCCCGACGCCATGGCCCGACGGACGTCCCGACGCCGAGAGGCCGACGGACGTCCCGACGCCGAGATACCGACGGACGTCCCGACGCCGACGGCCCGACGGACGTCCCGACGCCGAGAGGCCGACGGACGTCCCGACGCCGATGGCCCGACGGACGTCCCGACGCCGAGGGCCCGACGGACGTCCCGACGCCGAGAGCCCGACGGACGTCCGGACGCCGAGAGCCCGACGGACGTCCCGACGCCGAGAGCCCGACGGACGTCCCGACGCCGATGGCCCGACGGACGTCCCGACGCCGAGGGCCCGACGGACGTCCCGACGCCGAGGGCCCGACGGACGTCCCGACGCCGAGATACCGACGGACGTCCCGACGCCGACGGCCCGACGGACGTCCCGACGCCGAGAGCCCGACATACGACCCGACGCCGACGGCCCGACGGACGTCCCGACATAGAGCTGAAAGTTACCTAAATACAGACACCGAGAGCCCGACGGACGTCCCGACGCCGAGAGCCCGACGGACGTCCCGACGCCGATGGCCCGACGGACGTCCGGACGCCGATGGCCCGACGGACGTCCCGACGCCGATGGCCCGACGGACGTCCGGACGCCGAGTGCCCGACGGACGTCCGGACGCCGAGTGCCCGACGGACGTCCCGACGCCGAGTGCCCGACGGACGTCCCGACGCCGATGGCCCGACGGACGTCCGGACGCCGATGGCCCGACGGACGTCCCGACGCCGATGGCCCGACGGACGTCCGGACGCCGAGTGCCCGACGGACGTCCCGACGCCGATGGCCCGACGGACGTCCCGACGCCGATGGCCCGACGGACGTCCGGACGCCGAGTGCCCGACGGACGTCCGGACGCCGAGGGCCCGACGGACGTCCCGACGCCGAGGGCCCGACGGACGTCCGGACGCCGACGGCCCGACGGACGTCCCGACGCCGAGATACCGACGGACGTCCCGACGCCGACGGCCCGACGGACGTCCCGACTCCGAGAGGCCGACGGACGTCCCGACGCCGACGGCCCGACGGATGTCCCGACATAGAGCTGAAAGTTACCTAAATACAGACCCCGAGAGCCTGACGGACGTCCCGACGCCGAGAGCCCGACGGACGTCCCGACGCCGAGGGCCCGACGGACGTCCCGACGCCGAGGGCCCGACGGACGTCCGGACGCCGAGTGACCGACGGACGTCCCGACGCCGATGGCCCGACGGACGTCCCGACGCCGATGGCCCGACGGACGTCCGGACGCCGAGAGCCCGACGGACGTCCCGACGCCGAGGGCCCGACGGACGTCCCGACGCCGAGATACCGACGGACGTCCCGACGCCGACGGCCCGACGGACGTCCCGACGCCGAGAGGCCGACGGACGGCCCGACGCCGACGGCCCGACGGACGTCCCGACATAGAGCTGAAAGTTACCTAAATACAGACACCGAGAGCCTGACGGACGTCCCGACGCCGAGGGCCCGACGGACGTCCCGACGCCGAGGGCCCGACGGACGTCCCGACGCCACGGCCCGACGGACGGCCCGACGCCGAAGGCCCGACGGACGTCCCGACGCCGAGGGCCCGACGGACGTCCCGACGCCGACGGCCCGACGGACGTCCCGACGCCGAGGGCCCGACGGACGTCCCGACGCCGACGGCCCGACGGACGTCCCGACGCCGACGGCCCGACGGACGTCCGGACGCCGAGGGCCCGACGGACGTCCGGACGCCGAGAGCCCGACGGACGTCCGGACGCCGAGAGCCCGAAGGACGTCCCGACGCCGAGAGCCCGATGGACGTCCCGACGCCGTGGGCCCGACGGACGTCCCGACGCCGAGATACCGACGGACGTCCCGACTCCGAGAGGCCGACGGACGTCCCGACGCCGACGGCCCGACGGACGTCCCGACATAGAGCTGAAAGTTACCTAAATACAGACACCGAGAGCCCGACGGACGTCCCGACGCCGAGAGCCCGACGGACGTCCCGACGCCGAGGGCCCGACGGACGTCCCGACGCCGAGAGCCCGACGGACGTCCCGACGCCGATGGCCCGACGGACGTCCCGACGCCGAGGGCCCGACGGACGTCCCGACGCCGATGGCCCGACGGACGTCCGGACGCCGATGGCCCGACGGACGTCCGGACGCCGATGGCCCGACGGACGTCCGGACGCCGATGGCCCGACGAACGTCCGGACGCCGAGTGCCCGACTGACGTCCCGACGCCGAGGGCCCGACGGACGTCCGGACGCCGATGGCCCGACGGACGTCCCGACGCCGATGGCCCGACGGACGTCCGGACGCCGATGGCCCGACGGACGTCCCGACGCCGATGGCCCGACGGACGTCCGGACGCCGATGGCCCGACGGACGTCCCGACGCCGATGGCCCGACGGACGTCCGGACGCCGAGTGCCCAACGGACGTCCCGACGCCGATGGCCCGACGGACGTCCCAACGCCGATGGCCCGACGGACGTCCCGACGCCGAGGGCCCGACGGACGTCCCGACGCCGATGGCCCGACGGACGTCCGGACGCCGATGGCCCGACGGACGTCCCGACGCCGATGGCCCGACGGACGTCCGGACGCCGAGTGCCCGACGGACGTCCCGACGCCGATGGCCCGACGGACGTCCCGACGCCGATGGCCCGACGGACGTCCGGACGCCGAGTGCCCGACGGACGTCCGGACGCCGAGGGCCCGACGGACGTCCCGACGCCGAGGGCCCGACGGACGTCCGGACGCCGACGGCCCGACGGACGTCCCGACGCCGAGATACCGACGGACGTCCCGACGCCGACGGCCCGACGGACGTCCTGACTCCGAGAGGCCGACGGACGTCCCGACGCCGACGGCCCGACGGATGTCCCGACATAGAGCTGAAAGTTACCTAAATACAGACACCGAGAGCCTGACGGACGTCCCGACGCCGAGAGCCCGACGGACGTCCCGACGCCGAGGGCCCGACGGACGTCCCGACGCCGAGGGCCCGACGGACGTCCCGACGCCGAGATACCGACGGACGTCCCGACGCCCATGGCCCGACGGACGTCCCGACGCCGATGGCCCGACGGACGTCCGGACGCCGATGGCCCGACGGACGTCCCGACGCCGATGGTCCGATGGACGTCCGGACGCCGATGGCCCGACGTACGTCCCGACGCCGATGGCCCGACGGACGTCCGGACGCCGAGAGCCCGACGGACGTCCGGATGCCGAGAGCCCGAAGGACGTCCCGACGCCGAGAGCCCGATGGACGTCCCGACGCCGATGGCCCGACGGACGTCCCGACGCCGATGGCCGGACGGACGTCCCGACGCCGAGGGCCCGACGGACGTCCCGACGCCGAGATACCGACGGACGTCCCGACGCCGACGGCCCGACGGACGTCCCGACGCCGAGAGGCCGACGGACGTCCGGACGCCGAGAGCCCGACGGACGTCCCGACGCCGATGGCCCGACGGACGTCCGGACGCCGATGGCCCGACGGACGTCCCGACGCCGAGGGCCCGACGGACGTCCGGACGCCGATGGTCCGACGGACGTCCGGACGCCGAGTGGCCGACGGACGTCCGGATGCCGAGAGCCCGACGGACGTCCCGACGCCGATGGCCCGACGGACGTCCGGACGCCGATGGCCCGACGGACGTCCCGACGCCGATGGCCCGACGGACGTCCGGACGCCGATGGTCCGACGGACGTCCGGACGCCGAGTGCCCGACGGACGTCCGGACGCCGAGTGCCCAACGGACGTCCCGACGCCGATGGCCCGACGGACGTCCGGACGCCGATGGCCCGACGGACGTCCCGACGCCGAGATACCGACGGACGTCCCGACGCCGACGGCCCGACGGACGTCCCGACGCCGAGAGGCCGACGGACGTCCCGACGCCGACGGCACACGGACGTCCCGACATAGAGCTGAAAGTTACCTAAATACAGACACCGAGAGCCTGACGGACGTCCCGACGCCGAGGGCCCGACGGACGTCCCGACGCCGATGGCCCGACGGACGTCCCGACGCCGAGGGCCCGACGGACGTCCCGACGCCGATGGCCCGACGGACGTCCGGACGCCGATGGCCCGACGGACGTCCGGACGCCGAGTGCCCGACGGACGTCCCGACGCCGATGGCCCGACGGACGTCCGGACGCCGATGGCCCGACGGACGTCCGGACGCCGAGAGCCCGACGGACGTCCGGACGCCGAGAGCCCGAAGGACGTCCCGACGCCGAGAGCCCGATGGACGTCCCGACGCCGTGGGCCCGACGGACGTCCCGACGCCGAGATACCGACGGACGTCCCGACGCCGACGGCCCGACAGACGTCCCGACTCCGAGAGGCCGACGGACGTCCCGACGCCGACGGCCCGACGGACGTCCCGACATAGAGCTGAAAGTTACCTAAATACAGACACCGAGAGCCTGACGGACGTCCCGACGCCGAGAGCCCGACGGACGTCCCGACACCGAGGGCCCGACGGACGTCCCGACGCCGAGAGCCCGACGGACGTCCCGACGCCGATGGCCCGACGGACGTCCCGACGCCATGGTCCGACGGACGTCCCGACGCCGATGGCCCGACGGACGTCCCGACGCCGAGGGCCCGACGGACGTCCCGACGCCGATCGCCCGACGGACGTCCGGACGCCGATGGCCCGACGGACGTCCCGACGCCGATGGCCCGACGGACGTCCGGACGCCGATGGCCCGACGGACATCCGGACGCCGATGGCCCGACGAACGTCCGGACGCCGAGTGCCCGACTGACGTCCCGACGCCGAGGGCCCGACGGACGTCCGGACGCCGATGGCCCGACGGACGTCCCGACGCCGATGGCCCGACGGACGTCCCGACGCCGATGGCCCGACGGACGTCCGGACGCCGAGTGCCCGACGGACGTCCCGACGCCGATGGCCCGACGGACGTCCCGACGCCGAGAGCCCGACGGACGTCCCGACGCCGAGGGCCCGACGGACGTCCCGACGCCGAGAGCCCGACGGACGTCCCGACGCCGATGGCCCGACGGAGGTCCCGACGCCATGGTCCGACGGACGTCCCGACGCCGATGGCCCGACGGACGTCCCGACGCCGAGGGCCCGACGGACGTCCCGACGCCGATGGCCCGACGGACGTCCGGACGCCGATGGCCCGACGGATGTCCGGACGCCGAGTGCCCGACGGACGTCCGGACGCCGATGGCCCGACGGACGTCCCGACGCCGATGGCCCGACGGACGTCCGGACGCCGATGGCCCGACGGATGTCCGGACGCCGAGGGCCCGACGGACGTCCGGACGCCGATGGCCCGACGGACGTCC
Organism: Leptosomus discolor; assembly: GCF_034619465.1. Taxonomy (NCBI): domain Eukaryota; kingdom Metazoa; phylum Chordata; class Aves; order Leptosomiformes; family Leptosomidae; genus Leptosomus; species Leptosomus discolor. The sequence goes on along the minus strand of NW_028237839.1, from coordinate 343,790 downwards.
CGACGCCGATGGCCCGACGGACGTCCGGACGCCGATGGCCCGACGGACGTCCCGACGCCGATGGCCCGACGGATGTCCGGACGCCGAGTGCCCGACGGACGTCCGGACGCTGAGTGCCCGACGGACGTCCCGACGCCGATGGCCCGACGGACGTCCCGACGCCGAGGGCCCGACGGACGTCCCGACGCCGATGGCCCGACGGACGTCCGGACGCCGAGGGCCCGACGGACGTCCCGACGCCGATGGCCCGACGGACGTCCGGACGCCGATGGCCCGACGGACGTCCCGACGCCGATGGCCCGACGGACGTCCCGACGCCATGGCCCGACGGACGTCCCGACGCCGATGGCCCGACGGACGTCCGGACGGCGATGGCCCGACGGACGTCCCGACGCCGATGGCCCGACGGACGTCCGGACGCCGATGGCCCGACGGACGTCCGGACGCCGATGGCCCGACGGACGTCCGGACGCCGAGTGCCCGACGGACGTCCGGACGCCGAGTGCCCGACGGAAGTCCCGACGCCGATGGCCCGACGGACGTCCGGACGCCGATGGCCCGACGGACGTCCCGACGCCGATGGCCCGACGGACGTCCGGACGCCGAGTGCCCGACGGACGTCCCGACGCCGATGGCCCGACGGACGTCCCGACGCCGAGGGCCCGACGGACGTCCCGACGCCGATGGCCCGACGGACGTCCGGACGCCGAGGGCCCGACGGACGTCCCGACGCCGATGGCCCGACGGACGTCCCGACGCCGAGGGCCCGACGGACGTCCCGACATAGAGCTGAAAGTTACCTAAATACAGACACCGAGAGCCCGACGGACGTCCGGACGCCGAGGGCCCGACGGACGTCCGGACGCCGATGGCCCGACGGACGTCCCGACGCCGATGGCCCGACGGACGTCCCGACGCCGAGAGCCCGACGGACGTCCCGACGCCGAGAGCCCGACGGACGTCCCGACATAGAGCTGAAAGTTACCTAAATACAGACACCGAGAGCCTGACGGACGTCCCGACGCCGAGAGCCCGACGGACGTCCGGACGCCGAGGGCCCGACGGACGTCCCGACGCCGATGGCCCGACGGACGTCCGGACGCCGATGGCCCGACGGACGTCCCGACGCCGATGGCCCGACGGACGTCCCGACGCCATGGCCCGACGGACGTCCCGACGCCGAGAGGCCGACGGACGTCCCGACGCCGAGATACCGACGGACGTCCCGACGCCGACGGCCCGACGGACGTCCCGACGCCGAGAGGCCGACGGACGTCCCGACGCCGATGGCCCGACGGACGTCCCGACGCCGAGGGCCCGACGGACGTCCCGACGCCGAGAGCCCGACGGACGTCCGGACGCCGAGAGCCCGACGGACGTCCCGACGCCGAGAGCCCGACGGACGTCCCGACGCCGATGGCCCGACGGACGTCCCGACGCCGAGGGCCCGACGGACGTCCGGACGCCGATGGCCCGACGGACGTCCCGACGCCGATGGCCCGACGGACGTCCCGACGCCATGGCCCGACGGACGTCCCGACGCCGATGGCCTGACGGACGTCCCGACGCCGAGAGCCCGACGGACGTCCCGACGCCGAGAGCCCGACGGACGTCCCGACGCCGAGAGCCCGACGGACGTCCCGACATAGAGCTGAAAGTTACCTAAATACAGACACCGAGAGCCTGACGGACGTCCCAACGCCGAGAGCCCGACGGACGTCCGGACGCCGAGGGCCCGACGGACGTCCCGACGCCGATGGCCCGACGGACGTCCGGACGCCGATGGCCCGACGGACGTCCCGACGCCGATGGCCCGACGGACGTCCCGACGCCATGGCCCGACGGACGTCCCGACGCCGAGAGGCCGACGGACGTCCCGACGCCGAGATACCGACGGACGTCCCGACGCCGACGGCCCGACGGACGTCCCGACGCCGAGAGGCCGACGGACGTCCCGACGCCGATGGCCCGACGGACGTCCCGACGCCGAGGGCCCGACGGACGTCCCGACGCCGAGAGCCCGACGGACGTCCGGACGCCGAGAGCCCGACGGACGTCCCGACGCCGAGAGCCCGACGGACGTCCCGACGCCGATGGCCCGACGGACGTCCCGACGCCGAGGGCCCGACGGACGTCCCGACGCCGAGGGCCCGACGGACGTCCCGACGCCGAGATACCGACGGACGTCCCGACGCCGACGGCCCGACGGACGTCCCGACGCCGAGAGCCCGACATACGACCCGACGCCGACGGCCCGACGGACGTCCCGACATAGAGCTGAAAGTTACCTAAATACAGACACCGAGAGCCCGACGGACGTCCGGACGCCGAGGGCCCGACGGACGTCCCGACGCCGATGGCCCGACGGACGTCCGGACGCCGAGTGCCCGACGGACGTCCCGACGCCGAGTGCCCGACGGACGTCCCGACGCCGATGGCCCGACGGACGTCCCGACGCCGATGGCCCGACGGACGTCCGGACGCCGATGGCCCGACGGACGTCCCGACGCCGATGGCCCGACGGACGTCCCGACGCCGATGGCCCGACGGACGTCCGGACGCCGAGTGCCCGACGGACGTCCGGACGCCGAGGGCCCGACGGACGTCCCGACGCCGAGGGCCCGACGGACGTCCGGACGCCGACGGCCCGACGGACGTCCCGACGCCGAGATACCGACGGACGTCCCGACGCCGACGGCCCGACGGACGTCCCGACTCCGAGAGGCCGACGGACGTCCCGACGCCGACGGCCCGACGGATGTCCCGACATAGAGCTGAAAGTTACCTAAATACAGACACCGAGAGCCTGACGGACGTCCCGACGCCGAGAGCCCGACGGACGTCCCGACGCCGAGGGCCCGACGGACGTCCCGACGCCGAGGGCCCGACGGACGTCCGGACGCCGAGTGACCGACGGACGTCCCGACGCCGATGGCCCGACGGACGTCCCGACGCCGATGGCCCGACGGACGTCCGGACGCCGAGAGCCCGACGGACGTCCCGACGCCGAGGGCCCGACGGACGTCCCGACGCCGAGATACCGACGGACGTCCCGACGCCGACGGCCCGACGGACGTCCCGACGCCGAGAGCCCGACGGACGTCCCGACGCCGATGGCCCGACGGAGGTCCCGACGCCATGGTCCGACGGACGTCCCGACGCCGAGAGCCCGACATACGACCCGACGCCGACGGCCCGACGGACGTCCCGACATAGAGCTGAAAGTTACCTAAATACAGACACCGAGAGCCCGACGGACGTCCGGACGCCGAGGGCCCGACGGACGTCCCGACGCCGATGGCCCGACGGACGTCCGGACGCCGAGTGCCCGACGGACGTCCCGACGCCGAGTGCCCGACGGACGTCCCGACGCCGATGGCCCGACGGACGTCCCGACGCCGATGGCCCGACGGACGTCCGGACGCCGATGGCCCGACGGACGTCCCGACGCCGATGGCCCGACGGACGTCCCGACGCCGATGGCCCGACGGACGTCCGGACGCCGAGTGCCCGACGGACGTCCGGACGCCGAGGGCCCGACGGACGTCCCGACGCCGAGGGCCCGACGGACGTCCGGACGCCGACGGCCCGACGGACGTCCCGACGCCGAGATACCGACGGACGTCCCGACGCCGACGGCCCGACGGACGTCCCGACTCCGAGAGGCCGACGGACGTCCCGACGCCGACGGCCCGACGGATGTCCCGACATAGAGCTGAAAGTTACCTAAATACAGACACCGAGAGCCTGACGGACGTCCCGACGCCGAGAGCCCGACGGACGTCCCGACGCCGAGGGCCCGACGGACGTCCCGACGCCGAGGGCCCGACGGACGTCCGGACGCCGAGTGACCGACGGACGTCCCGACGCCGATGGCCCGACGGACGTCCCGACGCCGATGGCCCGACGGACGTCCGGACGCCGAGAGCCCGACGGACGTCCCGACGCCGAGGGCCCGACGGACGTCCCGACGCCGAGATACCGACGGACGTCCCGACGCCGACGGCCCGACGGACGTCCCGACGCCGAGAGGCCGACGGACGGCCCGACGCCGACGGCCCGACGGACGTCCCGACATAGAGCTGAAAGTTACCTAAATACAGACACCGAGAGCCTGACGGACGTCCCGACGCCGAGGGCCCGACGGACGTCCCGACGCCGAGGGCCCGACGGACGTCCCGACGCCACGGCCCGACGGACGGCCCGACGCCGAAGGCCCGACGGACGTCCCGACGCCGAGGGCCCGACGGACGTCCCGACGCCGACGGCCCGACGGACGTCGCGACGCCGAGGGCCCGACGGACGTCCCGACGCCGACGGCCCGACGGACGTCCCGACGCCGACGGCCCGACGGACGTCCGGACGCCGAGGGCCCGACGGACGTCCGGACGCCGAGAGCCCGACGGACGTCCGGACGCCGAGAGCCCGAAGGACGTCCCGACGCCGGGAGCCCGATGGACGTCCCGACGCCGTTGGCCCGACGAACGTCCGGACGCCGAGTGCCCGACTGACGTCCCGACGCCGAGGGCCCGACGGACGTCCGGACGCCGATGGCCCGACGGACGTCCCGACGCCGATGGCCCGACGGACGTCCCGACGCCGATGGCCCGACGGACGTCCGGACGCCGAGTGCCCGACGGACGTCCCGACGCCGATGGCCCGACGGACGTCCCGACGCCGAGAGCCCGACGGACGTCCCGACGCCGAGGGCCCGACGGACGTCCCGACGCCGAGAGCCCGACGGACGTCCCGACGCCGATGGCCCGACGGAGGTCCCGACGCCATGGTCCGACGGACGTCCCGACGCCGATGGCCCGACGGACGTCCCGACGCCGAGGGCCCGACGGACGTCCCGACGCCGATGGCCCGACGGACGTCCGGACGCCGAGTGCCCGACTGACGTCCCGACGCCGAGGGCCCGACGGACGTCCGGACGCCGATGGCCCGACGGACGTCCCGACGCCGATGGCCCGACGGACGTCCGGACGCCGATGGCCCGACGGACGTCCCGACGCCGATGGCCCGACGGACGTCCCGACGCCGAGAGCCCGACGGACGTCCCGACGCCGAGAGCCCGACGGACGTCCCGACATAGAGCTGAAAGTTACCTAAATACAGACACCGAGAGCCTGACGGACGTCCCGACGCCGAGAGCCCGACGGACGTCCGGACGCCGAGGGCCCGACGGACGTCCCGACGCCGACGGCCCGACGGACGTCCGGACGCCGATGGCCCGACGGACGTCCCGACGCCGATGGCCCGACGGACGTCCCGACGCCATGGCCCGACGGACGTCCCGACGCCGAGAGGCCGACGGACGTCCCGACGCCGAGATACCGACGGACGTCCCGACGCCGACGGCCCGACGGACGTCCCGACGCCGAGAGGCCGACGGACGTCCCGACGCCGATGGCCCGACGGACGTCCGGACGCCGAGTGCCCGACGAACGTCCCGACGCCGAGAGCCCGACGGACGTCCGGACGCCGAGAGCCCGACGGACGTCCCGACGCCGAGAGCCCGACGGACGTCCCGACGCCGATGGCCCGACGGACGTCCCGACGCCGAGGGCCCGACGGACGTCCGGACGCCGATGGCCCGACGGACGTCCCGACGCCGATGGCCCGACGGACGTCCCGACGCCATGGCCCGACGGACGTCCCGACGCCGATGGCCTGACGGACGTCCCGACGCCGAGAGCCCGACGGACGTCCCGACGCCGAGAGCCCGACGGACGTCCCGACGCCGAGAGCCCGACGGACGTCCCGACATAGAGCTGAAAGTTACCTAAATACAGACACCGAGAGCCTGACGGACGTCCCAACGCCGAGAGCCCGACGGACGTCCGGACGCCGAGGGCCCGACGGACGTCCCGACGCCGATGGCCCGACGGACGTCCGGACGCCGATGGCCCGACGGACGTCCCGACGCCGATGGCCCGACGGACGTCCCGACGCCATGGCCCGACGGACGTCCCGACGCCGAGAGGCCGACGGACGTCCCGACGCCGAGATACCGACGGACGTCCCGACGCCGACGGCCCGACGGACGTCCCGACGCCGAGAGGCCGACGGACGTCCCGACGCCGATGGCCCGACGGACGTCCCGACGCCGAGGGCCCGACGGACGTCCCGACGCCGAGAGCCCGACGGACGTCCGGACGCCGAGAGCCCGACGGACGTCCCGACGCCGAGAGCCCGACGGACGTCCCGACGCCGATGGCCCGACGGACGTCCCGACGCCGAGGGCCCGACGGACGTCCCGACGCCGAGGGCCCGACGGACGTCCCGACGCCGAGATACCGACGGACGTCCCGACGCCGACGGCCCGACGGACGTCCCGACGCCGAGAGCCCGACATACGACCCGACGCCGACGGCCCGACGGACGTCCCGACATAGAGCTGAAAGTTACCTAAATACAGACACCGAGAGCCCGACGGACGTCCGGACGCCGAGGGCCCGACGGACGTCCCGACGCCGATGGCCCGACGGACGTCCGGACGCCGAGTGCCCGACGGACGTCCCGACGCCGAGTGCCCGACGGACGTCCCGACGCCGATGGCCCGACGGACGTCCCGACGCCGATGGCCCGACGGACGTCCGGACGCCGATGGCCCGACGGACGTCCCGACGCCGATGGCCCGACGGACGTCCCGACGCCGATGGCCCGACGGACGTCCGGACGCCGAGTGCCCGACGGACGTCCGGACGCCGAGGGCCCGACGGACGTCCCGACGCCGAGGGCCCGACGGACGTCCGGACGCCGACGGCCCGACGGACGTCCCGACGCCGAGATACCGACGGACGTCCCGACGCCGACGGCCCGACGGACGTCCCGACTCCGAGAGGCCGACGGACGTCCCGACGCCGACGGCCCGACGGATGTCCCGACATAGAGCTGAAAGTTACCTAAATACAGACACCGAGAGCCTGACGGACGTCCCGACGCCGAGAGCCCGACGGACGTCCCGACGCCGAGGGCCCGACGGACGTCCCGACGCCGAGGGCCCGACGGACGTCCGGACGCCGAGTGACCGACGGACGTCCCGACGCCGATGGCCCGACGGACGTCCCGACGCCGATGGCCCGACGGACGTCCGGACGCCGAGAGCCCGACGGACGTCCCGACGCCGAGGGCCCGACGGACGTCCCGACGCCGAGATACCGACGGACGTCCCGACGCCGACGGCCCGACGGACGTCCCGACGCCGAGAGGCCGACGGACGGCCCGACGCCGACGGCCCGACGGACGTCCCGACATAGAGCTGAAAGTTACCTAAATACAGACACCGAGAGCCTGACGGACGTCCCGACGCCGAGGGCCCGACGGACGTCCCGACGCCACGGCCCGACGGACGGCCCGACGCCGAAGGCCCGACGGACGTCCCGACGCCGAGGGCCCGACGGACGTCCCGACGCCGACGGCCCGACGGACGTCCCGACGCCGACGGCCCGACGGACGTCCGGACGCCGAGGGCCCGACGGACGTCCGGACGCCGAGAGCCCGACGGACGTCCGGACGCCGAGAGCCCGAAGGACGTCCCGACGCCGAGAGCCCGATGGACGTCCCGACGCCGTGGGCCCGACGGACGTCCCGACGCCGAGGGCCCGACGGACGTCCCGACGCCGATGGCCCGACGGACGTCCGGACGCCGATGGCCCGACGGACGTCCCGACGCCGATGGCCCGACGGACGTCCCGACGCCATGGCCCGACGGACGTCCCGACGCCGATGGCCCGACGGACGTCCGGACGGCGATGGCCCGACGGACGTCCGGACGCCGATGGCCCGACGGACGTCCGGACGCCGAGTGCCCGACGGACGTCCCGACGCCGAGTGCCCGACGGACGTCCCGACGCCGATGGCCCGACGGACGTCCCGACGCCATGGCCCGACGGACGTCCCGACGCCGATGGCCCGACGGACGTCCGGACGGCGATGGCCCGACGGACGTCCGGACGCCGATGGCCCGACGGACGTCCGGACGCCGAGTGCCCGACGGACGTCCCGACGCCGAGTGCCCGACGGACGTCCCGACGCCGATGGCCCGACGGACGTCCGGACGCCGAGGGCCCGACGGACGTCCCGACGCCGATGGCCCGACGGACGTCCCGACGCCGAGGGCCCGACGGACGTCCCGACATAGAGCTGAAAGTTACCTAAATACAGACACCGAGAGCCCGACGGACGTCCGGACGCCGAGGGCCCGACGGACGTCCGGACGCCGATGGCCCGACGGACGTCCGGACGCCGAGAGCCCGACGGACGTCCCGACGCCGATGGCCCGACGGACGTCCGGACGCCGATGGCCCGACGGACGTCCCGACGCCGATGGCCCGACGGACGTCCCGACGCCATGGCCCGACGGACGTCCCGACGCCGATGGCCCGACGGACGTCCCGACGCCGAGAGCCCGACGGACGTCCCGACGCCGAGAGCCCGACGGACGTCCCGACATAGAGCTGAAAGTTACCTAAATACAGACACCGAGAGCCTGACGGACGTCCCGACGCCGAGAGCCCGACGGACGTCCGGACGCCGAGGGCCCGACGGACGTCCCGACGCCGATGGCCCGACGGACGTCCGGACGCCGATGGCCCGACGGACGTCCCGACGCCGATGGCCCGACGGACGTCCCGACGCCATGGCCCGACGGACGTCCCGACGCCGAGAGGCCGACGGACGTCCCGACGCCGAGATACCGACGGACGTCCCGACGCCGACGGCCCGACGGACGTCCCGACGCCGAGAGGCCGACGGACGTCCCGACGCCGATGGCCCGACGGACGTCCCGACGCCGAGGGCCCGACGGACGTCCCGACGCCGAGAGCCCGACGGACGTCCGGACGCCGAGAGCCCGACGGACGTCCCGACGCCGAGAGCCCGACGGACGTCCCGACGCCGATGGCCCGACGGACGTCCCGACGCCGAGGGCCCGACGGACGTCCCGACGCCGAGGGCCCGACGGACGTCCCGACGCCGAGATACCGACGGACGTCCCGACGCCGACGGCCCGACGGACGTCCCGACGCCGAGAGCCCGACATACGACCCGACGCCGACGGCCCGACGGACGTCCCGACATAGAGCTGAAAGTTACCTAAATACAGACACCGAGAGCCCGACGGACGTCCCGACGCCGAGAGCCCGACGGACGTCCCGACGCCGATGGCCCGACGGACGTCCGGACGCCGATGGCCCGACGGACGTCCCGACGCCGATGGCCCGACGGACGTCCGGACGCCGAGTGCCCGACGGACGTCCGGACGCCGAGTGCCCGACGGACGTCCCGACGCCGAGTGCCCGACGGACGTCCCGACGCCGATGGCCCGACGGACGTCCGGACGCCGATGGCCCGACGGACGTCCCGACGCCGATGGCCCGACGGACGTCCGGACGCCGAGTGCCCGACGGACGTCCCGACGCCGATGGCCCGACGGACGTCCCGACGCCGATGGCCCGACGGACGTCCAGACGCCGAGTGCCCGACGGACGTCCGGACGCCGAGGGCCCGACGGACGTCCCGACGCCGAGGGCCCGACGGACGTCCGGACGCCGACGGCCCGACGGACGTCCCGACGCCGAGATACCGACGGACGTCCCGACGCCGACGGCCCGACGGACGTCCCGACTCCGAGAGGCCGACGGACGTCCCGACGCCGACGGCCCGACGGATGTCCCGACATAGAGCTGAAAGTTACCTAAATACAGACACCGAGAGCCTGACGGACGTCCCGACGCCGAGAGCCCGACGGACGTCCCGACGCCGATGGCCCGACGGACGTCCCGACGCCGATGGCCCGACGGACGTCCGGACGCCGAGAGCCCGACGGACGTCCCGACGCCGAGGGCCCGACGGACGTCCCGACGCCGAGATACCGACGGACGTCCCGACGCCGACGGCCCGACGGACGTCCCGACGCCGAGAGGCCGACGGACGGCCCGACGCCGACGGCCCGACGGACGTCCCGACATAGAGCTGAAAGTTACCTAAATACAGACACCGAGAGCCTGACGGACGTCCCGACGCCGAGGGCCCGACGGACGTCCCGACGCCGAGGGCCCGACGGACGTCCCGACGCCACGGCCCGACGGACGGCCCGACGCCGAAGGCCCGACGGACGTCCCGACGCCGAGGGCCCGACGGACGTCCCGACGCCGACGGCCCGAAGGACGTCCCGACGCCGAGAGCCCGATGGACGTCCCGACGCCGTGGGCCCGACGGACGTCCCGACGCCGAGATACCGACGGACGTCCCGACGCCGACGGCCCGACAGACGTCCCGACTCCGAGAGGCCGACGGACGTCCCGACGCCGACGGCCCGACGGACGTCCCGACATAGAGCTGAAAGTTACCTAAATACAGACACCGAGAGCCTGACGGACGTCCCGACGCCGAGAGCCCGACGGACGTCCCGACACCGAGGGCCCGACGGACGTCCCGACGCCGAGAGCCCGACGGACGTCCCGACGCCGATGGCCCGACGGACGTCCCGACGCCATGGTCCGACGGACGTCCCGACGCCGATGGCCCGACGGACGTCCCGACGCCGAGGGCCCGACGGACGTCCCGACGCCGATCGCCCGACGGACGTCCGGACGCCGATGGCCCGACGGACGTCCCGACGCCGATGGCCCGACGGACGTCCGGACGCCGATGGCCCGACGGACATCCGGACGCCGATGGCCCGACGAACGTCCGGACGCCGAGTGCCCGACGGACGTCCCGACGCCGAGGGCCCGACGGACGTCCGGACGCCGATGGCCCGACGGACGTCCCGACGCCGATGGCCCGACGGACGTCCCGACGCCGATGGCCCGACGGACGTCCGGACGCCGAGTGCCCGACGGACGTCCCGACGCCGATGGCCCGACGGACGTCCCGACGCCGAGAGCCCGACGGACGTCCCGACGCCGAGGGCCCGACGGACGTCCCGACGCCGAGAGCCCGACGGACGTCCCGACGCCGATGGCCCGACGGAGGTCCCGACGCCATGGTCCGACGGACGTCCCGACGCCGATGGCCCGACGGACGTCCCGACGCCGAGGGCCCGACGGACGTCCCGACGCCGATGGCCCGACGGACGTCCGGACGCCGAGTGCCCGACTGACGTCCCGACGCCGAGGGCCCGACGGACGTCCGGACGCCGATGGCCCGACGGACGTCCCGACGCCGATGGCCCGACGGACGTCCGGACGCCGATGGCCCGACGGACGTCCCGACGCCGATGGCCCGACGGACGTCCGGACGCCGAGTGCCCGACGGACGTCCGGACACTGAGTGCCCGACGGACGTCCCGACGCCGATGGCCCGACGGACGTCCCGACGCCGAGGGCCCGACGGACGTCCCGACGCCGATGGCCCGACGGACGTCCGGACGCCGATGGCCCGACGGACGTCCCGACGCCGATGGCCCGACGGACGTCCGGACGCCGAGTGCCCGACGGACGTCCCGATGCCGATGGCCCGACGGACGTCCCGACGCCGATGGCCCGACGGACGTCCGGATGCCGAGTGCCCGACGGACGTCCGGACGCCGAGGGCCCGACGGACGTCCCGACGCCGAGGGCCCGACGGACGTCCGGACGCCGATGGCCCGACGGACGTCCCGACGCCGAGATACCGACGGACGTCCCGACGCCGACGGCCCGACGGACGTCCCGACTCCGAGAGGCCGACGGACGTCCCGACGCCGACGGCCCGACGGATGTCCCGACATAGAGCTGAAAGTTACCTAAATACAGACACCGAGAGCCTGACGGACGTCCCGACGCCGACGGCCCGACGGACGTCCCGACGCCGAGGGCCCGACGGACGTCCCGACGCCGAGATACCGACGGACGTCCCGACGCCCATGGCCCGACGGACGTCCCGACGCCGATGGCCCGACGGACGTCCGGACGCCGATGGCCCGACGGACGTCCCGACGCCGATGGCCCGATGGACGTCCGGACGCCGAGGGCCCGACGTACGTCCCGACGCCGATGGCCCGACGGACGTCCGGACGCCGAGAGCCCGACGGACGTCCGGACGCCGAGAGCCCGACGGACGTCCGGATGCCGAGAGCCCGAAGGACGTCCCGACGCCGAGAGCCCGACGGACGTCCCGAAGCCGATGGCCCGACGGAAGTCCCGACGCCGATGGCCCGACGGACGTCCCGACGCCGAGGGCCCGACGGACGTCCCGACGCCGAGATACCGACGGACGTCCCGACGCCGACGGCCCGACGGACGTCCCGACGCCGAGAGGCCGACGGACGTCCGGACGCCGATGGCCCGACGGACGTCCCGACGCCGATGGCCCGACGGACGTCCGGACGCCGATGGCCCGACGGACATCCCGACGCCGATGGCCCGACGGACGTCCCGACGCCGATGGCCCGACGGACGTCCGGACGCCGACGGCCCGACGGACGTCCGGACGCCGAGTGCCCGACGGACGTCCGGACGCCGAGTGCCCGACGGACGTCCCGACGCCGATGGCCCGACGGACGTCCCGACGCCGAGATACCGACGGACGTCCCGACGCCGACGGCCCGACGGACGTCCCGACGCCGAGAGGCCGACGGACGTCCCGACGCCGACGGCCCGACGGACGTCCCGACATAGAGCTGAAAGTTACCTAAATACAGACACCGAGAGCCTGACGGACGTCCCGACGCCGAGAGCCCGACGGACGTCCCGACGCCGAGGGCCCGACGGACGTCCCGACGCCGATGGCCCGACGGACGTCCCGACGCCATGGCCCGACGGACGTCCCGACGCCGATGGCCCGACGGACGTCCCGACGCCGAGGGCCCGACGGACGTCCCGACGCCGATGGCCCGACGGACGTCCGGACGCCGATGGCCCGACGGACGTCCGGACGCCGAGTGCCCGACGGACGTCCCGACGCCGATGGCCCGACGGACGTCCCGACGCCGATGGCCCGACGGACGTCCGGACGCCGATGGCCCGACGGACGTCCGGACGCCGAGAGCCCGACGGACGTCCGGACGCCGAGAGCCCGAAGGACGTCCCGACGCCGAGAGCCCGATGGACGTCCCGACGCCGTGGGCCCGACGGACGTCCCGACGCCGAGATACCGACGGACGTCCCGACGCCGACGGCCCGACGGACGTCCCGACTCCGAGGGCCCGACGGACGTCCCGACGCCGAGGGCCCGACGGACGTCCGGACGCCGAGTGCCCGACGGACGTCCCGACGCCGATGGCCCGACGGACGTCCCGACGCCGATGGCCCGACGGACGTCCGGACGCCGAGAGCCCGACGGACGTCCCGACGCCGATGGCCCGACGGACGTCCGGACGCCGATGGCCCGACGGACGTCCCGACGCCGATGGCCCGACGGACGTCCCGACGCCGATGGCCCGACGGACGTCCGGACGCCGATGGCCCGACGGACGTCCCGACGCCGATGGCCCGACGGACGTCCCGACGCCGAGGGCCCGACGGACGTCCGGACGCCGAGTGCCCGACGGATGTCCCGACGCCGATGGCCCGACGGACGTCCCGACATAGAGCTGAAAGTTACCTAAATACAGACACCGAGAGCCCGACGGACGTCCCGACGCCGAGAGCCCGACGGACGTCCCGACATAGAGCTGAAAGTTACCTAAATACAGACACCGAGAGCCTGACAGACGTCCCGACGCCGAGAGCCCGACGGACGTCCGGACGCCGATGGCCCGACGGACGTCCCGACGCCGATGGCCCGACGGACGTCCCGACGCCATGGCCCGACGGACGTCCCGACGCCGATGGCCCGACGGACGTCCGGACGGCGATGGCCCGACGGACGTCCCGACGCCGATGGCCCGACGGACGTCCGGACGCCGATGGCCAGACGGACGTCCGGACGCCGATGGCCCGACGGACGTCCGGACGCCGAGTGCCCGACGGACGTCCCGACGCCGAGTGCCCGACGGACGTCCCGACGCCGATGGCCCGACGGACGTCCGGACGCCGATGGCCCGACGGACGTCCCGACGCCGATGGCCCGACGGACGTCCGGACGCCGAGTGCCCGACGGACGTCCGGACGCCGAGTGCCCGACGGACGTCCCGACGCCGATGGCCCGACGGACGTCCCGACGCCGAGGGCCCGACGGACGTCCCGACGCCGATGGCCCGACGGACGTCCGGACGCCGAGGGCCCGACGGACGTCCCGACGCCGAGGGCCCGACGGACGTCCCGACATAGAGCTGAAAGTTACCTAAATACAGACACCGAGAGCCCGACGGACGTCCGGACGCCGAGGGCCCGACGGACGTCCGGACGCCGATGGCCCGACGGACGTCCGGACGCCGAGAGCCCGACGGACGTCCCGACGCCGATGGCCCGACGGACGTCCGGACGCCGATGGCCCGACGGACGTCCCGACGCCGATGGCCCGACGGACGTCCCGACGCCATGGCCCGACGGACGTCCCGACGCCGATGGCCCGACGGACGTCCCGACGCCGAGAGCCCGAAGGACGTCCCGACGCCGAGAGCCCGAAGGACGTCCCGACGCCGACGGCCCGACGGACGTCCCGACGCCGAGGGCCCGACGGACGTCCCGACGCCGATGGCCCGACGGACGTCCCGACGCCGAGGGCCCGACGGACGTCCCGACGCCGAGATACCGACGGACGGCCCGACGGACGTCCCGACGCCGAGAGGCCGACGGACGTCCCGACGCCGATGGCCCGACGGACGTCCCGACGCCGAGGGCCCGACGGACGTCCCGACGCCGAGAGCCCGACGGACGTCCCGACGCCGAGAGCCCGACGAACGTCCCGACGCCGACGGCCCGACGGACGTCCCGACGCCGAGGGCCCGACGGACGTCCCGACGCCGAGATACCGACGGACGTCCCGACGCCGACGGCCCGACGGACGTCCCGACGCCGAGAGCCCGACATACGTCCCGACGCCGACGGCCCGACGGACGTCCCGACATAGAGCTGAAAGTTACCTAAATACAGACACCGAGAGCCCGACGGACGTCCGGACGCCGAGGGCCCGACGGACGTCCGGACGCCGATGGCCCGACGGACGTCCGGATGCCGAGAGCCCGACGGACGTCCCGACGCCGATGGCCCGACGGACGTCCGGACGCCGATGGCCCGACGGACGTCCCGACGCCGAGAGCCCGACATACGTCCCGACGCCGACGGCCCGACGGACGTCCCGACGCCGACGGCCCGACGGACGTCCCGACGCCGAGAGCCCGACGGACGTCCGGACGCCGAGAGCCCGAAGGACGTCCCGACGCCGAGAGCCCGAAGGACGTCCCGACGCCGACGGCCCGACGGACGTCCCGACGCCGAGGGCCCGACGGACGTCCCGACGCCGAGATACCGACGGACGTCCCGACGCCGACGGCCTGACGGACGTCCCGACGCCGAGAGGCCGAAATACGTCCCGACGCCGACGGCCCGACGGACGTCCCGACATAGAGCTGAAAGTTACCTAAATACAGACACCGAGAGCCGGACGGACGTCCCGACGCCGAGAGCCCGACGGACGTCCCGACGCCGATGGCCCGACGGACGTCCGGACGCCGATGGCCCGACGGACGTCCCGACGCCGAGTGCCCGACGGACGTCCCGACGCCGATGGCCCGACGGACGTCCCGACATAGAGCTGAAAGTTACCTAAATACAGACACCGAGAGCCGGACGGACGTCCCGACGCCGAGAGCCCGACGGACGTCCCGACGCCGAGGGCCCGACGGACGTCCCGACGCCGATGGCCCGACGGACGTCCCGACGCCAAGGGCCCGACGGACGTCCCGACGCCGAGATACCGACGGACGGCCCGACGGACTTCCCGACGCCGAGAGGCCGACGGACGTCCCGACGCCGATGGCCCGACGGACGTCCCGACGCCGAGGGCCCGACGGACGTCCCGACGCCGAGAGCCCGACGGACGTCCGGACGCCGAGAGCCCGACGGACGTCCCGACGCCGAGAGCCCGACGAACGTCCCGACGCCGACGGCCCGACGGACGTCCCGACGCCGAGGGCCCGACGGACGTCCCGACGCCGAGATACCGACGGACGTCCCGACGCCGACGGCCCGACGGACGTCCCGACGCCGAGAGCCCGACATACGTCCCGACGCCGACGGCCCGACGGACGTCCCGACATAGAGCTGAAAGTTACCTAAATACAGACACCGAGAGCCCGACGGACGTCCGGACGCCGAGGGCCCGACGGACGTCCGGACGCCGATGGCCCGACGGACGTCCGGACGCCGAGAGCCCGACGGACGTCCTGACGCCGATGGCCCGACGGACGTCCCGACGCCGATGGCCCGACGGACGTCCGGACGCCGATGGCCCGACGGACGTCCCGACGCCGAGAGCCCGACATACGTCCCGACGCCGACGGCCCGACGGACGTCCCGACGCCGACGGCCCGACGGACGTCCCGACGCCGAGAGCCCGACGGACGTCCGGACGCCGAGAGCCCGAAGGACGTCCCGACGCCGAGAGCCCGAAGGACGTCCCGACGCCGACGGCCCGACGGACGTCCCGACGCCGAGGGCCCGACGGACGTCCCGACGCCGAGATACCGACGGACGTCCCGACGCCGACGGCCTGACGGACGTCCCGACGCCGAGAGGCCGAAATACGTCCCGACGCCGACGGCCCGACGGACGTCCCGACATAGAGCTGAAAGTTACCTAAATACAGACACCGAGAGCCGGACGGACGTCCCGACGCCGAGAGCCCGACGGACGTCCGGACGCCGATGGCCCGACGGACGTCCCGACGCCGATGGCCCGACGGACGTCCCGACGCCGAGATACCGACGGACGTCCCGACGCCGACGGCCCGACGGACGTCCCGACGCCGAGAGCCCGACATACGACCCGACGCCGACGGCCCGACGGACGTCCCGACATAGAGCTGAAAGTTACCTAAATACAGACACCGAGAGCCCGACGGACGTCCCGACGCCGAGAGCCCGACGGACGTCCCGACGCCGATGGCCCGACGGACGTCCGGACGCCGATGGCCCGACGGACGTCCCGACGCCGATGGCCCGACGGACGTCCGGACGCCGAGTGCCCGACGGACGTCCGGACGCCGAGTGCCCGACGGACGTCCCGACGCCGAGTGCCCGACGGACGTCCCGACGCCGATGGCCCGACGGACGTCCCGACGCCGATGGCCCGACGGACGTCCGGACGCCGATGGCCCGACGGACGTCCCGACGCCGATGGCCCGACGGACGTCCGGACGCCGAGTGCCCGACGGACGTCCCGACGCCGATGGCCCGACGGACGTCCCGACGCCGATGGCCCGACGGACGTCCAGACGCCGAGTGCCCGACGGACGTCCGGACGCCGAGGGCCCGACGGACGTCCCGACGCCGAGGGCCCGACGGACGTCCGGACGCCGACGGCCCGACGGACGTCCCGACGCCGAGATACCGACGGACGTCCCGACGCCGACGGCCCGACGGACGTCCCGACTCCGAGAGGCCGACGGACGTCCCGACGCCGACGGCCCGACGGATGTCCCGACATAGAGCTGAAAGTTACCTAAATACAGACACCGAGAGCCTGACGGACGTCCCGACGCCGAGAGCCCGACGGACGTCCCGACGCCGAGAGCCCGACATACGTCCCGACGCCGACGGCCCGACGGACGTCCCGACGCCGACGGCCCGACGGACGTCCCGACGCCGAGAGCCCGACGGACGTCCGGACGCCGAGAGCCCGAAGGACGTCCCGACGCCGAGAGCCCGAAGGACGTCCCGACGCCGACGGCCCGACGGACGTCCCGACGCCGAGGGCCCGACGGACGTCCCGACGCCGAGATACCGACGGACGTCCCGACGCCGACGGCCTGACGGACGTCCCGACGCCGAGAGGCCGAAATACGTCCCGACGCCGACGGCCCGACGGACGTCCCGACATAGAGCTGAAAGTTACCTAAATACAGACACCGAGAGCCGGACGGACGTCCCGACGCCGAGAGCCCGACGGACGTCCCGACGCCGATGGCCCGACGGACGTCCGGACGCCGATGGCCCGACGGACGTCCCGACGCCGAGTGCCCGACGGACGTCCCGACGCCGATGGCCCGACGGACGTCCCGACATAGAGCTGAAAGTTACCTAAATACAGACACCGAGAGCCGGACGGACGTCCCGACGCCGAGAGCCCGACGGACGTCCCGACGCCGAGGGCCCGACGGACGTCCCGACGCCGATGGCCCGACGGACGTCCCGACGCCAAGGGCCCGACGGACGTCCCGACGCCGAGATACCGACGGACGGCCCGACGGACGTCCCGACGCCGAGAGGCCGACGGACGTCCCGACGCCGATGGCCCGACGGACGTCCCGACGCCGAGGGCCCGACGGACGTCCCGACGCCGAGAGCCCGACGGACGTCCGGACGCCGAGAGCCCGACGGACGTCCCGACGCCGAGAGCCCGACGAACGTCCCGACGCCGACGGCCCGACGGACGTCCCGACGCCGAGGGCCCGACGGACGTCCCGACGCCGAGATACCGACGGACGTCCCGACGCCGACGGCCCGACGGACGTCCCGACGCCGAGAGCCCGACATACGTCCCGACGCCGACGGCCCGACGGACGTCCCGACATAGAGCTGAAAGTTACCTAAATACAGACACCGAGAGCCCGACGGACGTCCGGACGCCGAGGGCCCGACGGACGTCCGGACGCCGATGGCCCGACGGACGTCCGGACGCCGAGAGCCCGACGGACGTCCTGACGCCGATGGCCCGACGGACGTCCCGACGCCGATGGCCCGACGGACGTCCGGACGCCGATGGCCCGACGGACGTCCCGACGCCGAGAGCCCGACATACGTCCCGACGCCGACGGCCCGACGGACGTCCCGACGCCGACGGCCCGACGGACGTCCCGACGCCGAGAGCCCGACGGACGTCCGGACGCCGAGAGCCCGAAGGACGTCCCGACGCCGAGAGCCCGAAGGACGTCCCGACGCCGACGGCCCGACGGACGTCCCGACGCCGAGGGCCCGACGGACGTCCCGACGCCGAGATACCGACGGACGTCCCGACGCCGACGGCCTGACGGACGTCCCGACGCCGAGAGGCCGAAATACGTCCCGACGCCGACGGCCCGACGGACGTCCCGACATAGAGCTGAAAGTTACCTAAATACAGACACCGAGAGCCGGACGGACGTCCCGACGCCGAGAGCCCGACGGACGTCCGGACGCCGATGGCCCGACGGACGTCCCGACGCCGATGGCCCGACGGACGTCCCGACGCCGAGATACCGACGGACGTCCCGACGCCGACGGCCCGACGGACGTCCCGACGCCGAGAGCCCGACATACGACCCGACGCCGACGGCCCGACGGACGTCCCGACATAGAGCTGAAAGTTACCTAAATACAGACACCGAGAGCCCGACGGACGTCCCGACGCCGAGAGCCCGACGGACGTCCCGACGCCGATGGCCCGACGGACGTCCGGACGCCGATGGCCCGACGGACGTCCCGACGCCGATGGCCCGACGGACGTCCGGACGCCGAGTGCCCGACGGACGTCCGGACGCCGAGTGCCCGACGGACGTCCCGACGCCGAGTGCCCGACGGACGTCCCGACGCCGATGGCCCGACGGACGTCCCGACGCCGATGGCCCGACGGACGTCCGGACGCCGATGGCCCGACGGACGTCCCGACGCCGATGGCCCGACGGACGTCCGGACGCCGAGTGCCCGACGGACGTCCCGACGCCGATGGCCCGACGGACGTCCCGACGCCGATGGCCCGACGGACGTCCAGACGCCGAGTGCCCGACGGACGTCCGGACGCCGAGGGCCCGACGGACGTCCCGACGCCGAGGGCCCGACGGACGTCCGGACGCCGACGGCCCGACGGACGTCCCGACGCCGAGATACCGACGGACGTCCCGACGCCGACGGCCCGACGGACGTCCCGACTCCGAGAGGCCGACGGACGTCCCGACGCCGACGGCCCGACGGATGTCCCGACATAGAGCTGAAAGTTACCTAAATACAGACACCGAGAGCCTGACGGACGTCCCGACGCCGAGAGCCCGACGGACGTCCCGACGCCGAGGGCCCGACGGACGTCCCGACGCCGAGGGCCCGACGGACGTCCGGACGCCGAGTGACCGACGGACGTCCCGACGCCGATGGCCCGACGGACGTCCCGACGCCGATGGCCCGACGGACGTCCGGACGCCGAGAGCCCGACGGACGTCCCGACGCCGAGGGCCCGACGGACGTCCCGACGCCGAGATACCGACGGACGTCCCGACGCCGACGGCCCGACGGACGTCCCGACGCCGAGAGGCCGACGGACGGCCCGACGCCGACGGCCCGACGGACGTCCCGACATAGAGCTGAAAGTTACCTAAATACAGACACCGAGAGCCTGACGGACGTCCCGACGCCGAGGGCCCGACGGACGTCCCGACGCCGAGGGCCCGACGGACGTCCCGACGCCACGGCCCGACGGACGGCCCGACGCCGAAGGCCCGACGGACGTCCCGACGCCGAGGGCCCGACGGACGTCCCGACGCCGACGGCCCGAAGGACGTCCCGACGCCGAGAGCCCGATGGACGTCCCGACGCCGTGGGCCCGACGGACGTCCCGACGCCGAGATACCGACGGACGTCCCGACGCCGACGGCCCGACAGACGTCCCGACTCCGAGAGGCCGACGGACGTCCCGACGCCGACGGCCCGACGGACGTCCCGACATAGAGCTGAAAGTTACCTAAATACAGACACCGAGAGCCTGACGGACGTCCCGACGCCGAGAGCCCGACGGACGTCCCGACACCGAGGGCCCGACGGACGTCCCGACGCCGAGAGCCCGACGGACGTCCCGACGCCGATGGCCCGACGGACGTCCCGACGCCATGGTCCGACGGACGTCCCGACGCCGATGGCCCGACGGACGTCCCGACGCCGAGGGCCCGACGGACGTCCCGACGCCGATCGCCCGACGGACGTCCGGACGCCGATGGCCCGACGGACGTCCCGACGCCGATGGCCCGACGGACGTCCGGACGCCGATGGCCCGACGGACATCCGGACGCCGATGGCCCGACGAACGTCCGGACGCCGAGTGCCCGACGGACGTCCCGACGCCGAGGGCCCGACGGACGTCCGGACGCCGATGGCCCGACGGACGTCCCGACGCCGATGGCCCGACGGACGTCCCGACGCCGATGGCCCGACGGACGTCCGGACGCCGAGTGCCCGACGGACGTCCCGACGCCGATGGCCCGACGGACGTCCCGACGCCGAGGGCCCGACGGACGTCCCGACGCCGAGAGCCCGACGGACGTCCCGACGCCGATGGCCCGACGGAGGTCCCGACGCCATGGTCCGACGGACGTCCCGACGCCGATGGCCCGACGGACGTCCCGACGCCGAGGGCCCGACGGACGTCCCGACGCCGATGGCCCGACGGACGTCCGGACGCCGATGGCCCGACGGACGTCCGGACGCCGAGTGCCCGACTGACGTCCCGACGCCGAGGGCCCGACGGACGTCCGGACGCCGATGGCCCGACGGACGTCCCGACGCCGATGGCCCGACGGACGTCCGGACGCCGATGGCCCGACGGACGTCCCGACGCCGATGGCCCGACGGACGTCCGGACGCCGAGTGCCCGACGGACGTCCGGACGCTGAGTGCCCGACGGACGTCCCGACGCCGATGGCCCGACGGACGTCCCGACGCCGAGGGCCCGACGGACGTCCCGACGCCGATGGCCCGACGGACGTCCGGACGCCGATGGCCCGACGGACGTCCCGACGCCGATGGCCCGACGGACGTCCGGACGCCGAGTGCCCGACGGACGTCCCGATGCCGATGGCCCGACGGACGTCCCGACGCCGATGGCCCGACGGACGTCCGGATGCCGAGTGCCCGACGGACGTCCGGACGCCGAGGGCCCGACGGACGTCCCGACGCCGAGGGCCCGACGGACGTCCGGACGCCGATGGCCCGACGGACGTCCCGACGCCGAGATACCGACGGACGTCCCGACGCCGACGGCCCGACGGACGTCCCGACTCCGAGAGGCCGACGGACGTCCCGACGCCGACGGCCCGACGGATGTCCCGACATAGAGCTGAAAGTTACCTAAATACAGACACCGAGAGCCTGACGGACGTCCCGACGCCGACGGCCCGACGGACGTCCCGACGCCGAGGGCCCGACGGACGTCCCGACGCCGAGATACCGACGGACGTCCCGACGCCCATGGCCCGACGGACGTCCCGACGCCGATGGCCCGACGGACGTCCGGACGCCGATGGCCCGACGGACGTCCCGACGCCGATGGCCCGATGGACGTCCGGACGCCGAGGGCCCGACGTACGTCCCGACGCCGATGGCCCGACGGACGTCCGGACGCCGAGAGCCCGACGGACGTCCGGACGCCGAGAGCCCGACGGACGTCCGGATGCCGAGAGCCCGAAGGACGTCCCGACGCCGAGAGCCCGACGGACGTCCCGAGGCCGATGGCCCGACGGAAGTCCCGACGCCGATGGCCCGACGGACGTCCCGACGCCGAGGGCCCGACGGACGTCCCGACGCCGAGATACCGACGGACGTCCCGACGCCGACGGCCCGACGGACGTCCCGACGCCGAGAGGCCGACGGACGTCCGGACGCCGATGGCCCGACGGACGTCCCGACGCCGATGGCCCGACGGACGTCCGGACGCCGATGGCCCGACGGACATCCCGACGCCGATGGCCCGACGGACGTCCCGACGCCGATGGCCCGACGGACGTCCGGACGCCGACGGCCCGACGGACGTCCGGACGCCGAGTGCCCGACGGACGTCCGGACGCCGAGTGCCCGACGGACGTCCCGACGCCGATGGCCCGACGGACGTCCCGACGCCGAGATACCGACGGACGTCCCGACGCCGACGGCCCGACGGACGTCCCGACGCCGAGAGGCCGACGGACGTCCCGACGCCGACGGCCCGATGGACGTCCCGACATAGAGCTGAAAGTTACCTAAATACAGACACCGAGAGCCTGACGGACGTCCCGACGCCGAGAGCCCGACGGACGTCCCGACGCCGAGGGCCCGACGGACGTCCCGACGCCGATGGCCCGACGGACGTCCCGACGCCGAGGGCCCGACGGACGTCCCGACGCCGATGGCCCGACGGACGTCCGGACGCCGATGGCCCGACGGACGTCCGGACGCCGAGTGCCCGACGGACGTCCCGACGCCGATGGCCCGACGGACGTCCCGACGCCGATGGCCCGACGGACGTCCGGACGCCGATGGCCCGACGGACGTCCGGACGCCGAGAGCCCGACGGACGTCCGGACGCCGAGAGCCCGAAGGACGTCCCGACGCCGAGAGCCCGATGGACGTCCCGACGCCGTGGGCCCGACGGACGTCCCGACGCCGAGATACCGACGGACGTCCCGACGCCGACGGCCCGACGGACGTCCCGACTCCGAGGGCCCGACGGACGTCCCGACGCCGAGGGCCCGACGGACGTCCGGACGCCGAGTGCCCGACGGACGTCCCGACGCCGATGGCCCGACGGACGTCCCGACGCCGATGGCCCGACGGACGTCCGGACGCCGAGAGCCCGACGGACGTCCCGACGCCGATGGCCCGACGGACGTCCGGACGCCGATGGCCCGACGGACGTCCCGACGCCGATGGCCCGACGGACGTCCCGACGCCGATGGCCCGACGGACGTCCGGACGCCGATGGCCCGACGGACGTCCCGACGCCGATGGCCCGACGGACGTCCCGACGCCGAGGGCCCGACGGACGTCCGGACGCCGAGTGCCCGACGGATGTCCCGACGCCGATGGCCCGACGGACGTCCCGACATAGAGCTGAAAGTTACCTAAATACAGACACCGAGAGCCCGACGGACGTCCCGACGCCGAGAGCCCGACGGACGTCCCGACATAGAGCTGAAAGTTACCTAAATACAGACACCGAGAGCCTGACAGACGTCCCGACGCCGAGAGCCCGACGGACGTCCGGACGCCGATGGCCCGACGGACGTCCCGACGCCGATGGCCCGACGGACGTCCCGACGCCATGGCCCGACGGACGTCCCGACGCCGATGGCCCGACGGACGTCCGGACGGCGATGGCCCGACGGACGTCCCGACGCCGATGGCCCGACGGACGTCCGGACGCCGATGGCCCGACGGACGTCCGGACGCCGATGGCCCGACGGACGTCCGGACGCCGAGTGCCCGACGGACGTCCCGACGCCGAGTGCCCGACGGACGTCCCGACGCCGATGGCCCGACGGACGTCCGGACGCCGATGGCCCGACGGACGTCCCGACGCCGATGGCCCGACGGACGTCCGGACGCCGAGTGCCCGACGGACGTCCGGACGCCGAGTGCCCGACGGACGTCCCGACGCCGATGGCCCGACGGACGTCCCGACGCCGAGGGCCCGACGGACGTCCCGACGCCGATGGCCCGACGGACGTCCGGACGCCGAGGGCCCGACGGACGTCCCGACGCCGATGGCCCGACGGACGTCCCGACGCCGAGGGCCCGACGGACGTCCCGACATAGAGCTGAAAGTTACCTAAATACAGACACCGAGAGCCCGACGGACGTCCGGACGCCGAGGGCCCGACGGACGTCCGGACGCCGATGGCCCGACGGACGTCCGGACGCCGAGAGCCCGACGGACGTCCCGACGCCGATGGCCCGACGGACGTCCGGACGCCGATGGCCCGACGGACGTCCCGACGCCGATGGCCCGACGGACGTCCCGACGCCATGGCCCGACGGACGTCCCGACGCCGATGGCCCGACGGACGTCCCGACGCCGAGAGCCCGAAGGACGTCCCGACGCCGAGAGCCCGAAGGACGTCCCGACGCCGACGGCCCGACGGACGTCCCGACGCCGAGGGCCCGACGGACGTCCCGACGCCGATGGCCCGACGGACGTCCCGACGCCAAGGGCCCGACGGACGTCCCGACGCCGAGATACCGACGGACGGCCCGACGGACGTCCCGACGCCGAGAGGCCGACGGACGTCCCGACGCCGATGGCCCGACGGACGTCCCGACGCCGAGGGCCCGACGGACGTCCCGACGCCGAGAGCCCGACGGACGTCCGGACGCCGAGAGCCCGACGGACGTCCCGACGCCGAGAGCCCGACGAACGTCCCGACGCCGACGGCCCGACGGACGTCCCGACGCCGAGGGCCCGACGGACGTCCCGACGCCGAGATACCGACGGACGTCCCGACGCCGACGGCCCGACGGACGTCCCGACGCCGAGAGCCCGACATACGTCCCGACGCCGACGGCCCGACGGACGTCCCGACATAGAGCTGAAAGTTACCTAAATACAGACACCGAGAGCCCGACGGACGTCCGGACGCCGAGGGCCCGACGGACGTCCGGACGCCGATGGCCCGACGGACGTCCGGACGCCGAGAGCCCGACGGACGTCCCGACGCCGATGGCCCGACGGACGTCCGGACGCCGATGGCCCGACGGACGTCCCGACGCCGAGAGCCCGACATACGTCCCGACGCCGACGGCCCGACGGACGTCCCGACGCCGACGGCCCGACGGACGTCCCGACGCCGAGAGCCCGACGGACGTCCGGACGCCGAGAGCCCGAAGGACGTCCCGACGCCGAGAGCCCGAAGGACGTCCCGACGCCGACGGCCCGACGGACGTCCCGACGCCGAGGGCCCGACGGACGTCCCGACGCCGAGATACCGACGGACGTCCCGACGCCGACGGCCTGACGGACGTCCCGACGCCGAGAGGCCGAAATACGTCCCGACGCCAACGGCCCGACGGACGTCCCGACATAGAGCTGAAAGTTACCTAAATACAGACACCGAGAGCCGGACGGACGTCCCGACGCCGAGAGCCCGACGGACGTCCCGACGCCGATGGCCCGACGGACGTCCGGACGCCGATGGCCCGACGGACGTCCCGACGCCGAGTGCCCGACGGACGTCCCGACGCCGATGGCCCGACGGACGTCCCGACATAGAGCTGAAAGTTACCTAAATACAGACACCGAGAGCCGGACGGACGTCCCGACGCCGAGAGCCCGACGGACGTCCCGACGCCGAGGGCCCGACGGACGTCCCGACGCCGATGGCCCGACGGACGTCCCGACGCCAAGGGCCCGACGGACGTCCCGACGCCGAGATACCGACGGACGGCCCGACGGACGTCCCGACGCCGAGAGGCCGACGGACGTCCCGACGCCGATGGCCCGACGGACGTCCCGACGCCGAGGGCCCGACGGACGTCCCGACGCCGAGAGCCCGACGGACGTCCGGACGCCGAGAGCCCGACGGACGTCCGGACGCCGAGAGCCCGACGAACGTCCCGACGCCGACGGCCCGACGGACGTCCCGACGCCGAGGGCCCGACGGACGTCCCGACGCCGAGATACCGACGGACGTCCCGACGCCGACGGCCCGACGGACGTCCCGACGCCGAGAGCCCGACATACGTCCCGACGCCGACGGCCCGACGGACGTCCCGACATAGAGCTGAAAGTTACCTAAATACAGACACCGAGAGCCCGACGGACGTCCGGACGCCGAGGGCCCGACGGACGTCCGGACGCCGATGGCCCGACGGACGTCCGGACGCCGAGAGCCCGACGGACGTCCCGACGCCGATGGCCCGACGGACGTCCCGACGCCGATGGCCCGACGGACGTCCGGACGCCGATGGCCCGACGGACGTCCCGACGCCGAGAGCCCGACATACGTCCCGACGCCGACGGCCCGACGGACGTCCCGACGCCGACGGCCCGACGGACGTCCCGACGCCGAGAGCCCGACGGACGTCCGGACGCCGAGAGCCCGAAGGACGTCCCGACGCCGAGAGCCCGAAGGACGTCCCGACGCCGACGGCCCGACGGACGTCCCGACGCCGAGGGCCCGACGGACGTCCCGACGCCGAGATACCGACGGACGTCCCGACGCCGACGGCCTGACGGACGTCCCGACGCCGAGAGGCCGAAATACGTCCCGACGCCGACGGCCCGACGGACGTCCCGACATAGAGCTGAAAGTTACCTAAATACAGACACCGAGAGCCGGACGGACGTCCCGACGCCGAGAGCCCGACGGACGTCCCGACGCCGATGGCCCGACGGACGTCCGGACGCCGATGGCCCGACGGACGTCCCGACGCTGAGTGCCCGACGGACGTCCCGACGCCGATGGCCCGACGGACGTCCCGACGCCGATGGCCCGACGGACGTCCCGACATAGAGCTGAAAGTTACCTAAATACAGACACCGAGAGCCTGACGGACGTCCCGACGCCGAGAGCCCGACGGACGTCCCGACGCCGAGGGCCCGACGGACGTCCCGACGCCGAGGGCCCGACGGACGTCCCGACGCCGAGAGGCCGACGGACGTCCGGACTCCGATGGCCCGACGGACGTCCCGACGCCGATGGCCCAACGGACGTCCCGACGCCATGGCACGACGGACGTCCCGACGCCGATGGCCCGACGGACGTCCGGACGCCGATGGCCCGACGGACATCTGGACGCCGAGAGCCCGACGGACGTCCCGACGCCATGGCCCGACGGACGTCCCGACGCCGATGGCCCGACGGACGTCCGGACGCCGATGGCCCGACGGACGTCCGGACGCCGATGGCCCGACGGACGTCCCGACGCCGATGGCCCGACGGACGTCCGGACGCCGAGTGCCCGACGGACGTCCGGACGCCGAGTGCCCGACGGACGTCCCGACGCCGATGGCCCGACGGACGTCCGGACGCCGAGGGCCCGACGGACGTCCCGACGCCGAGGGCCCGACGGACGTCCGGACGCCGAGGGCCCGACGGACGTCCCGACGCCGAGGGCCCGACGGACGTCCGGACGCCGATGGCCCGACGGACGTCCGGACGCCGATGGCCCGACGGACGTCCGGACGCCGAGTGCCCGACGGACGTCCGGACGCCGATGGCCCGACGGACGTCCCGACGCCGAGGGCCCGACGGACGTCCGGACGCCGAGGGCCCGACGGACGTCCCGACGCCGACGGCCCGACGGACGTCCCGACGCCGAGAGCCCGACATACGTCCCGACGCCGACGGCCCGACGGACGTCCCGACATAGAGCTGAAAGTTACCTAAATACAGACACCGAGAGCCCGACGGACGTCCGGACGCCGAGGGCCCGACGGACGTCCGGACGCCGATGGCCCGACGGACGTCCGGACGCCGAGAGCCCGACGGACGTCCCGACGCCGATGGCCCGACGGACGTCCCGACGCCGATGGCCCGACGGACGTCCGGACGCCGATGGCCCGACGGACGTCCCGACGCCGAGAGCCCGACATACGTCCCGACGCCGACGGCCCGACGGACGTCCCGACGCCGACGGCCCGACGGACGTCCCGACGCCGAGAGCCCGACGGACGTCCGGACGCCGAGAGCCCGAAGGACGTCCCGACGCCGAGAGCCCGAAGGACGTCCCGACGCCGACGGCCCGACGGACGTCCCGACGCCGAGGGCCCGACGGACGTCCCGACGCCGAGATACCGACGGACGTCCCGACGCCGACGGCCTGACGGACGTCCCGACGCCGAGAGGCCGAAATACGTCCCGACGCCGACGGCCCGACGGACGTCCCGACATAGAGCTGAAAGTTACCTAAATACAGACACCGAGAGCCGGACGGACGTCCCGACGCCGAGAGCCCGACGGACGTCCCGACGCCGATGGCCCGACGGACGTCCGGACGCCGATGGCCCGACGGACGTCCCGACGCTGAGTGCCCGACGGACGTCCCGACGCCGATGGCCCGACGGACGTCCCGACGCCGATGGCCCGACGGACGTCCCGACATAGAGCTGAAAGTTACCTAAATACAGACACCGAGAGCCTGACGGACGTCCCGACGCCGAGAGCCCGACGGACGTCCCGACGCCGAGGGCCCGACGGACGTCCCGACGCCGAGGGCCCGACGGACGTCCCGACGCCGAGAGGCCGACGGACGTCCGGACTCCGATGGCCCGACGGACGTCCCGACGCCGATGGCCCGACGGACGTCCCGACGCCATGGCACGACGGACGTCCCGACGCCGATGGCCCGACGGACGTCCGGACGCCGATGGCCCGACGGACATCCGGACGCCGAGAGCCCGACGGACGTCCCGACGCCGATGGCCCGACGGACGTCCGGACGCCGATGGCCCGACGGACGTCCGGACGCCGATGGCCCGACGGACGTCCCGACGCCGATGGCCCGACGGACGTCCGGACGCCGAGTGCCCGACGGACGTCCGGACGCCGAGTGCCCGACGGACGTCCCGACGCCGATGGCCCGACGGACGTCCGGACGCCGAGGGCCCGACGGACGTCCCGACGCCGAGGGCCCGACGGACGTCCGGACGCCGAGGGCCCGACGGACGTCCCGACGCCGAGGGCCCGACGGACGTCCGGACGCCGATGGCCCGACGGACGTCCGGACGCCGATGGCCCGACGGACGTCCGGACGCCGAGTGCCCGACGGACGTCCGGACGCCGATGGCCCGACGGACGTCCCGACGCCGAGGGCCCGACGGACGTCCGGACGCCGAGGGCCCGACGGACGTCCCGACGCCGATGGCCCGACGGACGTCCCGACGCCGATGGCCCGACGGACGTCCGGACGCCGAGAGCCCGACGGACGTCCCGACGCCGATGGCCCGACGGACGTCCGGACGCCGACGGCCCGACGGACGTCCCGACGCCGACGGCCCGACGGACGTCCCGACGCCGAGAGCCCGACGGACGTCCGGACGCCGAGAGCCCGAAGGACGTCCCGACGCCGAGAGCCCGAAGGACGTCCCGACGCCGACGGCCCGACGGACGTCCCGACGCCGAGGGCCCGACGGACGTCCCGACGCCGAGATACCGACGGACGTCCCGACGCCGACGGCCTGACGGACGTCCCGACGCCGAGAGGCCGAAATACGTCCCGACGCCGACGGCCCGACGGACGTCCCGACATAGAGCTGAAAGTTACCTAAATACAGACACCGAGAGCCGGACGGACGTCCCGACGCCGAGAGCCCGACGGACGTCCCGACGCCGATGGCCCGACGGACGTCCGGACGCCGATGGCCCGACGGACGTCCCGACGCCGAGTGCCCGACGGACGTCCCGACGCCGATGGCCCGACGGACGTCCCGACATAGAGCTGAAAGTTACCTAAATACAGACACCGAGAGCCGGACGGACGTCCCGACGCCGATGGCCCGACGGACGTCCCGACGCCAAGGGCCCGACGGACGTCCCGACGCCGAGATACCGACGGACGGCCCGACGGACGTCCCGACGCCGAGAGGCCGACGGACGTCCCGACGCCGATGGCCCGACGGACGTCCCGACGCCGAGGGCCCGACGGACGTCCCGACGCCGAGAGCCCGACGGACGTCCGGACGCCGAGAGCCCGACGGACGTCCCGACGCCGAGAGCCCGACGAACGTCCCGACGCCGACGGCCCGACGGACGTCCCGACGCCGAGGGCCCGACGGACGTCCCGACGCCGAGATACCGACGGACGTCCCGACGCCGACGGCCCGACGGACGTCCCGACATAGAGCTGAAAGTTACCTAAATACAGACACCGAGAGCCCGACGGACGTCCGGACGCCGAGGGCCCGACGGACGTCCGGACGCCGATGGCCCGACGGACGTCCGGACGCCGAGAGCCCGACGGACGTCCCGACGCCGATGGCCCGACGGACGTCCCGACGCCGATGGCCCGACGGACGTCCGGACGCCGATGGCCCGACGGACGTCCCGACGCCGAGAGCCCGACATACGTCCCGACGCCGACGGCCCGACGGACGTCCCGACGCCGACGGCCCGACGGACGTCCCGACGCCGAGAGCCCGACGGACGTCCGGACGCCGAGAGCCCGAAGGACGTCCCGACGCCGAGAGCCCGAAGGACGTCCCGACGCCGACGGCCCGACGGACGTCCCGACGCCGAGGGCCCGACGGACGTCCCGACGCCGAGATACCGACGGACGTCCCGACGCCGACGGCCTGACGGACGTCCCGACGCCGAGAGGCCGAAATACGTCCCGACGCCGACGGCCCGACGGACGTCCCGACATAGAGCTGAAAGTTACCTAAATACAGACACCGAGAGCCGGACGGACGTCCCGACGCCGAGAGCCCGACGGACGTCCCGACGCCGATGGCCCGACGGACGTCCGGACGCCGATGGCCCGACGGACGTCCCGACGCCGAGTGCCCGACGGACGTCCCGACGCCGATGGCCCGACGGACGTCCCGACGCCGATGGCCCAACGGACGTCCCGACATAGAGCTGAAAGTTACCTAAATACAGACACCGAGAGCCTGACGGACGTCCCGACGCCGAGAGCCCGACGGACGTCCCGACGCCGAGGGCCCGACGGACGTCCGGACGCCGATGGCCCGACGGACGTCCGGACGCCGAGTGCCCGACGGACGTCCCGACGCCGAGAGCCCGACGGACGTCCCGACATAGAGCTGAAAGTTACCTAAATACAGACACCGAGAGCCCGACGGACGTCCGGACGCCGAGGGCCCGACGGACGTCCCGACGCCGAGAGCCCGACGGACGTCCCGACGCCGAGAGCCCGACGGACGTCCCGACATAGAGCTGAAAGTTACCTAAATACAGACACCGAGAGCCCGACGGACGTCCGGACGCCGAGAGCCCGACGGACGTCCCGACGCCGATGGCCCGACGGACGTCCCGACGCCGATGGCCCGACGGACGTCCGGACGCCGATGGCCCGACGGACGTCCCGACGCCGAGAGCCCGACATACGTCCCGACGCCGACGGCCCGACGGACGTCCCGACGCCGACGGCCCGACGGACGTCCCGACGCCGAGAGCCCGACGGACGTCCGGACGCCGAGAGCCCGAAGGACGTCCCGACGCCGAGAGCCCGAAGGACGTCCCGACGCCGACGGCCCGACGGACGTCCCGACGCCGAGGGCCCGACGGACGTCCCGACGCCGAGATACCGACGGACGTCCCGACGCCGACGGCCTGACGGACGTCCCGACGCCGAGAGGCCGAAATACGTCCCGACGCCGACGGCCCGACGGACGTCCCGACATAGAGCTGAAAGTTACCTAAATACAGACACCGAGAGCCGGACGGACGTCCCGACGCCGAGAGCCCGACGGACGTCCCGACGCCGATGGCCCGACGGACGTCCGGACGCCGATGGCCCGACGGACGTCCCGACGCCGAGTGCCCGACGGACGTCCCGACGCCGATGGCCCGACGGACGTCCCGACATAGAGCTGAAAGTTACCTAAATACAGACACCGAGAGCCCGACGGACGTCCGGACGCCGAGGGCCCGACGGACGTCCCGACGCCGAGAGCCCGACGGACGTCCCGACGCCGAGAGCCCGACGGACGTCCCGACGCCGAGAGCCCGACGGACGTCCCGACATAGAGCTGAAAGTTACCTAAATACAGACACCGAGAGCCCGACGGACGTCCGGACGCCGAGAGCCCGACGGACGTCCCGACGCCGATGGCCCGACGGACGTCCCGACGCCGATGGCCCGACGGACGTCCGGACGCCGATGGCCCGACGGACGTCCCGACGCCGAGAGCCCGACATACGTCCCGACGCCGACGGCCCGACGGACGTCCCGACGCCGACGGCCCGACGGACGTCCCGACGCCGAGAGCCCGACGGACGTCCGGACGCCGAGAGCCCGAAGGACGTCCCGACGCCGAGAGCCCGAAGGACGTCCCGACGCCGACGGCCCGACGGACGTCCCGACGCCGAGGGCCCGACGGACGTCCCGACGCCGAGATACCGACGGACGTCCCGACGCCGACGGCCTGACGGACGTCCCGACGCCGAGAGGCCGAAATACGTCCCGACGCCGACGGCCCGACGGACGTCCCGACATAGAGCTGAAAGTTACCTAAATACAGACACCGAGAGCCGGACGGACGTCCCGACGCCGAGAGCCCGACGGACGTCCCGACGCCGATGGCCCGACGGACGTCCGGACGCCGATGGCCCGACGGACGTCCCGACGCCGAGTGCCCGACGGACGTCCCGACGCCGATGGCCCGACGGACGTCCCGACATAGAGCTGAAAGTTACCTAAATACAGACACCGAGAGCCCGACGGACGTCCGGACGCCGAGGGCCCGACGGACGTCCCGACGCCGAGAGCCCGACGGACGTCCCGACGCCGAGAGCCCGACGGACGTCCCGACATAGAGCTGAAAGTTACCTAAATACAGACACCGAGAGCCCGACGGACGTCCGGACGCCGAGAGCCCGACGGACGTCCCGACGCCGATGGCCCGACGGACGTCCCGACGCCGATGGCCCGACGGACGTCCGGACGCCGATGGCCCGACGGACGTCCCGACGCCGAGAGCCCGACATACGTCCCGACGCCGACGGCCCGACGGACGTCCCGACGCCGACGGCCCGACGGACGTCCCGACGCCGAGAGCCCGACGGACGTCCGGACGCCGAGAGCCCGAAGGACGTCCCGACGCCGAGAGCCCGAAGGACGTCCCGACGCCGACGGCCCGACGGACGTCCCGACGCCGAGGGCCCGACGGACGTCCCGACGCCGAGATACCGACGGACGTCCCGACGCCGAGAGCCCGACGGACGTCCCGACGCCGAGAGCCCGACGGACGTCCCGACATAGAGCTGAAAGTTACCTAAATACAGACACCGAGAGCCCGACGGACGTCCGGACGCCGAGAGCCCGACGGACGTCCCGACGCCGATGGCCCGACGGACGTCCCGACGCCGATGGCCCGACGGACGTCCGGACGCCGATGGCCCGACGGACGTCCCGACGCCGAGAGCCCGACGGACGTCCGGACGCCGAGTGCCCGACGGACGTCCCGACGCCGATGGCCCGACGGACGTCCGGACGCCGAGGGCCCGACGGACGTCCCGACGCCGAGGGCCCGACGGACGTCCGGACGCCGAGGGCCCGACGGACGTCCGGACGCCGATGGCCCGACGGACGTCCGGACGCCGATGGCCCGACGGACGTCCCGACGCCGAGGGCCCGACGGACGTCCGGACGCCGAGTGCCCGACGGACGTCCCGACGCCGATGGCCCGACGGACGTCCCGACGCCGATGGCCCGACGGACGTCCGGACGCCGAGAGCCCGACGGACGTCCCGACGCCGATGGCCCGACGGACGTCCGGACGCCGATGGCCCGACGGACGTCCCGACGCCGATGGCCCGACGGACGTCCCGACGCCGATGGCCCGACGGACGTCCGGACGCCGATGGCCCGACGGACGTCCCGACGCCGATGGCCCGACGGACGTCCGGACGCCGATGGCCCGACGGACGTCCCGACGCCGAGGGCCCGACGGACGTCCGGACGCCGAGTGCCCGACGGACGTCCCGACGCCGAGAGCCCGACGGACGTCCCGACATAGAGCTGAAAGTTACCTAAATACAGACACCGAGAGCCCGACGGACGTCCGGACGCCGGGGGCCCGACGGACGTCCCGACGCCGAGAGCCCGACGGACGTCCCGACGCCGAGAGCCCGACGGACGTCCCGACGCCGAGAGCCCGACGGACGTCCCGACATAGAGCTGAAAGTTACCTAAATACAGACACCGAGAGCCCGACGGACGTCCGGACGCCGAGAGCCCGACGGACGTCCGGACGCCGATGGTCCGACGGACGTCCCGACGCCGATGGCCCGACGGACGTCCCGACGCCGAGGGCCCGACGGACGTCCCGACGCCGATCGCCCGACGGACGTCCGGACGCCGATGGCCCGACGGACGTCCCGACGCCGATGGCCCGACGGACGTCCCGACGCCGAGGGCCCGACGGACGTCCGGACGCCGATGGCCCGACGGACGTCCCGACGCCGAGAGCCCGACGGACGTCCCGACGCCGATGGCCCGACGGAGGTCCCGACGCCATGGTCCGACGGACGTCCCGACGCCGATGGCCCGACGGACGTCCCGACGCCGAGGGCCCGACGGACGTCCCGACGCCGATGGCCCGACGGACGTCCGGACGCCGATGGCCCGACGGACGTCCGGACGCCGATGGCCCGACGGACGTCCGGACGCCGAGTGCCCGACGGACGTCCCGACGCCGAGGGCCCGACGGACGTCCGGACGCCGATGGCCCGACGGACGTACCGACGCCGATGGCCCGACGGACGTCCGGACGCCGATGGCCCGACGGACGTCCCGACGCCGATGGCCCGATTGACGTCCGGACGCCGAGGGCCCGACGTACGTCCCGACGCCGATGGCCCGACGGACGTCCGGACGCCGAGAGCCCGACGGACGTCCGGACGCCGAGAGCCCGACGGACGTCCGGATGCCGAGAGCCCGAAGGACGTCCCGACGCCGAGAGCCCGATGGACGTCCCGACGCCGATGGCCCGACGGAAGTCCCGACGCCGATGGCCCGACGGACGTCCCGACGCCGAGGGCCCGACGGACGTCCCGACGCCGAGATACCGACGGACGTCCCGACGCCGATGGCCCGACGGACGTCCCGACGCCGAGAGGCCGACGGACGTCCGGACGCCGATGGCCCGACGGACGTCCCGACGCCGATGGCCCGACGGACGTCCAGACGCCGATGGCCCGACGGACATCCCGACGCCGATGGCCCGACGGACGTCCCGACGCCGATGGCCCGACGGACGTCCGGACGCCGACGGCCCGACGGACGTCCGGACGCCGAGTGCCCGACGGACGTCCCGACGCCGATGGCCCGACGGACGTCCGGACGCCGACGGCCCGACGGACGTCCGGACGCCGAGTGCCCGACGGACGTCCGGACGCCGAGTGCCCGACGGACGTCCGGACGCCGAGTGCCCGACGGACGTCCCGACGCCGACGGCCCGACGGACGTCCCGACATAGATCTGAAAGTTACCTAAATACAGACACCGAGAGCCTGACGGACGTCCCGACGCCGAGAGCCCGACGGACGTCCCGACGCCGAGGGCCCGACGG
Organism: Leptosomus discolor; assembly: GCF_034619465.1. Taxonomy (NCBI): domain Eukaryota; kingdom Metazoa; phylum Chordata; class Aves; order Leptosomiformes; family Leptosomidae; genus Leptosomus; species Leptosomus discolor. The sequence continues at coordinate 307,794 of NW_028237839.1, read as the reverse complement.
ACGTCCCGACGCCGATGGCCCGACGGACGTCCTGACGCCATGGCCCGACGGACGTCCCGACGCCGATGGCCCGACGGACGTCCCGACGCCGAGGGCCCGACGGACGTCCCGACGCCGAGGGCCCGACGGACGTCCCGACGCCGATGGCCCGACGGACGTCCGGACGCCGAGTGCCCGACGGACGTCCCGACGCCGATGGCCCGACGGACGTCCCGACGCCGACGGCCCGACGGACGTCCGGACGCCGATGGCCCGACGGACGTCCGGACGCCGAGAGCCTGACGGACGTCCGGACGCCGAGAGCCCGAAGGACGTCCCGACGCCGAGAGCCCGATGGACGTCCCGACGCCGTGGGCCCGACGGACGTCCCGACGCCGAGATACCGACGGACGTCCCGACGCCGACGGCCCGACGGACGTCCCGACTCCGAGAGCCCGATGGACGTCCCGACGCCGTGGGCCCGACGGACGTCCCGACGCCGAGATACCGACGGACGTCCCGACGCCGAGAGCCCGACGGACGTCCCGACGCCGATGGCCCGACGGACGTCCCGACGCCATGGTCCGACGGACGTCCCGACGCCGATGGCCCGACGGACGTCCCGACGCCGAGGGCCCGACGGACGTCCCGACGCCGATGGCCCGACGGACGTCCGGACGCCGATGGCCCGACGGACGTCCCGACGCCGATGGCCCGACGGACGTCCGGACGCCGATGGCCCGACGAACGTCCGGACGCCGAGTGCCCGACTGACGTCCCGACGCCGAGGGCCCGACGGACGTCCGGACGCCGATGGCCCGACGGACGTCCCGACGCCGATGGCCCGACGGACGTCCGGACGCCGATGGCCCGACGGACGTCCCGACGCCGATGGCCCGACGGACGTCCGGACGCCGAGTGCCCGACGGACGTCCCGACGCCGATGGCCCGACGGACGTCCCGACGCCGATGGCCCGACGGTCGTCCGGACGCCGATGGCCCGACGGACGTCCGGACGCCGAGTGCCCGACGGACGTCCCGACGCCGATGGCCCGACGGACGTCCGGACGCCGAGTGCCCGACGGACGTCCCGACGCCGAGGGCCCGACGGACGTCCGGACGCCGATGGCCCGACGGACGTCCCGACGCCGAGATACCAACGGACGTCCCGACGCCGACGGCCCGACGGACGTCCCGACTCCGAGAGGCCGACGGACGTCCCGACGCCGACGGCCCGACGGATGTCCCGACATAGAGCTGAAAGTTACCTAAATACAGACACCGAGAGCCTGACGGACGTCCCGACGCCGAGAGCCCGACGGACGTCCCGACGCCGAGGGCCCGACGGACGTCCCGACGCCGACGGCCCGACGGACGTCCCGACGCCGAGGGCCTGACGGACGTCCCGACGCCGAGATACCGACGGACGTCCCGACGCCCATGGCCCGACGGACGTCCCGACGCCGATGGCCCGACGGACGTCCGGACGCCGATGGCCCGACGGACGTCCCGACGCCGATGGCCCGACGGACGTCCGGACGCCGAGAGCCCGACGGACGTCCGGACGCCGAGAGCCCGATGGACGTCCGGATGCCGAGAGCCCGAAGGACGTCCCGACGCCGAGAGCCCGATGGACGTCCCGACGCCGATGGCCCGACGGACGTCCCGACGCCGATGGCCCGACGGACGTCCCGACGCCGAGGGCCCGACGGACGTCCCGACGCCGAGATACCGACGGACGTCCCGACGCCGACGGCCCGACGGACGTCCCGACGCCGAGAGGCCGACGGACGTCCGGACGCCGAGAGCCCGACGGACGTCCCGACGCCGATGGCCCGACGGACGTCCGGACGCCGATGGCCCGACGGACGTCCGGACGCCGAGTGCCCGACGGACGTCCGGACGGCGAGTGCCCGACGGACGTCCCGACGCCGAGATAACGACGGACGTCCCGACGCCGACGGCCCGACGGACGTCCCGACGCCGAGAGGCCGACGGACGTCCGGACGCCGAGAGCCCGACGGACGTCCCGACGCCGATGGCCCGACGGACGTCCGGACGCCGATGGCCCGACGGACGTCCGGACGCCGAGTGCCCGACGGACGTCCGGACGGCGAGTGCCCGACGGACGTCCCGACGCCGACGGCCCGACGGACGTCCGGACGCCGATGGCCCGACGGACGTCCCGACGCCGATGGCCCGACGGACGTCCGGACGCCGATGGCCCGACGGACGTCCGGACGCCGAGTGCCCGACGGACGTCCGGACGCCGACGGCCCGACGGACGTCCCGACGCCGACGGCCCGACGGACGTCCCGACGCCGAGGGCCCGACGGACGTCCCGACGCCGAGATACCGACGGACGTCCCGACGCCGACGGCCCGACGGACGTCCGGACGCCGAGAGGCCGACGGACGTCCCGACGCCGAGGGCCCGACGGACGTCCCGACGCCGAGGGCCCGACGGACGTCCAGACGCCGAGAGCCCGAAGGACGTCCCGACGCCGAGAGCCCGAAGGACGTCCCGACGCCGACGGCCCGACGGACGTCCCGACGCCGAGGGCCCGACGGACGTCCCGACGCCGAGATACCGACGGACGTCCCGACGCCGACGGCCCGACGGACGTCCCGACGCCGAGAGGCCGACGGACGTCCCGACGCCGACGGCCCGACGGACGTCCCGACGCCGAGAGGCCGACGGACGTCCGGACGCCGATGGCCCGACGGACGTCCCGACGCCGATGGCCCGACGGTCGTCCCGACGCCGATGGCCCGACGGACGTCCGGACGCCGAGTGCCCGACGGACGTCCCGACGCCGATGGCCCGACGGACGTCCCGACGCCGAGAGCCCGACGGACGTCCCGACGCCGAGGGCCCGACGGACGTCCCGACGCCGAGAGCCCGACGGACGTCCCGACGCCGATGGCCCGACGGAGGTCCCGACGCCATGGTCCGACGGACGTCCCGACGCCGATGGCCCGACGGACGTCCCGACGCCGAGGGCCCGACGGACGTCCCGACGCCGATGGCCCGACGGACGTCCGGACGCCGATGGCCCGACGGACGTCCCGACGCCGATGGCCCGACGGACGTCCGGACGCCGATGGCCCGACGGACGTCCGGACGCCGAGTGCCCGACGGACGTCCCGACGCCGAGGGCCCGACGGACGTCCGGACGCCGATGGCCCGACGGACGTCCCGACGCCGATGGCCCGACGGACGTCCGGACGCCGAGTGCCCGACGGACGTCCGGACGCCGATGGCCCGACGGACGTCCCGACGCCGATGGCCCGACGGACGTCCGGACGCCGATGGCCCGACGGACGTCCCGACGCCGATGGCCCGACGGACGTCCGGACGCCGAGTGCCCGACGGACGTCCCGACGCCGAGGGCCCGACGGACGTCCGGACGCCGATGGCCCGACGGACGTCCCGACGCCGACGGCCTGACGGACGTCCCGACGCCGAGAGGCCGAAATACGTCCCGACGCCGACGGCCCGACGGACGTCCCGACATAGAGCTGAAAGTTACCTAAATACAGACACCGAGAGCCGGACGGACGTCCCGACGCCGAGAGCCCGACGGACGTCCCGACGCCGATGGCCCGACGGACGTCCGGACGCCGATGGCCCGACGGACGTCCCGACGCCGAGTGCCCGACGGACGTCCCGACATAGAGCTGAAAGTTACCTAAATACAGACACCGAGAGCCGGACGGACGTCCCGACGCCGAGAGCCCGACGGACGTCCCGACGCCGATGGCCCGACGGACGTCCGGACGCCGATGGCCCGACGGACGTCCCGACGCTGAGTGCCCGACGGACGTCCCGACGCCGATGGCCCGACGGACGTCCCGACGCCGATGGCCCGACGGACGTCCCGACATAGAGCTGAAAGTTACCTAAATACAGACACCGAGAGCCCGACGGACGTCCGGACGCCGAGAGCCCGACGGACGTCCCGACGCCGATGGCCCGACGGACGTCCCGACGCCGATGGCCCGACGGACGTCCGGACGCCGATGGCCCGACGGACGTCCCGACGCCGAGAGCCCGACGGACGTCCGGACGCCGAGTGCCCGACGGACGTCCCGACGCCGATGGCCCGACGGACGTCCGGACGCCGAGGGCCCGACGGACGTCCCGACGCCGAGGGCCCGACGGACGTCCGGACGCCGAGGGCCCGACGGACGTCCGGACGCCGATGGCCCGACGGACGTCCGGACGCCGATGGCCCGACGGACGTCCCGACGCCGAGGGCCCGACGGACGTCCGGACGCCGAGTGCCCGACGGACGTCCCGACGCCGATGGCCCGACGGACGTCCGGACGCCGATGGCCCGACGGACATCCGGACGCCGAGAGCCCGACGGACGTCCCGACGCCATGGCCCGACGGACGTCCCGACGCCGATGGCCCGACGGACGTCCCGACGCCGATGGCCCGACGGACGTCCGGACGCCGATGGCCCGACGGACGTCCCGACGCCGATGGCCCGACGGACGTCCGGACGCCGAGTGCCCGACGGACGTCCGGACGCCGAGTGCCCGACGGACGTCCCGACGCCGATGGCCCGACGGACGTCCGGACGCCGAGGGCCCGACGGACGTCCCGACGCCGAGGGCCCGACGGACGTCCGGACGCCGAGGGCCCGACGGACGTCCCGACGCCGAGGGCCCGACGGACGTCCGGACGCCGATGGCCCGACGGACGTCCGGACGCCGATGGCCCGACGGACGTCCGGACGCCGAGTGCCCGACGGACGTCCGGACGCCGACGGCCCGACGGACGTCCCGACGCCGAGGGCCCGACGGACGTCCGGACGCCGAGGGCCCGACGGACGTCCCGACGCCGACGGCCCGACGGACGTCCCGACGCCGAGAGCCCGACATACGTCCCGACGCCGACGGCCCGACGGACGTCCCGACATAGAGCTGAAAGTTACCTAAATACAGACACCGAGAGCCCGACGGACGTCCGGACGCCGAGGGCCCGACGGACGTCCGGACGCCGATGGCCCGACGGACGTCCGGACGCCGAGAGCCCGACGGACGTCCCGACGCCGATGGCCCGACGGACGTCCCGACGCCGATGGCCCGACGGACGTCCGGACGCCGATGGCCCGACGGACGTCCCGACGCCGAGAGCCCGACATACGTCCCGACGCCGACGGCCCGACGGACGTCCCGACGCCGACGGCCCGACGGACGTCCCGACGCCGAGAGCCCGACGGACGTCCGGACGCCGAGAGCCCGAAGGACGTCCCGACGCCGAGAGCCCGAAGGACGTCCCGACGCCGACGGCCCGACGGACGTCCCGACGCCGAGGGCCCGACGGACGTCCCGACGCCGAGATACCGACGGACGTCCCGACGCCGACGGCCTGACGGACGTCCCGACGCCGAGAGGCCGAAATACGTCCCGACGCCGACGGCCCGACGGACGTCCCGACATAGAGCTGAAAGTTACCTAAATACAGACACCGAGAGCCGGACGGACGTCCCGACGCCGAGAGCCCGACGGACGTCCCGACGCCGATGGCCCGACGGACGTCCGGACGCCGATGGCCCGACGGACGTCCCGACGCTGAGTGCCCGACGGACGTCCCGACGCCGATGGCCCGACGGACGTCCCGACGCCGATGGCCCGACGGACGTCCCGACATAGAGCTGAAAGTTACCTAAATACAGACACCGAGAGCCTGACGGACGTCCCGACGCCGAGAGCCCGACGGACGTCCCGACGCCGAGGGCCCGACGGACGTCCCGACGCCGAGGGCCCGACGGACGTCCCGACGCCGAGAGGCCGACGGACGTCCGGACTCCGATGGCCCGACGGACGTCCCGACGCCGATGGCCCGACGGACGTCCCGACGCCATGGCACGACGGACGTCCCGACGCCGATGGCCCGACGGACGTCCGGACGCCGATGGCCCGACGGACATCCGGACGCCGAGAGCCCGACGGACGTCCCGACGCCATGGCCCGACGGACGTCCCGACGCCGATGGCCCGACGGACGTCCGGACGCCGATGGCCCGACGGACGTCCCGACGCCGATGGCCCGACGGACGTCCCGACGCCGATGGCCCGACGGACGTCCGGACGCCGAGTGCCCGACGGACGTCCGGACGCCGAGTGCCCGACGGACGTCCCGACGCCGATGGCCCGACGGACGTCCGGACGCCGAGGGCCCGACGGACGTCCCGACGCCGAGGGCCCGACGGACGTCCGGACGCCGAGGGCCCGACGGACGTCCCGACGCCGAGGGCCCGACGGACGTCCGGACGCCGATGGCCCGACGGACGTCCGGACGCCGATGGCCCGACGGACGTCCGGACGCCGAGTGCCCGACGGACGTCCGGACGCCGATGGCCCGACGGACGTCCCGACGCCGAGGGCCCGACGGACGTCCGGACGCCGAGGGCCCGACGGACGTCCCGACGCCGATGGCCCGACGGACGTCCCGACGCCGATGGCCCGACGGACGTCCGGACGCCGAGAGCCCGACGGACGTCCCGACGCCGATGGCCCGACGGACGTCCGGACGCCGATGGCCCGACGGACGTCCCGACGCCGACGGCCCGACGGACGTCCCGACGCCGAGAGCCCGACGGACGTCCGGACGCCGAGAGCCCGAAGGACGTCCCGACGCCGAGAGCCCGAAGGACGTCCCGACGCCGACGGCCCGACGGACGTCCCGACGCCGAGGGCCCGACGGACGTCCCGACGCCGAGATACCGACGGACGTCCCGACGCCGACGGCCTGACGGACGTCCCGACGCCGAGAGGCCGAAATACGTCCCGACGCCGACGGCCCGACGGACGTCCCGACATAGAGCTGAAAGTTACCTAAATACAGACACCGAGAGCCGGACGGACGTCCCGACGCCGAGAGCCCGACGGACGTCCCGACGCCGATGGCCCGACGGACGTCCGGACGCCGATGGCCCGACGGACGTCCCGACGCCGAGTGCCCGACGGACGTCCCGACGCCGATGGCCCGACGGACGTCCCGACATAGAGCTGAAAGTTACCTAAATACAGACACCGAGAGCCGGACGGACGTCCCGACGCCGATGGCCCGACGGACGTCCCGACGCCAAGGGCCCGACGGACGTCCCGACGCCGAGATACCGACGGACGGCCCGACGGACGTCCCGACGCCGAGAGGCCGACGGACGTCCCGACGCCGATGGCCCGACGGACGTCCCGACGCCGAGGGCCCGACGGACGTCCCGACGCCGAGAGCCCGACGGACGTCCGGACGCCGAGAGCCCGACGGACGTCCCGACGCCGAGAGCCCGACGAACGTCCCGACGCCGACGGCCCGACGGACGTCCCGACGCCGAGGGCCCGACGGACGTCCCGACGCCGAGATACCGACGGACGTCCCGACGCCGACGGCCCGACGGACGTCCCGACATAGAGCTGAAAGTTACCTAAATACAGACACCGAGAGCCCGACGGACGTCCGGACGCCGAGGGCCCGACGGACGTCCGGACGCCGATGGCCCGACGGACGTCCGGACGCCGAGAGCCCGACGGACGTCCCGACGCCGATGGCCCGACGGACGTCCCGACGCCGATGGCCCGACGGACGTCCGGACGCCGATGGCCCGACGGACGTCCCGACGCCGAGAGCCCGACATACGTCCCGACGCCGACGGCCCGACGGACGTCCCGACGCCGACGGCCCGACGGACGTCCCGACGCCGAGAGCCCGACGGACGTCCGGACGCCGAGAGCCCGAAGGACGTCCCGACGCCGAGAGCCCGAAGGACGTCCCGACGCCGACGGCCCGACGGACGTCCCGACGCCGAGGGCCCGACGGACGTCCCGACGCCGAGATACCGACGGACGTCCCGACGCCGACGGCCTGACGGACGTCCCGACGCCGAGAGGCCGAAATACGTCCCGACGCCGACGGCCCGACGGACGTCCCGACATAGAGCTGAAAGTTACCTAAATACAGACACCGAGAGCCGGACGGACGTCCCGACGCCGAGAGCCCGACGGACGTCCCGACGCCGATGGCCCGACGGACGTCCGGACGCCGATGGCCCGACGGACGTCCCGACGCCGAGTGCCCGACGGACGTCCCGACGCCGATGGCCCGACGGACGTCCCGACGCCGATGGCCCGACGGACGTCCCGACATAGAGCTGAAAGTTACCTAAATACAGACACCGAGAGCCTGACGGACGTCCCGACGCCGAGAGCCCGACGGACGTCCCGACGCCGAGGGCCCGACGGACGTCCGGACGCCGATGGCCCGACGGACGTCCGGACGCCGAGTGCCCGACGGACGTCCCGACGCCGAGAGCCCGACGGACGTCCCGACATAGAGCTGAAAGTTACCTAAATACAGACACCGAGAGCCCGACGGACGTCCGGACGCCGAGGGCCCGACGGACGTCCCGACGCCGAGAGCCCGACGGACGTCCCGACGCCGAGAGCCCGACGGACGTCCCGACATAGAGCTGAAAGTTACCTAAATACAGACACCGAGAGCCCGACGGACGTCCGGACGCCGAGAGCCCGACGGACGTCCCGACGCCGATGGCCCGACGGACGTCCCGACGCCGATGGCCCGACGGACGTCCGGACGCCGATGGCCCGACGGACGTCCCGACGCCGAGAGCCCGACATACGTCCCGACGCCGACGGCCCGACGGACGTCCCGACGCCGACGGCCCGACGGACGTCCCGACGCCGAGAGCCCGACGGACGTCCGGACGCCGAGAGCCCGAAGGACGTCCCGACGCCGAGAGCCCGAAGGACGTCCCGACGCCGACGGCCCGACGGACGTCCCGACGCCGAGGGCCCGACGGACGTCCCGACGCCGAGATACCGACGGACGTCCCGACGCCGACGGCCTGACGGACGTCCCGACGCCGAGAGGCCGAAATACGTCCCGACGCCGACGGCCCGACGGACGTCCCGACATAGAGCTGAAAGTTACCTAAATACAGACACCGAGAGCCGGACGGACGTCCCGACGCCGAGAGCCCGACGGACGTCCCGACGCCGATGGCCCGACGGACGTCCGGACGCCGATGGCCCGACGGACGTCCCGACGCCGAGTGCCCGACGGACGTCCCGACGCCGATGGCCCGACGGACGTCCCGACATAGAGCTGAAAGTTACCTAAATACAGACACCGAGAGCCCGACGGACGTCCGGACGCCGAGGGCCCGACGGACGTCCCGACGCCGAGAGCCCGACGGACGTCCCGACGCCGAGAGCCCGACGGACGTCCCGACGCCGAGAGCCCGACGGACGTCCCGACATAGAGCTGAAAGTTACCTAAATACAGACACCGAGAGCCCGACGGACGTCCGGACGCCGAGAGCCCGACGGACGTCCCGACGCCGATGGCCCGACGGACGTCCGGACGCCGATGGCCCGACGGACGTCCCGACGCCGAGAGCCCGACATACGTCCCGACGCCGACGGCCCGACGGACGTCCCGACGCCGACGGCCCGACGGACGTCCCGACGCCGAGAGCCCGACGGACGTCCGGACGCCGAGAGCCCGAAGGACGTCCCGACGCCGAGAGCCCGAAGGACGTCCCGACGCCGACGGCCCGACGGACGTCCCGACGCCGAGGGCCCGACGGACGTCCCGACGCCGAGATACCGACGGACGTCCCGACGCCGACGGCCTGACGGACGTCCCGACGCCGAGAGGCCGAAATACGTCCCGACGCCGACGGCCCGACGGACGTCCCGACATAGAGCTGAAAGTTACCTAAATACAGACACCGAGAGCCGGACGGACGTCCCGACGCCGAGAGCCCGACGGACGTCCCGACGCCGATGGCCCGACGGACGTCCGGACGCCGATGGCCCGACGGACGTCCCGACGCCGAGTGCCCGACGGACGTCCCGACGCCGATGGCCCGACGGACGTCCCGACATAGAGCTGAAAGTTACCTAAATACAGACACCGAGAGCCCGACGGACGTCCGGACGCCGAGGGCCCGACGGACGTCCCGACGCCGAGAGCCCGACGGACGTCCCGACGCCGAGAGCCCGACGGACGTCCCGACATAGAGCTGAAAGTTACCTAAATACAGACACCGAGAGCCCGACGGACGTCCGGACGCCGAGAGCCCGACGGACGTCCCGACGCCGATGGCCCGACGGACGTCCCGACGCCGATGGCCCGACGGACGTCCGGACGCCGATGGCCCGACGGACGTCCCGACGCCGAGAGCCCGACATACGTCCCGACGCCGACGGCCCGACGGACGTCCCGACGCCGACGGCCCGACGGACGTCCCGACGCCGAGAGCCCGACGGACGTCCGGACGCCGAGAGCCCGAAGGACGTCCCGACGCCGAGAGCCCGAAGGACGTCCCGACGCCGACGGCCCGACGGACGTCCCGACGCCGAGGGCCCGACGGACGTCCCGACGCCGAGATACCGACGGACGTCCCGACGCCGAGAGCCCGACGGACGTCCCGACGCCGAGAGCCCGACGGACGTCCCGACATAGAGCTGAAAGTTACCTAAATACAGACACCGAGAGCCCGACGGACGTCCGGACGCCGAGAGCCCGACGGACGTCCCGACGCCGATGGCCCGACGGACGTCCCGACGCCGATGGCCCGACGGACGTCCGGACGCCGATGGCCCGACGGACGTCCCGACGCCGAGAGCCCGACGGACGTCCGGACGCCGAGTGCCCGACGGACGTCCCGACGCCGATGGCCCGACGGACGTCCGGACGCCGAGGGCCCGACGGACGTCCCGACGCCGAGGGCCCGACGGACGTCCGGACGCCGATGGCCCGACGGACGTCCGGACGCCGATGGCCCGACGGACGTCCCGACGCCGAGGGCCCGACGGACGTCCGGACGCCGAGTGCCCGACGGACGTCCCGACGCCGATGGCCCGACGGACGTCCCGACGCCGATGGCCCGACGGACGTCCGGACGCCGAGAGCCCGACAGACGTCCCGACGCCGATGGCCCGACGGACGTCCGGACGCCGATGGCCCGACGGACGTCCCGACGCCGATGGCCCGACGGACGTCCCGACGCCGATGGCCCGACGGACGTCCGGACGCCGATGGCCCGACGGACGTCCCGACGCCGATGGCCCGACGGACGTCCGGACGCCGATGGCCCGACGGACGTCCCGACGCCGAGGGCCCGACGGACGTCCGGACGCCGAGTGCCCGACGGACGTCCCGACGCCGAGAGCCCGACGGACGTCCCGACATAGAGCTGAAAGTTACCTAAATACAGACACCGAGAGCCCGACGGACGTCCGGACGCCGGGGGCCCGACGGACGTCCCGACGCCGAGAGCCCGACGGACGTCCCGACGCCGAGAGCCCGACGGACGTCCCGACGCCGAGAGCCCGACGGACGTCCCGACATAGAGCTGAAAGTTACCTAAATACAGACACCGAGAGCCCGACGGACGTCCGGACGCCGAGAGCCCGACGGACGTCCGGACGCCGATGGTCCGACGGACGTCCCGACGCCGATGGCCCGACGGACGTCCCGACGCCGAGGGCCCGACGGACGTCCCGACGCCGATCGCCCGACGGACGTCCGGACGCCGATGGCCCGACGGACGTCCCGACGCCGATGGCCCGACGGACGTCCCGACGCCGAGGGCCCGACGGACGTCCGGACGCCGATGGCCCGACGGACGTCCCGACGCCGAGAGCCCGACGGACGTCCCGACGCCGATGGCCCGACGGAGGTCCCGACGCCATGGTCCGACGGACGTCCCGACGCCGATGGCCCGACGGACGTCCCGACGCCGAGGGCCCGACGGACGTCCCGACGCCGATGGCCCGACGGACGTCCGGACGCCGATGGCCCGACGGACGTCCGGACGCCGATGGCCCGACGGACGTCCGGACGCCGAGTGCCCGACGGACGTCCCGACGCCGAGGGCCCGACGGACGTCCGGACGCCGATGGCCCGACGGACGTACCGACGCCGATGGCCCGACGGACGTCCGGACGCCGATGGCCCGACGGACGTCCCGACGCCGATGGCCCGATGGACGTCCGGACGCCGAGGGCCCGACGTACGTCCCGACGCCGATGGCCCGACGGACGTCCGGACGCCGAGAGCCCGACGGACGTCCGGACGCCGAGAGCCCGACGGACGTCCGGATGCCGAGAGCCCGAAGGACGTCCCGACGCCGAGAGCCCGATGGACGTCCCGACGCCGATGGCCCGACGGAAGTCCCGACGCCGATGGCCCGACGGACGTCCCGACGCCGAGGGCCCGACGGACGTCCCGACGCCGAGATACCGACGGACGTCCCGACGCCGATGGCCCGACGGACGTCCCGACGCCGAGAGGCCGACGGACGTCCGGACGCCGATGGCCCGACGGACGTCCCGACGCCGATGGCCCGACGGACGTCCGGACGCCGATGGCCCGACGGACATCCCGACGCCGACGGCCCGACGGACGTCCCGACGCCGATGGCCCGACGGACGTCCGGACGCCGACGGCCCGACGGACGTCCGGACGCCGAGTGCCCGACGGACGTCCCGACGCCGATGGCCCGACGGACGTCCGGACGCCGACGGCCCGACGGACGTCCGGACGCCGAGTGCCCGACGGACGTCCGGACGCCGAGTGCCCGACGGACGTCCGGACGCCGAGTGCCCGACGGACGTCCCGACGCCGACGGCCCGACGGACGTCCCGACATAGAGCTGAAAGTTACCTAAATACAGACACCGAGAGCCTGACGGACGTCCCGACGCCGAGAGCCCGACGGACGTCCCGACGCCGAGGGCCCGACGGACGTCCCGACGCCGATGGCCCGACGGACGTCCTGACGCCATGGCCCGACGGACGTCCCGACGCCGATGGCCCGACGGACGTCCCGACGCCGAGGGCCCGACGGACGTCCCGACGCCGAGGGCCCGACGGACGTCCCGACGCCGATGGCCCGACGGACGTCCGGACGCCGAGTGCCCGACGGACGTCCCGACGCCGATGGCCCGACGGACGTCCCGACGCCGACGGCCCGACGGACGTCCGGACGCCGATGGCCCGACGGACGTCCGGACGCCGAGAGCCTGACGGACGTCCGGACGCCGAGAGCCCGAAGGACGTCCCGACGCCGAGAGCCCGATGGACGTCCCGACGCCGAGATACCGACGGACGTCCCGACGCCGACGGCCCGACGGACGTCCCGACTCCGAGAGCCCGATGGACGTCCCGACGCCGTGGGCCCGACGGACGTCCCGACGCCGAGATACCGACGGACGTCCCGACGCCGAGAGCCCGACGGACGTCCCGACGCCGAGAGCCCGACGGACGTCCCGACGCCGATGGCCCGACGGACGTCCCGACGCCATGGTCCGACGGACGTCCCGACGCCGATGGCCCGACGGACGTCCCGACGCCGAGGGCCCGACGGACGTCCCGACGCCGATGGCCCGACGGACGTCCGGACGCCGATGGCCCGACGGACGTCCCGACGCCGATGGCCCGACGGACGTCCGGACGCCGATGGCCCGACGAACGTCCGGACGCCGAGTGCCCGACTGACGTCCCGACGCCGAGGGCCCGACGGACGTCCGGACGCCGATGGCCCGACGGACGTCCCGACGCCGATGGCCCGACGGACGTCCGGACGCCGATGGCCCGACGGACGTCCCGACGCCGATGGCCCGACGGACGTCCGGACGCCGAGTGCCCGACGGACGTCCCGACGCCGATGGCCCGACGGACGTCCCGACGCCGATGGCCCGACGGTCGTCCGGACGCCGATGGCCCGACGGACGTCCGGACGCCGAGTGCCCGACGGACGTCCCGACGCCGATGGCCCGACGGACGTCCGGACGCCGAGTGCCCGACGGACGTCCCGACGCCGAGGGCCCGACGGACGTCCGGACGCCGATGGCCCGACGGACGTCCCGACGCCGAGATACCAACGGACGTCCCGACGCCGACGGCCCGACGGACGTCCCGACTCCGAGAGGCCGACGGACGTCCCGACGCCGACGGCCCGACGGATGTCCCGACATAGAGCTGAAAGTTACCTAAATACAGACACCGAGAGCCTGACGGACGTCCCGACGCCGAGAGCCCGACGGACGTCCCGACGCCGAGGGCCCGACGGACGTCCCGACGCCGACGGCCCGACGGACGTCCCGACGCCGAGGGCCTGACGGACGTCCCGACGCCGAGATACCGACGGACGTCCCGACGCCCATGGCCCGACGGACGTCCCGACGCCGATGGCCCGACGGACGTCCGGACGCCGATGGCCCGACGGACGTCCCGACGCCGATGGCCCGATGGACGTCCGGACGCCGAGGGCCCGACGTACGTCCCGACGCCGATGGCCCGACGGACGTCCGGACGCCGAGAGCCCGACGGACGTCCGGACGCCGAGAGCCCGATGGACGTCCGGATGCCGAGAGCCCGAAGGACGTCCCGACGCCGAGAGCCCGATGGACGTCCCGACGCCGATGGCCCGACGGACGTCCCGACGCCGATGGCCCGACGGACGTCCCGACGCCGAGGGCCCGACGGACGTCCCGACGCCGAGATACCGACGGACGTCCCGACGCCGACGGCCCGACGGACGTCCCGACGCCGAGAGGCCGACGGACGTCCGGACGCCGAGAGCCCGACGGACGTCCCGACGCCGATGGCCCGACGGACGTCCGGACGCCGATGGCCCGACGGACGTCCGGACGCCGAGTGCCCGACGGACGTCCGGACGGCGAGTGCCCGACGGACGTCCCGACGCCGAGATAACGACGGACGTCCCGACGCCGACGGCCCGACGGACGTCCCGACGCCGAGAGGCCGACGGACGTCCGGACGCCGAGAGCCCGACGGACGTCCCGACGCCGATGGCCCGACGGACGTCCGGACGCCGATGGCCCGACGGACGTCCGGACGCCGAGTGCCCGACGGACGTCCGGACGGCGAGTGCCCGACGGACGTCCCGACGCCGATGGCCCGACGGACGTCCGGACGCCGATGGCCCGACGGACGTCCGGACGCCGAGTGCCCGACGGACGTCCGGACGCCGACGGCCCGACGGACGTCCCGACGCCGACGGCCCGACGGACGTCCCGACGCCGAGGGCCCGACGGACGTCCCGACGCCGAGATACCGACGGACGTCCCGACGCCGACGGCCCGACGGACGTCCGGACGCCGAGAGGCCGACGGACGTCCCGACGCCGAGGGCCCGACGGACGTCCCGACGCCGAGGGCCCGACGGACGTCCGGACGCCGAGAGCCCGAAGGACGTCCCGACGCCGAGAGCCCGAAGGACGTCCCGACGCCGACGGCCCGACGGACGTCCCGACGCCGAGGGCCCGACGGACGTCCCGACGCCGAGATACCGACGGACGTCCCGACGCCGACGGCCCGACGGACGTCCCGACGCCGAGAGGCCGACGGACGTCCCGACGCCGACGGCCCGACGGACGTCCCGACGCCGAGAGCCCGACGGACGTCCCGACGCCGATGGCCCGACGGACGTCCGGACGCCGATGGCCCGACGGACGTCCCGACGCCGAGTGCCCGACGGACGTCCCGACGCCGATGGCCCGACGGACGTCCCGACATAGAGCTGAAAGTTACCTAAATACAGACACCGAGAGCCTGACGGACGTCCCGACGCCGAGAGCCCGACGGACGTCCCGACGCCGAGGGCCCGACGGACGTCCCGACGCCGAGAGGCCGACGGACGTCCGGACTCCGATGGCCCGACGGACGTCCCGACGCCGATGGCCCGACGGACGTCCCGACGCCGATGGCCCGACGGACGTCCGGACGCCGATGGCCCGACGGACGTCCGGACGCCGAGAGCCCGACGGACGTCCGGACGCCGAGAGCCCGACGGACGTCCCGACGCCATGGCACGACGGACGTCCCGACGCCGATGGCCCGACGGACGTCCGGACGCCGATGGCCCGACGGACGTCCCGACGCCGATGGCCCGACGGACGTCCCGACGCCGATGGCCCGACGGACGTCCGGACGCCGATGGCCCGACGGACGTCCCGACGCCGATGGCCCGACGGACGTCCGGACGCCGAGTGCCCGACGGACGTCCGGACGCCGAGTGCCCGACGGACGTCCCGACGCCGATGGCCCGACGGACGTCCGGACGCCGAGGGCCCGACGGACGTCCCGACGCCGAGGGCCCGACGGACGTCCGGACGCCGAGGGCCCGACGGACGTCCCGACGCCGAGGGCCCGACGGACGTCCCGACGCCGATGCCCCGACGGACGTCCGGACGCCGATGGCCCGACGGACGTCCGGACGCCGAGTGCCCGACGGACGTCCGGACGCCGATGGCCCGACGGACGTCCCGACGCCGAGGGCCCGACGGACGTCCGGACGCCGAGTGCCCGACGGACGTCCCGACGCCGATGGCCCGACGGACGTCCCGACGCCGCTGGCCCGACGGACGTCCGGACGCCGAGAGCCCGACGGACGTCCCGACGCCGATGGCCCGACGGACGTCCGGACGCCGATGGCCCGACGGACGTCCCGACGCCGATGGCCCGACGGACGTCCGGACGCCGATGGCCCGACGGACGTCCCGACGCCGATGGCCCGACGGACGTCCGGACGCCGATGGCCCGACGGACGTCCCGACGCCGAGGGCCCGACGGACGTCCGGACGCCGAGTGCCCGACGGACGTCCCGACGCCGAGAGCCCGACGGACGTCCCGACATAGAGCTGAAAGTTACCTAAATACAGACACCGAGAGCCCGACGGACGTCCGGACGCCGAGGGCCCGACGGACGTCCCGACGCCGAGAGCCCGACGGACGTCCCGACGCCGAGAGCCCGACGGACGTCCCGACGCCGAGAGCCCGACGGACGTCCCGACATAGAGCTGAAAGTTACCTAAATACAGACACCGAGAGCCCGACGGACGTCCGGACGCCGAGGGCCCGACGGACGTCCCGACGCCGATGGCCCGACGGACGTCCGGACGCCGATGGCCCGACGGACGTCCCGACGCCGATGGCCCGACGGACGTCCCGACGCCATGGCCCGACGGACGTCCCGACGCCGATGGCCCGACGGACGTCCCGACGCCGATGGCCCGACGGACGTCCGGACGGCGATGGCCCGACGGACGTCCCGACGCCGATGGCCCGACGGACGTCCGGACGCCGATGGCCCGACGGACGTCCGGACGCCGAGTGCCCGACGGACGTCCCGACGCCGAGTGCCCGACGGACGTCCCGACGCCGATGGCCCGACGGACGTCCGGACGCCGATGGCCCGACGGACGTCCCGACGCCGATGGCCCGACGGACGTCCGGACGCCGAGTGCCCGACGGACGTCCCGACGCCGATGGCCCGACGGACGTCCCGACGCCGATGGCCCGACGGACGTCCGGACGCCGAGGGCCCGACGGACGTCCCGACGCCGATGGCCCGACGGACGTCCCGACGCCATGGCCCGACGGACGTCCCGACGCCGATGGCCTGACGGACGTCCCGACGCCGAGAGCCCGACGGACGTCCCGACGCCGAGAGCCCGACGGACGTCCCGACATAGAGCTGAAAGTTACCTAAATACAGACACCGAGAGCCTGACGGACGTCCCAACGCCGAGAGCCCGACGGACGTCCGGACGCCGAGGGCCCGACGGACGTCCCGACGCCGATGGCCCGACGGACGTCCGGACGCCGATGGCCCGACGGACGTCCCGACGCCGATGGCCCGACGGACGTCCCGACGCCATGGCCCGACGGACGTCCCGACGCCGAGAGGCCGACGGACGTCCCGACGCCGAGATACCGACGGACGTCCCGACGCCGACGGCCCGACGGACGTCCCGACGCCGAGAGGCCGACGGACGTCCCGACGCCGATGGCCCGACGGACGTCCCGACGCCGAGGGCCCGACGGACGTCCCGACGCCGAGAGCCCGACGGACGTCCGGACGCCGAGAGCCCGACGGACGTCCCGACGCCGAGAGCCCGACGGACGTCCCGACGCCGATGGCCCGACGGACGTCCCGACGCCGAGGGCCCGACGGACGTCCCGACGCCGAGGGCCCGACGGACGTCCCGACGCCGAGATACCGACGGACGTCCCGACGCCGACGGCCCGACGGACGTCCCGACGCCGAGAGCCCGACATACGACCCGACGCCGACGGCCCGACGGACGTCCCGACATAGAGCTGAAAGTTACCTAAATACAGACACCGAGAGCCCGACGGACGTCCGGACGCCGAGGGCCCGACGGACGTCCGGACGCCGATGGCCCGACGAACGTCCGGACGCCGAGTGCCCGACTGACGTCCCGACGCCGAGGGCCCGACGGACGTCCGGACGCCGATGGCCCGACGGACGTCCCGACGCCGATGGCCCGACGGACGTCCGGACGCCGATGGCCCGACGGACGTCCCGACGCCGATGGCCCGACGGACGTCCGGACGCCGAGTGCCCGACGGACGTCCCGACGCCGATGGCCCGACGGACGTCCCGACGCCGATGGCCCGACGGACGTCCGGACGCCGATGGCCCGACGGACGTCCCGACGCCGATGGCCCGACGGACGTCCGGACGCCGAGTGCCCGACGGACGTCCCGACGCCGATGGCCCGACGGACGTCCCGACGCCGATGGCCCGACGGACGTCCAGACGCCGAGTGCCCGACGGACGTCCGGACGCCGAGGGCCCGACGGACGTCCCGACGCCGAGGGCCCGACGGACGTCCGGACGCCGACGGCCCGACGGACGTCCCGACGCCGAGATACCGACGGACGTCCCGACGCCGACGGCCCGACGGACGTCCCGACTCCGAGAGGCCGACGGACGTCCCGACGCCGACGGCCCGACGGATGTCCCGACATAGAGCTGAAAGTTACCTAAATACAGACACCGAGAGCCTGACGGACGTCCCGACGCCGAGAGCCCGACGGACGTCCCGACGCCGAGGGCCCGACGGACGTCCCGACGCCGAGGGCCCGACGGACGTCCGGACGCCGAGTGACCGACGGACGTCCCGACGCCGATGGCCCGACGGACGTCCCGACGCCGATGGCCCGACGGACGTCCGGACGCCGAGAGCCCGACGGACGTCCCGACGCCGAGGGCCCGACGGACGTCCCGACGCCGAGATACCGACGGACGTCCCGACGCCGACGGCCCGACGGACGTCCCGACGCCGAGAGGCCGACGGACGGCCCGACGCCGACGGCCCGACGGACGTCCCGACATAGAGCTGAAAGTTACCTAAATACAGACACCGAGAGCCTGACGGACGTCCCGACGCCGAGGGCCCGACGGACGTCCCGACGCCGAGGGCCCGACGGACGTCCCGACGCCACGGCCCGACGGACGGCCCGACGCCGAAGGCCCGACGGACGTCCCGACGCCGAGGGCCCGACGGACGTCCCGACGCCGACGGCCCGACGGACGTCCGGACGCCGAGGGCCCGACGGACGTCCGGACGCCGAGAGCCCGACGGACGTCCGGACGCCGAGAGCCCGAAGGACGTCCCGACGCCGAGAGCCCGATGGACGTCCCGACGCCGTGGGCCCGACGGACGTCCCGACGCCGAGATACCGACGGACGTCCCGACTCCGAGAGGCCGACGGACGTCCCGACGCCGACGGCCCGACGGACGTCCCGACATAGAGCTGAAAGTTACCTAAATACAGACACCGAGAGCCCGACGGACGTCCCGACGCCGAGAGCCCGACGGACGTCCCGACGCCGAGGGCCCGACGGACGTCCCGACGCCGAGAGCCCGACGGACGTCCCGACGCCGATGGCCCGACGGACGTCCCGACGCCATGGTCCGACGGACGTCCCGACGCCGATGGCCCGACGGACGTCCCGACGCCGAGGGCCCGACGGACGTCCCGACGCCGATGGCCCGACGGACGTCCGGACGCCGATGGCCCGACGGACGTCCGGACGCCGATGGCCCGACGAACGTCCGGACGCCGAGTGCCCGACTGACGTCCCGACGCCGAGGGCCCGACGGACGTCCGGACGCCGATGGCCCGACGGACGTCCCGACGCCGATGGCCCGACGGACGTCCGGACGCCGATGGCCCGACGGACGTCCCGACGCCGATGGCCCGACGGACGTCCGGACGCCGATGGCCCGACGGACGTCCCGACGCCGATGGCCCGACGGACGTCCGGACGCCGAGTGCCCGACGGACGTCCCGACGCCGATGGCCCGACGGACGTCCCAACGCCGATGGCCCGACGGACGTCCCGACGCCGAGGGCCCGACGGACGTCCCGACGCCGATGGCCCGACGGACGTCCGGACGCCGATGGCCCGACGGACGTCCCGACGCCGATGGCCCGACGGACGTCCGGACGCCGAGTGCCCGACGGACGTCCCGACGCCGATGGCCCGACGGACGTCCCGACGCCGATGGCCCGACGGACGTCCGGACGCCGAGTGCCCGACGGACGTCCGGACGCCGAGGGCCCGACGGACGTCCCGACGCCGAGGGCCCGACGGACGTCCGGACGCCGACGGCCCGACGGACGTCCCGACGCCGAGATACCGACGGACGTCCCGACGCCGACGGCCCGACGGACGTCCTGACTCCGAGAGGCCGACGGACGTCCCGACGCCGACGGCCCGACGGATGTCCCGACATAGAGCTGAAAGTTACCTAAATACAGACACCGAGAGCCTGACGGACGTCCCGACGCCGAGAGCCCGACGGACGTCCCGACGCCGAGGGCCCGACGGACGTCCCGACGCCGAGGGCCCGACGGACGTCCCGACGCCGAGATACCGACGGACGTCCCGACGCCCATGGCCCGACGGACGTCCCGACGCCGATGGCCCGACGGACGTCCGGACGCCGATGGCCCGACGGACGTCCCGACGCCGATGGTCCGATGGACGTCCGGACGCCGATGGCCCGACGTACGTCCCGACGCCGATGGCCCGACGGACGTCCGGACGCCGAGAGCCCGACGGACGTCCGGATGCCGAGAGCCCGAAGGACGTCCCGACGCCGAGAGCCCGATGGACGTCCCGACGCCGATGGCCCGACGGACGTCCCGACGCCGATGGCCGGACGGACGTCCCGACGCCGAGGGCCCGACGGACGTCCCGACGCCGAGATACCGACGGACGTCCCGACGCCGACGGCCCGACGGACGTCCCGACGCCGAGAGGCCGACGGACGTCCGGACGCCGAGAGCCCGACGGACGTCCCGACGCCGATGGCCCGACGGACGTCCGGACGCCGATGGCCCGACGGACGTCCCGACGCCGAGGGCCCGACGGACGTCCGGACGCCGATGGTCCGACGGACGTCCGGACGCCGAGTGGCCGACGGACGTCCGGATGCCGAGAGCCCGACGGACGTCCCGACGCCGATGGCCCGACGGACGTCCGGACGCCGATGGCCCGACGGACGTCCCGACGCCGATGGCCCGACGGACGTCCGGACGCCGATGGTCCGACGGACGTCCGGACGCCGAGTGCCCGACGGACGTCCGGACGCCGAGTGCCCAACGGACGTCCCGACGCCGATGGCCCGACGGACGTCCGGACGCCGATGGCCCGACGGACGTCCCGACGCCGAGATACCGACGGACGTCCCGACGCCGACGGCCCGACGGACGTCCCGACGCCGAGAGGCCGACGGACGTCCCGACGCCGACGGCACACGGACGTCCCGACATAGAGCTGAAAGTTACCTAAATACAGACACCGAGAGCCTGACGGACGTCCCGACGCCGAGGGCCCGACGGACGTCCCGACGCCGATGGCCCGACGGACGTCCCGACGCCGAGGGCCCGACGGACGTCCCGACGCCGATGGCCCGACGGACGTCCGGACGCCGAGTGCCCGACGGACGTCCCGACGCCGATGGCCCGACGGACGTCCGGACGCCGATGGCCCGACGGACGTCCGGACGCCGATGGCCCGACGGACGTCCCGACGCCGATGGCCCGACGGACGTCCGGACGCCGAGTGCCCGACGGACGTCCCGACGCCGATGGCCCGACGGACGTCCCGACGCCGATGGCCCGACGGACGTCCGGACGCCGAGTGCCCGACGGACGTCCGGACGCCGAGGGCCCGACGGACGTCCCGACGCCGAGGGCCCGACGGACGTCCGGACGCCGACGGCCCGACGGACGTCCCGACGCCGAGATACCGACGGACGTCCCGACGCCGACGGCCCGACGGACGTCCCGACTCCGAGAGGCCGACGGACGTCCCGACGCCGACGGCCCGACGGATGTCCCGACATAGAGCTGAAAGTTACCTAAATACAGACACCGAGAGCCTGACGGACGTCCCGACGCCGAGAGCCCGACGGACGTCCCGACGCCGAGGGCCCGACGGACGTCCCGACGCCGAGGGCCCGACGGACGTCCGGACGCCGAGTGACCGACGGACGTCCCGACGCCGATGGCCCGACGGACGTCCCGACGCCGATGGCCCGACGGACGTCCGGACGCCGAGAGCCCGACGGACGTCCCGACGCCGAGGGCCCGACGGACGTCCCGACGCCGAGATACCGACGGACGTCCCGACGCCGACGGCCCGACGGACGTCCCGACGCCGAGAGGCCGACGGACGGCCCGACGCCGACGGCCCGACGGACGTCCCGACATAGAGCTGAAAGTTACCTAAATACAGACACCGAGAGCCTGACGGACGTCCCGACGCCGAGGGCCCGACGGACGTCCCGACGCCGAGGGCCCGACGGACGTCCCGACGCCACGGCCCGACGGACGGCCCGACGCCGAAGGCCCGACGGACGTCCCGACGCCGAGGGCCCGACGGACGTCCCGACGCCGACGGCCCGACGGACGTCCCGACGCCGAGGGCCCGACGGACGTCCCGACGCCGACGGCCCGACGGACGTCCGGACGCCGAGGGCCCGACGGACGTCCGGACGCCGAGAGCCCGACGGACGTCCGGACGCCGAGAGCCCGAAGGACGTCCCGACGCCGAGAGCCCGATGGACGTCCCGACGCCGTGGGCCCGACGGACGTCCCGACGCCGAGATACCGACGGACGTCCCGACTCCGAGAGGCCGACGGACGTCCCGACGCCGACGGCCCGACGGACGTCCCGACATAGAGCTGAAAGTTACCTAAATACAGACACCGAGAGCCCGACGGACGTCCCGACGCCGAGAGCCCGACGGACGTCCCGACGCCGAGGGCCCGACGGACGTCCCGACGCCGAGAGCCCGACGGACGTCCCGACGCCGATGGCCCGACGGACGTCCCGACGCCATGGTCCGACGGACGTCCCGACGCCGATGGCCCGACGGACGTCCCGACGCCGAGGGCCCGACGGACGTCCCGACGCCGATGGCCCGACGGACGTCCGGACGCCGATGGCCCGACGGACGTCCGGACGCCGATGGCCCGACGAACGTCCGGACGCCGAGTGCCCGACTGACGTCCCGACGCCGAGGGCCCGACGGACGTCCGGACGCCGATGGCCCGACGGACGTCCCGACGCCGATGGCCCGACGGACGTCCGGACGCCGATGGCCCGACGGACGTCCCGACGCCGATGGCCCGACGGACGTCCGGACGCCGAGTGCCCAACGGACGTCCCGACGCCGATGGCCCGACGGACGTCCCAACGCCGATGGCCCGACGGACGTCCCGACGCCGAGGGCCCGACGGACGTCCCGACGCCGATGGCCCGACGGACGTCCGGACGCCGATGGCCCGACGGACGTCCCGACGCCGATGGCCCGACGGACGTCCGGACGCCGAGTGCCCGACGGACGTCCCGACGCCGATGGCCCGACGGACGTCCCGACGCCGATGGCCCGACGGACGTCCGGACGCCGAGTGCCCGACGGACGTCCGGACGCCGAGGGCCCGACGGACGTCCCGACGCCGAGGGCCCGACGGACGTCCGGACGCCGACGGCCCGACGGACGTCCCGACGCCGAGGGCCCGACGGACGTCCGGACGCCGACGGCCCGACGGACGTCCGGACGCCGAGGGCCCGACGGACGTCCCGACGCCGAGGGCCCGACGGACGTCCGGACGCCGAGTGCCCGACGGACGTCCCGACGCCGATGGCCCGACGGACGTCCCGACGCCGATGGCCCGACGGACGTCCGGACGCCGAGTGCCCGACGGACGTCCGGACGCCGAGGGCCCGACGGACGTCCCTACGCCGAGGGCCCGACGGACGTCCGGACGCCGACGGCCCGACGGACGTCCCGACGCCGAGATACCGACGGACGTCCCGACGCCGACGGCCCGACGGACGTCCTGACTCCGAGAGGCCGACGGACGTCCCGACGCCGACGGCCCGACGGATGTCCCGACATAGAGCTGAAAGTTACCTAAATACAGACACCGAGAGCCTGACGGACGTCCCGACGCCGAGAGCCCGACGGACGTCCCGACGCCGAGGGCCCGACGGACGTCCCGACGCCGAGGGCCCGACGGACGTCCCGACGCCGAGATACCGACGGACGTCCCGACGCCCATGGCCCGACGGACGTCCCGACGCCGATGGCCCGACGGACGTCCGGACGCCGATGGCCCGACGGACGTCCCGACGCCGATGGTCCGATGGACGTCCGGACGCCGATGGCCCGACGTACGTCCCGACGCCGATGGCCCGACGGACGTCCGGACGCCGAGAGCCCGACGGACGTCCGGATGCCGAGAGCCCGAAGGACGTCCCGACGCCGAGAGCCCGATGGACGTCCCGACGCCGATGGCCCGACGGACGTCCCGACGCCGATGGCCGGACGGACGTCCCGACGCCGAGGGCCCGACGGACGTCCCGACGCCGAGATACCGACGGACGTCCCGACGCCGACGGCCCGACGGACGTCCCGACGCCGAGAGGCCGACGGACGTCCGGACGCCGAGAGCCCGACGGACGTCCCGACGCCGATGGCCCGACGGACGTCCGGACGCCGATGGCCCGACGGACGTCCCGACGCCGAGGGCCCGACGGACGTCCGGACGCCGATGGTCCGACGGACGTCCGGACGCCGAGTGGCCGACGGACGTCCGGATGCCGAGAGCCCGACGGACGTCCCGACGCCGATGGCCCGACGGACGTCCGGACGCCGATGGCCCGACGGACGTCCCGACGCCGATGGCCCGACGGACGTCCGGACGCCGATGGTCCGACGGACGTCCGGACGCCGAGTGCCCGACGGACGTCCGGACGCCGAGTGCCCAACGGACGTCCCGACGCCGATGGCCCGACGGACGTCCGGACGCCGATGGCCCGACGGACGTCCCGACGCCGAGATACCGACGGACGTCCCGACGCCGACGGCCCGACGGACGTCCCGACACCGAGAGGCCGACGGACGTCCCGACGCCGACGGCACACGGACGTCCCGACATAGAGCTGAAAGTTACCTAAATACAGACACCGAGAGCCTGACGGACGTCCCGACGCCGAGGGCCCGACGGACGTCCCGACGCCGATGGCCCGACGGACGTCCCGACGCCGAGGGCCCGACGGACGTCCCGACGCCGATGGCCCGACGGACGTCCGGACGCCGATGGCCCGACGGACGTCCGGACGCCGAGTGCCCGACGGACGTCCCGACGCCGATGGCCCGACGGACGTCCGGACGCCGATGGCCCGACGGACGTCCGGACGCCGAGAGCCCGACGGACGTCCGGACGCCGAGAGCCCGAAGGACGTCCCGACGCCGAGAGCCCGATGGACGTCCCGACGCCGTGGGCCCGACGGACGTCCCGACGCCGAGATACCGACGGACGTCCCGACGCCGACGGCCCGACAGACGTCCCGACTCCGAGAGGCCGACGGACGTCCCGACGCCGACGGCCCGACGGACGTCCCGACATAGAGCTGAAAGTTACCTAAATACAGACACCGAGAGCCTGACGGACGTCCCGACGCCGAGAGCCCGACGGACGTCCCGACACCGAGGGCCCGACGGACGTCCCGACGCCGAGAGCCCGACGGACGTCCCGACGCCGATGGCCCGACGGACGTCCCGACGCCATGGTCCGACGGACGTCCCGACGCCGATGGCCCGACGGACGTCCCGACGCCGAGGGCCCGACGGACGTCCCGACGCCGATCGCCCGACGGACGTCCGGACGCCGATGGCCCGACGGACGTCCCGACGCCGATGGCCCGACGGACGTCCGGACGCCGATGGCCCGACGGACATCCGGACGCCGATGGCCCGACGAACGTCCGGACGCCGAGTGCCCGACTGACGTCCCGACGCCGAGGGCCCGACGGACGTCCGGACGCCGATGGCCCGACGGACGTCCCGACGCCGATGGCCCGACGGACGTCCCGACGCCGATGGCCCGACGGACGTCCGGACGCCGAGTGCCCGACGGACGTCCCGACGCCGATGGCCCGACGGACGTCCCGACGCCGAGAGCCCGACGGACGTCCCGACGCCGAGGGCCCGACGGACGTCCCGACGCCGAGAGCCCGACGGACGTCCCGACGCCGATGGCCCGACGGAGGTCCCGACGCCATGGTCCGACGGACGTCCCGACGCCGATGGCCCGACGGACGTCCCGACGCCGATGGCCCGACGGACGTCCCGACGCCGAGGGCCCGACGGACGTCCGGACGCCGATGGCCCGACGGACGTCCCGACGCCGATGGCCCGACGGACGTCCGGACGCCGATGGCCCGACGGACGTCCCGACGCCGATGGCCCGACGGATGTCCGGACGCCGAGTGCCCGACGGACGTCCGGACGCTGAGTGCCCGACGGACGTCCCGACGCCGATGGCCCGACGGACGTCCCGACGCCGAGGGCCCGACGGACGTCCCGACGCCGATGGCCCGACGGACGTCCGGACGCCGAGGGCCCGACGGACGTCCCGACGCCGATGGCCCGACGGACGTCCGGACGCCGATGGCCCGACGGACGTCCCGACGCCGATGGCCCGACGGACGTCCCGACGCCATGGCCCGACGGACGTCCCGACGCCGATGGCCCGACGGACGTCCGGACGGCGATGGCCCGACGGACGTCCCGACGCCGATGGCCCGACGGACGTCCGGACGCCGATGGCCCGACGGACGTCCGGACGCCGATGGCCCGACGGACGTCCGGACGCCGAGTGCCCGACGGAAGTCCCGACGCCGATGGCCCGACGGACGTCCGGACGCCGATGGCCCGACGGACGTCCCGACGCCGATGGCCCGACGGACGTCCGGACGCCGAGTGCCCGACGGACGTCCCGACGCCGATGGCCCGACGGACGTCCCGACGCCGAGGGCCCGACGGACGTCCCGACGCCGATGGCCCGACGGACGTCCGGACGCCGAGGGCCCGACGGACGTCCCGACGCCGATGGCCCGACGGACGTCCCGACGCCGAGGGCCCGACGGACGTCCCGACATAGAGCTGAAAGTTACCTAAATACAGACACCGAGAGCCCGACGGACGTCCGGACGCCGAGGGCCCGACGGACGTCCGGACGCCGATGGCCCGACGGACGTCCCGACGCCGATGGCCCGACGGACGTCCCGACGCCGAGAGCCCGACGGACGTCCCGACGCCGAGAGCCCGACGGACGTCCCGACATAGAGCTGAAAGTTACCTAAATACAGACACCGAGAGCCTGACGGACGTCCCGACGCCGAGAGCCCGACGGACGTCCGGACGCCGAGGGCCCGACGGACGTCCCGACGCCGATGGCCCGACGGACGTCCGGACGCCGATGGCCCGACGGACGTCCCGACGCCGATGGCCCGACGGACGTCCCGACGCCATGGCCCGACGGACGTCCCGACGCCGAGAGGCCGACGGACGTCCCGACGCCGAGATACCGACGGACGTCCCGACGCCGACGGCCCGACGGACGTCCCGACGCCGAGAGGCCGACGGACGTCCCGACGCCGATGGCCCGACGGACGTCCCGACGCCGAGGGCCCGACGGACGTCCCGACGCCGAGAGCCCGACGGACGTCCGGACGCCGAGAGCCCGACGGACGTCCCGACGCCGAGAGCCCGACGGACGTCCCGACGCCGATGGCCCGACGGACGTCCCGACGCCGAGGGCCCGACGGACGTCCGGACGCCGATGGCCCGACGGACGTCCCGACGCCGATGGCCCGACGGACGTCCCGACGCCATGGCCCGACGGACGTCCCGACGCCGATGGCCTGACGGACGTCCCGACGCCGAGAGCCCGACGGACGTCCCGACGCCGAGAGCCCGACGGACGTCCCGACGCCGAGAGCCCGACGGACGTCCCGACATAGAGCTGAAAGTTACCTAAATACAGACACCGAGAGCCTGACGGACGTCCCAACGCCGAGAGCCCGACGGACGTCCGGACGCCGAGGGCCCGACGGACGTCCCGACGCCGATGGCCCGACGGACGTCCGGACGCCGATGGCCCGACGGACGTCCCGACGCCGATGGCCCGACGGACGTCCCGACGCCATGGCCCGACGGACGTCCCGACGCCGAGAGGCCGACGGACGTCCCGACGCCGAGATACCGACGGACGTCCCGACGCCGACGGCCCGACGGACGTCCCGACGCCGAGAGGCCGACGGACGTCCCGACGCCGATGGCCCGACGGACGTCCCGACGCCGAGGGCCCGACGGACGTCCCGACGCCGAGAGCCCGACGGACGTCCGGACGCCGAGAGCCCGACGGACGTCCCGACGCCGAGAGCCCGACGGACGTCCCGACGCCGATGGCCCGACGGACGTCCCGACGCCGAGGGCCCGACGGACGTCCCGACGCCGAGGGCCCGACGGACGTCCCGACGCCGAGATACCGACGGACGTCCCGACGCCGACGGCCCGACGGACGTCCCGACGCCGAGAGCCCGACATACGACCCGACGCCGACGGCCCGACGGACGTCCCGACATAGAGCTGAAAGTTACCTAAATACAGACACCGAGAGCCCGACGGACGTCCGGACGCCGAGGGCCCGACGGACGTCCCGACGCCGATGGCCCGACGGACGTCCGGACGCCGAGTGCCCGACGGACGTCCCGACGCCGAGTGCCCGACGGACGTCCCGACGCCGATGGCCCGACGGACGTCCCGACGCCGATGGCCCGACGGACGTCCGGACGCCGATGGCCCGACGGACGTCCCGACGCCGATGGCCCGACGGACGTCCCGACGCCGATGGCCCGACGGACGTCCGGACGCCGAGTGCCCGACGGACGTCCGGACGCCGAGGGCCCGACGGACGTCCCGACGCCGAGGGCCCGACGGACGTCCGGACGCCGACGGCCCGACGGACGTCCCGACGCCGAGATACCGACGGACGTCCCGACGCCGACGGCCCGACGGACGTCCCGACTCCGAGAGGCCGACGGACGTCCCGACGCCGACGGCCCGACGGATGTCCCGACATAGAGCTGAAAGTTACCTAAATACAGACACCGAGAGCCTGACGGACGTCCCGACGCCGAGAGCCCGACGGACGTCCCGACGCCGAGGGCCCGACGGACGTCCCGACGCCGAGGGCCCGACGGACGTCCGGACGCCGAGTGACCGACGGACGTCCCGACGCCGATGGCCCGACGGACGTCCCGACGCCGATGGCCCGACGGACGTCCGGACGCCGAGAGCCCGACGGACGTCCCGACGCCGAGGGCCCGACGGACGTCCCGACGCCGAGATACCGACGTACGTCCCGACGCCGACGGCCCGACGGACGTCCCGACGCCGAGAGCCCGACGGACGTCCCGACGCCGATGGCCCGACGGAGGTCCCGACGCCATGGTCCGACGGACGTCCCGACGCCGATGGCCCGACGGACGTCCCGACGCCGAGGGCCCGACGGACGTCCCGACGCCATGGCCCGACGGACGTCCCGACGCCGAGAGGCCGACGGACGTCCCGACGCCGAGATACCGACGGACGTCCCGACGCCGACGGCCCGACGGACGTCCCGACGCCGAGAGGCCGACGGACGTCCCGACGCCGATGGCCCGACGGACGTCCCGACGCCGAGGGCCCGACGGACGTCCCGACGCCGAGAGCCCGACGGACGTCCGGACGCCGAGAGCCCGACGGACGTCCCGACGCCGAGAGCCCGACGGACGTCCCGACGCCGATGGCCCGACGGACGTCCCGACGCCGAGGGCCCGACGGACGTCCCGACGCCGAGGGCCCGACGGACGTCCCGACGCCGAGATACCGACGGACGTCCCGACGCCGACGGCCCGACGGACGTCCCGACGCCGAGAGCCCGACATACGACCCGACGCCGACGGCCCGACGGACGTCCCGACATAGAGCTGAAAGTTACCTAAATACAGACACCGAGAGCCCGACGGACGTCCGGACGCCGAGGGCCCGACGGACGTCCCGACGCCGATGGCCCGACGGACGTCCGGACGCCGAGTGCCCGACGGACGTCCCGACGCCGAGTGCCCGACGGACGTCCCGACGCCGATGGCCCGACGGACGTCCGGACGCCGATGGCCCGACGGACGTCCCGACGCCGATGGCCCGACGGACGTCCCGACGCCGATGGCCCGACGGACGTCCGGACGCCGAGTGCCCGACGGACGTCCGGACGCCGAGGGCCCGACGGACGTCCGGACGCCGAGGGCCCGACGGACGTCCGGACGCCGACGGCCCGACGGACGTCCCGACGCCGAGATACCGACGGACGTCCCGACGCCGACGGCCCGACGGACGTCCCGACTCCGAGAGGCCGACGGACGTCCCGACGCCGACGGCCCGACGGATGTCCCGACATAGAGCTGAAAGTTACCTAAATAC
The DNA here is from genome assembly GCF_034619465.1 of Leptosomus discolor. Classification (NCBI taxonomy): domain Eukaryota; kingdom Metazoa; phylum Chordata; class Aves; order Leptosomiformes; family Leptosomidae; genus Leptosomus; species Leptosomus discolor. The sequence continues at coordinate 277,109 of NW_028237839.1, read as the reverse complement.
AGACACCGAGAGCCTGACGGACGTCCCGACGCCGAGAGCCCGACGGACGTCCCGACGCCGAGGGCCCGACGGACGTCCCGACGCCGAGGGCCCGACGGACGTCCGGACGCCGAGTGACCGACGGACGTCCCGACGCCGATGGCCCGACGGACGTCCCGACGCCGATGGCCCGACGGACGTCCGGACGCCGAGAGCCCGACGGACGTCCCGACGCCGAGGGCCCGACGGACGTCCCGACGCCGAGATACCGACGGACGTCCCGACGCCGACGGCCCGACGGACGTCCCGACGCCGAGAGGCCGACGGACGGCCCGACGCCGACGGCCCGACGGACGTCCCGACATAGAGCTGAAAGTTACCTAAATACAGACACCGAGAGCCTGACGGACGTCCCGACGCCGAGGGCCCGACGGACGTCCCGACGCCGAGGGCCCGACGGACGTCCCGACGCCACGGCCCGACGGACGGCCCGACGCCGAAGGCCCGACGGACGTCCCGACGCCGAGGGCCCGACGGACGTCCCGACGCCGACGGCCCGACGGACGTCCCGACGCCGAGGGCCCGACGGACGTCCCGACGCCGACGGCCCGACGGACGTCCCGACGCCGACGGCCCGACGGACGTCCGGACGCCGAGGGCCCGACGGACGTCCGGACGCCGAGAGCCCGACGGACGTCCGGACGCCGAGAGCCCGAAGGACGTCCCGACGCCGGGAGCCCGATGGACGTCCCGACGCCGTTGGCCCGACGAACGTCCGGACGCCGAGTGCCCGACTGACGTCCCGACGCCGAGGGCCCGACGGACGTCCGGACGCCGATGGCCCGACGGACGTCCCGACGCCGATGGCCCGACGGACGTCCCGACGCCGATGGCCCGACGGACGTCCGGACGCCGAGTGCCCGACGGACGTCCCGACGCCGATGGCCCGACGGACGTCCCGACGCCGAGAGCCCGACGGACGTCCCGACGCCGAGGGCCCGACGGACGTCCCGACGCCGAGAGCCCGACGGACGTCCCGACGCCGATGGCCCGACGGAGGTCCCGACGCCATGGTCCGACGGACGTCCCGACGCCGATGGCCCGACGGACGTCCCGACGCCGAGGGCCCGACGGACGTCCCGACGCCGATGGCCCGACGGACGTCCGGACGCCGATGGCCCGACGGACGTCCCGACGCCGATGGCCCGACGGACGTCCCGACGCCATGGCCCGACGGACGTCCCGACGCCGATGGCCCGACGGACGTCCGGACGGCGATGGCCCGACGGACGTCCCGACGCCGATGGCCCGACGGACGTCCGGACGCCGATGGCCCGACGGACGTCCGGACGCCGATGGCCCGACGGACGTCCGGACGCCGAGTGCCCGACGGACGTCCGGACGCCGAGTGCCCGACGGAAGTCCCGACGCCGATGGCCCGACGGACGTCCGGACGCCGATGGCCCGACGGACGTCCCGACGCCGATGGCCCGACGGACGTCCGGACGCCGAGTGCCCGACGGACGTCCCGACGCCGATGGCCCGACGGACGTCCCGACGCCGAGGGCCCGACGGACGTCCCGACGCCGATGGCCCGACGGACGTCCGGACGCCGAGGGCCCGACGGACGTCCCGACGCCGATGGCCCGACGGACGTCCCGACGCCGAGGGCCCGACGGACGTCCCGACATAGAGCTGAAAGTTACCTAAATACAGACACCGAGAGCCCGACGGACGTCCGGACGCCGAGGGCCCGACGGACGTCCGGACGCCGATGGCCCGACGGACGTCCCGACGCCGATGGCCCGACGGACGTCCCGACGCCGAGAGCCCGACGGACGTCCCGACGCCGAGAGCCCGACGGACGTCCCGACATAGAGCTGAAAGTTACCTAAATACAGACACCGAGAGCCTGACGGACGTCCCGACGCCGAGAGCCCGACGGACTTCCGGACGCCGAGGGCCCGACGGACGTCCCGACGCCGACGGCCCGACGGACGTCCGGACGCCGATGGCCCGACGGACGTCCCGACGCCGATGGCCCGACGGACGTCCCGACGCCATGGCCCGACGGACGTCCCGACGCCGAGAGGCCGACGGACGTCCCGACGCCGAGATACCGACGGACGTCCCGACGCCGACGGCCCGACGGACGTCCCGACGCCGAGAGGCCGACGGACGTCCCGACGCCGATGGCCCGACGGACGTCCCGACGCCGAGGGCCCGACGGACGTCCCGACGCCGAGAGCCCGACGGACGTCCGGACGCCGAGAGCCCGACGGACGTCCCGACGCCGAGAGCCCGACGGACGTCCCGACGCCGATGGCCCGACGGACGTCCCGACGCCGAGGGCCCGACGGACGTCCGGACGCCGATGGCCCGACGGACGTCCCGACGCCGATGGCCCGACGGACGTCCCGACGCCATGGCCCGACGGACGTCCCGACGCCGATGGCCTGACGGACGTCCCGACGCCGAGAGCCCGACGGACGTCCCGACGCCGAGAGCCCGACGGACGTCCCGACGCCGAGAGCCCGACGGACGTCCCGACATAGAGCTGAAAGTTACCTAAATACAGACACCGAGAGCCTGACGGACGTCCCAACGCCGAGAGCCCGACGGACGTCCGGACGCCGAGGGCCCGACGGACGTCCCGACGCCGATGGCCCGACGGACGTCCGGACGCCGATGGCCCGACGGACGTCCCGACGCCGATGGCCCGACGGACGTCCCGACGCCATGGCCCGACGGACGTCCCGACGCCGAGAGGCCGACGGACGTCCCGACGCCGAGATACCGACGGACGTCCCGACGCCGACGGCCCGACGGACGTCCCGACGCCGAGAGGCCGACGGACGTCCCGACGCCGATGGCCCGACGGACGTCCCGACGCCGAGGGCCCGACGGACGTCCCGACGCCGAGAGCCCGACGGACGTCCGGACGCCGAGAGCCCGACGGACGTCCCGACGCCGAGAGCCCGACGGACGTCCCGACGCCGATGGCCCGACGGACGTCCCGACGCCGAGGGCCCGACGGACGTCCCGACGCCGAGGGCCCGACGGACGTCCCGACGCCGAGATACCGACGGACGTCCCGACGCCGACGGCCCGACGGACGTCCCGACGCCGAGAGCCCGACATACGACCCGACGCCGACGGCCCGACGGACGTCCCGACATAGAGCTGAAAGTTACCTAAATACAGACACCGAGAGCCCGACGGACGTCCGGACGCCGAGGGCCCGACGGACGTCCCGACGCCGATGGCCCGACGGACGTCCGGACGCCGAGTGCCCGACGGACGTCCCGACGCCGAGTGCCCGACGGACGTCCCGACGCCGATGGCCCGACGGACGTCCCGACGCCGATGGCCCGACGGACGTCCGGACGCCGATGGCCCGACGGACGTCCCGACGCCGATGGCCCGACGGACGTCCCGACGCCGATGGCCCGACGGACGTCCGGACGCCGAGTGCCCGACGGACGTCCGGACGCCGAGGGCCCGACGGACGTCCCGACGCCGAGGGCCCGACGGACGTCCGGACGCCGACGGCCCGACGGACGTCCCGACGCCGAGATACCGACGGACGTCCCGACGCCGACGGCCCGACGGACGTCCCGACTCCGAGAGGCCGACGGACGTCCCGACGCCGACGGCCCGACGGATGTCCCGACATAGAGCTGAAAGTTACCTAAATACAGACACCGAGAGCCTGACGGACGTCCCGACGCCGAGAGCCCGACGGACGTCCCGACGCCGAGGGCCCGACGGACGTCCCGACGCCGAGGGCCCGACGGACGTCCGGACGCCGAGTGACCGACGGACGTCCCGACGCCGATGGCCCGACGGACGTCCCGACGCCGATGGCCCGACGGACGTCCGGACGCCGAGAGCCCGACGGACGTCCCGACGCCGAGGGCCCGACGGACGTCCCGACGCCGAGATACCGACGGACGTCCCGACGCCGACGGCCCGACGGACGTCCCGACGCCGAGAGGCCGACGGACGGCCCGACGCCGACGGCCCGACGGACGTCCCGACATAGAGCTGAAAGTTACCTAAATACAGACACCGAGAGCCTGACGGACGTCCCGACGCCGAGGGCCCGACGGACGTCCCGACGCCGAGGGCCCGACGGACGTCCCGACGCCACGGCCCGACGGACGGCCCGACGCCGAAGGCCCGACGGACGTCCCGACGCCGAGGGCCCGACGGACGTCCCGACGCCGACGGCCCGACGGACGTCCCGACGCCGAGGGCCCGACGGACGTCCCGACGCCGACGGCCCGACGGACGTCCCGACGCCGACGGCCCGACGGACGTCCGGACGCCGAGGGCCCGACGGACGTCCGGACGCCGAGAGCCCGACGGACGTCCGGACGCCGAGAGCCCGAAGGACGTCCCGACGCCGAGAGCCCGATGGACGTCCCGACGCCGTGGGCCCGACGGACGTCCCGACGCCGAGATACCGACGGACGTCCCGACTCCGAGAGGCCGACGGACGTCCCGACGCCGACGGCCCGACGGACGTCCCGACATAGAGCTGAAAGTTACCTAAATACAGACACCGAGAGCCCGACGGACGTCCCGACGCCGAGAGCCCGACGGACGTCCCGACGCCGATGGCCCGACGGACGTCCCGACGCCGAGGGCCCGACGGACGTCCCGACGCCGAGAGCCCGACGGACGTCCCGACGCCGATGGCCCGACGGAGGTCCCGACGCCATGGTCCGACGGACGTCCCGACGCCGATGGCCCGACGGACGTCCCGACGCCGAGGGCCCGACGGACGTCCCGACGCCGATGGCCCGACGGACGTCCGGACGCCGATGGCCCGACGGACGTCCGGACGCCGATGGCCCGACGGACGTCCGGACGCCGAGTGCCCGACTGACGTCCCGACGCCGAGGGCCCGACGGACGTCCGGACGCCGATGGCCCGACGGACGTCCCGACGCCGATGGCCCGACGGACGTCCGGACGCCGATGGCCCGACGGACGTCCCGACGCCGAGGGCCCGACGGACGTCCCGACGCCGATGGCCCGACGGACGTCCGGACGCCGAGGGCCCGACGGACGTCCCGACGCCGATGGCCCGACGGACGTCCGGACGCCGATGGCCCGACGGACGTCCCGACGCCGATGGCCCGACGGACGTCCCGACGCCATGGCCCGACGGACGTCCCGACGCCGATGGCCCGACGGACGTCCGGACGGCGATGGCCCGACGGACGTCCGGACGCCGATGGCCCGACGGACGTCCGGACGCCGAGTGCCCGACGGACGTCCCGACGCCGAGTGCCCGACGGACGTCCCGACGCCGATGGCCCGACGGACGTCCGGACGCCGAGGGCCCGACGGACGTCCCGACGCCGATGGCCCGACGGACGTCCCGACGCCGAGGGCCCGACGGACGTCCCGACATAGAGCTGAAAGTTACCTAAATACAGACACCGAGAGCCCGACGGACGTCCGGACGCCGAGGGCCCGACGGACGTCCGGACGCCGATGGCCCGACGGACGTCCGGACGCCGAGAGCCCGACGGACGTCCCGACGCCGATGGCCCGACGGACGTCCGGACGCCGATGGCCCGACGGACGTCCCGACGCCGATGGCCCGACGGACGTCCCGACGCCATGGCCCGACGGACGTCCCGACGCCGATGGCCCGACGGACGTCCCGACGCCGAGAGCCCGACGGACGTCCCGACGCCGAGAGCCCGACGGACGTCCCGACATAGAGCTGAAAGTTACCTAAATACAGACACCGAGAGCCTGACGGACGTCCCGACGCCGAGAGCCCGACGGACGTCCGGACGCCGAGGGCCCGACGGACGTCCCGACGCCGATGGCCCGACGGACGTCCGGACGCCGATGGCCCGACGGACGTCCCGACGCCGATGGCCCGACGGACGTCCCGACGCCATGGCCCGACGGACGTCCCGACGCCGAGAGGCCGACGGACGTCCCGACGCCGAGATACCGACGGACGTCCCGACGCCGACGGCCCGACGGACGTCCCGACGCCGAGAGGCCGACGGACGTCCCGACGCCGATGGCCCGACGGACGTCCCGACGCCGAGGGCCCGACGGACGTCCCGACGCCGAGAGCCCGACGGACGTCCGGACGCCGAGAGCCCGACGGACGTCCCGACGCCGAGAGCCCGACGGACGTCCCGACGCCGATGGCCCGACGGACGTCCCGACGCCGAGGGCCCGACGGACGTCCCGACGCCGAGGGCCCGACGGACGTCCCGACGCCGAGATACCGACGGACGTCCCGACGCCGACGGCCCGACGGACGTCCCGACGCCGAGAGCCCGACATACGACCCGACGCCGACGGCCCGACGGACGTCCCGACATAGAGCTGAAAGTTACCTAAATACAGACACCGAGAGCCCGACGGACGTCCCGACGCCGAGAGCCCGACGGACGTCCCGACGCCGATGGCCCGACGGACGTCCGGACGCCGATGGCCCGACGGACGTCCCGACGCCGATGGCCCGACGGACGTCCGGACGCCGAGTGCCCGACGGACGTCCGGACGCCGAGTGCCCGACGGACGTCCCGACGCCGAGTGCCCGACGGACGTCCCGACGCCGATGGCCCAACGGACGTCCGGACGCCGATGGCCCGACGGACGTCCCGACGCCGATGGCCCGACGGACGTCCGGACGCCGAGTGCCCGACGGACGTCCCGACGCCGATGGCCCGACGGACGTCCCGACGCCGATGGCCCGACGGACGTCCGGACGCCGAGTGCCCGACGGACGTCCGGACGCCGAGGGCCCGACGGACGTCCCGACGCCGAGGGCCCGACGGACGTCCGGACGCCGACGGCCCGACGGACGTCCCGACGCCGAGATACCGACGGACGTCCCGACGCCGACGGCCCGACGGACGTCCCGACTCCGAGAGGCCGACGGACGTCCCGACGCCGACGGCCCGACGGATGTCCCGACATAGAGCTGAAAGTTACCTAAATACAGACCCCGAGAGCCTGACGGACGTCCCGACGCCGAGAGCCCGACGGACGTCCCGACGCCGAGGGCCCGACGGACGTCCCGACGCCGAGGGCCCGACGGACGTCCGGACGCCGAGTGACCGACGGACGTCCCGACGCCGATGGCCCGACGGACGTCCCGACGCCGATGGCCCGACGGACGTCCGGACGCCGAGAGCCCGACGGACGTCCCGACGCCGAGGGCCCGACGGACGTCCCGACGCCGAGATACCGACGGACGTCCCGACGCCGACGGCCCGACGGACGTCCCGACGCCGAGAGGCCGACGGACGGCCCGACGCCGACGGCCCGACGGACGTCCCGACATAGAGCTGAAAGTTACCTAAATACAGACACCGAGAGCCTGACGGACGTCCCGACGCCGAGGGCCCGACGGACGTCCCGACGCCGAGGGCCCGACGGACGTCCCGACGCCACGGCCCGACGGACGGCCCGACGCCGAAGGCCCGACGGACGTCCCGACGCCGAGGGCCCGACGGACGTCCCGACGCCGACGGCCCGACGGACGTCCCGACGCCGAGGGCCCGACGGACGTCCCGACGCCGACGGCCCGACGGACGTCCCGACGCCGACGGCCCGACGGACGTCCGGACGCCGAGGGCCCGACGGACGTCCGGACGCCGAGAGCCCGACGGACGTCCGGACGCCGAGAGCCCGAAGGACGTCCCGACGCCGAGAGCCCGATGGACGTCCCGACGCCGTGGGCCCGACGGACGTCCCGACGCCGAGATACCGACGGACGTCCCGACTCCGAGAGGCCGACGGACGTCCCGACGCCGACGGCCCGACGGACGTCCCGACATAGAGCTGAAAGTTACCTAAATACAGACACCGAGAGCCCGACGGACGTCCCGACGCCGAGAGCCCGACGGACGTCCCGACGCCGAGGGCCCGACGGACGTCCCGACGCCGAGAGCCCGACGGACGTCCCGACGCCGATGGCCCGACGGACGTCCCGACGCCGAGGGCCCGACGGACGTCCCGACGCCGATGGCCCGACGGACGTCCGGACGCCGATGGCCCGACGGACGTCCGGACGCCGATGGCCCGACGGACGTCCGGACGCCGATGGCCCGACGAACGTCCGGACGCCGAGTGCCCGACTGACGTCCCGACGCCGAGGGCCCGACGGACGTCCGGACGCCGATGGCCCGACGGACGTCCCGACGCCGATGGCCCGACGGACGTCCGGACGCCGATGGCCCGACGGACGTCCCGACGCCGATGGCCCGACGGACGTCCGGACGCCGATGGCCCGACGGACGTCCCGACGCCGATGGCCCGACGGACGTCCGGACGCCGAGTGCCCAACGGACGTCCCGACGCCGATGGCCCGACGGACGTCCCAACGCCGATGGCCCGACGGACGTCCCGACGCCGAGGGCCCGACGGACGTCCCGACGCCGATGGCCCGACGGACGTCCGGACGCCGATGGCCCGACGGACGTCCCGACGCCGATGGCCCGACGGACGTCCGGACGCCGAGTGCCCGACGGACGTCCCGACGCCGATGGCCCGACGGACGTCCCGACGCCGATGGCCCGACGGACGTCCGGACGCCGAGTGCCCGACGGACGTCCGGACGCCGAGGGCCCGACGGACGTCCCGACGCCGAGGGCCCGACGGACGTCCGGACGCCGACGGCCCGACGGACGTCCCGACGCCGAGATACCGACGGACGTCCCGACGCCGACGGCCCGACGGACGTCCTGACTCCGAGAGGCCGACGGACGTCCCGACGCCGACGGCCCGACGGATGTCCCGACATAGAGCTGAAAGTTACCTAAATACAGACACCGAGAGCCTGACGGACGTCCCGACGCCGAGAGCCCGACGGACGTCCCGACGCCGAGGGCCCGACGGACGTCCCGACGCCGAGGGCCCGACGGACGTCCCGACGCCGAGATACCGACGGACGTCCCGACGCCCATGGCCCGACGGACGTCCCGACGCCGATGGCCCGACGGACGTCCGGACGCCGATGGCCCGACGGACGTCCCGACGCCGATGGTCCGATGGACGTCCGGACGCCGATGGCCCGACGTACGTCCCGACGCCGATGGCCCGACGGACGTCCGGACGCCGAGAGCCCGACGGACGTCCGGATGCCGAGAGCCCGAAGGACGTCCCGACGCCGAGAGCCCGATGGACGTCCCGACGCCGATGGCCCGACGGACGTCCCGACGCCGATGGCCGGACGGACGTCCCGACGCCGAGGGCCCGACGGACGTCCCGACGCCGAGATACCGACGGACGTCCCGACGCCGACGGCCCGACGGACGTCCCGACGCCGAGAGGCCGACGGACGTCCGGACGCCGAGAGCCCGACGGACGTCCCGACGCCGATGGCCCGACGGACGTCCGGACGCCGATGGCCCGACGGACGTCCCGACGCCGAGGGCCCGACGGACGTCCGGACGCCGATGGTCCGACGGACGTCCGGACGCCGAGTGGCCGACGGACGTCCGGATGCCGAGAGCCCGACGGACGTCCCGACGCCGATGGCCCGACGGACGTCCGGACGCCGATGGCCCGACGGACGTCCCGACGCCGATGGCCCGACGGACGTCCGGACGCCGATGGTCCGACGGACGTCCGGACGCCGAGTGCCCGACGGACGTCCGGACGCCGAGTGCCCAACGGACGTCCCGACGCCGATGGCCCGACGGACGTCCGGACGCCGATGGCCCGACGGACGTCCCGACGCCGAGATACCGACGGACGTCCCGACGCCGACGGCCCGACGGACGTCCCGACGCCGAGAGGCCGACGGACGTCCCGACGCCGACGGCACACGGACGTCCCGACATAGAGCTGAAAGTTACCTAAATACAGACACCGAGAGCCTGACGGACGTCCCGACGCCGAGGGCCCGACGGACGTCCCGACGCCGATGGCCCGACGGACGTCCCGACGCCGAGGGCCCGACGGACGTCCCGACGCCGATGGCCCGACGGACGTCCGGACGCCGATGGCCCGACGGACGTCCGGACGCCGAGTGCCCGACGGACGTCCCGACGCCGATGGCCCGACGGACGTCCGGACGCCGATGGCCCGACGGACGTCCGGACGCCGAGAGCCCGACGGACGTCCGGACGCCGAGAGCCCGAAGGACGTCCCGACGCCGAGAGCCCGATGGACGTCCCGACGCCGTGGGCCCGACGGACGTCCCGACGCCGAGATACCGACGGACGTCCCGACGCCGACGGCCCGACAGACGTCCCGACTCCGAGAGGCCGACGGACGTCCCGACGCCGACGGCCCGACGGACGTCCCGACATAGAGCTGAAAGTTACCTAAATACAGACACCGAGAGCCTGACGGACGTCCCGACGCCGAGAGCCCGACGGACGTCCCGACACCGAGGGCCCGACGGACGTCCCGACGCCGAGAGCCCGACGGACGTCCCGACGCCGATGGCCCGACGGACGTCCCGACGCCATGGTCCGACGGACGTCCCGACGCCGATGGCCCGACGGACGTCCCGACGCCGAGGGCCCGACGGACGTCCCGACGCCGATCGCCCGACGGACGTCCGGACGCCGATGGCCCGACGGACGTCCCGACGCCGATGGCCCGACGGACGTCCGGACGCCGATGGCCCGACGGACATCCGGACGCCGATGGCCCGACGAACGTCCGGACGCCGAGTGCCCGACTGACGTCCCGACGCCGAGGGCCCGACGGACGTCCGGACGCCGATGGCCCGACGGACGTCCCGACGCCGATGGCCCGACGGACGTCCGGACGCCGAGTGCCCGACGGACGTCCCGACGCCGATGGCCCGACGGACGTCCCGACGCCGAGAGCCCGACGGACGTCCCGACGCCGAGGGCCCGACGGACGTCCCGACGCCGAGAGCCCGACGGACGTCCCGACGCCGATGGCCCGACGGAGGTCCCGACGCCATGGTCCGACGGACGTCCCGACGCCGATGGCCCGACGGACGTCCCGACGCCGAGGGCCCGACGGACGTCCCGACGCCGATGGCCCGACGGACGTCCGGACGCCGATGGCCCGACGGATGTCCGGACGCCGAGTGCCCGACGGACGTCCGGACGCCGATGGCCCGACGGACGTCCCGACGCCGATGGCCCGACGGACGTCCGGACGCCGATGGCCCGACGGATGTCCGGACGCCGAGGGCCCGACGGACGTCCGGACGCCGATGGCCCGACGGACGTCCCGACGCCGATGGCCCGACGGACGTCCGGACGCCGATGGCCCGACGGACGTCCCGACGCCGATGGCCCGACGGATGTCCGGACGCCGAGTGCCCGACGGACGTCCGGACGCTGAGTGCCCGACGGACGTCCCGACGCCGATGGCCCGACGGACGTCCCGACGCCGAGGGCCCGACGGACGTCCCGACGCCGATGGCCCGACGGACGTCCGGACGCCGAGGGCCCGACGGACGTCCCGACGCCGATGGCCCGACGGACGTCCGGACGCCGATGGCCCGACGGACGTCCCGACGCCGATGGCCCGACGGACGTCCCGACGCCATGGCCCGACGGACGTCCCGACGCCGATGGCCCGACGGACGTCCGGACGGCGATGGCCCGACGGACGTCCCGACGCCGATGGCCCGACGGACGTCCGGACGCCGATGGCCCGACGGACGTCCGGACGCCGATGGCCCGACGGACGTCCGGACGCCGAGTGCCCGACGGACGTCCGGACGCCGAGTGCCCGACGGAAGTCCCGACGCCGATGGCCCGACGGACGTCCGGACGCCGATGGCCCGACGGACGTCCCGACGCCGATGGCCCGACGGACGTCCGGACGCCGAGTGCCCGACGGACGTCCCGACGCCGATGGCCCGACGGACGTCCCGACGCCGAGGGCCCGACGGACGTCCCGACGCCGATGGCCCGACGGACGTCCGGACGCCGAGGGCCCGACGGACGTCCCGACGCCGATGGCCCGACGGACGTCCCGACGCCGAGGGCCCGACGGACGTCCCGACATAGAGCTGAAAGTTACCTAAATACAGACACCGAGAGCCCGACGGACGTCCGGACGCCGAGGGCCCGACGGACGTCCGGACGCCGATGGCCCGACGGACGTCCCGACGCCGATGGCCCGACGGACGTCCCGACGCCGAGAGCCCGACGGACGTCCCGACGCCGAGAGCCCGACGGACGTCCCGACATAGAGCTGAAAGTTACCTAAATACAGACACCGAGAGCCTGACGGACGTCCCGACGCCGAGAGCCCGACGGACGTCCGGACGCCGAGGGCCCGACGGACGTCCCGACGCCGATGGCCCGACGGACGTCCGGACGCCGATGGCCCGACGGACGTCCCGACGCCGATGGCCCGACGGACGTCCCGACGCCATGGCCCGACGGACGTCCCGACGCCGAGAGGCCGACGGACGTCCCGACGCCGAGATACCGACGGACGTCCCGACGCCGACGGCCCGACGGACGTCCCGACGCCGAGAGGCCGACGGACGTCCCGACGCCGATGGCCCGACGGACGTCCCGACGCCGAGGGCCCGACGGACGTCCCGACGCCGAGAGCCCGACGGACGTCCGGACGCCGAGAGCCCGACGGACGTCCCGACGCCGAGAGCCCGACGGACGTCCCGACGCCGATGGCCCGACGGACGTCCCGACGCCGAGGGCCCGACGGACGTCCGGACGCCGATGGCCCGACGGACGTCCCGACGCCGATGGCCCGACGGACGTCCCGACGCCATGGCCCGACGGACGTCCCGACGCCGATGGCCTGACGGACGTCCCGACGCCGAGAGCCCGACGGACGTCCCGACGCCGAGAGCCCGACGGACGTCCCGACGCCGAGAGCCCGACGGACGTCCCGACATAGAGCTGAAAGTTACCTAAATACAGACACCGAGAGCCTGACGGACGTCCCAACGCCGAGAGCCCGACGGACGTCCGGACGCCGAGGGCCCGACGGACGTCCCGACGCCGATGGCCCGACGGACGTCCGGACGCCGATGGCCCGACGGACGTCCCGACGCCGATGGCCCGACGGACGTCCCGACGCCATGGCCCGACGGACGTCCCGACGCCGAGAGGCCGACGGACGTCCCGACGCCGAGATACCGACGGACGTCCCGACGCCGACGGCCCGACGGACGTCCCGACGCCGAGAGGCCGACGGACGTCCCGACGCCGATGGCCCGACGGACGTCCCGACGCCGAGGGCCCGACGGACGTCCCGACGCCGAGAGCCCGACGGACGTCCGGACGCCGAGAGCCCGACGGACGTCCCGACGCCGAGAGCCCGACGGACGTCCCGACGCCGATGGCCCGACGGACGTCCCGACGCCGAGGGCCCGACGGACGTCCCGACGCCGAGGGCCCGACGGACGTCCCGACGCCGAGATACCGACGGACGTCCCGACGCCGACGGCCCGACGGACGTCCCGACGCCGAGAGCCCGACATACGACCCGACGCCGACGGCCCGACGGACGTCCCGACATAGAGCTGAAAGTTACCTAAATACAGACACCGAGAGCCCGACGGACGTCCGGACGCCGAGGGCCCGACGGACGTCCCGACGCCGATGGCCCGACGGACGTCCGGACGCCGAGTGCCCGACGGACGTCCCGACGCCGAGTGCCCGACGGACGTCCCGACGCCGATGGCCCGACGGACGTCCCGACGCCGATGGCCCGACGGACGTCCGGACGCCGATGGCCCGACGGACGTCCCGACGCCGATGGCCCGACGGACGTCCCGACGCCGATGGCCCGACGGACGTCCGGACGCCGAGTGCCCGACGGACGTCCGGACGCCGAGGGCCCGACGGACGTCCCGACGCCGAGGGCCCGACGGACGTCCGGACGCCGACGGCCCGACGGACGTCCCGACGCCGAGATACCGACGGACGTCCCGACGCCGACGGCCCGACGGACGTCCCGACTCCGAGAGGCCGACGGACGTCCCGACGCCGACGGCCCGACGGATGTCCCGACATAGAGCTGAAAGTTACCTAAATACAGACACCGAGAGCCTGACGGACGTCCCGACGCCGAGAGCCCGACGGACGTCCCGACGCCGAGGGCCCGACGGACGTCCCGACGCCGAGGGCCCGACGGACGTCCGGACGCCGAGTGACCGACGGACGTCCCGACGCCGATGGCCCGACGGACGTCCCGACGCCGATGGCCCGACGGACGTCCGGACGCCGAGAGCCCGACGGACGTCCCGACGCCGAGGGCCCGACGGACGTCCCGACGCCGAGATACCGACGGACGTCCCGACGCCGACGGCCCGACGGACGTCCCGACGCCGAGAGCCCGACGGACGTCCCGACGCCGATGGCCCGACGGAGGTCCCGACGCCATGGTCCGACGGACGTCCCGACGCCGATGGCCCGACGGACGTCCCGACGCCGAGGGCCCGACGGACGTCCCGACGCCATGGCCCGACGGACGTCCCGACGCCGAGAGGCCGACGGACGTCCCGACGCCGACGGCCCGACGGACGTCCCGACGCCGAGAGGCCGACGGACGTCCCGACGCCGATGGCCCGACGGACGTCCCGACGCCGAGGGCCCGACGGACGTCCCGACGCCGAGAGCTGACGGACGTCCGGACGCCGAGAGCCCGACGGACGTCCCGACGCCGAGAGCCCGACGGACGTCCCGACGCCGATGGCCCGACGGACGTCCCGACGCCGAGGGCCCGACGGACGTCCCGACGCCGAGGGCCCGACGGACGTCCCGACGCCGAGATACCGACGGACGTCCCGACGCCGACGGCCCGACGGACGTCCCGACGCCGAGAGCCCGACATACGACCCGACGCCGACGGCCCGACGGACGTCCCGACATAGAGCTGAAAGTTACCTAAATACAGACACCGAGAGCCCGACGGACGTCCGGACGCCGAGGGCCCGACGGACGTCCCGACGCCGATGGCCCGACGGACGTCCGGACGCCGAGTGCCCGACGGACGTCCCGACGCCGAGTGCCCGACGGACGTCCCGACGCCGATGGCCCGACGGACGTCCCGACGCCGATGGCCCGACGGACGTCCGGACGCCGATGGCCCGACGGACGTCCCGACGCCGATGGCCCGACGGACGTCCGGACGCCGAGTGCCCGACGGACGTCCGGACGCCGAGGGCCCGACGGACGTCCCGACGCCGAGGGCCCGACGGACGTCCGGACGCCGACGGCCCGACGGACGTCCCGACGCCGAGATACCGACGGACGTCCCGACGCCGACGGCCCGACGGACGTCCCGACTCCGAGAGGCCGACGGACGTCCCGACGCCGACGGCCCGACGGATGTCCCGACATAGAGCTGAAAGTTACCTAAATACAGACACCGAGAGCCTGACGGACGTCCCGACGCCGAGAGCCCGACGGACGTCCCGACGCCGAGGGCCCGACGGACGTCCCGACGCCGAGGGCCCGACGGACGTCCGGACGCCGAGTGACCGACGGACGTCCCGACGCCGATGGCCCGACGGACGTCCCGACGCCGATGGCCCGACGGACGTCCGGACGCCGAGAGCCCGACGGACGTCCCGACGCCGAGGGCCCGACGGACGTCCCGACGCCGAGATACCGACGGACGTCCCGACGCCGACGGCCCGACGGACGTCCCGACGCCGAGAGGCCGACGGACGGCCCGACGCCGACGGCCCGACGGACGTCCCGACATAGAGCTGAAAGTTACCTAAATACAGACACCGAGAGCCTGACGGACGTCCCGACGCCGAGGGCCCGACGGACGTCCCGACGCCGAGGGCCCGACGGACGTCCCGACGCCACGGCCCGACGGACGGCCCGACGCCGAAGGCCCGACGGACGTCCCGACGCCGAGGGCCCGACGGACGTCCCGACGCCGACGGCCCGACGGACGTCGCGACGCCGAGGGCCCGACGGACGTCCCGACGCCGACGGCCCGACGGACGTCCCGACGCCGACGGCCCGACGGACGTCCGGACGCCGAGGGCCCGACGGACGTCCGGACGCCGAGAGCCCGACGGACGTCCGGACGCCGAGAGCCCGAAGGACGTCCCGACGCCGGGAGCCCGATGGACGTCCCGACGCCGTTGGCCCGACGAACGTCCGGACGCCGAGTGCCCGACTGACGTCCCGACGCCGAGGGCCCGACGGACGTCCGGACGCCGATGGCCCGACGGACGTCCCGACGCCGATGGCCCGACGGACGTCCCGACGCCGATGGCCCGACGGACGTCCGGACGCCGAGTGCCCGACGGACGTCCCGACGCCGATGGCCCGACGGACGTCCCGACGCCGAGAGCCCGACGGACGTCCCGACGCCGAGGGCCCGACGGACGTCCCGACGCCGAGAGCCCGACGGACGTCCCGACGCCGATGGCCCGACGGAGGTCCCGACGCCATGGTCCGACGGACGTCCCGACGCCGATGGCCCGACGGACGTCCCGACGCCGAGGGCCCGACGGACGTCCCGACGCCGATGGCCCGACGGACGTCCGGACGCCGAGTGCCCGACTGACGTCCCGACGCCGAGGGCCCGACGGACGTCCGGACGCCGATGGCCCGACGGACGTCCCGACGCCGATGGCCCGACGGACGTCCGGACGCCGATGGCCCGACGGACGTCCCGACGCCGATGGCCCGACGGACGTCCCGACGCCGAGAGCCCGACGGACGTCCCGACGCCGAGAGCCCGACGGACGTCCCGACATAGAGCTGAAAGTTACCTAAATACAGACACCGAGAGCCTGACGGACGTCCCGACGCCGAGAGCCCGACGGACGTCCGGACGCCGAGGGCCCGACGGACGTCCCGACGCCGACGGCCCGACGGACGTCCGGACGCCGATGGCCCGACGGACGTCCCGACGCCGATGGCCCGACGGACGTCCCGACGCCATGGCCCGACGGACGTCCCGACGCCGAGAGGCCGACGGACGTCCCGACGCCGAGATACCGACGGACGTCCCGACGCCGACGGCCCGACGGACGTCCCGACGCCGAGAGGCCGACGGACGTCCCGACGCCGATGGCCCGACGGACGTCCGGACGCCGAGTGCCCGACGAACGTCCCGACGCCGAGAGCCCGACGGACGTCCGGACGCCGAGAGCCCGACGGACGTCCCGACGCCGAGAGCCCGACGGACGTCCCGACGCCGATGGCCCGACGGACGTCCCGACGCCGAGGGCCCGACGGACGTCCGGACGCCGATGGCCCGACGGACGTCCCGACGCCGATGGCCCGACGGACGTCCCGACGCCATGGCCCGACGGACGTCCCGACGCCGATGGCCTGACGGACGTCCCGACGCCGAGAGCCCGACGGACGTCCCGACGCCGAGAGCCCGACGGACGTCCCGACGCCGAGAGCCCGACGGACGTCCCGACATAGAGCTGAAAGTTACCTAAATACAGACACCGAGAGCCTGACGGACGTCCCAACGCCGAGAGCCCGACGGACGTCCGGACGCCGAGGGCCCGACGGACGTCCCGACGCCGATGGCCCGACGGACGTCCGGACGCCGATGGCCCGACGGACGTCCCGACGCCGATGGCCCGACGGACGTCCCGACGCCATGGCCCGACGGACGTCCCGACGCCGAGAGGCCGACGGACGTCCCGACGCCGAGATACCGACGGACGTCCCGACGCCGACGGCCCGACGGACGTCCCGACGCCGAGAGGCCGACGGACGTCCCGACGCCGATGGCCCGACGGACGTCCCGACGCCGAGGGCCCGACGGACGTCCCGACGCCGAGAGCCCGACGGACGTCCGGACGCCGAGAGCCCGACGGACGTCCCGACGCCGAGAGCCCGACGGACGTCCCGACGCCGATGGCCCGACGGACGTCCCGACGCCGAGGGCCCGACGGACGTCCCG
Source organism: Leptosomus discolor (assembly GCF_034619465.1). NCBI lineage: Eukaryota > Metazoa > Chordata > Aves > Leptosomiformes > Leptosomidae > Leptosomus > Leptosomus discolor. The sequence goes on along the minus strand of NW_028237839.1, from coordinate 259,269 downwards.
ACGCCGAGGGCCCGACGGACGTCCCGACGCCGAGATACCGACGGACGTCCCGACGCCGACGGCCCGACGGACGTCCCGACGCCGAGAGCCCGACATACGACCCGACGCCGACGGCCCGACGGACGTCCCGACATAGAGCTGAAAGTTACCTAAATACAGACACCGAGAGCCCGACGGACGTCCGGACGCCGAGGGCCCGACGGACGTCCCGACGCCGATGGCCCGACGGACGTCCGGACGCCGAGTGCCCGACGGACGTCCCGACGCCGAGTGCCCGACGGACGTCCCGACGCCGATGGCCCGACGGACGTCCCGACGCCGATGGCCCGACGGACGTCCGGACGCCGATGGCCCGACGGACGTCCCGACGCCGATGGCCCGACGGACGTCCCGACGCCGATGGCCCGACGGACGTCCGGACGCCGAGTGCCCGACGGACGTCCGGACGCCGAGGGCCCGACGGACGTCCCGACGCCGAGGGCCCGACGGACGTCCGGACGCCGACGGCCCGACGGACGTCCCGACGCCGAGATACCGACGGACGTCCCGACGCCGACGGCCCGACGGACGTCCCGACTCCGAGAGGCCGACGGACGTCCCGACGCCGACGGCCCGACGGATGTCCCGACATAGAGCTGAAAGTTACCTAAATACAGACACCGAGAGCCTGACGGACGTCCCGACGCCGAGAGCCCGACGGACGTCCCGACGCCGAGGGCCCGACGGACGTCCCGACGCCGAGGGCCCGACGGACGTCCGGACGCCGAGTGACCGACGGACGTCCCGACGCCGATGGCCCGACGGACGTCCCGACGCCGATGGCCCGACGGACGTCCGGACGCCGAGAGCCCGACGGACGTCCCGACGCCGAGGGCCCGACGGACGTCCCGACGCCGAGATACCGACGGACGTCCCGACGCCGACGGCCCGACGGACGTCCCGACGCCGAGAGGCCGACGGACGGCCCGACGCCGACGGCCCGACGGACGTCCCGACATAGAGCTGAAAGTTACCTAAATACAGACACCGAGAGCCTGACGGACGTCCCGACGCCGAGGGCCCGACGGACGTCCCGACGCCACGGCCCGACGGACGGCCCGACGCCGAAGGCCCGACGGACGTCCCGACGCCGAGGGCCCGACGGACGTCCCGACGCCGACGGCCCGACGGACGTCCCGACGCCGACGGCCCGACGGACGTCCGGACGCCGAGGGCCCGACGGACGTCCGGACGCCGAGAGCCCGACGGACGTCCGGACGCCGAGAGCCCGAAGGACGTCCCGACGCCGAGAGCCCGATGGACGTCCCGACGCCGTGGGCCCGACGGACGTCCCGACGCCGAGGGCCCGACGGACGTCCCGACGCCGATGGCCCGACGGACGTCCGGACGCCGATGGCCCGACGGACGTCCCGACGCCGATGGCCCGACGGACGTCCCGACGCCATGGCCCGACGGACGTCCCGACGCCGATGGCCCGACGGACGTCCGGACGGCGATGGCCCGACGGACGTCCGGACGCCGATGGCCCGACGGACGTCCGGACGCCGAGTGCCCGACGGACGTCCCGACGCCGAGTGCCCGACGGACGTCCCGACGCCGATGGCCCGACGGACGTCCCGACGCCATGGCCCGACGGACGTCCCGACGCCGATGGCCCGACGGACGTCCGGACGGCGATGGCCCGACGGACGTCCGGACGCCGATGGCCCGACGGACGTCCGGACGCCGAGTGCCCGACGGACGTCCCGACGCCGAGTGCCCGACGGACGTCCCGACGCCGATGGCCCGACGGACGTCCGGACGCCGAGGGCCCGACGGACGTCCCGACGCCGATGGCCCGACGGACGTCCCGACGCCGAGGGCCCGACGGACGTCCCGACATAGAGCTGAAAGTTACCTAAATACAGACACCGAGAGCCCGACGGACGTCCGGACGCCGAGGGCCCGACGGACGTCCGGACGCCGATGGCCCGACGGACGTCCGGACGCCGAGAGCCCGACGGACGTCCCGACGCCGATGGCCCGACGGACGTCCGGACGCCGATGGCCCGACGGACGTCCCGACGCCGATGGCCCGACGGACGTCCCGACGCCATGGCCCGACGGACGTCCCGACGCCGATGGCCCGACGGACGTCCCGACGCCGAGAGCCCGACGGACGTCCCGACGCCGAGAGCCCGACGGACGTCCCGACATAGAGCTGAAAGTTACCTAAATACAGACACCGAGAGCCTGACGGACGTCCCGACGCCGAGAGCCCGACGGACGTCCGGACGCCGAGGGCCCGACGGACGTCCCGACGCCGATGGCCCGACGGACGTCCGGACGCCGATGGCCCGACGGACGTCCCGACGCCGATGGCCCGACGGACGTCCCGACGCCATGGCCCGACGGACGTCCCGACGCCGAGAGGCCGACGGACGTCCCGACGCCGAGATACCGACGGACGTCCCGACGCCGACGGCCCGACGGACGTCCCGACGCCGAGAGGCCGACGGACGTCCCGACGCCGATGGCCCGACGGACGTCCCGACGCCGAGGGCCCGACGGACGTCCCGACGCCGAGAGCCCGACGGACGTCCGGACGCCGAGAGCCCGACGGACGTCCCGACGCCGAGAGCCCGACGGACGTCCCGACGCCGATGGCCCGACGGACGTCCCGACGCCGAGGGCCCGACGGACGTCCCGACGCCGAGGGCCCGACGGACGTCCCGACGCCGAGATACCGACGGACGTCCCGACGCCGACGGCCCGACGGACGTCCCGACGCCGAGAGCCCGACATACGACCCGACGCCGACGGCCCGACGGACGTCCCGACATAGAGCTGAAAGTTACCTAAATACAGACACCGAGAGCCCGACGGACGTCCCGACGCCGAGAGCCCGACGGACGTCCCGACGCCGATGGCCCGACGGACGTCCGGACGCCGATGGCCCGACGGACGTCCCGACGCCGATGGCCCGACGGACGTCCGGACGCCGAGTGCCCGACGGACGTCCGGACGCCGAGTGCCCGACGGACGTCCCGACGCCGAGTGCCCGACGGACGTCCCGACGCCGATGGCCCGACGGACGTCCGGACGCCGATGGCCCGACGGACGTCCCGACGCCGATGGCCCGACGGACGTCCGGACGCCGAGTGCCCGACGGACGTCCCGACGCCGATGGCCCGACGGACGTCCCGACGCCGATGGCCCGACGGACGTCCAGACGCCGAGTGCCCGACGGACGTCCGGACGCCGAGGGCCCGACGGACGTCCCGACGCCGAGGGCCCGACGGACGTCCGGACGCCGACGGCCCGACGGACGTCCCGACGCCGAGATACCGACGGACGTCCCGACGCCGACGGCCCGACGGACGTCCCGACTCCGAGAGGCCGACGGACGTCCCGACGCCGACGGCCCGACGGATGTCCCGACATAGAGCTGAAAGTTACCTAAATACAGACACCGAGAGCCTGACGGACGTCCCGACGCCGAGAGCCCGACGGACGTCCCGACGCCGATGGCCCGACGGACGTCCCGACGCCGATGGCCCGACGGACGTCCGGACGCCGAGAGCCCGACGGACGTCCCGACGCCGAGGGCCCGACGGACGTCCCGACGCCGAGATACCGACGGACGTCCCGACGCCGACGGCCCGACGGACGTCCCGACGCCGAGAGGCCGACGGACGGCCCGACGCCGACGGCCCGACGGACGTCCCGACATAGAGCTGAAAGTTACCTAAATACAGACACCGAGAGCCTGACGGACGTCCCGACGCCGAGGGCCCGACGGACGTCCCGACGCCGAGGGCCCGACGGACGTCCCGACGCCACGGCCCGACGGACGGCCCGACGCCGAAGGCCCGACGGACGTCCCGACGCCGAGGGCCCGACGGACGTCCCGACGCCGACGGCCCGAAGGACGTCCCGACGCCGAGAGCCCGATGGACGTCCCGACGCCGTGGGCCCGACGGACGTCCCGACGCCGAGATACCGACGGACGTCCCGACGCCGACGGCCCGACAGACGTCCCGACTCCGAGAGGCCGACGGACGTCCCGACGCCGACGGCCCGACGGACGTCCCGACATAGAGCTGAAAGTTACCTAAATACAGACACCGAGAGCCTGACGGACGTCCCGACGCCGAGAGCCCGACGGACGTCCCGACACCGAGGGCCCGACGGACGTCCCGACGCCGAGAGCCCGACGGACGTCCCGACGCCGATGGCCCGACGGACGTCCCGACGCCATGGTCCGACGGACGTCCCGACGCCGATGGCCCGACGGACGTCCCGACGCCGAGGGCCCGACGGACGTCCCGACGCCGATCGCCCGACGGACGTCCGGACGCCGATGGCCCGACGGACGTCCCGACGCCGATGGCCCGACGGACGTCCGGACGCCGATGGCCCGACGGACATCCGGACGCCGATGGCCCGACGAACGTCCGGACGCCGAGTGCCCGACGGACGTCCCGACGCCGAGGGCCCGACGGACGTCCGGACGCCGATGGCCCGACGGACGTCCCGACGCCGATGGCCCGACGGACGTCCCGACGCCGATGGCCCGACGGACGTCCGGACGCCGAGTGCCCGACGGACGTCCCGACGCCGATGGCCCGACGGACGTCCCGACGCCGAGAGCCCGACGGACGTCCCGACGCCGAGGGCCCGACGGACGTCCCGACGCCGAGAGCCCGACGGACGTCCCGACGCCGATGGCCCGACGGAGGTCCCGACGCCATGGTCCGACGGACGTCCCGACGCCGATGGCCCGACGGACGTCCCGACGCCGAGGGCCCGACGGACGTCCCGACGCCGATGGCCCGACGGACGTCCGGACGCCGAGTGCCCGACTGACGTCCCGACGCCGAGGGCCCGACGGACGTCCGGACGCCGATGGCCCGACGGACGTCCCGACGCCGATGGCCCGACGGACGTCCGGACGCCGATGGCCCGACGGACGTCCCGACGCCGATGGCCCGACGGACGTCCGGACGCCGAGTGCCCGACGGACGTCCGGACACTGAGTGCCCGACGGACGTCCCGACGCCGATGGCCCGACGGACGTCCCGACGCCGAGGGCCCGACGGACGTCCCGACGCCGATGGCCCGACGGACGTCCGGACGCCGATGGCCCGACGGACGTCCCGACGCCGATGGCCCGACGGACGTCCGGACGCCGAGTGCCCGACGGACGTCCCGATGCCGATGGCCCGACGGACGTCCCGACGCCGATGGCCCGACGGACGTCCGGATGCCGAGTGCCCGACGGACGTCCGGACGCCGAGGGCCCGACGGACGTCCCGACGCCGAGGGCCCGACGGACGTCCGGACGCCGATGGCCCGACGGACGTCCCGACGCCGAGATACCGACGGACGTCCCGACGCCGACGGCCCGACGGACGTCCCGACTCCGAGAGGCCGACGGACGTCCCGACGCCGACGGCCCGACGGATGTCCCGACATAGAGCTGAAAGTTACCTAAATACAGACACCGAGAGCCTGACGGACGTCCCGACGCCGACGGCCCGACGGACGTCCCGACGCCGAGGGCCCGACGGACGTCCCGACGCCGAGATACCGACGGACGTCCCGACGCCCATGGCCCGACGGACGTCCCGACGCCGATGGCCCGACGGACGTCCGGACGCCGATGGCCCGACGGACGTCCCGACGCCGATGGCCCGATGGACGTCCGGACGCCGAGGGCCCGACGTACGTCCCGACGCCGATGGCCCGACGGACGTCCGGACGCCGAGAGCCCGACGGACGTCCGGACGCCGAGAGCCCGACGGACGTCCGGATGCCGAGAGCCCGAAGGACGTCCCGACGCCGAGAGCCCGACGGACGTCCCGAAGCCGATGGCCCGACGGAAGTCCCGACGCCGATGGCCCGACGGACGTCCCGACGCCGAGGGCCCGACGGACGTCCCGACGCCGAGATACCGACGGACGTCCCGACGCCGACGGCCCGACGGACGTCCCGACGCCGAGAGGCCGACGGACGTCCGGACGCCGATGGCCCGACGGACGTCCCGACGCCGATGGCCCGACGGACGTCCGGACGCCGATGGCCCGACGGACATCCCGACGCCGATGGCCCGACGGACGTCCCGACGCCGATGGCCCGACGGACGTCCGGACGCCGACGGCCCGACGGACGTCCGGACGCCGAGTGCCCGACGGACGTCCGGACGCCGAGTGCCCGACGGACGTCCCGACGCCGATGGCCCGACGGACGTCCCGACGCCGAGATACCGACGGACGTCCCGACGCCGACGGCCCGACGGACGTCCCGACGCCGAGAGGCCGACGGACGTCCCGACGCCGACGGCCCGACGGACGTCCCGACATAGAGCTGAAAGTTACCTAAATACAGACACCGAGAGCCTGACGGACGTCCCGACGCCGAGAGCCCGACGGACGTCCCGACGCCGAGGGCCCGACGGACGTCCCGACGCCGATGGCCCGACGGACGTCCCGACGCCATGGCCCGACGGACGTCCCGACGCCGATGGCCCGACGGACGTCCCGACGCCGAGGGCCCGACGGACGTCCCGACGCCGATGGCCCGACGGACGTCCGGACGCCGATGGCCCGACGGACGTCCGGACGCCGAGTGCCCGACGGACGTCCCGACGCCGATGGCCCGACGGACGTCCCGACGCCGATGGCCCGACGGACGTCCGGACGCCGATGGCCCGACGGACGTCCGGACGCCGAGAGCCCGACGGACGTCCGGACGCCGAGAGCCCGAAGGACGTCCCGACGCCGAGAGCCCGATGGACGTCCCGACGCCGTGGGCCCGACGGACGTCCCGACGCCGAGATACCGACGGACGTCCCGACGCCGACGGCCCGACGGACGTCCCGACTCCGAGGGCCCGACGGACGTCCCGACGCCGAGGGCCCGACGGACGTCCGGACGCCGAGTGCCCGACGGACGTCCCGACGCCGATGGCCCGACGGACGTCCCGACGCCGATGGCCCGACGGACGTCCGGACGCCGAGAGCCCGACGGACGTCCCGACGCCGATGGCCCGACGGACGTCCGGACGCCGATGGCCCGACGGACGTCCCGACGCCGATGGCCCGACGGACGTCCCGACGCCGATGGCCCGACGGACGTCCGGACGCCGATGGCCCGACGGACGTCCCGACGCCGATGGCCCGACGGACGTCCCGACGCCGAGGGCCCGACGGACGTCCGGACGCCGAGTGCCCGACGGATGTCCCGACGCCGATGGCCCGACGGACGTCCCGACATAGAGCTGAAAGTTACCTAAATACAGACACCGAGAGCCCGACGGACGTCCCGACGCCGAGAGCCCGACGGACGTCCCGACATAGAGCTGAAAGTTACCTAAATACAGACACCGAGAGCCTGACAGACGTCCCGACGCCGAGAGCCCGACGGACGTCCGGACGCCGATGGCCCGACGGACGTCCCGACGCCGATGGCCCGACGGACGTCCCGACGCCATGGCCCGACGGACGTCCCGACGCCGATGGCCCGACGGACGTCCGGACGGCGATGGCCCGACGGACGTCCCGACGCCGATGGCCCGACGGACGTCCGGACGCCGATGGCCAGACGGACGTCCGGACGCCGATGGCCCGACGGACGTCCGGACGCCGAGTGCCCGACGGACGTCCCGACGCCGAGTGCCCGACGGACGTCCCGACGCCGATGGCCCGACGGACGTCCGGACGCCGATGGCCCGACGGACGTCCCGACGCCGATGGCCCGACGGACGTCCGGACGCCGAGTGCCCGACGGACGTCCGGACGCCGAGTGCCCGACGGACGTCCCGACGCCGATGGCCCGACGGACGTCCCGACGCCGAGGGCCCGACGGACGTCCCGACGCCGATGGCCCGACGGACGTCCGGACGCCGAGGGCCCGACGGACGTCCCGACGCCGAGGGCCCGACGGACGTCCCGACATAGAGCTGAAAGTTACCTAAATACAGACACCGAGAGCCCGACGGACGTCCGGACGCCGAGGGCCCGACGGACGTCCGGACGCCGATGGCCCGACGGACGTCCGGACGCCGAGAGCCCGACGGACGTCCCGACGCCGATGGCCCGACGGACGTCCGGACGCCGATGGCCCGACGGACGTCCCGACGCCGATGGCCCGACGGACGTCCCGACGCCATGGCCCGACGGACGTCCCGACGCCGATGGCCCGACGGACGTCCCGACGCCGAGAGCCCGAAGGACGTCCCGACGCCGAGAGCCCGAAGGACGTCCCGACGCCGACGGCCCGACGGACGTCCCGACGCCGAGGGCCCGACGGACGTCCCGACGCCGATGGCCCGACGGACGTCCCGACGCCAAGGGCCCGACGGACGTCCCGACGCCGAGATACCGACGGACGGCCCGACGGACGTCCCGACGCCGAGAGGCCGACGGACGTCCCGACGCCGATGGCCCGACGGACGTCCCGACGCCGAGGGCCCGACGGACGTCCCGACGCCGAGAGCCCGACGGACGTCCCGACGCCGAGAGCCCGACGAACGTCCCGACGCCGACGGCCCGACGGACGTCCCGACGCCGAGGGCCCGACGGACGTCCCGACGCCGAGATACCGACGGACGTCCCGACGCCGACGGCCCGACGGACGTCCCGACGCCGAGAGCCCGACATACGTCCCGACGCCGACGGCCCGACGGACGTCCCGACATAGAGCTGAAAGTTACCTAAATACAGACACCGAGAGCCCGACGGACGTCCGGACGCCGAGGGCCCGACGGACGTCCGGACGCCGATGGCCCGACGGACGTCCGGATGCCGAGAGCCCGACGGACGTCCCGACGCCGATGGCCCGACGGACGTCCGGACGCCGATGGCCCGACGGACGTCCCGACGCCGAGAGCCCGACATACGTCCCGACGCCGACGGCCCGACGGACGTCCCGACGCCGACGGCCCGACGGACGTCCCGACGCCGAGAGCCCGACGGACGTCCGGACGCCGAGAGCCCGAAGGACGTCCCGACGCCGAGAGCCCGAAGGACGTCCCGACGCCGACGGCCCGACGGACGTCCCGACGCCGAGGGCCCGACGGACGTCCCGACGCCGAGATACCGACGGACGTCCCGACGCCGACGGCCTGACGGACGTCCCGACGCCGAGAGGCCGAAATACGTCCCGACGCCGACGGCCCGACGGACGTCCCGACATAGAGCTGAAAGTTACCTAAATACAGACACCGAGAGCCGGACGGACGTCCCGACGCCGAGAGCCCGACGGACGTCCCGACGCCGATGGCCCGACGGACGTCCGGACGCCGATGGCCCGACGGACGTCCCGACGCCGAGTGCCCGACGGACGTCCCGACGCCGATGGCCCGACGGACGTCCCGACATAGAGCTGAAAGTTACCTAAATACAGACACCGAGAGCCGGACGGACGTCCCGACGCCGAGAGCCCGACGGACGTCCCGACGCCGAGGGCCCGACGGACGTCCCGACGCCGATGGCCCGACGGACGTCCCGACGCCAAGGGCCCGACGGACGTCCCGACGCCGAGATACCGACGGACGGCCCGACGGACGTCCCGACGCCGAGAGGCCGACGGACGTCCCGACGCCGATGGCCCGACGGACGTCCCGACGCCGAGGGCCCGACGGACGTCCCGACGCCGAGAGCCCGACGGACGTCCGGACGCCGAGAGCCCGACGGACGTCCCGACGCCGAGAGCCCGACGAACGTCCCGACGCCGACGGCCCGACGGACGTCCCGACGCCGAGGGCCCGACGGACGTCCCGACGCCGAGATACCGACGGACGTCCCGACGCCGACGGCCCGACGGACGTCCCGACGCCGAGAGCCCGACATACGTCCCGACGCCGACGGCCCGACGGACGTCCCGACATAGAGCTGAAAGTTACCTAAATACAGACACCGAGAGCCCGACGGACGTCCGGACGCCGAGGGCCCGACGGACGTCCGGACGCCGATGGCCCGACGGACGTCCGGACGCCGAGAGCCCGACGGACGTCCTGACGCCGATGGCCCGACGGACGTCCCGACGCCGATGGCCCGACGGACGTCCGGACGCCGATGGCCCGACGGACGTCCCGACGCCGAGAGCCCGACATACGTCCCGACGCCGACGGCCCGACGGACGTCCCGACGCCGACGGCCCGACGGACGTCCCGACGCCGAGAGCCCGACGGACGTCCGGACGCCGAGAGCCCGAAGGACGTCCCGACGCCGAGAGCCCGAAGGACGTCCCGACGCCGACGGCCCGACGGACGTCCCGACGCCGAGGGCCCGACGGACGTCCCGACGCCGAGATACCGACGGACGTCCCGACGCCGACGGCCTGACGGACGTCCCGACGCCGAGAGGCCGAAATACGTCCCGACGCCGACGGCCCGACGGACGTCCCGACATAGAGCTGAAAGTTACCTAAATACAGACACCGAGAGCCGGACGGACGTCCCGACGCCGAGAGCCCGACGGACGTCCGGACGCCGATGGCCCGACGGACGTCCCGACGCCGATGGCCCGACGGACGTCCCGACGCCGAGATACCGACGGACGTCCCGACGCCGACGGCCCGACGGACGTCCCGACGCCGAGAGCCCGACATACGACCCGACGCCGACGGCCCGACGGACGTCCCGACATAGAGCTGAAAGTTACCTAAATACAGACACCGAGAGCCCGACGGACGTCCCGACGCCGAGAGCCCGACGGACGTCCCGACGCCGATGGCCCGACGGACGTCCGGACGCCGATGGCCCGACGGACGTCCCGACGCCGATGGCCCGACGGACGTCCGGACGCCGAGTGCCCGACGGACGTCCGGACGCCGAGTGCCCGACGGACGTCCCGACGCCGAGTGCCCGACGGACGTCCCGACGCCGATGGCCCGACGGACGTCCCGACGCCGATGGCCCGACGGACGTCCGGACGCCGATGGCCCGACGGACGTCCCGACGCCGATGGCCCGACGGACGTCCGGACGCCGAGTGCCCGACGGACGTCCCGACGCCGATGGCCCGACGGACGTCCCGACGCCGATGGCCCGACGGACGTCCAGACGCCGAGTGCCCGACGGACGTCCGGACGCCGAGGGCCCGACGGACGTCCCGACGCCGAGGGCCCGACGGACGTCCGGACGCCGACGGCCCGACGGACGTCCCGACGCCGAGATACCGACGGACGTCCCGACGCCGACGGCCCGACGGACGTCCCGACTCCGAGAGGCCGACGGACGTCCCGACGCCGACGGCCCGACGGATGTCCCGACATAGAGCTGAAAGTTACCTAAATACAGACACCGAGAGCCTGACGGACGTCCCGACGCCGAGAGCCCGACGGACGTCCCGACGCCGAGAGCCCGACATACGTCCCGACGCCGACGGCCCGACGGACGTCCCGACGCCGACGGCCCGACGGACGTCCCGACGCCGAGAGCCCGACGGACGTCCGGACGCCGAGAGCCCGAAGGACGTCCCGACGCCGAGAGCCCGAAGGACGTCCCGACGCCGACGGCCCGACGGACGTCCCGACGCCGAGGGCCCGACGGACGTCCCGACGCCGAGATACCGACGGACGTCCCGACGCCGACGGCCTGACGGACGTCCCGACGCCGAGAGGCCGAAATACGTCCCGACGCCGACGGCCCGACGGACGTCCCGACATAGAGCTGAAAGTTACCTAAATACAGACACCGAGAGCCGGACGGACGTCCCGACGCCGAGAGCCCGACGGACGTCCCGACGCCGATGGCCCGACGGACGTCCGGACGCCGATGGCCCGACGGACGTCCCGACGCCGAGTGCCCGACGGACGTCCCGACGCCGATGGCCCGACGGACGTCCCGACATAGAGCTGAAAGTTACCTAAATACAGACACCGAGAGCCGGACGGACGTCCCGACGCCGAGAGCCCGACGGACGTCCCGACGCCGAGGGCCCGACGGACGTCCCGACGCCGATGGCCCGACGGACGTCCCGACGCCAAGGGCCCGACGGACGTCCCGACGCCGAGATACCGACGGACGGCCCGACGGACGTCCCGACGCCGAGAGGCCGACGGACGTCCCGACGCCGATGGCCCGACGGACGTCCCGACGCCGAGGGCCCGACGGACGTCCCGACGCCGAGAGCCCGACGGACGTCCGGACGCCGAGAGCCCGACGGACGTCCCGACGCCGAGAGCCCGACGAACGTCCCGACGCCGACGGCCCGACGGACGTCCCGACGCCGAGGGCCCGACGGACGTCCCGACGCCGAGATACCGACGGACGTCCCGACGCCGACGGCCCGACGGACGTCCCGACGCCGAGAGCCCGACATACGTCCCGACGCCGACGGCCCGACGGACGTCCCGACATAGAGCTGAAAGTTACCTAAATACAGACACCGAGAGCCCGACGGACGTCCGGACGCCGAGGGCCCGACGGACGTCCGGACGCCGATGGCCCGACGGACGTCCGGACGCCGAGAGCCCGACGGACGTCCTGACGCCGATGGCCCGACGGACGTCCCGACGCCGATGGCCCGACGGACGTCCGGACGCCGATGGCCCGACGGACGTCCCGACGCCGAGAGCCCGACATACGTCCCGACGCCGACGGCCCGACGGACGTCCCGACGCCGACGGCCCGACGGACGTCCCGACGCCGAGAGCCCGACGGACGTCCGGACGCCGAGAGCCCGAAGGACGTCCCGACGCCGAGAGCCCGAAGGACGTCCCGACGCCGACGGCCCGACGGACGTCCCGACGCCGAGGGCCCGACGGACGTCCCGACGCCGAGATACCGACGGACGTCCCGACGCCGACGGCCTGACGGACGTCCCGACGCCGAGAGGCCGAAATACGTCCCGACGCCGACGGCCCGACGGACGTCCCGACATAGAGCTGAAAGTTACCTAAATACAGACACCGAGAGCCGGACGGACGTCCCGACGCCGAGAGCCCGACGGACGTCCGGACGCCGATGGCCCGACGGACGTCCCGACGCCGATGGCCCGACGGACGTCCCGACGCCGAGATACCGACGGACGTCCCGACGCCGACGGCCCGACGGACGTCCCGACGCCGAGAGCCCGACATACGACCCGACGCCGACGGCCCGACGGACGTCCCGACATAGAGCTGAAAGTTACCTAAATACAGACACCGAGAGCCCGACGGACGTCCCGACGCCGAGAGCCCGACGGACGTCCCGACGCCGATGGCCCGACGGACGTCCGGACGCCGATGGCCCGACGGACGTCCCGACGCCGATGGCCCGACGGACGTCCGGACGCCGAGTGCCCGACGGACGTCCGGACGCCGAGTGCCCGACGGACGTCCCGACGCCGAGTGCCCGACGGACGTCCCGACGCCGATGGCCCGACGGACGTCCCGACGCCGATGGCCCGACGGACGTCCGGACGCCGATGGCCCGACGGACGTCCCGACGCCGATGGCCCGACGGACGTCCGGACGCCGAGTGCCCGACGGACGTCCCGACGCCGATGGCCCGACGGACGTCCCGACGCCGATGGCCCGACGGACGTCCAGACGCCGAGTGCCCGACGGACGTCCGGACGCCGAGGGCCCGACGGACGTCCCGACGCCGAGGGCCCGACGGACGTCCGGACGCCGACGGCCCGACGGACGTCCCGACGCCGAGATACCGACGGACGTCCCGACGCCGACGGCCCGACGGACGTCCCGACTCCGAGAGGCCGACGGACGTCCCGACGCCGACGGCCCGACGGATGTCCCGACATAGAGCTGAAAGTTACCTAAATACAGACACCGAGAGCCTGACGGACGTCCCGACGCCGAGAGCCCGACGGACGTCCCGACGCCGAGGGCCCGACGGACGTCCCGACGCCGAGGGCCCGACGGACGTCCGGACGCCGAGTGACCGACGGACGTCCCGACGCCGATGGCCCGACGGACGTCCCGACGCCGATGGCCCGACGGACGTCCGGACGCCGAGAGCCCGACGGACGTCCCGACGCCGAGGGCCCGACGGACGTCCCGACGCCGAGATACCGACGGACGTCCCGACGCCGACGGCCCGACGGACGTCCCGACGCCGAGAGGCCGACGGACGGCCCGACGCCGACGGCCCGACGGACGTCCCGACATAGAGCTGAAAGTTACCTAAATACAGACACCGAGAGCCTGACGGACGTCCCGACGCCGAGGGCCCGACGGACGTCCCGACGCCGAGGGCCCGACGGACGTCCCGACGCCACGGCCCGACGGACGGCCCGACGCCGAAGGCCCGACGGACGTCCCGACGCCGAGGGCCCGACGGACGTCCCGACGCCGACGGCCCGAAGGACGTCCCGACGCCGAGAGCCCGATGGACGTCCCGACGCCGTGGGCCCGACGGACGTCCCGACGCCGAGATACCGACGGACGTCCCGACGCCGACGGCCCGACAGACGTCCCGACTCCGAGAGGCCGACGGACGTCCCGACGCCGACGGCCCGACGGACGTCCCGACATAGAGCTGAAAGTTACCTAAATACAGACACCGAGAGCCTGACGGACGTCCCGACGCCGAGAGCCCGACGGACGTCCCGACACCGAGGGCCCGACGGACGTCCCGACGCCGAGAGCCCGACGGACGTCCCGACGCCGATGGCCCGACGGACGTCCCGACGCCATGGTCCGACGGACGTCCCGACGCCGATGGCCCGACGGACGTCCCGACGCCGAGGGCCCGACGGACGTCCCGACGCCGATCGCCCGACGGACGTCCGGACGCCGATGGCCCGACGGACGTCCCGACGCCGATGGCCCGACGGACGTCCGGACGCCGATGGCCCGACGGACATCCGGACGCCGATGGCCCGACGAACGTCCGGACGCCGAGTGCCCGACGGACGTCCCGACGCCGAGGGCCCGACGGACGTCCGGACGCCGATGGCCCGACGGACGTCCCGACGCCGATGGCCCGACGGACGTCCCGACGCCGATGGCCCGACGGACGTCCGGACGCCGAGTGCCCGACGGACGTCCCGACGCCGATGGCCCGACGGACGTCCCGACGCCGAGGGCCCGACGGACGTCCCGACGCCGAGAGCCCGACGGACGTCCCGACGCCGATGGCCCGACGGAGGTCCCGACGCCATGGTCCGACGGACGTCCCGACGCCGATGGCCCGACGGACGTCCCGACGCCGAGGGCCCGACGGACGTCCCGACGCCGATGGCCCGACGGACGTCCGGACGCCGATGGCCCGACGGACGTCCGGACGCCGAGTGCCCGACTGACGTCCCGACGCCGAGGGCCCGACGGACGTCCGGACGCCGATGGCCCGACGGACGTCCCGACGCCGATGGCCCGACGGACGTCCGGACGCCGATGGCCCGACGGACGTCCCGACGCCGATGGCCCGACGGACGTCCGGACGCCGAGTGCCCGACGGACGTCCGGACGCTGAGTGCCCGACGGACGTCCCGACGCCGATGGCCCGACGGACGTCCCGACGCCGAGGGCCCGACGGACGTCCCGACGCCGATGGCCCGACGGACGTCCGGACGCCGATGGCCCGACGGACGTCCCGACGCCGATGGCCCGACGGACGTCCGGACGCCGAGTGCCCGACGGACGTCCCGATGCCGATGGCCCGACGGACGTCCCGACGCCGATGGCCCGACGGACGTCCGGATGCCGAGTGCCCGACGGACGTCCGGACGCCGAGGGCCCGACGGACGTCCCGACGCCGAGGGCCCGACGGACGTCCGGACGCCGATGGCCCGACGGACGTCCCGACGCCGAGATACCGACGGACGTCCCGACGCCGACGGCCCGACGGACGTCCCGACTCCGAGAGGCCGACGGACGTCCCGACGCCGACGGCCCGACGGATGTCCCGACATAGAGCTGAAAGTTACCTAAATACAGACACCGAGAGCCTGACGGACGTCCCGACGCCGACGGCCCGACGGACGTCCCGACGCCGAGGGCCCGACGGACGTCCCGACGCCGAGATACCGACGGACGTCCCGACGCCCATGGCCCGACGGACGTCCCGACGCCGATGGCCCGACGGACGTCCGGACGCCGATGGCCCGACGGACGTCCCGACGCCGATGGCCCGATGGACGTCCGGACGCCGAGGGCCCGACGTACGTCCCGACGCCGATGGCCCGACGGACGTCCGGACGCCGAGAGCCCGACGGACGTCCGGATGCCGAGAGCCCGAAGGACGTCCCGACGCCGAGAGCCCGACGGACGTCCCGAGGCCGATGGCCCGACGGAAGTCCCGACGCCGATGGCCCGACGGACGTCCCGACGCCGAGGGCCCGACGGACGTCCCGACGCCGAGATACCGACGGACGTCCCGACGCCGACGGCCCGACGGACGTCCCGACGCCGAGAGGCCGACGGACGTCCGGACGCCGATGGCCCGACGGACGTCCCGACGCCGATGGCCCGACGGACGTCCGGACGCCGATGGCCCGACGGACATCCCGACGCCGATGGCCCGACGGACGTCCCGACGCCGATGGCCCGACGGACGTCCGGACGCCGACGGCCCGACGGACGTCCGGACGCCGAGTGCCCGACGGACGTCCGGACGCCGAGTGCCCGACGGACGTCCCGACGCCGATGGCCCGACGGACGTCCCGACGCCGAGATACCGACGGACGTCCCGACGCCGACGGCCCGACGGACGTCCCGACGCCGAGAGGCCGACGGACGTCCCGACGCCGACGGCCCGATGGACGTCCCGACATAGAGCTGAAAGTTACCTAAATACAGACACCGAGAGCCTGACGGACGTCCCGACGCCGAGAGCCCGACGGACGTCCCGACGCCGAGGGCCCGACGGACGTCCCGACGCCGATGGCCCGACGGACGTCCCGACGCCGAGGGCCCGACGGACGTCCCGACGCCGATGGCCCGACGGACGTCCGGACGCCGATGGCCCGACGGACGTCCGGACGCCGAGTGCCCGACGGACGTCCCGACGCCGATGGCCCGACGGACGTCCCGACGCCGATGGCCCGACGGACGTCCGGACGCCGATGGCCCGACGGACGTCCGGACGCCGAGAGCCCGACGGACGTCCGGACGCCGAGAGCCCGAAGGACGTCCCGACGCCGAGAGCCCGATGGACGTCCCGACGCCGTGGGCCCGACGGACGTCCCGACGCCGAGATACCGACGGACGTCCCGACGCCGACGGCCCGACGGACGTCCCGACTCCGAGGGCCCGACGGACGTCCCGACGCCGAGGGCCCGACGGACGTCCGGACGCCGAGTGCCCGACGGACGTCCCGACGCCGATGGCCCGACGGACGTCCCGACGCCGATGGCCCGACGGACGTCCGGACGCCGAGAGCCCGACGGACGTCCCGACGCCGATGGCCCGACGGACGTCCGGACGCCGATGGCCCGACGGACGTCCCGACGCCGATGGCCCGACGGACGTCCCGACGCCGATGGCCCGACGGACGTCCGGACGCCGATGGCCCGACGGACGTCCCGACGCCGATGGCCCGACGGACGTCCCGACGCCGAGGGCCCGACGGACGTCCGGACGCCGAGTGCCCGACGGATGTCCCGACGCCGATGGCCCGACGGACGTCCCGACATAGAGCTGAAAGTTACCTAAATACAGACACCGAGAGCCCGACGGACGTCCCGACGCCGAGAGCCCGACGGACGTCCCGACATAGAGCTGAAAGTTACCTAAATACAGACACCGAGAGCCTGACAGACGTCCCGACGCCGAGAGCCCGACGGACGTCCGGACGCCGATGGCCCGACGGACGTCCCGACGCCGATGGCCCGACGGACGTCCCGACGCCATGGCCCGACGGACGTCCCGACGCCGATGGCCCGACGGACGTCCGGACGGCGATGGCCCGACGGACGTCCCGACGCCGATGGCCCGACGGACGTCCGGACGCCGATGGCCCGACGGACGTCCGGACGCCGATGGCCCGACGGACGTCCGGACGCCGAGTGCCCGACGGACGTCCCGACGCCGAGTGCCCGACGGACGTCCCGACGCCGATGGCCCGACGGACGTCCGGACGCCGATGGCCCGACGGACGTCCCGACGCCGATGGCCCGACGGACGTCCGGACGCCGAGTGCCCGACGGACGTCCGGACGCCGAGTGCCCGACGGACGTCCCGACGCCGATGGCCCGACGGACGTCCCGACGCCGAGGGCCCGACGGACGTCCCGACGCCGATGGCCCGACGGACGTCCGGACGCCGAGGGCCCGACGGACGTCCCGACGCCGATGGCCCGACGGACGTCCCGACGCCGAGGGCCCGACGGACGTCCCGACATAGAGCTGAAAGTTACCTAAATACAGACACCGAGAGCCCGACGGACGTCCGGACGCCGAGGGCCCGACGGACGTCCGGACGCCGATGGCCCGACGGACGTCCGGACGCCGAGAGCCCGACGGACGTCCCGACGCCGATGGCCCGACGGACGTCCGGACGCCGATGGCCCGACGGACGTCCCGACGCCGATGGCCCGACGGACGTCCCGACGCCATGGCCCGACGGACGTCCCGACGCCGATGGCCCGACGGACGTCCCGACGCCGAGAGCCCGAAGGACGTCCCGACGCCGAGAGCCCGAAGGACGTCCCGACGCCGACGGCCCGACGGACGTCCCGACGCCGAGGGCCCGACGGACGTCCCGACGCCGATGGCCCGACGGACGTCCCGACGCCAAGGGCCCGACGGACGTCCCGACGCCGAGATACCGACGGACGGCCCGACGGACGTCCCGACGCCGAGAGGCCGACGGACGTCCCGACGCCGATGGCCCGACGGACGTCCCGACGCCGAGGGCCCGACGGACGTCCCGACGCCGAGAGCCCGACGGACGTCCGGACGCCGAGAGCCCGACGGACGTCCCGACGCCGAGAGCCCGACGAACGTCCCGACGCCGACGGCCCGACGGACGTCCCGACGCCGAGGGCCCGACGGACGTCCCGACGCCGAGATACCGACGGACGTCCCGACGCCGACGGCCCGACGGACGTCCCGACGCCGAGAGCCCGACATACGTCCCGACGCCGACGGCCCGACGGACGTCCCGACATAGAGCTGAAAGTTACCTAAATACAGACACCGAGAGCCCGACGGACGTCCGGACGCCGAGGGCCCGACGGACGTCCGGACGCCGATGGCCCGACGGACGTCCGGACGCCGAGAGCCCGACGGACGTCCCGACGCCGATGGCCCGACGGACGTCCGGACGCCGATGGCCCGACGGACGTCCCGACGCCGAGAGCCCGACATACGTCCC
Source organism: Leptosomus discolor (assembly GCF_034619465.1). NCBI lineage: Eukaryota > Metazoa > Chordata > Aves > Leptosomiformes > Leptosomidae > Leptosomus > Leptosomus discolor. The sequence goes on along the minus strand of NW_028237839.1, from coordinate 240,023 downwards.
GACGCCGACGGCCCGACGGACGTCCCGACGCCGACGGCCCGACGGACGTCCCGACGCCGAGAGCCCGACGGACGTCCGGACGCCGAGAGCCCGAAGGACGTCCCGACGCCGAGAGCCCGAAGGACGTCCCGACGCCGACGGCCCGACGGACGTCCCGACGCCGAGGGCCCGACGGACGTCCCGACGCCGAGATACCGACGGACGTCCCGACGCCGACGGCCTGACGGACGTCCCGACGCCGAGAGGCCGAAATACGTCCCGACGCCAACGGCCCGACGGACGTCCCGACATAGAGCTGAAAGTTACCTAAATACAGACACCGAGAGCCGGACGGACGTCCCGACGCCGAGAGCCCGACGGACGTCCCGACGCCGATGGCCCGACGGACGTCCGGACGCCGATGGCCCGACGGACGTCCCGACGCCGAGTGCCCGACGGACGTCCCGACGCCGATGGCCCGACGGACGTCCCGACATAGAGCTGAAAGTTACCTAAATACAGACACCGAGAGCCGGACGGACGTCCCGACGCCGAGAGCCCGACGGACGTCCCGACGCCGAGGGCCCGACGGACGTCCCGACGCCGATGGCCCGACGGACGTCCCGACGCCAAGGGCCCGACGGACGTCCCGACGCCGAGATACCGACGGACGGCCCGACGGACGTCCCGACGCCGAGAGGCCGACGGACGTCCCGACGCCGATGGCCCGACGGACGTCCCGACGCCGAGGGCCCGACGGACGTCCCGACGCCGAGAGCCCGACGGACGTCCGGACGCCGAGAGCCCGACGGACGTCCGGACGCCGAGAGCCCGACGAACGTCCCGACGCCGACGGCCCGACGGACGTCCCGACGCCGAGGGCCCGACGGACGTCCCGACGCCGAGATACCGACGGACGTCCCGACGCCGACGGCCCGACGGACGTCCCGACGCCGAGAGCCCGACATACGTCCCGACGCCGACGGCCCGACGGACGTCCCGACATAGAGCTGAAAGTTACCTAAATACAGACACCGAGAGCCCGACGGACGTCCGGACGCCGAGGGCCCGACGGACGTCCGGACGCCGATGGCCCGACGGACGTCCGGACGCCGAGAGCCCGACGGACGTCCCGACGCCGATGGCCCGACGGACGTCCCGACGCCGATGGCCCGACGGACGTCCGGACGCCGATGGCCCGACGGACGTCCCGACGCCGAGAGCCCGACATACGTCCCGACGCCGACGGCCCGACGGACGTCCCGACGCCGACGGCCCGACGGACGTCCCGACGCCGAGAGCCCGACGGACGTCCGGACGCCGAGAGCCCGAAGGACGTCCCGACGCCGAGAGCCCGAAGGACGTCCCGACGCCGACGGCCCGACGGACGTCCCGACGCCGAGGGCCCGACGGACGTCCCGACGCCGAGATACCGACGGACGTCCCGACGCCGACGGCCTGACGGACGTCCCGACGCCGAGAGGCCGAAATACGTCCCGACGCCGACGGCCCGACGGACGTCCCGACATAGAGCTGAAAGTTACCTAAATACAGACACCGAGAGCCGGACGGACGTCCCGACGCCGAGAGCCCGACGGACGTCCCGACGCCGATGGCCCGACGGACGTCCGGACGCCGATGGCCCGACGGACGTCCCGACGCTGAGTGCCCGACGGACGTCCCGACGCCGATGGCCCGACGGACGTCCCGACGCCGATGGCCCGACGGACGTCCCGACATAGAGCTGAAAGTTACCTAAATACAGACACCGAGAGCCTGACGGACGTCCCGACGCCGAGAGCCCGACGGACGTCCCGACGCCGAGGGCCCGACGGACGTCCCGACGCCGAGGGCCCGACGGACGTCCCGACGCCGAGAGGCCGACGGACGTCCGGACTCCGATGGCCCGACGGACGTCCCGACGCCGATGGCCCAACGGACGTCCCGACGCCATGGCACGACGGACGTCCCGACGCCGATGGCCCGACGGACGTCCGGACGCCGATGGCCCGACGGACATCCGGACGCCGAGAGCCCGACGGACGTCCCGACGCCATGGCCCGACGGACGTCCCGACGCCGATGGCCCGACGGACGTCCGGACGCCGATGGCCCGACGGACGTCCGGACGCCGATGGCCCGACGGACGTCCCGACGCCGATGGCCCGACGGACGTCCGGACGCCGAGTGCCCGACGGACGTCCGGACGCCGAGTGCCCGACGGACGTCCCGACGCCGATGGCCCGACGGACGTCCGGACGCCGAGGGCCCGACGGACGTCCCGACGCCGAGGGCCCGACGGACGTCCGGACGCCGAGGGCCCGACGGACGTCCCGACGCCGAGGGCCCGACGGACGTCCGGACGCCGATGGCCCGACGGACGTCCGGACGCCGAGTGCCCGACGGACGTCCGGACGCCGATGGCCCGACGGACGTCCCGACGCCGAGGGCCCGACGGACGTCCGGACGCCGAGGGCCCGACGGACGTCCCGACGCCGACGGCCCGACGGACGTCCCGACGCCGAGAGCCCGACATACGTCCCGACGCCGACGGCCCGACGGACGTCCCGACATAGAGCTGAAAGTTACCTAAATACAGACACCGAGAGCCCGACGGACGTCCGGACGCCGAGGGCCCGACGGACGTCCGGACGCCGATGGCCCGACGGACGTCCGGACGCCGAGAGCCCGACGGACGTCCCGACGCCGATGGCCCGACGGACGTCCCGACGCCGATGGCCCGACGGACGTCCGGACGCCGATGGCCCGACGGACGTCCCGACGCCGAGAGCCCGACATACGTCCCGACGCCGACGGCCCGACGGACGTCCCGACGCCGACGGCCCGACGGACGTCCCGACGCCGAGAGCCCGACGGACGTCCGGACGCCGAGAGCCCGAAGGACGTCCCGACGCCGAGAGCCCGAAGGACGTCCCGACGCCGACGGCCCGACGGACGTCCCGACGCCGAGGGCCCGACGGACGTCCCGACGCCGAGATACCGACGGACGTCCCGACGCCGACGGCCTGACGGACGTCCCGACGCCGAGAGGCCGAAATACGTCCCGACGCCGACGGCCCGACGGACGTCCCGACATAGAGCTGAAAGTTACCTAAATACAGACACCGAGAGCCGGACGGACGTCCCGACGCCGAGAGCCCGACGGACGTCCCGACGCCGATGGCCCGACGGACGTCCGGACGCCGATGGCCCGACGGACGTCCCGACGCTGAGTGCCCGACGGACGTCCCGACGCCGATGGCCCGACGGACGTCCCGACGCCGATGGCCCGACGGACGTCCCGACATAGAGCTGAAAGTTACCTAAATACAGACACCGAGAGCCTGACGGACGTCCCGACGCCGAGAGCCCGACGGACGTCCCGACGCCGAGGGCCCGACGGACGTCCCGACGCCGAGGGCCCGACGGACGTCCCGACGCCGAGAGGCCGACGGACGTCCGGACTCCGATGGCCCGACGGACGTCCCGACGCCGATGGCCCGACGGACGTCCCGACGCCATGGCACGACGGACGTCCCGACGCCGATGGCCCGACGGACGTCCGGACGCCGATGGCCCGACGGACATCCGGACGCCGAGAGCCCGACGGACGTCCCGACGCCGATGGCCCGACGGACGTCCGGACGCCGATGGCCCGACGGACGTCCGGACGCCGATGGCCCGACGGACGTCCCGACGCCGATGGCCCGACGGACGTCCGGACGCCGAGTGCCCGACGGACGTCCGGACGCCGAGTGCCCGACGGACGTCCCGACGCCGATGGCCCGACGGACGTCCGGACGCCGAGGGCCCGACGGACGTCCCGACGCCGAGGGCCCGACGGACGTCCGGACGCCGAGGGCCCGACGGACGTCCCGACGCCGAGGGCCCGACGGACGTCCGGACGCCGATGGCCCGACGGACGTCCGGACGCCGATGGCCCGACGGACGTCCGGACGCCGAGTGCCCGACGGACGTCCGGACGCCGATGGCCCGACGGACGTCCCGACGCCGAGGGCCCGACGGACGTCCGGACGCCGAGGGCCCGACGGACGTCCCGACGCCGATGGCCCGACGGACGTCCCGACGCCGATGGCCCGACGGACGTCCGGACGCCGAGAGCCCGACGGACGTCCCGACGCCGATGGCCCGACGGACGTCCGGACGCCGACGGCCCGACGGACGTCCCGACGCCGACGGCCCGACGGACGTCCCGACGCCGAGAGCCCGACGGACGTCCGGACGCCGAGAGCCCGAAGGACGTCCCGACGCCGAGAGCCCGAAGGACGTCCCGACGCCGACGGCCCGACGGACGTCCCGACGCCGAGGGCCCGACGGACGTCCCGACGCCGAGATACCGACGGACGTCCCGACGCCGACGGCCTGACGGACGTCCCGACGCCGAGAGGCCGAAATACGTCCCGACGCCGACGGCCCGACGGACGTCCCGACATAGAGCTGAAAGTTACCTAAATACAGACACCGAGAGCCGGACGGACGTCCCGACGCCGAGAGCCCGACGGACGTCCCGACGCCGATGGCCCGACGGACGTCCGGACGCCGATGGCCCGACGGACGTCCCGACGCCGAGTGCCCGACGGACGTCCCGACGCCGATGGCCCGACGGACGTCCCGACATAGAGCTGAAAGTTACCTAAATACAGACACCGAGAGCCGGACGGACGTCCCGACGCCGATGGCCCGACGGACGTCCCGACGCCAAGGGCCCGACGGACGTCCCGACGCCGAGATACCGACGGACGGCCCGACGGACGTCCCGACGCCGAGAGGCCGACGGACGTCCCGACGCCGATGGCCCGACGGACGTCCCGACGCCGAGGGCCCGACGGACGTCCCGACGCCGAGAGCCCGACGGACGTCCGGACGCCGAGAGCCCGACGGACGTCCCGACGCCGAGAGCCCGACGAACGTCCCGACGCCGACGGCCCGACGGACGTCCCGACGCCGAGGGCCCGACGGACGTCCCGACGCCGAGATACCGACGGACGTCCCGACGCCGACGGCCCGACGGACGTCCCGACATAGAGCTGAAAGTTACCTAAATACAGACACCGAGAGCCCGACGGACGTCCGGACGCCGAGGGCCCGACGGACGTCCGGACGCCGATGGCCCGACGGACGTCCGGACGCCGAGAGCCCGACGGACGTCCCGACGCCGATGGCCCGACGGACGTCCCGACGCCGATGGCCCGACGGACGTCCGGACGCCGATGGCCCGACGGACGTCCCGACGCCGAGAGCCCGACATACGTCCCGACGCCGACGGCCCGACGGACGTCCCGACGCCGACGGCCCGACGGACGTCCCGACGCCGAGAGCCCGACGGACGTCCGGACGCCGAGAGCCCGAAGGACGTCCCGACGCCGAGAGCCCGAAGGACGTCCCGACGCCGACGGCCCGACGGACGTCCCGACGCCGAGGGCCCGACGGACGTCCCGACGCCGAGATACCGACGGACGTCCCGACGCCGACGGCCTGACGGACGTCCCGACGCCGAGAGGCCGAAATACGTCCCGACGCCGACGGCCCGACGGACGTCCCGACATAGAGCTGAAAGTTACCTAAATACAGACACCGAGAGCCGGACGGACGTCCCGACGCCGAGAGCCCGACGGACGTCCCGACGCCGATGGCCCGACGGACGTCCGGACGCCGATGGCCCGACGGACGTCCCGACGCCGAGTGCCCGACGGACGTCCCGACGCCGATGGCCCGACGGACGTCCCGACGCCGATGGCCCAACGGACGTCCCGACATAGAGCTGAAAGTTACCTAAATACAGACACCGAGAGCCTGACGGACGTCCCGACGCCGAGAGCCCGACGGACGTCCCGACGCCGAGGGCCCGACGGACGTCCGGACGCCGATGGCCCGACGGACGTCCGGACGCCGAGTGCCCGACGGACGTCCCGACGCCGAGAGCCCGACGGACGTCCCGACATAGAGCTGAAAGTTACCTAAATACAGACACCGAGAGCCCGACGGACGTCCGGACGCCGAGGGCCCGACGGACGTCCCGACGCCGAGAGCCCGACGGACGTCCCGACGCCGAGAGCCCGACGGACGTCCCGACATAGAGCTGAAAGTTACCTAAATACAGACACCGAGAGCCCGACGGACGTCCGGACGCCGAGAGCCCGACGGACGTCCCGACGCCGATGGCCCGACGGACGTCCCGACGCCGATGGCCCGACGGACGTCCGGACGCCGATGGCCCGACGGACGTCCCGACGCCGAGAGCCCGACATACGTCCCGACGCCGACGGCCCGACGGACGTCCCGACGCCGACGGCCCGACGGACGTCCCGACGCCGAGAGCCCGACGGACGTCCGGACGCCGAGAGCCCGAAGGACGTCCCGACGCCGAGAGCCCGAAGGACGTCCCGACGCCGACGGCCCGACGGACGTCCCGACGCCGAGGGCCCGACGGACGTCCCGACGCCGAGATACCGACGGACGTCCCGACGCCGACGGCCTGACGGACGTCCCGACGCCGAGAGGCCGAAATACGTCCCGACGCCGACGGCCCGACGGACGTCCCGACATAGAGCTGAAAGTTACCTAAATACAGACACCGAGAGCCGGACGGACGTCCCGACGCCGAGAGCCCGACGGACGTCCCGACGCCGATGGCCCGACGGACGTCCGGACGCCGATGGCCCGACGGACGTCCCGACGCCGAGTGCCCGACGGACGTCCCGACGCCGATGGCCCGACGGACGTCCCGACATAGAGCTGAAAGTTACCTAAATACAGACACCGAGAGCCCGACGGACGTCCGGACGCCGAGGGCCCGACGGACGTCCCGACGCCGAGAGCCCGACGGACGTCCCGACGCCGAGAGCCCGACGGACGTCCCGACGCCGAGAGCCCGACGGACGTCCCGACATAGAGCTGAAAGTTACCTAAATACAGACACCGAGAGCCCGACGGACGTCCGGACGCCGAGAGCCCGACGGACGTCCCGACGCCGATGGCCCGACGGACGTCCCGACGCCGATGGCCCGACGGACGTCCGGACGCCGATGGCCCGACGGACGTCCCGACGCCGAGAGCCCGACATACGTCCCGACGCCGACGGCCCGACGGACGTCCCGACGCCGACGGCCCGACGGACGTCCCGACGCCGAGAGCCCGACGGACGTCCGGACGCCGAGAGCCCGAAGGACGTCCCGACGCCGAGAGCCCGAAGGACGTCCCGACGCCGACGGCCCGACGGACGTCCCGACGCCGAGGGCCCGACGGACGTCCCGACGCCGAGATACCGACGGACGTCCCGACGCCGACGGCCTGACGGACGTCCCGACGCCGAGAGGCCGAAATACGTCCCGACGCCGACGGCCCGACGGACGTCCCGACATAGAGCTGAAAGTTACCTAAATACAGACACCGAGAGCCGGACGGACGTCCCGACGCCGAGAGCCCGACGGACGTCCCGACGCCGATGGCCCGACGGACGTCCGGACGCCGATGGCCCGACGGACGTCCCGACGCCGAGTGCCCGACGGACGTCCCGACGCCGATGGCCCGACGGACGTCCCGACATAGAGCTGAAAGTTACCTAAATACAGACACCGAGAGCCCGACGGACGTCCGGACGCCGAGGGCCCGACGGACGTCCCGACGCCGAGAGCCCGACGGACGTCCCGACGCCGAGAGCCCGACGGACGTCCCGACATAGAGCTGAAAGTTACCTAAATACAGACACCGAGAGCCCGACGGACGTCCGGACGCCGAGAGCCCGACGGACGTCCCGACGCCGATGGCCCGACGGACGTCCCGACGCCGATGGCCCGACGGACGTCCGGACGCCGATGGCCCGACGGACGTCCCGACGCCGAGAGCCCGACATACGTCCCGACGCCGACGGCCCGACGGACGTCCCGACGCCGACGGCCCGACGGACGTCCCGACGCCGAGAGCCCGACGGACGTCCGGACGCCGAGAGCCCGAAGGACGTCCCGACGCCGAGAGCCCGAAGGACGTCCCGACGCCGACGGCCCGACGGACGTCCCGACGCCGAGGGCCCGACGGACGTCCCGACGCCGAGATACCGACGGACGTCCCGACGCCGAGAGCCCGACGGACGTCCCGACGCCGAGAGCCCGACGGACGTCCCGACATAGAGCTGAAAGTTACCTAAATACAGACACCGAGAGCCCGACGGACGTCCGGACGCCGAGAGCCCGACGGACGTCCCGACGCCGATGGCCCGACGGACGTCCCGACGCCGATGGCCCGACGGACGTCCGGACGCCGATGGCCCGACGGACGTCCCGACGCCGAGAGCCCGACGGACGTCCGGACGCCGAGTGCCCGACGGACGTCCCGACGCCGATGGCCCGACGGACGTCCGGACGCCGAGGGCCCGACGGACGTCCCGACGCCGAGGGCCCGACGGACGTCCGGACGCCGAGGGCCCGACGGACGTCCGGACGCCGATGGCCCGACGGACGTCCGGACGCCGATGGCCCGACGGACGTCCCGACGCCGAGGGCCCGACGGACGTCCGGACGCCGAGTGCCCGACGGACGTCCCGACGCCGATGGCCCGACGGACGTCCCGACGCCGATGGCCCGACGGACGTCCGGACGCCGAGAGCCCGACGGACGTCCCGACGCCGATGGCCCGACGGACGTCCGGACGCCGATGGCCCGACGGACGTCCCGACGCCGATGGCCCGACGGACGTCCCGACGCCGATGGCCCGACGGACGTCCGGACGCCGATGGCCCGACGGACGTCCCGACGCCGATGGCCCGACGGACGTCCGGACGCCGATGGCCCGACGGACGTCCCGACGCCGAGGGCCCGACGGACGTCCGGACGCCGAGTGCCCGACGGACGTCCCGACGCCGAGAGCCCGACGGACGTCCCGACATAGAGCTGAAAGTTACCTAAATACAGACACCGAGAGCCCGACGGACGTCCGGACGCCGGGGGCCCGACGGACGTCCCGACGCCGAGAGCCCGACGGACGTCCCGACGCCGAGAGCCCGACGGACGTCCCGACGCCGAGAGCCCGACGGACGTCCCGACATAGAGCTGAAAGTTACCTAAATACAGACACCGAGAGCCCGACGGACGTCCGGACGCCGAGAGCCCGACGGACGTCCGGACGCCGATGGTCCGACGGACGTCCCGACGCCGATGGCCCGACGGACGTCCCGACGCCGAGGGCCCGACGGACGTCCCGACGCCGATCGCCCGACGGACGTCCGGACGCCGATGGCCCGACGGACGTCCCGACGCCGATGGCCCGACGGACGTCCCGACGCCGAGGGCCCGACGGACGTCCGGACGCCGATGGCCCGACGGACGTCCCGACGCCGAGAGCCCGACGGACGTCCCGACGCCGATGGCCCGACGGAGGTCCCGACGCCATGGTCCGACGGACGTCCCGACGCCGATGGCCCGACGGACGTCCCGACGCCGAGGGCCCGACGGACGTCCCGACGCCGATGGCCCGACGGACGTCCGGACGCCGATGGCCCGACGGACGTCCGGACGCCGATGGCCCGACGGACGTCCGGACGCCGAGTGCCCGACGGACGTCCCGACGCCGAGGGCCCGACGGACGTCCGGACGCCGATGGCCCGACGGACGTACCGACGCCGATGGCCCGACGGACGTCCGGACGCCGATGGCCCGACGGACGTCCCGACGCCGATGGCCCGATTGACGTCCGGACGCCGAGGGCCCGACGTACGTCCCGACGCCGATGGCCCGACGGACGTCCGGACGCCGAGAGCCCGACGGACGTCCGGACGCCGAGAGCCCGACGGACGTCCGGATGCCGAGAGCCCGAAGGACGTCCCGACGCCGAGAGCCCGATGGACGTCCCGACGCCGATGGCCCGACGGAAGTCCCGACGCCGATGGCCCGACGGACGTCCCGACGCCGAGGGCCCGACGGACGTCCCGACGCCGAGATACCGACGGACGTCCCGACGCCGATGGCCCGACGGACGTCCCGACGCCGAGAGGCCGACGGACGTCCGGACGCCGATGGCCCGACGGACGTCCCGACGCCGATGGCCCGACGGACGTCCAGACGCCGATGGCCCGACGGACATCCCGACGCCGATGGCCCGACGGACGTCCCGACGCCGATGGCCCGACGGACGTCCGGACGCCGACGGCCCGACGGACGTCCGGACGCCGAGTGCCCGACGGACGTCCCGACGCCGATGGCCCGACGGACGTCCGGACGCCGACGGCCCGACGGACGTCCGGACGCCGAGTGCCCGACGGACGTCCGGACGCCGAGTGCCCGACGGACGTCCGGACGCCGAGTGCCCGACGGACGTCCCGACGCCGACGGCCCGACGGACGTCCCGACATAGATCTGAAAGTTACCTAAATACAGACACCGAGAGCCTGACGGACGTCCCGACGCCGAGAGCCCGACGGACGTCCCGACGCCGAGGGCCCGACGGACGTCCCGACGCCGATGGCCCGACGGACGTCCTGACGCCATGGCCCGACGGACGTCCCGACGCCGATGGCCCGACGGACGTCCCGACGCCGAGGGCCCGACGGACGTCCCGACGCCGAGGGCCCGACGGACGTCCCGACGCCGATGGCCCGACGGACGTCCGGACGCCGAGTGCCCGACGGACGTCCCGACGCCGATGGCCCGACGGACGTCCCGACGCCGACGGCCCGACGGACGTCCGGACGCCGATGGCCCGACGGACGTCCGGACGCCGAGAGCCTGACGGACGTCCGGACGCCGAGAGCCCGAAGGACGTCCCGACGCCGAGAGCCCGATGGACGTCCCGACGCCGTGGGCCCGACGGACGTCCCGACGCCGAGATACCGACGGACGTCCCGACGCCGACGGCCCGACGGACGTCCCGACTCCGAGAGCCCGATGGACGTCCCGACGCCGTGGGCCCGACGGACGTCCCGACGCCGAGATACCGACGGACGTCCCGACGCCGAGAGCCCGACGGACGTCCCGACGCCGATGGCCCGACGGACGTCCCGACGCCATGGTCCGACGGACGTCCCGACGCCGATGGCCCGACGGACGTCCCGACGCCGAGGGCCCGACGGACGTCCCGACGCCGATGGCCCGACGGACGTCCGGACGCCGATGGCCCGACGGACGTCCCGACGCCGATGGCCCGACGGACGTCCGGACGCCGATGGCCCGACGAACGTCCGGACGCCGAGTGCCCGACTGACGTCCCGACGCCGAGGGCCCGACGGACGTCCGGACGCCGATGGCCCGACGGACGTCCCGACGCCGATGGCCCGACGGACGTCCGGACGCCGATGGCCCGACGGACGTCCCGACGCCGATGGCCCGACGGACGTCCGGACGCCGAGTGCCCGACGGACGTCCCGACGCCGATGGCCCGACGGACGTCCCGACGCCGATGGCCCGACGGTCGTCCGGACGCCGATGGCCCGACGGACGTCCGGACGCCGAGTGCCCGACGGACGTCCCGACGCCGATGGCCCGACGGACGTCCGGACGCCGAGTGCCCGACGGACGTCCCGACGCCGAGGGCCCGACGGACGTCCGGACGCCGATGGCCCGACGGACGTCCCGACGCCGAGATACCAACGGACGTCCCGACGCCGACGGCCCGACGGACGTCCCGACTCCGAGAGGCCGACGGACGTCCCGACGCCGACGGCCCGACGGATGTCCCGACATAGAGCTGAAAGTTACCTAAATACAGACACCGAGAGCCTGACGGACGTCCCGACGCCGAGAGCCCGACGGACGTCCCGACGCCGAGGGCCCGACGGACGTCCCGACGCCGACGGCCCGACGGACGTCCCGACGCCGAGGGCCTGACGGACGTCCCGACGCCGAGATACCGACGGACGTCCCGACGCCCATGGCCCGACGGACGTCCCGACGCCGATGGCCCGACGGACGTCCGGACGCCGATGGCCCGACGGACGTCCCGACGCCGATGGCCCGACGGACGTCCGGACGCCGAGAGCCCGACGGACGTCCGGACGCCGAGAGCCCGATGGACGTCCGGATGCCGAGAGCCCGAAGGACGTCCCGACGCCGAGAGCCCGATGGACGTCCCGACGCCGATGGCCCGACGGACGTCCCGACGCCGATGGCCCGACGGACGTCCCGACGCCGAGGGCCCGACGGACGTCCCGACGCCGAGATACCGACGGACGTCCCGACGCCGACGGCCCGACGGACGTCCCGACGCCGAGAGGCCGACGGACGTCCGGACGCCGAGAGCCCGACGGACGTCCCGACGCCGATGGCCCGACGGACGTCCGGACGCCGATGGCCCGACGGACGTCCGGACGCCGAGTGCCCGACGGACGTCCGGACGGCGAGTGCCCGACGGACGTCCCGACGCCGAGATAACGACGGACGTCCCGACGCCGACGGCCCGACGGACGTCCCGACGCCGAGAGGCCGACGGACGTCCGGACGCCGAGAGCCCGACGGACGTCCCGACGCCGATGGCCCGACGGACGTCCGGACGCCGATGGCCCGACGGACGTCCGGACGCCGAGTGCCCGACGGACGTCCGGACGGCGAGTGCCCGACGGACGTCCCGACGCCGACGGCCCGACGGACGTCCGGACGCCGATGGCCCGACGGACGTCCCGACGCCGATGGCCCGACGGACGTCCGGACGCCGATGGCCCGACGGACGTCCGGACGCCGAGTGCCCGACGGACGTCCGGACGCCGACGGCCCGACGGACGTCCCGACGCCGACGGCCCGACGGACGTCCCGACGCCGAGGGCCCGACGGACGTCCCGACGCCGAGATACCGACGGACGTCCCGACGCCGACGGCCCGACGGACGTCCGGACGCCGAGAGGCCGACGGACGTCCCGACGCCGAGGGCCCGACGGACGTCCCGACGCCGAGGGCCCGACGGACGTCCAGACGCCGAGAGCCCGAAGGACGTCCCGACGCCGAGAGCCCGAAGGACGTCCCGACGCCGACGGCCCGACGGACGTCCCGACGCCGAGGGCCCGACGGACGTCCCGACGCCGAGATACCGACGGACGTCCCGACGCCGACGGCCCGACGGACGTCCCGACGCCGAGAGGCCGACGGACGTCCCGACGCCGACGGCCCGACGGACGTCCCGACGCCGAGAGGCCGACGGACGTCCGGACGCCGATGGCCCGACGGACGTCCCGACGCCGATGGCCCGACGGTCGTCCCGACGCCGATGGCCCGACGGACGTCCGGACGCCGAGTGCCCGACGGACGTCCCGACGCCGATGGCCCGACGGACGTCCCGACGCCGAGAGCCCGACGGACGTCCCGACGCCGAGGGCCCGACGGACGTCCCGACGCCGAGAGCCCGACGGACGTCCCGACGCCGATGGCCCGACGGAGGTCCCGACGCCATGGTCCGACGGACGTCCCGACGCCGATGGCCCGACGGACGTCCCGACGCCGAGGGCCCGACGGACGTCCCGACGCCGATGGCCCGACGGACGTCCGGACGCCGATGGCCCGACGGACGTCCCGACGCCGATGGCCCGACGGACGTCCGGACGCCGATGGCCCGACGGACGTCCGGACGCCGAGTGCCCGACGGACGTCCCGACGCCGAGGGCCCGACGGACGTCCGGACGCCGATGGCCCGACGGACGTCCCGACGCCGATGGCCCGACGGACGTCCGGACGCCGAGTGCCCGACGGACGTCCGGACGCCGATGGCCCGACGGACGTCCCGACGCCGATGGCCCGACGGACGTCCGGACGCCGATGGCCCGACGGACGTCCCGACGCCGATGGCCCGACGGACGTCCGGACGCCGAGTGCCCGACGGACGTCCCGACGCCGAGGGCCCGACGGACGTCCGGACGCCGATGGCCCGACGGACGTCCCGACGCCGACGGCCTGACGGACGTCCCGACGCCGAGAGGCCGAAATACGTCCCGACGCCGACGGCCCGACGGACGTCCCGACATAGAGCTGAAAGTTACCTAAATACAGACACCGAGAGCCGGACGGACGTCCCGACGCCGAGAGCCCGACGGACGTCCCGACGCCGATGGCCCGACGGACGTCCGGACGCCGATGGCCCGACGGACGTCCCGACGCCGAGTGCCCGACGGACGTCCCGACATAGAGCTGAAAGTTACCTAAATACAGACACCGAGAGCCGGACGGACGTCCCGACGCCGAGAGCCCGACGGACGTCCCGACGCCGATGGCCCGACGGACGTCCGGACGCCGATGGCCCGACGGACGTCCCGACGCTGAGTGCCCGACGGACGTCCCGACGCCGATGGCCCGACGGACGTCCCGACGCCGATGGCCCGACGGACGTCCCGACATAGAGCTGAAAGTTACCTAAATACAGACACCGAGAGCCTGACGGACGTCCCGACGCCGAGAGCCCGACGGACGTCCCGACGCCGAGGGCCCGACGGACGTCCCGACGCCGAGGGCCCGACGGACGTCCCGACGCCGAGAGGCCGACGGACGTCCGGACTCCGATGGCCCGACGGACGTCCCGACGCCGATGGCCCGACGGACGTCCCGACGCCATGGCACGACGGACGTCCCGACGCCGATGGCCCGACGGACGTCCGGACGCCGATGGCCCGACGGACATCCGGACGCCGAGAGCCCGACGGACGTCCCGACGCCATGGCCCGACGGACGTCCCGACGCCGATGGCCCGACGGACGTCCGGACGCCGATGGCCCGACGGACGTCCGGACGCCGATGGCCCGACGGACGTCCCGACGCCGATGGCCCGACGGACGTCCGGACGCCGAGTGCCCGACGGACGTCCGGACGCCGAGTGCCCGACGGACGTCCCGACGCCGATGGCCCGACGGACGTCCGGACGCCGAGGGCCCGACGGACGTCCCGACGCCGAGGGCCCGACGGACGTCCGGACGCCGAGGGCCCGACGGACGTCCCGACGCCGAGGGCCCGACGGACGTCCGGACGCCGATGGCCCGACGGACGTCCGGACGCCGATGGCCCGACGGACGTCCGGACGCCGAGTGCCCGACGGACGTCCGGACGCCGACGGCCCGACGGACGTCCCGACGCCGAGGGCCCGACGGACGTCCGGACGCCGAGGGCCCGACGGACGTCCCGACGCCGACGGCCCGACGGACGTCCCGACGCCGAGAGCCCGACATACGTCCCGACGCCGACGGCCCGACGGACGTCCCGACATAGAGCTGAAAGTTACCTAAATACAGACACCGAGAGCCCGACGGACGTCCGGACGCCGAGGGCCCGACGGACGTCCGGACGCCGATGGCCCGACGGACGTCCGGACGCCGAGAGCCCGACGGACGTCCCGACGCCGATGGCCCGACGGACGTCCCGACGCCGATGGCCCGACGGACGTCCGGACGCCGATGGCCCGACGGACGTCCCGACGCCGAGAGCCCGACATACGTCCCGACGCCGACGGCCCGACGGACGTCCCGACGCCGACGGCCCGACGGACGTCCCGACGCCGAGAGCCCGACGGACGTCCGGACGCCGAGAGCCCGAAGGACGTCCCGACGCCGAGAGCCCGAAGGACGTCCCGACGCCGACGGCCCGACGGACGTCCCGACGCCGAGGGCCCGACGGACGTCCCGACGCCGAGATACCGACGGACGTCCCGACGCCGACGGCCTGACGGACGTCCCGACGCCGAGAGGCCGAAATACGTCCCGACGCCGACGGCCCGACGGACGTCCCGACATAGAGCTGAAAGTTACCTAAATACAGACACCGAGAGCCGGACGGACGTCCCGACGCCGAGAGCCCGACGGACGTCCCGACGCCGATGGCCCGACGGACGTCCGGACGCCGATGGCCCGACGGACGTCCCGACGCTGAGTGCCCGACGGACGTCCCGACGCCGATGGCCCGACGGACGTCCCGACGCCGATGGCCCGACGGACGTCCCGACATAGAGCTGAAAGTTACCTAAATACAGACACCGAGAGCCTGACGGACGTCCCGACGCCGAGAGCCCGACGGACGTCCCGACGCCGAGGGCCCGACGGACGTCCCGACGCCGAGGGCCCGACGGACGTCCCGACGCCGAGAGGCCGACGGACGTCCGGACTCCGATGGCCCGACGGACGTCCCGACGCCGATGGCCCGACGGACGTCCCGACGCCATGGCACGACGGACGTCCCGACGCCGATGGCCCGACGGACGTCCGGACGCCGATGGCCCGACGGACATCCGGACGCCGAGAGCCCGACGGACGTCCCGACGCCATGGCCCGACGGACGTCCCGACGCCGATGGCCCGACGGACGTCCGGACGCCGATGGCCCGACGGACGTCCCGACGCCGATGGCCCGACGGACGTCCCGACGCCGATGGCCCGACGGACGTCCGGACGCCGAGTGCCCGACGGACGTCCGGACGCCGAGTGCCCGACGGACGTCCCGACGCCGATGGCCCGACGGACGTCCGGACGCCGAGGGCCCGACGGACGTCCCGACGCCGAGGGCCCGACGGACGTCCGGACGCCGAGGGCCCGACGGACGTCCCGACGCCGAGGGCCCGACGGACGTCCGGACGCCGATGGCCCGACGGACGTCCGGACGCCGATGGCCCGACGGACGTCCGGACGCCGAGTGCCCGACGGACGTCCGGACGCCGATGGCCCGACGGACGTCCCGACGCCGAGGGCCCGACGGACGTCCGGACGCCGAGGGCCCGACGGACGTCCCGACGCCGATGGCCCGACGGACGTCCCGACGCCGATGGCCCGACGGACGTCCGGACGCCGAGAGCCCGACGGACGTCCCGACGCCGATGGCCCGACGGACGTCCGGACGCCGATGGCCCGACGGACGTCCCGACGCCGACGGCCCGACGGACGTCCCGACGCCGAGAGCCCGACGGACGTCCGGACGCCGAGAGCCCGAAGGACGTCCCGACGCCGAGAGCCCGAAGGACGTCCCGACGCCGACGGCCCGACGGACGTCCCGACGCCGAGGGCCCGACGGACGTCCCGACGCCGAGATACCGACGGACGTCCCGACGCCGACGGCCTGACGGACGTCCCGACGCCGAGAGGCCGAAATACGTCCCGACGCCGACGGCCCGACGGACGTCCCGACATAGAGCTGAAAGTTACCTAAATACAGACACCGAGAGCCGGACGGACGTCCCGACGCCGAGAGCCCGACGGACGTCCCGACGCCGATGGCCCGACGGACGTCCGGACGCCGATGGCCCGACGGACGTCCCGACGCCGAGTGCCCGACGGACGTCCCGACGCCGATGGCCCGACGGACGTCCCGACATAGAGCTGAAAGTTACCTAAATACAGACACCGAGAGCCGGACGGACGTCCCGACGCCGATGGCCCGACGGACGTCCCGACGCCAAGGGCCCGACGGACGTCCCGACGCCGAGATACCGACGGACGGCCCGACGGACGTCCCGACGCCGAGAGGCCGACGGACGTCCCGACGCCGATGGCCCGACGGACGTCCCGACGCCGAGGGCCCGACGGACGTCCCGACGCCGAGAGCCCGACGGACGTCCGGACGCCGAGAGCCCGACGGACGTCCCGACGCCGAGAGCCCGACGAACGTCCCGACGCCGACGGCCCGACGGACGTCCCGACGCCGAGGGCCCGACGGACGTCCCGACGCCGAGATACCGACGGACGTCCCGACGCCGACGGCCCGACGGACGTCCCGACATAGAGCTGAAAGTTACCTAAATACAGACACCGAGAGCCCGACGGACGTCCGGACGCCGAGGGCCCGACGGACGTCCGGACGCCGATGGCCCGACGGACGTCCGGACGCCGAGAGCCCGACGGACGTCCCGACGCCGATGGCCCGACGGACGTCCCGACGCCGATGGCCCGACGGACGTCCGGACGCCGATGGCCCGACGGACGTCCCGACGCCGAGAGCCCGACATACGTCCCGACGCCGACGGCCCGACGGACGTCCCGACGCCGACGGCCCGACGGACGTCCCGACGCCGAGAGCCCGACGGACGTCCGGACGCCGAGAGCCCGAAGGACGTCCCGACGCCGAGAGCCCGAAGGACGTCCCGACGCCGACGGCCCGACGGACGTCCCGACGCCGAGGGCCCGACGGACGTCCCGACGCCGAGATACCGACGGACGTCCCGACGCCGACGGCCTGACGGACGTCCCGACGCCGAGAGGCCGAAATACGTCCCGACGCCGACGGCCCGACGGACGTCCCGACATAGAGCTGAAAGTTACCTAAATACAGACACCGAGAGCCGGACGGACGTCCCGACGCCGAGAGCCCGACGGACGTCCCGACGCCGATGGCCCGACGGACGTCCGGACGCCGATGGCCCGACGGACGTCCCGACGCCGAGTGCCCGACGGACGTCCCGACGCCGATGGCCCGACGGACGTCCCGACGCCGATGGCCCGACGGACGTCCCGACATAGAGCTGAAAGTTACCTAAATACAGACACCGAGAGCCTGACGGACGTCCCGACGCCGAGAGCCCGACGGACGTCCCGACGCCGAGGGCCCGACGGACGTCCGGACGCCGATGGCCCGACGGACGTCCGGACGCCGAGTGCCCGACGGACGTCCCGACGCCGAGAGCCCGACGGACGTCCCGACATAGAGCTGAAAGTTACCTAAATACAGACACCGAGAGCCCGACGGACGTCCGGACG
The DNA here is from genome assembly GCF_034619465.1 of Leptosomus discolor. Classification (NCBI taxonomy): domain Eukaryota; kingdom Metazoa; phylum Chordata; class Aves; order Leptosomiformes; family Leptosomidae; genus Leptosomus; species Leptosomus discolor. Next base: position 221,394 of record NW_028237839.1, on the reverse strand, counting down.
CCGAGGGCCCGACGGACGTCCCGACGCCGAGAGCCCGACGGACGTCCCGACGCCGAGAGCCCGACGGACGTCCCGACATAGAGCTGAAAGTTACCTAAATACAGACACCGAGAGCCCGACGGACGTCCGGACGCCGAGAGCCCGACGGACGTCCCGACGCCGATGGCCCGACGGACGTCCCGACGCCGATGGCCCGACGGACGTCCGGACGCCGATGGCCCGACGGACGTCCCGACGCCGAGAGCCCGACATACGTCCCGACGCCGACGGCCCGACGGACGTCCCGACGCCGACGGCCCGACGGACGTCCCGACGCCGAGAGCCCGACGGACGTCCGGACGCCGAGAGCCCGAAGGACGTCCCGACGCCGAGAGCCCGAAGGACGTCCCGACGCCGACGGCCCGACGGACGTCCCGACGCCGAGGGCCCGACGGACGTCCCGACGCCGAGATACCGACGGACGTCCCGACGCCGAGAGCCCGACGGACGTCCCGACGCCGAGAGCCCGACGGACGTCCCGACATAGAGCTGAAAGTTACCTAAATACAGACACCGAGAGCCCGACGGACGTCCGGACGCCGAGAGCCCGACGGACGTCCCGACGCCGATGGCCCGACGGACGTCCCGACGCCGATGGCCCGACGGACGTCCGGACGCCGATGGCCCGACGGACGTCCCGACGCCGAGAGCCCGACGGACGTCCGGACGCCGAGTGCCCGACGGACGTCCCGACGCCGATGGCCCGACGGACGTCCGGACGCCGAGGGCCCGACGGACGTCCCGACGCCGAGGGCCCGACGGACGTCCGGACGCCGATGGCCCGACGGACGTCCGGACGCCGATGGCCCGACGGACGTCCCGACGCCGAGGGCCCGACGGACGTCCGGACGCCGAGTGCCCGACGGACGTCCCGACGCCGATGGCCCGACGGACGTCCCGACGCCGATGGCCCGACGGACGTCCGGACGCCGAGAGCCCGACAGACGTCCCGACGCCGATGGCCCGACGGACGTCCGGACGCCGATGGCCCGACGGACGTCCCGACGCCGATGGCCCGACGGACGTCCCGACGCCGATGGCCCGACGGACGTCCGGACGCCGATGGCCCGACGGACGTCCCGACGCCGATGGCCCGACGGACGTCCGGACGCCGATGGCCCGACGGACGTCCCGACGCCGAGGGCCCGACGGACGTCCGGACGCCGAGTGCCCGACGGACGTCCCGACGCCGAGAGCCCGACGGACGTCCCGACATAGAGCTGAAAGTTACCTAAATACAGACACCGAGAGCCCGACGGACGTCCGGACGCCGGGGGCCCGACGGACGTCCCGACGCCGAGAGCCCGACGGACGTCCCGACGCCGAGAGCCCGACGGACGTCCCGACGCCGAGAGCCCGACGGACGTCCCGACATAGAGCTGAAAGTTACCTAAATACAGACACCGAGAGCCCGACGGACGTCCGGACGCCGAGAGCCCGACGGACGTCCGGACGCCGATGGTCCGACGGACGTCCCGACGCCGATGGCCCGACGGACGTCCCGACGCCGAGGGCCCGACGGACGTCCCGACGCCGATCGCCCGACGGACGTCCGGACGCCGATGGCCCGACGGACGTCCCGACGCCGATGGCCCGACGGACGTCCCGACGCCGAGGGCCCGACGGACGTCCGGACGCCGATGGCCCGACGGACGTCCCGACGCCGAGAGCCCGACGGACGTCCCGACGCCGATGGCCCGACGGAGGTCCCGACGCCATGGTCCGACGGACGTCCCGACGCCGATGGCCCGACGGACGTCCCGACGCCGAGGGCCCGACGGACGTCCCGACGCCGATGGCCCGACGGACGTCCGGACGCCGATGGCCCGACGGACGTCCGGACGCCGATGGCCCGACGGACGTCCGGACGCCGAGTGCCCGACGGACGTCCCGACGCCGAGGGCCCGACGGACGTCCGGACGCCGATGGCCCGACGGACGTACCGACGCCGATGGCCCGACGGACGTCCGGACGCCGATGGCCCGACGGACGTCCCGACGCCGATGGCCCGATGGACGTCCGGACGCCGAGGGCCCGACGTACGTCCCGACGCCGATGGCCCGACGGACGTCCGGACGCCGAGAGCCCGACGGACGTCCGGACGCCGAGAGCCCGACGGACGTCCGGATGCCGAGAGCCCGAAGGACGTCCCGACGCCGAGAGCCCGATGGACGTCCCGACGCCGATGGCCCGACGGAAGTCCCGACGCCGATGGCCCGACGGACGTCCCGACGCCGAGGGCCCGACGGACGTCCCGACGCCGAGATACCGACGGACGTCCCGACGCCGATGGCCCGACGGACGTCCCGACGCCGAGAGGCCGACGGACGTCCGGACGCCGATGGCCCGACGGACGTCCCGACGCCGATGGCCCGACGGACGTCCGGACGCCGATGGCCCGACGGACATCCCGACGCCGACGGCCCGACGGACGTCCCGACGCCGATGGCCCGACGGACGTCCGGACGCCGACGGCCCGACGGACGTCCGGACGCCGAGTGCCCGACGGACGTCCCGACGCCGATGGCCCGACGGACGTCCGGACGCCGACGGCCCGACGGACGTCCGGACGCCGAGTGCCCGACGGACGTCCGGACGCCGAGTGCCCGACGGACGTCCGGACGCCGAGTGCCCGACGGACGTCCCGACGCCGACGGCCCGACGGACGTCCCGACATAGAGCTGAAAGTTACCTAAATACAGACACCGAGAGCCTGACGGACGTCCCGACGCCGAGAGCCCGACGGACGTCCCGACGCCGAGGGCCCGACGGACGTCCCGACGCCGATGGCCCGACGGACGTCCTGACGCCATGGCCCGACGGACGTCCCGACGCCGATGGCCCGACGGACGTCCCGACGCCGAGGGCCCGACGGACGTCCCGACGCCGAGGGCCCGACGGACGTCCCGACGCCGATGGCCCGACGGACGTCCGGACGCCGAGTGCCCGACGGACGTCCCGACGCCGATGGCCCGACGGACGTCCCGACGCCGACGGCCCGACGGACGTCCGGACGCCGATGGCCCGACGGACGTCCGGACGCCGAGAGCCTGACGGACGTCCGGACGCCGAGAGCCCGAAGGACGTCCCGACGCCGAGAGCCCGATGGACGTCCCGACGCCGAGATACCGACGGACGTCCCGACGCCGACGGCCCGACGGACGTCCCGACTCCGAGAGCCCGATGGACGTCCCGACGCCGTGGGCCCGACGGACGTCCCGACGCCGAGATACCGACGGACGTCCCGACGCCGAGAGCCCGACGGACGTCCCGACGCCGAGAGCCCGACGGACGTCCCGACGCCGATGGCCCGACGGACGTCCCGACGCCATGGTCCGACGGACGTCCCGACGCCGATGGCCCGACGGACGTCCCGACGCCGAGGGCCCGACGGACGTCCCGACGCCGATGGCCCGACGGACGTCCGGACGCCGATGGCCCGACGGACGTCCCGACGCCGATGGCCCGACGGACGTCCGGACGCCGATGGCCCGACGAACGTCCGGACGCCGAGTGCCCGACTGACGTCCCGACGCCGAGGGCCCGACGGACGTCCGGACGCCGATGGCCCGACGGACGTCCCGACGCCGATGGCCCGACGGACGTCCGGACGCCGATGGCCCGACGGACGTCCCGACGCCGATGGCCCGACGGACGTCCGGACGCCGAGTGCCCGACGGACGTCCCGACGCCGATGGCCCGACGGACGTCCCGACGCCGATGGCCCGACGGTCGTCCGGACGCCGATGGCCCGACGGACGTCCGGACGCCGAGTGCCCGACGGACGTCCCGACGCCGATGGCCCGACGGACGTCCGGACGCCGAGTGCCCGACGGACGTCCCGACGCCGAGGGCCCGACGGACGTCCGGACGCCGATGGCCCGACGGACGTCCCGACGCCGAGATACCAACGGACGTCCCGACGCCGACGGCCCGACGGACGTCCCGACTCCGAGAGGCCGACGGACGTCCCGACGCCGACGGCCCGACGGATGTCCCGACATAGAGCTGAAAGTTACCTAAATACAGACACCGAGAGCCTGACGGACGTCCCGACGCCGAGAGCCCGACGGACGTCCCGACGCCGAGGGCCCGACGGACGTCCCGACGCCGACGGCCCGACGGACGTCCCGACGCCGAGGGCCTGACGGACGTCCCGACGCCGAGATACCGACGGACGTCCCGACGCCCATGGCCCGACGGACGTCCCGACGCCGATGGCCCGACGGACGTCCGGACGCCGATGGCCCGACGGACGTCCCGACGCCGATGGCCCGATGGACGTCCGGACGCCGAGGGCCCGACGTACGTCCCGACGCCGATGGCCCGACGGACGTCCGGACGCCGAGAGCCCGACGGACGTCCGGACGCCGAGAGCCCGATGGACGTCCGGATGCCGAGAGCCCGAAGGACGTCCCGACGCCGAGAGCCCGATGGACGTCCCGACGCCGATGGCCCGACGGACGTCCCGACGCCGATGGCCCGACGGACGTCCCGACGCCGAGGGCCCGACGGACGTCCCCGACGCCGAGATACCGACGGACGTCCCGACGCCGACGGCCCGACGGACGTCCCGACGCCGAGAGGCCGACGGACGTCCGGACGCCGAGAGCCCGACGGACGTCCCGACGCCGATGGCCCGACGGACGTCCGGACGCCGATGGCCCGACGGACGTCCGGACGCCGAGTGCCCGACGGACGTCCGGACGGCGAGTGCCCGACGGACGTCCCGACGCCGAGATAACGACGGACGTCCCGACGCCGACGGCCCGACGGACGTCCCGACGCCGAGAGGCCGACGGACGTCCGGACGCCGAGAGCCCGACGGACGTCCCGACGCCGATGGCCCGACGGACGTCCGGACGCCGATGGCCCGACGGACGTCCGGACGCCGAGTGCCCGACGGACGTCCGGACGGCGAGTGCCCGACGGACGTCCCGACGCCGATGGCCCGACGGACGTCCGGACGCCGATGGCCCGACGGACGTCCGGACGCCGAGTGCCCGACGGACGTCCGGACGCCGACGGCCCGACGGACGTCCCGACGCCGACGGCCCGACGGACGTCCCGACGCCGAGGGCCCGACGGACGTCCCGACGCCGAGATACCGACGGACGTCCCGACGCCGACGGCCCGACGGACGTCCGGACGCCGAGAGGCCGACGGACGTCCCGACGCCGAGGGCCCGACGGACGTCCCGACGCCGAGGGCCCGACGGACGTCCGGACGCCGAGAGCCCGAAGGACGTCCCGACGCCGAGAGCCCGAAGGACGTCCCGACGCCGACGGCCCGACGGACGTCCCGACGCCGAGGGCCCGACGGACGTCCCGACGCCGAGATACCGACGGACGTCCCGACGCCGACGGCCCGACGGACGTCCCGACGCCGAGAGGCCGACGGACGTCCCGACGCCGACGGCCCGACGGACGTCCCGACGCCGAGAGGCCGACGGACGTCCGGATGCCGATGGCCCGACGGACGTCCCGACGCCGATGGCCCGACGGTCGTCCCGACGCCGATGGCCCGACGGACGTCCGGACGCCGAGTGCCCGACGGACGTCCCGACGCCGATGGCCCGACGGACGTCCCGACGCCGAGAGCCCGACGGACGTCCCGACGCCGATGGGCCCGACGGACGTCCCGACGCCGAGAGCCCGACGGACGTCCTGACGCCGATGGCCCGACGGAGGTCCCGACGCCATGGTCCGACGGACGTCCCGACGCCGATGGCCCGACGGACGTCCCGACGCCGAGGGCCCGACGGACGTCCCGACGCCGATGGCCCGACGGACGTCCGGACGCCGATGGCCCGACGGACGTCCCGGACGCCGATGGCCCGACGGACGTCCGGACGCCGATGGCCCGACGGACGTCCGGACGCCGATGGCCCGACGGACGTCCCGACGCCGAGGGCCCGACGGACGTCCGGACGCCGATGGCCCGACGGACGTCCCGACGCCGATGGCCCGACGGACGTCCGGACGCCGATGGCCCGACGGACGTCCCGACGCCGATGGCCCGACGGACGTCCGGACGCCGAGTGCCCGACGGACGTCCGGACGCCGATGGCCCGACGGACGTCCCGACGCCGATGGCCCGACGGACGTCCGGACGCCGATGGCCCGACGGACGTCCGGACGCCGATGGCCCGACGGACGTCCGGACGCCGAGTGCCCGACGGACGTCCCGACGCCGAGGGCCCGACGGACGTCCGGACGCCGATGGCCCGACGGACGTCCCGACGCCGATGGCCCGACGGACGTCCGGACGCCGATGGCCCGACGGACGTCCCGACGCCGATGGCCCGATGGACGTCCGGACGCCGAGGGCCCGACGTACGTCCCGACGCCGATGGCCTGACGGACGTCCGGACGCCGAGAGCCCGACGGACGTCCGGACGCCGAGAGGCCGACGGACGTCCGGACGCCGAGAGCCCGACGGACGTCCCGACGCCGATGGCCCGACGGACGTCCGGACGCCGATGGCCCGACGGACGTCCGGACGCCGAGTGCCCGACGGACGTCCGGACGGCGAGTGCCCGACGGACGTCCCGACGCCGAGATAACGACGGACGTCCCGACGCCGACGGCCCGACGGACGTCCCGACGCCGAGAGGCCGACGGACGTCCGGACGCCGAGAGCCCGACGGACGTCCCGACGCCGATGGCCCGACGGACGTCCGGACGCCGATGGCCCGACGGACGTCCGGACGCCGAGTGCCCGACGGACGTCCGGACGGCGAGTGCCCGACGGACGTCCCGACGCCGATGGCCCGACGGACGTCCGGACGCCGATGGCCCGACGGACGTCCCGACGCCGATGGCCCGACGGACGTCCGGACGCCGATGGCCCGACGGACGTCCGGACGCCGAGTGCCCGACGGACGTCCGGACGCCGACGGCCCGACGGACGTCCCGACGCCGACGGCCCGACGGACGTCCCGACGCCGAGGGCCCGACGGACGTCCCGACGCCGAGATACCGACGGACGTCCCGACGCCGACGGCCCGACGGACGTCCGGACGCCGAGAGGCCGACGGACGTCCCGACGCCGAGGGCCCGACGGACGTCCCGACGCCGAGGGCCCGACGGACGTCCGGACGCCGAGAGCCCGAAGGACGTCCCGACGCCGAGAGCCCGAAGGACGTCCCGACGCCGACGGCCCGACGGACGTCCCGACGCCGAGGGCCCGACGGACGTCCCGACGCCGAGATACCGACGGACGTCCCGACGCCGACGGCCCGACGGACGTCCCGACGCCGAGAGGCCGACGGACGTCCCGACGCCGACGGCCCGACGGACGTCCCGACGCCGAGAGGCCGACGGACGTCCGGACGCCGATGGCCCGACGGACGTCCCGACGCCGATGGCCCGACGGTCGTCCCGACGCCGATGGCCCGACGGACGTCCGGACGCCGAGTGCCCGACGGACGTCCCGACGCCGATGGCCCGACGGACGTCCCGACGCCGAGAGCCCGACGGACGTCCCGACGCCGAGGGCCCGACGGACGTCCCGACGCCGAGAGCCCGACGGACGTCCCGACGCCGATGGCCCGACGGAGGTCCCGACGCCATGGTCCGACGGACGTCCCGACGCCGATGGCCCGACGGACGTCCCGACGCCGAGGGCCCGACGGACGTCCCGACGCCGATGGCCCGACGGACGTCCGGACGCCGATGGCCCGACGGACGTCCCGACGCCGATGGCCCGACGGACGTCCGGACGCCGATGGCCCGACGGACGTCCGGACGCCGAGTGCCCGACGGACGTCCCGACGCCGAGGGCCCGACGGACGTCCGGACGCCGATGGCCCGACGGACGTCCCGACGCCGATGGCCCGACGGACGTCCGGACGCCGATGGCCCGACGGACGTCCCGACGCCGATGGCCCGACGGACGTCCGGACGCCGAGTGCCCGACGGACGTCCGGACGCCGAGTGCCCGACGGACGTCCCGACGCCGATGGCCCGACGGACGTCCCGACGCCGAGGGCCCGACGGACGTCCCGACGCCGATGGCCCGACGGACGTCCGGACGCCGATGGCCCGACGGACGTCCCGACGCCGATGGCCCGACGGACGTCCGGACGCCGAGTGCCCGACGGACGTCCCGACGCCGATGGCCTGACGGACGTCCCGACGCCGATGGCCCGACGGACGTCCGGATGCCGAGTGCCCGACGGACGTCCGGACGCCGAGGGCCCGACGGACGTCCGGACGCCGAGGGCCCGACGGACGTCCGGACGCCGATGGCCCGACGGACGTCCCGACGCCGAGATACCGACGGACGTCCCGACGCCGACGGCCCGACGGACGTCCCGACTCCGAGAGGCCGACGGACGTCCCGACGCCGACGGCCCGACGGATGTCCCGACATAGAGCTGAAAGTTACCTAAATACAGACACCGAGAGCCTGACGGACGTCCCGACGCCGACGGCCCGACGGACGTCCCGACGCCGAGGGCCCGACGGACGTCCCGACGCCGAGATACCGACGGACGTCCCGACGCCCATGGCCCGACGGACGTCCCGACGCCGATGGCCCGACGGACGTCCGGACGCCGATGGCCCGACGGACGTCCCGACGCCGATGGCCCGATGGACGTCCGGACGCCGAGGGCCCGACGTACGTCCCGACGCCGATGGCCCGACGGACGTCCGGACGCCGAGAGCCCGACGGACGTCCGGACGCCGAGAGCCCGACGGACGTCCGGATGCCGAGAGCCCGAAGGACGTCCCGACGCCGAGAGCCCGATGGACGTCCCGACGCCGATGGCCCGACGGACGTCCCGACGCCGATGGCCCGACGGACGTCCCGACGCCGAGGGCCCGACGGACGTCCCGACGCCGAGATACCGACGGACGTCCCGACGCCGACGGCCCGACGGACGTCCCGACGCCGAGAGGCCGACGGACGTCCGGACGCCGAGAGCCCGACGGACGTCCCGACGCCGATGGCCCGACGGACGTCCGGACGCCGATGGCCCGACGGACGTCCCGACGCCGATGGCCCGACGGACGTCCGGACGCCGATGGCCCGACGGACGTCCGGACGCCGAGTGCCCGACGGACGTCCCGACGCCGATGGCCCGACGGACGTCCCGACGCCGAGATACCGACGGACGTCCCGACGCCGACGGCCCGACGGACGTCCCGACGCCGAGAGGCCGACGGACGTCCCGACGCCGACGGCCCGACGGACGTCCCGACATAGAGCTGAAAGTTACCTAAATACAGACACCGAGAGCCTGACGGACGTCCCGACGCCGAGAGCCCGACGGACGTCCCGACGCCGAGGGCCCGACGGACGTCCCGACGCCGATGGCCCGACGGACGTCCCGACGCCATGGCCCGACGGACGTCCCGACGCCGATGGCCCGACGGACGTCCCGACGTCGATGGCCCGACGGACGTCCGGACGCCGATGGCCCGACGGACGTCCGGACGCCGAGTGCCCGACGGACGTCCCGACGCCGATGGCCCGACGGACGTCCCGACGCCGATGGCCCGACGGACGTCCGGACGCCGATGGCCCGACGGACGTCCGGACGCCGAGAGCCCGACGGACGTCCGGACGCCGAGAGCCCGAAGGACGTCCCGACGCCGAGAGCCCGATGGACGTCCCAACGCCGTGGGCCCGACGGACGTCCCGACGCCGAGATACCGACGGACGTCCCGACGCCGACGGCCCGACGGACGTCCCGACTCCGAGAGGCCGACGGACGTCCCGACGCCGACGGCCCGACGGACGTCCCGACATAGAGCTGAAAGTTACCTAAATACAGACACCGAGAGCCTGACGGACGTCCCGACGCCGAGAGCCCGACGGACGTCCCGACGCCGAGAGCCCGACGGACGTCCCGACGCCGATGGCCCGACGGACGTCCCGACGCCATGGTCCGACGGACGTCCCGACGCCGATGGCCCGACGGACGTCCCGACGCCGAGGGCCCGACGGACGTCCCGACGCCGATGGCCCGACGGACGTCCGGACGCCGATGGCCCGACGGACGTCCCGACGCCGATGGCCCGACGGACGTCCGGACGCCGATGGCCCGACGAACGTCCGGACGCCGAGTGCCCGACGGACGTCCCGACGCCGAGGGCTCGACGGACGTCCGGACGCCGATGGCCCGACGGACGTCCCGACGCCGATGGCCCGACGGACGTCCGGACGCCGATGGCCCGACGGACGTCCCGACGCCGATGGCCCGACGGACGTCCGGACGCCGAGTGCCCGACGGACGTCCGGACGCCGAGTGCCCGACGGACGTCCCGACGCCGATGGCCCGACGGACGTCCGGACGCCGATGGCCCGACGGACGTCCGGACGCCGAGTGCCCGACGGACGTCCCGACGCCGATGGCCCGACGGACGTCCCGACGCCGATGGCCCGACGGACGTCCGGACGCCGAGTGCCCGACGGACGTCCCGACGCCGAGGGCCCGACGGACGTCCGGACGCCGATGGCCCGACGGACGTCCCGACGCCGAGATACCGACGGACGTCCCGACGCCGACGGCCCGACGGACGTCCCGACTCCGAGAGGCCGACGGACGTCCCGACGCCGACGGCCCGACGGATGTCCCGACATAGAGCTGAAAGTTACCTAAATACAGACACCGAGAGCCTGACGGACGTCCCGACGCCGAGAGCCCGACGGACGTCCCGACGCCGAGGGCCCGACGGACGTCCCGACGTCGACGGCCCGACGGACGTCCCGACGCCGAGGGCCCGACGGACGTCCCGACGCCGAGATACCGACGGACGTCCCGACGCCCATGGCCCGACGGACGTCCCGACGCCGATGGCCCGACGGACGTCCCGACGCCGATGGCCCGACGGACGTCCGGACGCCGAGGGCCCGACGTACGTCCCGACGCCGATGGCCCGACGGACGTCCGGACGCCGAGAGCCCGACGGACGTCCGGACGCCGAGAGCCCGATGGACGTCCGGATGCCGAGAGCCCGAAGGACGTCCCGACGCCGAGAGCCCGATGGACGTCCCGACGCCGATGGCCCGACGGACGTCCCGACGCCGATGGCCCGACGGACGTCCCGACGCCGAGGGCCCGACGGACATCCCGACGCCGAGATACCGACGGACGTCCCGACGCCGACGGCCCGACGGACGTCCCGACGCCGAGAGGCCGACGGACGTCCGGACGCCGAGAGCCCGACGGACGTCCCGACGCCGATGGCCCGACGGACGTCCGGACGCCGATGGCCCGACGGACGTCCGGACGCCGAGTGCCCGACGGACGTCCGGACGGCGAGTGCCCGACGGACGTCCCGACGCCGATGGCCCGACGGACGTCCGGACGCCGATGGCCCGACGGACGTCCCGACGCCGATGGCCCGACGGACGTCCGGACGCCGATGGCCCGACGGACGTCCGGACGCCGAGTGCCCGACGGACGTCCGGACGCCGAGTGCCCGACGGACGTCCGGACGCCGACGGCCCGACGGACGTCCCGACGCCGATGGCCCGACGGACTTCCCGACGCCGAGGGCCCGACGGACGTCCCGACGCCGAGATACCGACGGACGTCCCGACGCCGACGGCCCGACGGACGTCCGGACGCCGAGAGGCCGACGGACGTCCCGACGCCGAGGGCCCGACGGACGTCCCGACGCCGAGGGCCCGACGGACGTCCCGACGCCGAGAGCCCGACGGACGTCCCCACGCCGATGGCCCGACGGACGTCCCGACGCCGATGGCCCGACGGACGTCCCGACGCCGAGGGCCCGACGGACGTCCCGACGCCGAGATACCGACGGACGTCCCGACGCCGACGGCCCGACGGATGTCCCGACGCCGAGAGGCCGACGGACGTCCGGACGCCGAGAGCCCGACGGACGTCCCGACGCCGATGGCCCGACGGACGTCCGGACGCCGATGGCCCGACGGACGTCCGGACGCCGAGTGCCCGACGGACGTCCGGACGGCGAGTGCCCGACGGACGTCCCGACGCCGAAGGCCCGACGGACGTCCGGACGCCGATGGCCCGACGGACGTCCCGACGCCGATGGCCCGACGGACGTCCGGACGCCGATGGCCCGACGGACGTCCGGACGCCGAGTGCCCGACGGACGTCCGGACGCCGACGGCCCGACGGACGTCCCGACGCCGACGGCCCGACGGACGTCCCGACGCCGAGGGCCCGACGGACGTCCCGACGCCGAGATACCGACGGACGTCCCGACGCCGACGGCCCGACGGACGTCCGGACGCCGAGAGGCCGACGGACGTCCCGACGCCGAGGGCCCGACGGACGTCCCGACGCCGAGGGCCCGACGGACGTCCGGACGCCGAGAGCCCGAAGGACGTCCCGACGCCGAGAGCCCGAAGGACGTCCCGACGCCGACGGCCCGACGGACGTCCCGACGCCGAGGGCCCGACGGACGTCCCGACGCCGAGATACCGATGGACGTCCCGACGCCGACGGCCCGACGGACGTCCCGACGCCGAGAGGCCGACGGACGTCCCGACGCCGACGGCCCGACGGACGTCCCGACGCCGAGAGGCCGACGGACGTCCCGACGCCGACGGCCCGACGGACGTCCCGACGCCGAGATACCGATGGACGTCCCGACGCCGACGGCCCGACGGACGTCCGGACGCCGAGTGCCCGACGGACGTCCCGACGCCGATGGCCCGACGGACGTCCCGACGCCGATGGCCCGACGGACGTCCGGATGCCGAGTGCCCGACGGACGTCCGGACGCCGAGGGCCCGACGGACGTCCCGACGCCGAGGGCCCGACGGACGTCCGGACGCCGATGGCCCGACGGACGTCCCGACGCCGAGATACCGACGGACGTCCCGACGCCGACGGCCCGACGGACGTCCCGACTCCGAGAGGCCGACGGACGTCCCGACGCCGACGGCCCGACGGATATCCCGACATAGAGCTGAAAGTTACCTAAATACAGACACCGAGAGCCTGACGGACGTCCCGACGCCGACGGCCCGACGGACGTCCCGACGCCGAGGGCCCGACGGACGTCCCGACGCCGAGATACCGACGGACGTCCCGACGCCCATGGCCCGACGGACGTCCCGACGCCGATGGCCCGACGGACGTCCGGACGCCGATGGCCCGACGGACGTCCCGACGCCGATGGCCCGATGGACGTCCGGACGCCGAGGGCCCGACGTACGTCCCGACGCCGATGGCCCGACGGACGTCCGGACGCCGAGAGCCCGACGGACGTCCGGACGCCGAGAGCCCGACGAACGTCCGGATGCCGAGAGCCCGAAGGACGTCCCGACGCCGAGAGCCCGATGGACGTCCCGACGCCGACGGCCCGACGGACGTCCCGACGCCGATGGCCCGACGGACGTCCCGACGCCGAGGGCCCGACGGACGTCCCGACGCCGAGATACCGACGGACGTCCCGACGCCGACGGCCCGACGGACGTCCCGACGCCGAGAGGCCGACGGACGTCCGGACGCCGAGAGCCCGACGGACGTCCCGACGCCGATGGCCCGACGGACGTCCGGACGCCGATGGCCCGACGGACGTCCCGACGCCGATGGCCCGACGGACGTCCGGACGCCGATGGCCCGACGGACGTCCGGACGCCGAGTGCCCGACGGACGTCCGGACGCCGAGTGCCCGACGGACGTCCCGACGCCGATGGCCCGACGGACGTCCCGACGCCGAGATACCGACGGACGTCCCGACGCCGACGGCCCGACGGACGTCCCGACGCCGAGAGGCCGACGGACGTCCCGACGCCGACGGCCCGACGGACGTCCCGACATAGAGCTGAAAGTTACCTAAATACAGACACCGAGAGCCTGACGGACGTCCCGACGCCGAGAGCCCGACGGACGTCCCGACGCCGAGGGCCCGACGGACGTCCCGACGCCGATGGCCCGACGGACGTCCTGACGCCATGGCCCGACGGACGTCCCGACGCCGATGGCCCGACGGACGTCCGGACGCCGATGGCCCGACGGACGTCCGGACGCCGAGTGCCCGACGGACGTCCCGACGCCGATGGCCCGACGGACGTCCCGACGCCGATGGCCCGACGGACGTCCGGACGCCGATGGCCCGACGGACGTCCGGACGCCGAGAGCCCGACGGACGTCCGGACGCCGAGAGCCCGAAGGACGTCCCGACGCCGAGAGCCCGATGGACGTCCCGACGCCGTGGGCCCGACGGACGTCCCGACGCCGAGATACCGACGGACGTCCCGACGCCGACGGCCCGACGGACGTCCCGACTCCGAGAGGCCGACGGACGTCCCGACGCCGACGGCCCGACGGACGTCCCGACATAGAGCTGAAAGTTACCTAAATACAGACACCGAGAGCCTGACGGACGTCCCGACGCCGAGAGCCCGACGGACGTCCCGACGCCGAGAGCCCGACGGACGTCCCGACGCCGATGGCCCGACGGACGTCCCGACGCCATGGTCCGACGGACGTCCCGACGCCGATGGCCCGACGGACGTCCCGACGCCGAGGGCCCGACGGACGTCCCGACGCCGATGGCCCGACGGACGTCCGGACGCCGATGGCCCGACGGACGTCCCGACGCCGATGGCCCGACGGACGTCCGGACGCCGATGGCCCGACGAACGTCCGGACGCCGAGTGCCCGACTGACGTCCCGACGCCGAGGACCCGACGGACGTCCGGACGCCGATGGCCCGACGGACGTCCCGACGCCGATGGCCCGACGGACGTCCGGACGCCGATGGCCCGACGGACGTCCGGACGCCGAGTGCCCGACGGACGTCCGGACGCCGAGTGCCCGACGGACGTCCCGACGCCGATGGCCCGACGGACGTCCGGACGCCGATGGCCCGACGGACGTCCGGACGCCGAGTGCCCGACGGACGTCCCGACGCCGATGGCCCGACGGACGTCCCGACGCCGATGGCCCGACGGACGTCCGGACGCCGAGTGCCCGACGGACGTCCCGACGCCGAGGGCCCGACGGACGTCCGGACGCCGATGGCCCGACGGACGTCCCGACGCCGAGATACCGACGGACGTCCCGACGCCGACGGCCCGACGGACGTCCCGACTCCGAGAGGCCGACGGACGTCCCGACGCCGACGGCCCGACGGATGTCCCGACATAGAGCTGAAAGTTACCTAAATACAGACACCGAGAGCCTGACGGACGTCCCGACGCCGAGAGCCCGACGGACGTCCCGACGCCGAGGGCCCGACGGACGTCCCGACGCCGACGGCCCGACGGACGTCCCGACGCCGAGAGCCCGACGGACGTCCCGACGCCGATGGCCCGACGGACGTCCGGACGCCGATGGCCCGACGGACGTCCCGACGCCGATGGCCCGACGGACGTCCGGACGCCGATGGCCCGACGGACGTCCGGACGCCGAGTGCCCGACGGACGTCCGGACGCCGAGTGCCCGACGGACGTCCCGACGCCGATGGCCCGACGGACGTCCCGACGCCGAGAGGCCGACGGACGTCCGGAGTCCGATGGCCCGACGGACGTCCCGACGCCGAGAGCCCGAAGGACGTCCAGACGCCGAGAGCCCGACGGACGTCCCGACGCCGATGGCCCGACGGACGTCCCAACGCCGAGAGGCCGACGGACGTCCGGACTCCGATGGCCCGACGGACGTCCCGACGCCGATGGCCCGACGGACGTCCCGACGCCGATGGCCCGACGGACGTCCGGACGCCGAGTGCCCGACGGACGTCCGGACGCCGAGGGCCCGACGGACGTCCCGACGCCGAGGGCCCGACGGACGTCCGGACGCCGATGGCCCGACGGACGTCCCGACGCCGAGATACCGACGGACGTCCCGACGCCGACGGCCCGACGGACGTCCCGACTCCGAGAGACCGACGGACGTCCCGACGCCGACGGCCCGACGGACGTCCCGACATAGAGCTGAAAGTTACCTAAATACAGACACCGAGAGCCTGACGGACGTCCCGACGCCGAGAGCCCGACGGACGTCCCGACGCCGAGGGCCCGACGGACGTCCCGACGCCGACGGCCCGACGGACGTCCCGACGCCGAGGGCCCGACGGACGTCCCGACGCCGAGATACCGACGGACGTCCCGACGCCCATGGCCCGACGGACGTCCCGACGCCGATGGCCCGACGGACGTCCGGACGCCGATGGCCCGACGGACGTCCCGACGCCGATGGCCCGACGGACGTCCGGACGCCGAGGGCCCGACGTACGTCCCGACGCCGATGGCCCGACGGACGTCCGGACGCCGAGAGCCCGACGGACGTCCGGACGCCGAGAGCCCGATGGACGTCCGGATGCCGAGAGCCCGAAGGACGTCCCGACGCCGAGAGCCCGACGGACGTCCCGACGCCGATGGCCCGACGGACGTCCGGACGCCGATGGCCCGACGGACGTCCCGACGCCGACGGCCCGACGGACGTCCCGACGCCGAGAGGCCGACGGACGTCCCGACGCCGACGGCCCGACGGACGTCCCGACATAGAGCTGAAAGTTACCTAAATACAGACACCGAGAGCCTGACGGACGTCCCGACGCCGATGGCCCGACGGACGTCCCGACGCCGAGAGGCCGACGGACGTCCGGACTCCGATGGCCCGACGGACGTCCCGACGCCGAGAGCCCGAAGGACGTCCAGACGCCGAGAGCCCGACGGACGTCCCGACGCCGATGGCCCGACGGACGTCCCGACGCCGAGAGCCCGACGGACGTCCCGACGCCGATGGCCCGACGGACGTCCCGACGCCGATGGCCCGACGGACGTCCGGACGCCGATGGCCCGACGGACGTCCCGACGCCGATGGCCCGACGGACGTCCCGACGCCATGGCCCGACGGACGTCCGGACGCCGAGAGCCCGACGGACGTCCCGACGCCGAGGGCCCGACGGACGTCCGGACGCCGAGAGCCCGAAGGACGTCCCGACGCCGAGAGCCCGAAGGACGTCCTGACGCCGAGAGCCCGACGGACGTCCCGACGCCGATGGCCCGACGGACGTCCCGACGCCGAGAGGCCGACGGACGTCCGGACTCCGATGGCCCGACGGACGTCCCGACGCCGATGGCCCGACGGACGTCCCGACTCCATGGCCCGACGGACGTCCCGACGCCGAGAGGCCGACGGACGTCCCGACGCCGACGGCCTGACGGACGTCCCGACATAGAGCTGACAGTTACCTAAATACAGACACCGAGAGCCTGACGGACGTCCCGACGCCGAGAGCCCGACAGACGTCCCGACGCCGATGGCCCGACGGACGTCCGGACGCCGATGGCCCGACGGACGTCCGGACGCCGAGTGCCCGACGGACGTCCCGACGCCGATGGCCCGACGGACGTCCGGACGCCGATGGCCCGACGGACGTCCCGACGCCGACGGCCCGACGGACGTCCCGACATAGAGCTGAAAGTTACCTAAATACAGACACCGAGAGCCTGACGGACGTCCCGACGCCGAGAGCCCGACAGACGTCCCGACGCCGATGGCCCGACGGACGTCCGGACGCCGATGGCCCGACGGACGTCCGGACGCCGATGGCCCGACGGACGTCCCGACGCCGATGGCCCGACGGACGTCCCGACGCCGAGAGCCCGACGGACGTCCCGACGCCGATGGCCTGACGGACGTCCCGACGCCGATGGCCCGACGGACGTCCGGACGCCGATGGCCCGACGGACGTCCGGACGCCGAGTGCCCGACGGACGTCCCGACGCCGACGGCCCGACGGACGTCCCGACGCCGAGAGGCCGACGGACGTCCCGACGCCGACGGCCCGACGGACGTCCCGACATAGAGCTGAAAGTTACCTAAATACAGACACCGAGAGCCTGACGGACGTCCCGACGCCGAGAGCCCGACAGACGTCCCGACGCCGATGGCCCGACGGACGTCCGGACGCCGATGGCCCGACGGACGTCCGGACGCCGAGTGCCCGACGGACGTCCGGACGCCGATGGCCCGACGGACGTCCGGACGCCGATGGCCCGACGGACGTCCCGACGCCGATGGCCCGACGGACGTCCCGACGCCGAGAGGCCGACGGACGTCCGGACTCCGATGGCCCGACGGACGTCCCGACGCCGAGAGCCCGAAGGACGTCCAGACGCCGAGAGCCCGACGGACGTCCCGACGCCGATGGCCCGACGGACGTCCCAACGCCGAGAGGCCGACGGACGTCCGGACTCCGATGGCCCGACGGACGTCCCGACGCCGAGGGCCCGGCGGACGTCCCGACGCCATGGCCCGACGGACGTCCCGACGCCGAGAGCCCGACCTACGTCCCGACGCCGATGGCCCGACGGACGTCCCGACATAGAGCTGAAAGTTACCTAAATACAGACACCGAGAGCCCGACGGACGTCCCGACGCCGAGAGCCCGACGGACGTCCGGACGCCGAGGGCCCGACGGACGTCCGGACGCCGATGGCCCGACGGACGTCCGGACGCCGAGAGCCCGACGGACGTCCCGACGCCGATGGCCCGACGGACGTCCCGACGCCGATGGCCCGACGGACGTCCGGACGCCGATGGCCCGACGGACGTCCCGACGCCGACGGCCCGACGGACGTCCCGACATAGAGCTGAAAGTTACCTAAATACAGACACCGAGAGCCTGACGGACGTCCCGACGCCGAGAGCCCGACAGACGTCCCGACGCCGATGGCCCGACGGACGTCCGGACGCCGATGGCCCGACGGACGTCCGGACGCCGAGTGCCCGACGGACGTCCGGACGCCGATGGCCCGACGGACGTCCGGACGCCGATGGCCCGACGGACGTCCCGACGCCGATGGCCCGACGGACGTCCCGACGCCGAGAGGCCGACGGACGTCCGGACTCCGATGGCCCGACGGACGTCCCGACGCCGAGAGCCCGAAGGACGTCCAGACGCCGAGAGCCCGACGGACGTCCCGACGCCGATGGCCCGACGGACGTCCCAACGCCGAGAGGCCGACGGACGTCCGGACTCCGATGGCCCGACGGACGTCCCGACGCCGAGGGCCCGACGGACGTATCGACGCCATGGCCCGACGGACGTCCCGACGCCGAGAGCCCGACCTACGTCCCGACGCCGATGGCCCGACGGACGTCCCGACATAGAGCTGAAAGTTACCTAAATACAGACACCGAGAGCCCGACGGACGTCCCGACGCCGAGAGCCCGACGGACGTCCGGACGCCGAGGGCCCGACGGACGTCCGGACGCCGATGGCCCGACGGACGTCCGGACGCCGAGAGCCCGACGGACGTCCCGACGCCGATGGCCCGACGGACGTCCGGACGCCGATGGCCCGACGGACGTCCCGACGCCGATGGCCCGACGGACGTCCCGACGCCATGGCCCGACGGACGTCCCGACGCCGATGGCCCGACGGACGTCCGGACGCCGATGGCCCGACGGACGTCCCGACGCCGAGAGCCCGAAGGACGTCCTGACGCCGAGAGCCCGACGGACGTCCCGACGCCGATGGCCCGACGGACGTCCCGACGCCGAGAGGCCGACGGACGTCCGGACTCCGATGGCCCGACGGACGTCCCGACGCCGATGGCCCGACGGACGTCCCGACTCCATGGCCCGACGGACGTCCCGACGCCGAGAGGCCGACGGACGTCCCGACGCCGACGGCCTGACGGACGTCCCGACATAGAGCTGACAGTTACCTAAATACAGACACCGAGAGCCTGACGGACGTCCCGACGCCGAGAGCCCGACAGACGTCCCGACGCCGATGGCCCGACGGACGTCCGGACGCCGATGGCCCGACGGACGTCCGGACGCCGAGTGCCCGACGGACGTCCCGACGCCGATGGCCCGACGGACGTCCGGACGCCGATGGCCCGACGGACGTCCCGACGCCGACGGCCCGACGGACGTCCCGACGCCGAGAGGCCGACGGACGTCCCGACGCCGACGGCCCGACGGACGTCCCGACATAGAGCTGAAAGTTACCTAAATACAGACACCGAGAGCCTGACGGACGTCCCGACGCCGAGAGCCCGACAGACGTCCCGACGCCGATGGCCCGACGGACGTCCGGACGCCGATGGCCCGACGGACGTCCGGACGCCGATGGCCCGACGGACGTCCCGACGCCGATGGCCCGACGGACGTCCCGACGCCGAGAGCCCGACGGACGTCCCGACGCCGATGGCCTGACGGACGTCCCGACGCCGATGGCCCGACGGACGTCCGGACGCCGATGGCCCGACGGACGTCCGGACGCCGAGTGCCCGACGGACGTCCCGACGCCGACGGCCCGACGGACGTCCCGACGCCGAGAGGCCGACGGACGTCCCGACGCCGACGGCCCGACGGACGTCCCGACATAGAGCTGAAAGTTACCTAAATACAGACACCGAGAGCCTGACGGACGTCCCGACGCCGAGAGCCCGACAGACGTCCCGACGCCGATGGCCCGACGGACGTCCGGACGCCGATGGCCCGACGGACGTCCGGACGCCGAGTGCCCGACGGACGTCCGGACGCCGATGGCCCGACGGACGTCCGGACGCCGATGGCCCGACGGACGTCCCGACGCCGATGGCCCGACGGACGTCCCGACGCCGAGAGGCCGACGGACGTCCGGACTCCGATGGCCCGACGGACGTCCCGACGCCGAGAGCCCGAAGGACGTCCAGACGCCGAGAGCCCGACGGACGTCCCGACGCCGATGGCCCGACGGACGTCCCAACGCCGAGAGGCCGACGGACGTCCGGACTCCGATGGCCCGACGGACGTCCCGACGCCGAGGGCCCGGCGGACGTCCCGACGCCATGGCCCGACGGACGTCCCGACGCCGAGAGCCCGACCTACGTCCCGACGCCGATGGCCCGACGGACGTCCCGACATAGAGCTGAAAGTTACCTAAATACAGACACCGAGAGCCCGACGGACGTCCCGACGCCGAGAGCCCGACGGACGTCCGGACGCCGAGGGCCCGACGGACGTCCGGACGCCGATGGCCCGACGGACGTCCGGACGCCGAGAGCCCGACGGACGTCCCGACGCCGATGGCCCGACGGACGTCCCGACGCCGATGGCCCGACGGACGTCCGGACGCCGATGGCCCGACGGACGTCCCGACGCCGACGGCCCGACGGACGTCCCGACATAGAGCTGAAAGTTACCTAAATACAGACACCGAGAGCCTGACGGACGTCCCGACGCCGAGAGCCCGACAGACGTCCCGACGCCGATGGCCCGACGGACGTCCGGACGCCGATGGCCCGACGGACGTCCGGACGCCGAGTGCCCGACGGACGTCCGGACGCCGATGGCCCGACGGACGTCCGGACGCCGATGGCCCGACGGACGTCCCGACGCCGATGGCCCGACGGACGTCCCGACGCCGAGAGGCCGACGGACGTCCGGACTCCGATGGCCCGACGGACGTCCCGACGCCGAGAGCCCGAAGGACGTCCAGACGCCGAGAGCCCGACGGACGTCCCGACGCCGATGGCCCGACGGACGTCCCAACGCCGAGAGGCCGACGGACGTCCGGACTCCGATGGCCCGACGGACGTCCCGACGCCGAGGGCCCGACGGACGTATCGACGCCATGGCCCGACGGACGTCCCGACGCCGAGAGCCCGACCTACGTCCCGACGCCGATGGCCCGACGGACGTCCCGACATAGAGCTGAAAGTTACCTAAATACAGACACCGAGAGCCCGACGGACGTCCCGACGCCGAGAGCCCGACGGACGTCCGGACGCCGAGGGCCCGACGGACGTCCGGACGCCGATGGCCCGACGGACGTCCGGACGCCGAGAGCCCGACGGACGTCCCGACGCCGATGGCCCGACGGACGTCCGGACGCCGATGGCCCGACGGACGTCCCGACGCCGATGGCCCGACGGACGTCCCGACGCCATGGCCCGACGGACGTCCCGACGCCGATGGCCCGACGGACGTCCGGACGCCGATGGCCCGACGGACGTCCCGACGCCGATGGCCCGACGGACGTCCGGACGCCGAGTGCCCGACGGACGTCCGGACGCCGAGAGCCCGACGGACGTCCCGACGCCGAGGGCCCGACGGACGTCCGGACGCCGAGAGCCCGAAGGACGTCCCGACGCCGAGAGCCCGAAGGACGTCCTGACGCCGAGAGCCCGACGGACGTCCCGACGCCGATGGCCCGACGGACGTCCCGACGCCGAGAGGCCGACGGACGTCCGGACTCCGATGGCCCGACGGACGTCCCGACGCCGATGGCCCGACGGACGTCCCGACTCCATGGCCCGACGGACGTCCCGACGCCGATGGCCCGACGGACGTCCCGACGCCGACGGCCCGACGGACGTCCGGACGCCGATGGCCCGACGGACGTCCCGACGCCGACGGCCCGACGGACGTCCCGACGCCGATGGCCCGACGGACGTCCCGACGCCGAGGGCCCGACGGACGTCCCGACGCCGAGAGCCCGAAGGACGTCCAGACGCCGAGAGCCCGACGGACGTCCCGACGCCGATGGCCCGACGGACGTCCCGACGCCGATGGCCCGACGGACGTCCGGACGCCGAGAGCCCGACGGACGTCCCGACGCCATGGCCCGACGGACGTCCCGACGCCATGGCCCGACGGACGTCCCGACGCCGATGGCCCGACGGACGTCCCGACGCCGACGGCCCAACGGACGTCCCGACGCCGAGAGGCCGACGGACGTCCCGACGCCGACGGCCTGACGGACGTCCCGACATAGAGCTGACAGTTACCTAAATACAGACACCGAGAGCCTGACGGACGTCCCGACGCCGAGAGCCCGACAGACGTCCCGACGCCGATGGCCCGACGGACGTCCGGACGCCGATGGCCCGACGGACGTCCGGACGCCGAGTGCCCGACGGACGTCCGGACGCCGATGGCCCGACGGACGTCCGGACGCCGATGGCCCGACGGACGTCCCGACGCCGACGGCCCGACGGACGTCCCGACGCCGAGAGGCCGACGGACGTCCCGACGCCGACGGCCCGACGGACGTCCCGACATAGAGCTGAAAGTTACCTAAATACAGACACCGAGAGCCTGACGGACGTCCCGACGCCGAGAGCCCGACAGACGTCCCGACGCCGATGGCCCGACGGACGTCCGGACGCCGATGGCCCGACGGACGTCCGGACGCCGAGTGCCCGACGGACGTCCCGACGCCGATGGCCCGACGGACGTCCCAACGCCGATGGCCCGACGGACGTCCGGACGCCGATGGCCCGACGGACGTCCGGACGCCGAGAGCCTGACGGACGTCCCGACGCCGACGGCCCGACGGACGTCCCGACGCCGAGAGGCCGACGGACGTCCCGACGCCGACGGCCCGACGGACGTCCCGACATAGAGCTGAAAGTTACCTAAATACAGACACCGAGAGCCTGACGGACGTCCCGACGCCGAGAGCCCGACGGACGTCCCGACGCCGATGGCCCGACGGACGTCCGGACGCCGATGGCCCGACGGACGTCCGGACGCCGAGTGCCCGACGGACGTCCCGACGCCGATGGCCCGACGGACGTCCCGACGCCGAGAGGCCGACGGACGTCCGGAGTCCGATGGCCCGACGGACGTCCCGACGCCGAGAGCCCGAAGGACGTCCAGACGCCGAGAGCCCGACGGACGTCCCGACGCCGATGGCCCGACGGACGTCCCAACGCCGAGAGGCCGACGGACGTCCGGACTCCGATGGCCCGACGGACGTCCCGACGCCGATGGCCCGACGGACGTCCCGACGCCGATGGCCCGACGGACGTCCGGACGCCGAGTGCCCGACGGACGTCCGGACGTCGAGGGCCCGACGGACGTCCCGACGCCGAGGGCCCGACGGACGTCCGGACGCCGATGGCCCGACGGACGTCCCGACGCCGAGATACCGACGGACGTCCCGACGCCGACGGCCCGACGGACGTCCCGACTCCGAGAGACCGACGGACGTCCCGACGCCGACGGCCCGACGGACGTCCCGACATAGAGCTGAAAGTTACCTAAATACAGACACCGAGAGCCTGACGGACGTCCCGACGCCGAGAGCCCGACGGACGTCCCGACGCCGAGGGCCCGACGGACGTCCCGACGCCGACGGCCCGACGGACGTCCCGACGCCGAGGGCCCGACGGACGTCCCGACGCCGAGATACCGACGGACGTCCCGACGCCCATGGCCCGACGGACGTCCCGACGCCGATGGCCCGACGGACGTCCGGACGCCGATGGCCCGACGGACGTCCCGACGCCGATGGCCCGACGGACGTCCGGACGCCGAGGGCCCGACGTACGTCCCGACGCCGATGGCCCGACGGACGTCCGGACGCCGAGAGCCCGACGGACGTCCGGACGCCGAGAGCCCGATGGACGTCCGGATGCCGAGAGCCCGAAGGACGTCCCGACGCCGAGACCCCGATGGACGTCCCGACGACGATGGCCCGACGGACGTCCGGACGCCGATGGCCCGACGGACGTCCCGACGCCGACGGCCCGACGGACGTCCCGACGCCGAGAGGCCGACGGACGTCCCGACGCCGACGGCCCGACGGACGTCCCGACATAGAGCTGAAAGTTACCTAAATACAGACACCGAGAGCCTGACGGACGTCCCGACGCCGATGGCCCGACGGACGTCCCGACGCCGAGAGGCCGACGGACGTCCGGACTCCGATGGCCCGACGGACGTCCCGACGCCGAGAGCCCGAAGGACGTCCAGACGCCGAGAGCCCGACGGACGTCCCGACGCCGATGGCCCGACGGACGTCCCGACGCCGAGAGCCCGACGGACGTCCCGACGCCGATGGCCCGACGGACGTCCCGACGCCGATGGCCCGACGGACGTCCGGACGCCGATGGCCCGACGGACGTCCCGACGCCGATGGCCCGACGGACGTCCGGACGCCGATGGCCCGACGGACGTCCCGACGCCGACGGCCCGACGGACGTCCCGACATAGAGCTGAAAGTTACCTAAATACAGACACCGAGAGCCTGACGGACGTCCCGACGCCGAGAGCCCGACAGACGTCCCGACGCCGATGGCCCGACGGACGTCCGGACGCCGAGGGCCCGACGTACGTCCCGACGCCGATGGCCCGACGGACGTCCGGACGCCGAGAGCCCGACGGACGTCCGGACGCCGAGAGCCCGATGGACGTCCGGATGCCGAGAGCCCGAAGGACGTCCCGACGCCGAGAGCCCGATGGACGTCCCGACGCCGATGGCCCGACGGACGTCCGGACGCCGATGGCCCGACGGACGTCCCGACGCCGACGGCCCGACGGACGTCCCGACGCCGAGAGGCCGACGGACGTCCCGACGCCGACGGCCCGACGGACGTCCCGACATAGAGCTGAAAGTTACCTAAATACAGACACCGAGAGCCTGACGGACGTCCCGACGGCGATGGCCCGACGGACGTCCCGACGCCGAGAGGCCGACGGACGTCCGGACTCCGATGGCCCGACGGACGTCCCGACGCCGAGAGCCCGAAGGACGTCCAGACGCCGAGAGCCCGACGGACGTCCCGACGCCGAGGGCCCGACGGACGTCCCGACGCCGAGGGCCCGACGTACGTCCCGACGCCGATGGCCCGACGGACGTCCGGACGCCGAGAGCCCGACGGACGTCCGGACGCCGAGAGCCCGATGGACGTCCGGATGCCGAGAGCCCGAAGGACGTCCCGACGCCGAGAGCCCGATGGACGTCCCGACGCCGATGGCCCGACGGACGTCCGGACGCCGATGGCCCGACGGACGTCCCGACGCCGACGGCCCGACGGACGTCCCGACGCCGAGAGGCCGACGGACGTCCCGACGCCGACGGCCCGACGGACGTCCCGACATAGAGCTGAAAGTTACCTAAATACAGACACCGAGAGCCTGACGGACGTCCCGACGCCGATGGCCCGACGGACGTCCCGACGCCGAGAGGCCGACGGACGTCCGGACTCCGATGGCCCGACGGACGTCCCGAC
This sequence comes from Leptosomus discolor, assembly GCF_034619465.1. NCBI lineage: Eukaryota > Metazoa > Chordata > Aves > Leptosomiformes > Leptosomidae > Leptosomus > Leptosomus discolor. The sequence goes on along the minus strand of NW_028237839.1, from coordinate 195,435 downwards.
GCCGAGAGCCCGAAGGACGTCCAGACGCCGAGAGCCCGACGGACGTCCCGACGCCGATGGCCCGACGGACGTCCCGACGCCGATGGCCCGACGGACGTCCGGACGCCGAGAGCCCGACGGACGTCCCGACGCCGATGGCCCGACGGACGTCCCGACGCCATGGCCCGACGGACGTCCCGACGCCATGGCCCGACGGACGTCCCGACGCCGACGGCCCGACGGACGTCCCGACGCCGAGAGGCCGACGGACGTCCCGACGCCGACGGCCTGACGGACGTCCCGACATAGAGCTGAAAGTTACCTAAATACAGACACCGAGAGCCTGACGGACGTCCCGACGCCGAGAGCCCGACAGACGTCCCGACGCCGATGGCCCGACGGACGTCCGGACGCCGATGGCCCGACGGACGTCCGGACGCCGAGTGCCCGACGGACGTCCCGACGCCGATGGCCCGACGGACGTCCGGACGCCGATGGCCCGACGGACGTCCCGACGCCGACGGCCCGACGGACGTCCCGACGCCGAGAGGCCGACGGGCGTCCCGACGCCGACGGCCCGACGGACGTCCCGACATAGAGCTGAAAGTTACCTAAATACAGACACCGAGAGCCTGACGGACGTCCCGACGCCGAGAGCCCGACAGACGTCCCGACGCCGATGGCCCGACGGACGTCCGGACGCCGATGGCCCGACGGACGTCCGGACGCCGATGGCCCGACGGACGTCCCGACGCCGATGGCCCGACGGACGTCCCGACGCCGAGAGCCCGACGGACGTCCCGACGCCGATGGCCTGACGGACGTCCCGACGCCGATGGCCCGACGGACGTCCGGACGCCGATGGCCCGACGGACGTCCAGACGCCGAGTGCCCGACGGACGTCCCGACGCCGACGGCCCGACGGACGTCCCGACGCCGAGAGGCCGACGGACGTCCCGACGCCGACGGCCCGACGGACGTCCCGACATAGAGCTGAAAGTTACCTAAATACAGACACCGAGAGCCTGACGGACGTCCCGACGCCGAGAGCCCGACAGACGTCCCGACGCCGATGGCCCGACGGACGTCCGGACGCCGATGGCCCGACGGACGTCCGGACGCCGAGTGCCCGACGGACGTCCGGACGCCGATGGCCCGACGGACGTCCGGACGCCGATGGCCCGACGGACGTCCCGACGCCGATGGCCCGACGGACGTCCCGACGCCGAGAGGCCGACGGACGTCCGGACTCCGATGGCCCGACGGACGTCCCGACGCCGAGAGCCCGAAGGACGTCCAGACGCCGAGAGCCCGACGGACGTCCCGACGCCGATGGCCCGACGGACGTCCCAACGCCGAGAGGCCGACGGACGTCCGGACTCCGATGGCCCGACGGACGTCCCGACGCCGAGGGCCCGACGGACGTCCCGACGCCATGGCCCGACGGACGTCCCGACGCCGAGAGCCCGACCTACGTCCCGACGCCGATGGCCCGACGGACGTCCCGACATAGAGCTGAAAGTTACCTAAATACAGACACCGAGAGCCCGACGGACGTCCCGACGCCGAGAGCCCGACGGACGTCCGGACGCCGAGGGCCCGACGGACGTCCGGACGCCGATGGCCCGACGGACGTCCGGACGCCGAGAGCCCGACGGACGTCCCGACGCCGATGGCCCGACGGACGTCCCGACGCCGATGGCCCGACGGACGTCCGGACGCCGATGGCCCGACGGACGTCCCGACGCCGATGGCCCGACGGACGTCCCGACGCCATGGCCCGAAGGACGTCCCGACGCCGAGAGCCCGAAGGACGTCCCGACGCCGAGAGCCCGACGGACGTCCCGACGCCGATGGCCCGACGGACGTCCCGACGCCGAGAGGCCGACGGACGTCCGGACTCCGATGGCCCGACGGACGTCCCGACGCCGATGGCCCGACGGACGTCCCGACTCCATGGCCCGACGGACGTCCCGACGCCGATGGCCCGACGGACGTCCCGACGCCGAGAGCCCGACGGACGTCCCGACGCCGACGGCCCGACGGACGTCCCGACGCCGACGGCCCGACGGACGTCCCGACGCCGAGGGCCCGACGGACGTCCCGACGCCGAGAGCCCGAAGGACGTCCAGACGCCGAGAGCCCGACGGACGTCCCGACGCCGATGGCCCGACGGACGTCCCGAAGCCGATGGCCCGACGGACGTCCGGACGCCGAGAGCCCGACGGACGTCCCGACGCCATGGCCCGACGGACGTCCCGACGCCATGGCCCGACGGACGTCCCGACGCCGACGGCCCAACGGACGTCCCGACGCCGAGAGGCCGACGGACGTCCCGACGCCGACGGCCTGACGGACGTCCCGACATAGAGCTGACAGTTACCTAAATACAGACACCGAGAGCCTGACGGACGTCCCGACGCCGAGAGCCCGACAGACGTCCCGACGCCGATGGCCCGACGGACGTCCGGACGCCGATGGCCCGACGGACGTCCGGACGCCGAGTGCCCGACGGACGTCCCGACGCCGATGGCCCGACGGACGTCCGGACGCCGATGGCCCGACGGACGTCCCGACGCCGACGGCCCGACGGACGTCCCGACGCCGAGAGGCCGACGGACGTCCCGACGCCGACGGCCCGACGGACGTCCCGACATAGAGCTGAAAGTTACCTAAATACAGACACCGAGAGCCTGACGGACGTCCCGACGCCGAGAGCCCGACAGACGTCCCGACGCCGATGGCCCGACGGACGTCCGGACGCCGATGGCCCGACGGACGTCCGGACGCCGATGGCCCGACGGACGTCCCGACGCCGATGGCCCGACGGACGTCCCGACGCCGAGAGCCCGACGGACGTCCCGACGCCGATGGCCTGACGGACGTCCCGACGCCGATGGCCCGACGGACGTCCGGACGCCGATGGCCCGACGGACGTCCAGACGCCGAGTGCCCGACGGACGTCCCGACGCCGACGGCCCGACGGACGTCCCGACGCCGAGAGGCCGACGGACGTCCCGACGCCGACGGCCCGACGGACGTCCCGACATAGAGCTGAAAGTTACCTAAATACAGACACCGAGAGCCTGACGGACGTCCCGACGCCGAGAGCCCGACAGACGTCCCGACGCCGATGGCCCGACGGACGTCCGGACGCCGATGGCCCGACGGACGTCCGGACGCCGAGTGCCCGACGGACGTCCGGAAGCCGATGGCCCGACGGACGTCCGGACGCCGATGGCCCGACGGACGTCCCGACGCCGATGGCCCGACGGACGTCCCGACGCCGAGAGGCCGACGGACGTCCGGACTCCGATGGCCCGACGGACGTCCCGACGCCGAGAGCCCGAAGGACGTCCAGACGCCGAGAGCCCGACGGACGTCCCGACGCCGATGGCCCGACGGACGTCCCAACGCCGAGAGGCCGACGGACGTCCGGACTCCGATGGCCCGACGGACGTCCCGACGCCAAGGGCCCGGCGGACATCCCGACGCCATGGCCCGACGGACGTCCCGACGCCGAGAGCCCGACCTACGTCCCGACGCCGATGGCCCGACGGACGTCCCGACATAGAGCTGAAAGTTACCTAAATACAGACACCGAGAGCCCGACGGACGTCCCGACGCCGAGAGCCCGACGGACGTCCGGACGCCGAGGGCCCGACGGACGTCCGGACGCCGATGGCCCGACGGACGTCCGGACGCCGAGAGCCCGACGGACGTCCCGACGCCGATGGCCCGACGGACGTCCGGACGCCGATGGCCCGACGGACGTCCCGACGCCGATGGCCCGACGGACGTCCCGACGCCATGGCCCGACGGACGTCCCGACGCCGATGGCCCGACGGACGTCCGGACGCCGATGGCCCGACGGACGTCCCGACGCCGACGGCCCGACGGACGTCCCGACATAGAGCTGAAAGTTACCTAAATACAGACACCGAGAGCCTGACGGACGTCCCGACGCCGAGAGCCCGACAGACGTCCCGACGCCGATGGCCCGACGGACGTCCGGACGCCGAGGGCCCGACGTACGTCCCGACGCCGATGGCCCGACGGACGTCCGGACGCCGAGAGCCCGACGGACGTCCGGACGCCGAGAGCCCGATGGACGTCCGGATGCCGAGAGCCCGAAGGACGTCCCGACGCCGAGAGCCCGATGGACGTCCCGACGCCGATGGCCCGACGGACGTCCGGACGCCGATGGCCCGACGGACGTCCCGACGCCGACGGCCCGACGGACGTCCCGACACCGAGAGGCCGACGGACGTCCCGACGCCGACGGCCCGACGGACGTCCCGACATAGAGCTGAAAGTTACCTAAATACAGACACCGAGAGCCTGACGGACGTCCCGACGCCGATGGCCCGACGGACGTCCCGACGCCGAGAGGCCAACGGACGTCCGGACTCCGATGGCCCGACGGACGTCCCGACGCCGAGAGCCCGAAGGACGTCCAGACGCCGAGAGCCCGACGGACGTCCCGACGCCGAGGGCCCGACGGATGTCCCGACGCCGAGGGCCCGACGTACGTCCCGACGCCGATGGCCCGACGGACGTCCGGACGCCGAGAGCCCGACGGACGTCCGGACGCCGAGAGCCCGATGGACGTCCGGATGCCGAGAGCCCGAAGGACGTCCCGACGCCGAGAGCCCGATGGACGTCCCGACGCCGATGGCCCGACGGACGTCCGGACGCCGATGGCCCGACGGACGTCCCGACGCCGACGGCCCGACGGACGTCCCGACGCCGAGAGGCCGACGGACGTCCCGACGCCGACGGCCCGACGGACGTCCCGACATAGAGCTGAAAGTTACCTAAATACAGACACCGAGAGCCTGACGGACGTCCCGACGCCGATGGCCCGACGGACGTCCCGACGCCGAGAGGCCGACGGACGTCCGGACTCCGATGGCCCGACGGACGTCCCGACGCCGAGAGCCCGAAGGACGTCCAGACGCCGAGAGCCCGACGGACGTCCCGACGCCGATGGCCCGACGGACGTCCCGACGCCGATGGCCCGACGGACGTCCGGACGCCGAGAGCCCGACGGACGTCCCGACGCCGATGGCCCGACGGACGTCCCGACGCCATGGCCCGACGGACGTCCCGACGCCATGGCCCGACGGACGTCCCGACGCCGATGGCCCGACGGACGTCCCGACGCCGACGGCCCGACGGACGTCCCGACGCCGAGAGGCCGACGGACGTCCCGACGCCGACGGCCTGACGGACGTCCCGACATAGAGCTGAAAGTTACCTAAATACAGACACCGAGAGCCTGACGGACGTCCCGACGCCGAGAGCCCGACAGACGTCCCGACGCCGATGGCCCGACGGACGTCCGGACGCCGATGGCCCGACGGACGTCCGGACGCCGAGTGCCCGACGGACGTCCCGACGCCGATGGCCCGACGGACGTCCGGACGCCGATGGCCCGACGGACGTCCCGACGCCGACGGCCCGACGGACGTCCCGACGCCGAGAGGCCGACGGGCGTCCCGACGCCGACGGCCCGACGGACGTCCCGACATAGAGCTGAAAGTTACCTAAATACAGACACCGAGAGCCTGACGGACGTCCCGACGCCGAGAGCCCGACAGACGTCCCGACGCCGATGGCCCGACGGACGTCCGGACGCCGATGGCCCGACGGACGTCCGGACGCCGATGGCCCGACGGACGTCCCGACGCCGATGGCCCGACGGACGTCCCGACGCCGAGAGCCCGACGGACGTCCCGACGCCGATGGCCTGACGGACGTCCCGACGCCGATGGCCCGACGGACGTCCGGACGCCGATGGCCCGACGGACGTCCAGACGCCGAGTGCCCGACGGACGTCCCGACGCCGACGGCCCGACGGACGTCCCGACGCCGAGAGGCCGACGGACGTCCCGACGCCGACGGCCCGACGGACGTCCCGACATAGAGCTGAAAGTTACCTAAATACAGACACCGAGAGCCTGACGGACGTCCCGACGCCGAGAGCCCGACAGACGTCCCGACGCCGATGGCCCGACGGACGTCCGGACGCCGATGGCCCGACGGACGTCCGGACGCCGAGTGCCCGACGGACGTCCGGACGCCGATGGCCCGACGGACGTCCGGACGCCGATGGCCCGACGGACGTCCCGACGCCGATGGCCCGACGGACGTCCCGACGCCGAGAGGCCGACGGACGTCCGGACTCCGATGGCCCGACGGACGTCCCGACGCCGAGAGCCCGAAGGACGTCCAGACGCCGAGAGCCCGACGGACGTCCCGACGCCGATGGCCCGACGGACGTCCCAACGCCGAGAGGCCGACGGACGTCCGGACTCCGATGGCCCGACGGACGTCCCGACGCCGAGGGCCCGACGGACGTCCCGACGCCATGGCCCGACGGACGTCCCGACGCCGAGAGCCCGACCTACGTCCCGACGCCGATGGCCCGACGGACGTCCCGACATAGAGCTGAAAGTTACCTAAATACAGACACCGAGAGCCCGACGGACGTCCCGACGCCGAGAGCCCGACGGACGTCCGGACGCCGAGGGCCCGACGGACGTCCGGACGCCGATGGCCCGACGGACGTCCGGACGCCGAGAGCCCGACGGACGTCCCGACGCCGATGGCCCGACGGACGTCCCGACGCCGATGGCCCGACGGACGTCCGGACGCCGATGGCCCGACGGACGTCCCGACGCCGATGGCCCGACGGACGTCCCGACGCCATGGCCCGACGGACGTCCCGACGCCGTTGGCCCGACGGACGTCCGGACGCCGATGGCCCGACGGACGTCCCGACGCCGATGGCCCGACGGACGTCCGGACGCCGATGGCCCGACGGACGTCCCGACGCCGATGGCCCGACGGACGTCCGGACGCCGAGGGCCCGACGGACGTCCGGACGCCGAGAGCCCGACGGACGTCCCGACGCCGAGGGCCCGACGGACGTCCGGACGCCGAGAGCCCGAAGGACGTCCCGACGCCGAGAGCCCGAAGGACGTCCCGACGCCGAGAGCCCGACGGACGTCCCGACGCCGATGGCCCGACGGACGTCCCGACGCCGAGAGGCCGACGGACGTCCGGACTCCGATGGCCCGACGGACGTCCCGACGCCGATGGCCCGACGGACGTCCCGACTCCATGGCCCGACGGACGTCCCGACGCCGATGGCCCGACGGACGTCCCGACGCCGAGAGCCCGACGGACGTCCCGACGCCGACGGCCCGACGGACGTCCCGACGCCGACGGCCCGACGGACGTCCCGACGCCGAGGGCCCGACGGACGTCCCGACGCCGAGAGCCCGAAGGACGTCCGGACGCCGATGGCCCGACGGACGTCCCGACGCCGATGGCCCGACGGACGTCCGGACGCCGAGGGCCCGACGTACGTCCCGACGCCGATGGCCCGACGGACGTCCGGACGCCGAGAGCCCGACGGACGTCCGGACGCCGAGAGCCCGATGGACGTCCGGATGCCGAGAGCCCGAAGGACGTCCCGACGCCGAGACCCCGATGGACGTCCCGACGCCGATGGCCCGACGGACGTCCGGACGCCGATGGCCCGACGGACGTCCCGACGCCGACGGCCCGACGGACGTCCCGACGCCGAGAGGCCGACGGACGTCCCGACGCCGACGGCCCGACGGACGTCCCGACATAGAGCTGAAAGTTACCTAAATACAGACACCGAGAGCCTGACGGACGTCCCGACGCCGATGGCCCGACGGACGTCCCGACGCCGAGAGGCCGACGGACGTCCGGACTCCGATGGCCCGACGGACGTCCCGACGCCGAGAGCCCGAAGGACGTCCAGACGCCGAGAGCCCGACGGACGTCCCGACGCCGATGGCCCGACGGACGTCCCGACGCCGATGGCCCGACGGACGTCCGGACGCCGAGAGCCCGACGGACGTCCCGACGCCGATGGCCCGACGGACGTCCCGACGCCATGGCCCGACGGACGTCCGGACGCCGAGTGCCCGACGGACGTCCCGACGCCGATGGCCCGACAGACGTCCGGACGCCGATGGCCCGACGAACGTCCCGACGCCGAGAGCCCGACGGACGTCCCGACGCCGAGGGCCCGACGGACGTCCGGACGCCGAGTGCCCGACGGACGTCCCGACGTCGAGAGCCCGACGGACGTCCGGACGCCGAGAGCCGGACGGACGTCCCGACGCCGATGGCCCGACGGACGTCCCGACGCCATGGCCCGACGGACGTCCCGACGCCGATGGCCCGACGGACGTCCGGACGCCGATGGCCCGACGGACGTCCCGACATAGAGCTGAAAGTTACCTAAATACAGACACCGAGAGCCTGACGGACGTCCCGACGCCGAGAGCCCGAAGGACGTCCCGACGCCGATGGCCCGACGGACGTCCGGACGCCGATGGCCCGACGGACGTCCGGACGCCGAGTGCCCGACGGACGTCCCGACGCCGATGGCCCGACGGACGTCCGGACGCCGATGGCCCGACGGACGTCCGGACGCCGAGAGCCCGACGGACGTCCCGACGCCGATGGCCCGACGGACGTCCCGACGCCGATGGCCCGACGAACGTCCCGACGCCGAGAGCCCGACGGACGTCTAGACGCCGAGGGCCCGACGGACGTCCGGACGCCGAGAGCCCGACGGACGTCCCGACGCCGAGAGCCGGACGGACGTCCCGACGCCGAGAGCCCGAAGGACGTCCCGACGCCGATGGCCCGACGGACGTCCCAACGCCGAGAGCCCGACGGACGTCTGGACGCCGAGAGCCCGAAGGACGTCCCGACGCCGAGAGCCCGACGGACGTCCCGACGCCGATGGCCCGACGGACGTCCGGACGCCAATGGCCCGACGGACGTCCGGACGCCGAGAGCCCGACGGACGTCCCGACGCCGATGGCCCGACGGACGTCCCGACGCCATGGCCCGACGGACGTCCCGACGCCGATGGCCCGACGGACGTCCGGACGCCGATGGCCCGACGGACGTCCGGACGCCGAGAGCCCGACGGACGTCCCGACGCCGATGGCCCGACGGACGTCCCGACGCCATGGCCCGACGGACGTCCCGACGCCGATGGCCCGACGGACGTCCCGACATAGAGCTGAAAGTTACCTAAATACAGACACCGAGAGCCTGACGGACGTCCGGACGCCGAGAGGCCGACATACGTCCCGACGCCGACGGCCCGACGGACGTCCCGACATAGAGCTGAAAGTTACCTAAATACAGACACCGAGAGCCTGACGGACGTCCCGACGCCGAGAGCCCGACGGACGTTCCGACGCCGATGGCCCGACGGACGTCCGGACGCCGATGGCCCGACGGACGTCCGGACGCCGAGAGCCCGACGGAGGTCCCGACGCCGATGGCCCGACGGACGTCCCGACGCCATGGCCCGACGGACGTCCCGACGCCGATGGCCCGACGGACGTCCGGACGCCGATGGCCCGACGGACGTCCGGACGCCGAGAGCCCGACGGACGTCCCGACGCCGATGGCCCGACGGACGTCCCGACGCCATGGCCCGACGGACGTCCCGACGCCGATGGCCCGACGGACGTCCCGACGCCGACGGCCTGACGGACGTCCCGACATAGAGCTGAAAGTTACCTAAATACAGACACCGAGAGCCTGACGGACGTCCCGACGCCGAGAGCCCGACAGACGTCCCGACGCCGATGGCCCGACGGACGTCCGTACGCCGATGGCCCGACGGACGTCCGGACGCCGAGTGCCCGACGGACGTCCCGACGCCGACGGCCCGACGGACGTCCGGACGCCGATGGCCCGACGGACGTCCGGACGCCGATGGCCCGACGGACGTCCCGACGCCGACGGCCCGACGGACGTCCCGACGCCGAGAGGCCGACGGACGTCCCGACGCCGAGATACCGACGGACGTCCCGACATAGAGCTGAAAGTTACCTAAATACAGACACCGAGAGCCTGACGGACGTCCCGACGCCGATGGCCCGACGGACGTCCCGACATAGAGCTGAAAGTTACCTAAATACAGACACCGAGAGCTTGACGGACGTCCCGACGCCGAGAGCTCGACAGACGTCCCGACGCCGAGGGCCCGACGGACGTCCCGACGCCGAGGGCCCGACGGACGTACCGACGCCGATGGCCCGAAGGACGTCCCGACGCCGAGAGCCCGACGGACGTCCCGACGCCGATGGCCCGACGGACGTCCGGACACCGATGGCCCGACGGACGTCCGGACGCCGATGGCCCGACGGACGTCCGGACGCCGAGAGCCCGATGGACGTCCCGACGCCGAGAGCCCGACGGACGTCCCGACGCCGATGGCCCGACGGAAGTCCGGACGCCGATGGCCCGACGGACGTCCCGACGCCATGGCCCGACGGACGTCCCGACGCCGATGGCCCGACGGACGTCCGGACGCCGATGGCCCGACGGACGTCCCGACGCCGAGGCCCGACGGACGTCCGGACGCCGAGGGCCCGAAGGACGTCCCGACGCCGAGAGCCCGAAGGACGTCCCGACGCCGACGGCCCGACGGACGTCCGGACGCCGAGTGCCCGACGGACGTCCCGACGCCGATGGCCCGACAGACGTCCGGACGACGATGGCCCGACGAACGTCCCGACGCCGAGAGCCCGACGGACGTCCCGACGCCGAGGGCCCGACGGACGTCCGGACGCCGAGTGCCCGACGGACGTCCCGACGTCGAGAGCCCGACGGACGTCCGGACGCCGAGAGCCCGACGGACGTCCCGACGCCGATGGCCCGACGGACGTCCCGACGCCATGGCCCGACGGACGTCCCGACGCCGATGGCCCGACGGACGTCCGGACGCCGATGGCCCGACGGACGTCCCGACATAGAGCTGAAAGTTACCTAAATACAGACACCGAGAGCCTGACGGACGTCCCGACGCCGAGAGCCCGAAGGACGTCCCGACGCCGATGGCCCGACGGACGTCCGGACGCCGATGGCCCGACGGACGTCCGGACGCCGAGTGCCCGACGGACGTCCCGACGCCGATGGCCCGACGGACGTCCCGACGCCGATGGCCCGACGGACGTCCCGACGCCGAGAGGCCGACGGACGTCCGGACTCCGATGGCCCGACGGACGTCCGGACGCCGAGAGCCCGAAGGACGTCCAGACGCCGAGAGCCCGACGGACGTCCCGACGCCGATGGCCCGACGGACGTCCCGACGCCGAGAGGCCGACGTACGTCCGGACTCCGATGACCCGACGGACGTCCCGATGCCGATGGCCCGACGGACGTCCCGACGCCATGGCCCGACGGACGTCCCGACGCCGATGGCCCGACGGACGTCCCGACGCCGATGGCCCGACGGACGTCCGGACGCCGATGGCCCGACGGACGTCCCGACGCCGATGGCCCGACGGACGTCCCGACATAGAGCTGAAAGTTACCTAAATACAGACACCGAGAGCTTGACGGACGTCCCGACGCCGAGAGCTCGACAGACGTCCCGACGCCGATGGCCCGACGGACGTCCGGACGCCGATGGCCCGACGGACGTCCGGACGCCGAGTGCCCGACGGACGTCCCGACGCCGATGGCCCGACAGACGTCCGGACGCCGATGGCCCGACGAACGTCCCGACGCCGAGAGCCCGACGGACGTCCCGACGCCGAGGGCCCGACGGACGTCCGGACGCCGACTGCCCGACGGACGTCCCGACGTCGAGAGCCCGACGGACGTCCGGACGCCGAGAGCCCGACGGACGTCCCGACGCCGATGGCCCGACGGACGTCCCGACGCCATGGCCCGACGGACGTCCCGACGCCGATGGCCCGACGGACGTCCGGACGCCGATGGCCCGACGGACGTCCCGACATAGAGCTGAAAGTTACCTAAATACAGACACCGAGAGCCTGACGGACGTCCCGACGCCGAGAGCCCGAAGGACGTCCCGACGCCGATGGCCCGACGGACGTCCGGACGCCGATGGCCCGACGGACGTCCGGACGCCGAGTGCCCGACGGACGTCCCGACGCCGATGGCCCGACGGACGTCCGGACGCCGATGGCCCGACGGACGTCCCGACGCCGAGAGGCCGACGGACGTCCCGACGCCGATGGCCCGACGGACGTCCCGACGCCGATGGCCCGACGGACGTCCCGACGCCGAGAGCCCGACGGACGTCCCGACGCCGATGGCCCGACGGACGTCCGGACGCCGATGGCCCGACGGACGTCCCGACGCCGATGGCCCGACGGACGTCCCGACATAGAGCTGAAAGTTACCTAAATACAGACACCGAGAGCCTGACGGACGTCCCGACGCCGAGAGCCCGACAAACGTCCCGACGCCGATGGCCCGACGGACGTCCGGACGCCGAGTGCCCGACGGACGTCCCGACGCCGATGGCCCGACAGACGTCCGGACGCCGATGGCCCGACGAACGTCCCGACGCCGAGAGCCCGACGGACGTCCCGACGCCGAGGGCCCGACGGACGTCCGGACGCCGAGTGCCCGACGGACGTCCCGACGTCGAGAGCCCGACGGACGTCCGGACGCCGAGAGCCCGACGGACGTCCCGACGCCGATGGCCCGACGGACGTCCCGACGCCATGGCCCGACGGACGTCCCGACGCCGATGGCCCGACGGACGTCCGGACGCCGATGGCCCGACGGACGTCCCGACATAGAGCTGAAAGTTACCTAAATACAGACACCGAGAGCCTGACGGACGTCCCGACGCCGAGAGCCCGAAGGACGTCCCGACGCCGATGGCCCGACGGACGTCCGGACGCCGAGTGCCCGACGGACGTCCCGACGCCGATGGCCCGACGGACGTCCGGACGCCGATGGCCCGACGGACGTCCGGACGCCGATGGCCCGACGGACGTCCCGACGCCGAGAGGCCGACGGACGTCCCGACGCCGACGGCCCGACGGACGTCCCGACATAGAGCTGAAAGTTACCTAAATACAGACACCGAGAGCCTGACGGACGTCCCGACGCCGAGAGCCCGACAGACGTCCCGACGCCGATGGCCCGACGGACGTCCGGACGCCGATGGCCCGACGGACGTCCGGACGTCGAGTGCCCGATGGACGTCCCGACGCCGATGGCCCGACGGACGTCCGGACGCCGATGGCCCGACGGACGTCCCGACGCTGAGGCCCGACGGACGTCCGGACGCCGAGGGCCCGAAGGACGTCCCGACGCCGAGAGCCCGAAGGACGTCCCGACGCCGACGGCCCGACGGGCGTCCCGACGCCGAGGGCCCGACGGACGTCCCGACGCCGAGATACCGACGGACGTCCCGACGCCGACGGCCCGACGGACGTCCCGACGCCGAGAGGCCGACATACGTCCCGACGCCGACGGCCCGACGGACGTCCCGACATAGAGCTGAAAGTTACCTAAATACAGACACCGAGAGCTTGACGGACGTCCCGACGCCGATGGCCCGACGGACGTCCCGACGCCGATGGCCCGACGGACGTCCGGACGCCGATGGCCCGACGGACGTCCGGACGCCGAGAGCCCGACGGACGTCCCGACGCCGAGAGCCCGACGGACGTCCGGACGCCGAGAGCCCGAAGGACGTCCCGACGCCGAGAGCCCGACGGACGTCCCGACGCCGATGGCCCGACGGACGTCCGGACGCCGATGGCCCGACGGACGTCCGGACGCCGAGTGCCCGACGGACGTCCCGACGCCGATGGCCCGACGGACGTCCGGACGCCGATGGCCCGACGGACGTCCCGACGCCGACGGCCCGACGGACGTCCCGACGCCGAGAGGCCGACGGACGTCCCGACGCCGACGGCCCGACAGACGTCCCGACATAGAGCTGAAAGTTACCTAAATACAGACACCGAGAGCCTGACGGACGTCCCGACGCCGAGAGCCCGACAGACGTCCCGACGCCGATGGCCCGACGGACGTCCGGACGCCGATGGCCCGACGGACGTCCGGACGCCGAGTGCCCGACGGACGTCCCGACGCCGATGGCCCGACGGACGTCCGGACGCCGATGGCCCGACGGACGTCCCGACGCCGATGGCCCGACGGACGTCCCGACGCCGAGAGGCCGACGGACGTCCCGACGCCAACGGCCCGACGGACGTCCCGACATAGAGCTGAAAGTTACCTAAATACAGACACCGAGAGCCTGACGGACGTCCCGACGCCGAGAGCCCGACAGACGTCCCGACGCCGATGGCCCGACGGACGTCCGGACGCCGATGGCCCGACGGACGTCCGGACGCCGAGTGCCCGACGGACGTCCCGACGCCGATGGCCCGACGGACGTCCGGACGCCGATGGCCTGACGGACGTCCCGACGCCGAGAGGCCGACGGACGTCCGGACTCCGATGGCCCGACGGACGTCCCGACGCTGAGAGCCCGAAGGACGTCCGGACGCCGAGAGCCCGACGGACGTCCCGACGCCGATGGCCCGACGGACGTCCCGACGCCGATGGCCCGACGGACGTCCGGACGCCGATGGCCCGACGAACGTCCCGACGCCGAGAGCCCGACGGACGTCCCGACGCCGAGAGCCCGACGGACGTCCCGACGCCGAGGGCCCGACGGACGTCCGGACGCCGAGAGCCCGACGGACGTCCCGACGCCGAGAGCCTGACGGACGTCCCGACGCCGAGAGCCCGAAGGACGTCCCGACGCCGATGGCCCGACGGACGTCCCGACGCCGATGGCCCGACGAACGTCCCGACGCCGAGAGCCCGACGGACGTCCCGACGCCGAGGGCCCGACGGACGTCCGGACGCCGAGAGCCCGACGGACGTCCCGACGCCGAGAGCCCGACGGACGTCCGGACGCCGAGAGCCCGACGGACGTCCCGACGCCGATGGCCCGACGGACGTCCCGACGCCGTGGCCCGACGGACGTCCCGACGCCGAGATACCGACGGACGTCCCGACGCCGAGAGGCCGACATACGTCCCGACGCCAACGGCCCGACGGACGTCCCGACATAGAGCTGAAAGTTACCTAAATACAGACACCGAGAGCCTGACGGACGTCCCGACGCCGAGAGCCCGACGGACGTTCCGACGCCGATGGCCCGACGGACGTCCGGACGCCGATGGCCCGACGGACGTCCGGACGCCGAGAGCCCGACGGACGTCCCAACGCCGAGAGCCCGACGGACGTCCGGACGCCGAGAGCCCGAAGGACGTCCCGACGCCGAGAGCCCGACGGACGTCCCGACGCCGATGGCCCGACGGACGTCCGGACGCCGATGGCCCGACGGACGTCCGGACGCCGAGAGCCCGACGGACGTCCCGACGCCGATGGCCCGACGGACGTCCCGACGCCATGGCCCGACGGACGTCCCGACGCCGATGGCCCGACGGACGTCCGGACGCCGATGGCCCGACGGACGTCCGGACGCCGAGAGCCCGACGGACGTCCCGACGCCGATGGCCCGACGGACGTCCCGACGCCATGGCCCGACGGACGTCCCGACGCCGATGGCCCGACGGACGTCCCGACGCCGACGGCCTGACGGACGTCCCGACATAGAGCTGAAAGTTACCTAAATACAGACACCGAGAGCCTGACGGACGTCCCGACGCCGAGAGCCCGACAGACGTCCCGACGCCGATGGCCCGACGGACGTCCGGACGCCGATGGCCCGACGGACGTCCGGACGCCGAGTGCCCGACGGACGTCCCGACGCCGACGGCCCGACGGACGTCCGGACGCCGATGGCCCGACGGACGTCCGGACGCCGATGGCCCGACGGACGTCCCGACGCCGACGGCCCGACGGACGTCCCGACGCCGAGAGGCCGACGGACGTCCCGACGCCGACGGCCCGACGGACGTCCCGACATAGAGCTGAAAGTTACCTAAATACAGACACCGAGAGCCTGACGGACGTCCCGACGCCGAGAGCCCGACAGACGTCCCGACGCCGATGGCCCGACGGACGTCCGGACGCCGAGTGCCCGACGGACGTCCCGACGCCGATGGCCCGACGGACGTCCGGACGCCGACGGCCCGACGGACGTCCGGAGGCCGATGGCCCGACGGACGTCCGGACGCCGAATGCCCGACGGACGTCCCGACGCCGATGGCCCGACGGACGTCCGGACGCCGATGGCCCGACGGACGTCCCGACGCCGATGGCCCGACGGACGTCCCGACGCCGAGAGGCCGACGGACGTCCGGACTCCGATGGCCCGACGGACGTCCCGACGCCGAGAGCCCGAAGGACGTCCAGACGCCGAGAGCCCGACGGACGTCCCGACGCCGATGGCCCGACGGACGTCCGGACGCCGATGGCCCGACGGACGTCCGGACGCCGAGAGCCCGACGGACGTCCCGACGCCGATGGCCCGACGGACGTCCCGACACCATGGCCCGACGGACGTCCCGACGCCATGGCCCGACGGACGTCCCGACGCCGATGGCCCGACGGACGTCCGGACGCCGATGGCCCGACGGACGTCCCGACGCCGACGGCCCGACGGACGTCCCGACGCCGAGAGGCCGACGGACGTCCCGACGCCGACGGCCTGACGGACGTCCCGACATAGAGCTGAAAGTTACCTAAATACAGACACCGAGAGCCTGACGGACGTCCCGACGCCGAGAGCCCGACGGACGTCCCGACGCCGATGGCCCGACGGACGTCCGGACGCCGATGGCCCGACGGACGTCCGGACGCCGAGTGCCCGACGGACGTCCCGACGCCGATGGCCCGACGGACGTCCCGACGCCGACGGCCCGACGGACGTCCCGACGCCGAGAGGCCGACGGACGTCCCGACGCCGATGGCCCGACGGACGTCCCGACATAGAGCTGAAAGTTACCTAAATACAGACACCGAGAGCCCGACAGACGTCCCGACGCCGATGGCCCGACGGACGTCCGGACGCCGATGGCCCGACGGACGTCCGGACGTCGAGTGCCCGACGGACGTCCCGACGCCGATGGCCCGACGGACGTCCGGACGCCGATGGCCCGACGGACGTCCGGACGCCGATGGCCCGACGGACGTCCGGACGCCGAGAGCCCGACGGACGTCCCGACGCCGATGGCCCGACGGACGTCCGGACGCCGATGGCCCGACGGACGTCCGGACGCCGAGTGCCCGACGGACGTCCCGACGCCGACGGCCCGACGGACGTCCCGACGCCGAGAGGCCGACGGACATCCCGACGCCGACGGCCCGACGGACGTCCCGACATAGAGCTGAAAGTTACCTAAATACAGACACCGAGAGCCTGACGGACGTCCCGACGCCGAGTGCCCGACGGACGTCCCGACGCCGATGGCCCGACGGACGTCCGGACGCCGAGTGCCCGACGGACGTCCCGACGCCGACGGCCCGACGGACGTCCCGACGCCGAGAGGCCGACGGACGTCCCGACGCCGACGGCCCGACGGACGTCCCGACATAGAGCTGAAAGTTACCTAAATACAGACACCGAGAGCCTGACGGACGTCCCGACGCCGAGTGCCCGACGGACGTCCCGACGCCGATGGCCCGACGGACGTCCCGACGCCGATGGCCCGACGGACGTCCCGACGCCGAGAGGCCGACGGACGTCCGGACTCCGATGGCCCGACGGACGTCCCGACGCCGAGAGCCCGAAGGACGTCCAGACGCCAAGAGCCCGACGGACGTCCCGACGCCGATGGCCCGACGGACGTCCCGACGCCGAGAGGCCGACGGACGTCCGGACTCCGATGGCCCGACGGACGTCCCGACGCCGATGGCCCGACGGACGTCCCGACGCCGATGGCCCGACGGACGTCCCGACATAGAGCTGAAAGTTACCTAAATACAGACACCGAGAGCCTGACGGACGTCCCGACGCCGAGAGCCCGACAGACGTCCCGACGCCGATGGCCCGACGGACGTCCGGACGCCGATGGCCCGACGGACGTCCGGACGCCGAGTGCCCGACGGACGTCCCGACGCCGATGGCCCGACGGACGTCCGGACGCCGATGGCCCGACGGACGTCCGGACGCCGATGGCCCGACGGACGTCCGGACGCCGAGAGCCCGACGGACGTCCCGACGCCGATGGCCCGACGGACGTCCGGACGCCGATGGCCCGACGGACGTCCCGACGCCGATGGCCCGACGGACGTCCGGACGCCGAGTGCCCGACGGACGTCCCGACGCCGATGGCCCGACGGACGTCCGGACGCCGATGGCCCGACGGACGTCCGGACGCCGATGGCCCGACGGACGTCCGGACGCCGAGTGCCCGACGGACGTCCCGACGCCGAGAGGCCGACGGACGTCCCGACGCCGATGGCCCGACGGACGTCCGGACGCCGATGGCCCGACGGACGTCCGGATGCCGAGTGCCCGACGGACGTCCCGACGCCGATGGCCGACGGACGTCCCGACGCCGATGGCCCGACGGACGTCCCGACGCCGAGAGGCCGACGGACGTCCGGACTCCGATGGCCCGACGGACGTCCCGACGCTGAGAGCCCGAAGGACGTCCAGACGCCGAGAGCCCGACGGACGTCCCGACGCCGATGGCCCGACGGACGTCCCGACGCCGAGAGGCCGACGGACGTCCGGACTCCGATGGCCCGACGGACGTCCCGACGCCGATGGCCCGACGGACTTCCCGACGCCATGGCCCGACGGACGTCCCGACGCCGATGGCCCGACGGACGTCCCGACGCCGATGGCCCGACGGACGTCCCGACATAGAGCTGAAAGTTACCTAAATACAGACACCGAGAGCTTGACGGACGTCCCGACGCCGAGAGCTCGACAGACGTCCCGACGCCGAGGGCCCGACGGACGTCCCGACGCCGAGGGCCCGACGGACGTCCCGACGCCGATGGCCCGACGGACGTCCCGACGCCGAGAGCCCGACGGACGTCCCGACGCCGATGGCCTGACGGACGTCCCGACGCCGATGGCCCGACGGACGTCCGGACGCCGATGGCCCGACGGACGTCCGGACGCCGAGTGCCCGACGGACGTCCCGACGCCGACGGCCCGACGGACGTCCCGACGCCGAGAGGCCGACGGACGTCCCGACGCCAACGGCCCGACGGACGTCCCGACATAGAGCTGAAAGTTACCTAAATACAGACACCGAGAGCCTGACGGACGTCCCGACGCCGAGAGCCCGACAGACGTCCCGACGCCGATGGCCCGACGGACGTCCGGACGCCGATGGCCCGACGGACGTCCGGACGCCGAGTGCCCGACGGACGTCCCGACGCCGATGGCCCGACGGACGTCCCGACGCCGAGAGGCCGACGGACGTCCGGACTCCGATGGCCCGACGGACGTCCCGACGCTGAGAGCCCGAAGGACGTCCAGACGCCGAGAGCCCGACGGACGTCCCGACGCCGATGGCCCGACGGACGTCTGGACGCCGATGGCCCGACGGACGTCCCGACGCCGATGGCCCGACGGACGTCCCGACATAGAGCTGAAAGTTACCTAAATACAGACACCGAGAGCTTGACGGACGTCCCGATGCCGAGAGCTCGACAGACGTCCCGACGCCGAGGGCCCGACGGACGTCCCGACGCCGAGGGCCCGACGGACGTCCCGACGCCGATGGCCCGAAGGACGTCCCGACGCCGAGAGCCCGACGGACGTCCCGACGCCGATGGCCCGACGGACGTCCGGACGCCGATGGCCCGACGGACGTCCCGACGCCGATGGCCCGACGGACGTCCGGACGCCGATGGCCCGACGGACGTCCGGACGCCGAGCTGAAAGTTACCTAAATACAGACGCCGAGAGCCCGACGGACGTCCCGACGACGATGGCCCGACGCACGTCCCGACGCCGAGGGCCCGACGGACGTCCCGACATAGAGGTGAAAGTTACCTAAATACAGACGCCGAGAGCCCAACAGACGTCCCGACGCCGAGAGCCCGACAGACGTCCCGACGCCGAGAGCCCGACGGACGTCCCGACGCCGAGAGCCCGACGGACGTCCCGACGCCGATGGCCCGACGGACCTCCGGACGCCGTAAGCCCGACGGACGTCCCGACGCCGATGGCCCGACGGACGTCCCGACGCCGATGGCCCGACGGACGTCCCGACGCCGATGGCCCGACGGACGTCCCGACGCCATGGCCCGACGGACGTCCCGACGCCGATGGCCCGACGGACGTCCCGACGCCGATGGCCCGACGGACGTCCGGACGCCGAGGGCCCGACGGACGTCCGGACGCCGAGAGCCCGACGGACATCCGGACGCCGAGGGCCCGAAGGACGTCCCGACGCCGAGAGCCCGAAGGACGTCCCGACGCCGACGGCCCGACGGACGTCCCGACGCCGAGGGCCCGACGGACGTCCCGACGCCGAGATACCGACGGACGTCCCGACGCCGACGGCCCGACGGACGTCCCGACGCCGAGAGGCCGACATACG
Organism: Leptosomus discolor; assembly: GCF_034619465.1. Taxonomy (NCBI): domain Eukaryota; kingdom Metazoa; phylum Chordata; class Aves; order Leptosomiformes; family Leptosomidae; genus Leptosomus; species Leptosomus discolor. Next base: position 175,117 of record NW_028237839.1, on the reverse strand, counting down.
TCCCGACGCCGACGGCCCGACGGACGTCCCGACATAGAGCTGAAAGTTACCTAAATACAGACACCGAGAGCCTGACGGACGTCCCGACGCCGAGAGCCCGACGGACGTCCCGACGCCGAGGGCCCGACGGACGTCCGGACGCCGATGGCCCGACGGACGTCCGGACGCCGAGAGCCCGACGGACGTCCCGACGCCGAGAGCCCGACGGACGTCCCGACGCCGATGGCCCGACGGACGTCCGGACGCCGATGGCCCGACGGACGTCCCGACGCCGATGGCCCGACGGACGTCCCGACGCCATGGCCCGACGGACGTCCGGACGCCGAGAGCCCGACGGACGTCCCGACGCCGATGGCCCGACGGACGTCCCGACGCCATGGCCCGACGGACGTCCCGACGCCGATGGCCCGACGGACGTCCGGACGCCGATGGCCCGACGGACGTCCGGACGCCGAGTGCCCGACGGACGTCCGGACGCCGAGTGCCCGACGGACGTCCCGACGCCGATGGCCCGACGGACGTCCGGACGCCGATGGCCCGACGGACGTCCCGACGCCGATGGCCCGACGGACGTCCCGACGCCGATGGCCCGACGGACGTCTGGACGCCGATGGCCCGACGGACGTCCGGACGCCGAGCTGAAAGTTACCTAAATACAGACGCCGAGAGCCCGACGGACGTCCCGACGACGATGGCCCGACGCACGTCCCGACGCCGAGGGCCCGACGGACGTCCCGACGTAGAGCTGAAAGTTACCTAAATACAGACGCCGAGAGCCCAACAGACGTCCCGACGCCGAGAGCCCGACAAACGTCCGGACGCCGAGAGCCCGACGGACGTCCCGACGCCGATGGCCCGACGGACGTCCCGACGCCGATGGCCCGACGGACGTCCCGACGCCGAGGGCCCGACGGACGTCCCGACGTAGAGCTGAAAGTTACCTAAATACAGACGCCGAGGGCCCGACGGACGTCCGGACGCCGATGGCCCGACGGACGTCCCGACGCCGAGGGCCCGACGGACGTCCCGACGTAGAGCTGAAAGTTACCTAAATACAGACGCCGAGGGCCCGACGGACGTCCGGATGCCGATGGCCCGACAGACGTCTTGACGCCGAGGGCCCGACGGACGTCCCGACGTAGAGCTGAAAGTTACCTAAATACAGACGCCGAGAGCCCAACAGACGTCCCGACTCCGAGAGCCCGACGGACGTCCGGACGCCGAGAGCCCGACGGACGTCCCGACAACGATGGCCCGACGGACGTCCCGACGCCGATGACCCGACGGACGTCCCGATGCCGAGTGCCCGACGGATGTCCTGACGCCGATGGCCCGACGGACGTCCCGACGCCGAGAGCCCGACGGACATCCCGACACCAAGTGACCGACGGACGTCCCGACGTAGAGCTGAAAGTTACCTAAATACAGACGCCGAGAGCCCGACGGAAGTTCCGACGCCGAGGGCCCGACGGACGTCCCGATGCCGAGGGCCCGACGGACGTCCCCACGCCGAGGGCCCGACGGACGTCCCGACGCCGAGAGCCCGACGGACGTCCCGATGCCGAGTGCCCGACGGACGTCCCGACGTAGAGCTGAAAGTTACCTAAATACAGACGCCGAGAGCCCGACGAATATCCCGACGCCGAGAGCCCTACGGACGTCCCGACGTAGAGCTGAAAGTTACCTAAATACAGACGCCGAGAGTCCGACGGACGTCCCGACGCTGAGAGCCCGACTGACATCCCGACGTAGAGCTGAAAGTTACCTAAATACAGACGCCGAGTGACCGACGGACGTCCCGACGCCGATGGCCCTACGGACGTCCCGACGCCGAGAGCCCGACGGACATCCCGACGCCAAGTGACCGATGGACGTCCCGACGTAGAGCTGAAAGTTACCTAAATACAGACGCCGAGAGCCCGACGGACGTCCGGACGCCGAGAGCCCAAAGGACGTCCCGACGCCGAGGGCCCGATGGACGTCCCGACGCCGATGGCCCGACGGACGTCCCGACGCCGAGGTCCCGACGGACGTCCCGACATAGAGCTGAAAGTTACCTAAATACAGACGCCGACAGGACGACGGACGTCCGGACGCCGAGAGCCCGACGGACGTCCGTACACCGAGGGCCCGACGGACGTCCCGATGCCGAGGGCCCGACGGACGTCCCGACGCCGACAGCCCGACGGACGTCCCGACGTAGAGCTGAAAGTTACCTAAATACAGACGCCGAGAGCCCGATGGACGTCCCGACGCCGAGAGCCCGACGGACGTCCCAACGCCGATGGCCCGACAGACGTCCCGACGCCGATGGCCCACCGGACGTCCGGACGCCGAGAGCCCGACGGACGTCCTGACGTAGAGCTGAAAGTTACATATATACAGACGCCGAGAACCCGACGGACGTCCCGACGCTGAGGGTCCGACGGACGTCCCGACGCCGAGAGCCCGACGGACGTCCCGACGTAGAGCTGAAAGTTACCTAAATACAGACGCCGAGAGCCCGACAAACGTCCCAACGCCGAGAGCCCGACGGACGTCCCGACGACGATGTCCCGACGGACGTCCCGACGCCGAGAGCCCGACGGACGTCCCGACGCCGAGTGCCCGACGGACGTCCCGACGACGATGTCCCGACGGACGTCCCGACGCCGAGAGCCCGACGGACGTCCGGACGCCGAGAGCACGACGGACGTCCCGACAACGATGGCCCGACGGACGTCCCAACGCCGATGACCCGACGGACGTCCCGACGCCGAGGGCCCGACGGACGTCCCGACGCCGAGAGCCCGACGGACGTCCCGATGCCGAGTGCCCGACGGACGTCCCGACGTAGAGCTGAAAGTTACCTAAATACAGACGCCGAGAGCCGGACGGATATCCCGACGCCGAGAGCCCTACGGACGTCCCGACGTAGAGCTGAAAGTTACCTAAATACAGACGCCGAGAGTCCGACGGACGTCCCGACGCTGAGAGCCCGACTGACATCCCGACGTAGAGCTGAAAGTTACCTAAATACAGACGCCGAGACCCCGACGGACGTCCGGACGCCGAGGGCCCGACGGACGTCCCGACGCCGAGGGCCCGACGGACGTCCCGACGCCGATGGCCCGAAGGACGTCCCGACGCCGAGAGCCCGACGGACGTCCCGACGCCGATGGCCCGACGGACGTCCGGACGCCGATGGCCCGACGGACGTCCCGACGCCGATGGCCCGACGGACGTCTGGACGCCGATGGCCCGACGGACGTCCGGACGCCGAGCTGAAAGTTACCTAAATACAGACGCCGAGAGCCCGACGGACGTCCCGACGACGATGGCCCGACGCACGTCCCGACGCCGAGGGCCCGACGGACGTCCCGACGTAGAGCTGAAAGTTACCTAAATACAGACGCCGAGAGCCCAACAGACGTCCCGACGCCGAGAGCCCGACAAACGTCCGGACGCCGAGAGCCCGACGGACGTCCCGACGCCGATGGCCCGACGGACGTCCCGACGCCGATGGCCCGACGGACGTCCCGACGCCGAGGGCCCGACGGACGTCCCGACGTAGAGCTGAAAGTTACCTAAATACAGACGCCGAGGGCCCGACGGACGTCCGGACGCCGATGGCCCGACGGACGTCCCGACGCCGAGGGCCCGACGGACGTCCCGACGTAGAGCTGAAAGTTACCTAAATACAGACGCCGAGGGCCCGACGGACGTCCGGATGCCGATGGCCCGACAGACGTCTTGACGCCGAGGGCCCGACGGACGTCCCGACGTAGAGCTGAAAGTTACCTAAATACAGACGCCGAGAGCCCAACAGACGTCCCGACTCCGAGAGCCCGACGGACGTCCGGACGCCGAGAGCCCGACGGACGTCCCGACAACGATGGCCCGACGGACGTCCCGACGCCGATGACCCGACGGACGTCCCGATGCCGAGTGCCCGACGGATGTCCTGACGCCGATGGCCCGACGGACGTCCCGACGCCGAGAGCCCGACGGACATCCCGACACCAAGTGACCGACGGACGTCCCGACGTAGAGCTGAAAGTTACCTAAATACAGACGCCGAGAGCCCGACGGAAGTTCCGACGCCGAGGGCCCGACGGACGTCCCGATGCCGAGGGCCCGACGGACGTCCCCACGCCGAGGGCCCGACGGACGTCCCGACGCCGAGAGCCCGACGGACGTCCCGATGCCGAGTGCCCGACGGATGTCCTGACGCCGATGGCCCGACGGACGTCCCGACGCCGAGAGCCCGACGGACATCCCGACGCCAAGTGACCGACGGACGTCCCGACGTAGAGCTGAAAGTTACCTAAATACAGACGCCGAGAGCCCGACGGAAGTTCCGACGCCGAGGGCCCGACGGACGTCCCGATGCCGAGTGCCCGACGGACGTCCCGACGCCGAGTGCCCGACGGACGTCCCGACGCCGAGAGCCCGACGGACATCCCGACGCCAAGTGACCGACGGACGTCCCGACGTAGAGCTGAAAGTTACCTAAATACAGACGCCGAGAGCCCGACGGACGTCCGGATGCCGAGAGCCCAAAGGACGTCCCGACGCCGAGGGCCCGATGGACGTCCCGACGCCGATGGCCCGACGGACGTCCCGACGCCGAGGTCCCGACGGACGTCCCGACATAGAGCTGAAAGTTACCTAAATACAGACGCCGACAGGACGACGGACGTCCGGACGCCGATGGCCCGACGGACGTCCCGACGCCGATGGCCCGATGGACGTCCCGACGCCGAGAGCCCGACGGACGTCCGTACACCGAGGGCCCGACGGACGTCCCGACGCCGACAGCCCGACGGACGTCCCGACGTAGAGCTGAAAGTTACCTAAATACAGACGCCGAGAGCCCGATGGACGTCCCGACGCCGAGAGCCCGACGGACGTCCCAACGCCGATGGCCCGACAGACGTCCCGACGCCGATGGCCCGCCGGACGTCCGGACGCCGAGAGCCCGACGGACGTCCTGACGTAGAGCTGAAAGTTACATATATACAGACGCCGAGAACCCGACGGACGTCCCGACGCTGAGGGTCCGACGGACGTCCCGACGCCGAGAGCCCGACGGACGTCCCGACGTAGAGCTGAAAGTTACCTAAATACAGACGCCGAGAGCCCGACAAACGTCCCAACGCCGAGAGCCCAACGGACGTCCCGACGACGATGTCCCGACGGACGTCCCGACGCCGAGAGCCCGACGGACGTCCCGACGCCGAGTGCCCGACGGACGTCCCGACGACGATGTCCCGACGGACGTCCCGACGCCGAGAGCCCGACGGACGTCCGGACGCCGAGAGCACGACGGACGTCCCGACAACGATGGCCCGACGGACGTCCCAACGCCGATGACCCGACGGACGTCCTGACGCCGAGGGCCCGACGGACGTCCCGACGCCGAGAGCCCGACGGATGTCCCGATGCCGAGTGCCCGACGGACGTCCCGACGTAGAGCTGAAAGTTACCTAAATACAGACGCCGAGAGCCCGACGGATATCCCGACGCCGAGAGCCCTACGGACGTCCCGACGTAGAGCTGAAAGTTACCTAAATACAGACGCCGAGAGTCCGACGGACGTCCCGACGCTGAGAGCCCGACTGACATCCCGACGTAGAGCTGAAAGTTACCTAAATACAGACGCCGAGACCCCGACGGACGTCCGGACGCCGAGAGCCCGACGGACGTCCCGACAACGATGGCCCGACGGACGTCCCGACGCCGATGACCCGACGGACGTCCCGATGCCGAGTGCCCGACGGATGTCCCGACGCCGATGGCCCGACGGACGTCCCGACGCCAAGAGCCCGACGGACATCCCGACATAGAGGTGAAAGTTACCTAAATACAGACGCCGAGAGTCCAACAGACGTCCCGACGCCGAGAGCCCGACAGACGTCCCGACGCCGAGAGCCCGACGGACGTCCCGACGCCGAGAGCCCGACGGACGTCCCGACGCCGATGGCCCGACGGACGTCCGGACGCCGATGGCCCGACGGACCTCCGGACGCCGTAAGCCCGACGGACGTCCCGACGCCGATGGCCCGACGGACGTCCCGACGCCATGGCCCGACGGACGTCCCGACGCCATGGCCCAACGGACGTCCCGACGCCGATGGCCCGACGGACGTCCGGACGCCGATGGCCCGACGGACGTCCCGACGCCATGGCCCGACGGACGTCCCGACGCCGATGGCCCGACGGACGTCCGGACGCCGAGAGCCCGACGGACGTCCGGACGCCGAGAGCCCGACGGACGTCCGGACGCCGAGAGCCCGAAGGACGTCCCGACGCCGACGGCCCGACGGACGTCCCGACGCCGAGGGCCCGACGGACGTCCCGACGCCGAGATACCGACGGACGTCCCGACGCCGACGGCCCGACGGACGTCCCGACGCCGAGAGGCCGACATACGTCCCGACGCCGACGGCCCGACGGACGTCCCGACATAGAGCTGAAAGTTACCTAAATACAGACACCGAGAGCCTGACGGACGTCCCGACGCCGAGAGCCCGAGGGACGTCCCGACGACGATGGCCCGACGCACGTCCCGACGCCGAGGGCCCGACGGACGTCCCGACATAGAGGTGAAAGTTACCTAAATACAGACGCCGAGAGCCCGACAGACGTCCCGACGCCGAGAGCCCGACGGACGTCCCGACGCCGAGAGCCCGACGGACGTCCCGACGCCGATGGCCCGACGGACGTCCCGACGCCGATGGCCCGACGGACGTCCCGACGCCATGGCCCGACGGACGTCCCGACGCCATGGCCCGACGGACGTCCCCACGCCGATGGCCCGACGGACGTCCGGACGCCGATGGCCCGACGGACGTCCCGACGCCGATGGCCCGACGGACGTCCCGACGCCGATGGCCCGACGGACGTCCGGACGCCGATGGCCCGACGGACGTCCCGACGCCATGGCCCGACGGACGTCCCGACGCCGATGGCCCGACGGACGTCCCGACGCCGATGGCCCGACGGACGTCCGGACGCCGAGAGCCCGACGGACGTCCGGACGCCGAGAGCCCGACGGACGTCCGGACGCCGAGGGCCCGAAGGACGTCCCGACGCCGAGAGCCCGAAGGACGTCCCGACGCCGACGGCCCGACGGACGTCCCGACGCCGAGGGCCCGACGGACGTCCCGACGCCGAGATACCGACGGACGTCCCGACGCCGACGGCCCGACAGACGTCCCGACGCCGAGAGGCCGACATACGTCCCGACGCCGACGGCCCGACGGACGTCCCGACATAGAGCTGAAAGTTACCTAAATACAGACACCGAGAGCCTGACGGACGTCCCGACGCCGAGAGCCCGACGGACATCCCGACGCCGAGGGCCCGACGGACGTCCCAACGCCGAGGGCCCGACGGACGTCCGGACGCCGATGGCCCGACGGACGTCCGGACGCCGAGAGCCCGACGGACGTCCCGACGCCGATGGCCCGACGGACGTCCCGACGCCGATGGCCCGACGGACGTCCGGACGCCGATGGCCCGACGGACGTCCCGACGCCGATGGCCCGACGGACGTCCGGACGCCGATGGCCCGACGGACGTCCGGACGCCGAGTGCCCGACGGACGTCCCGACGCCGAGAGCCCGACGGACGTCCCGACGCCGACGGCCCGACGGACGTCCGGACGCCGACGGCCCGACGGACGTCCCGACGCCGATGGCTTGACGGACGTCCGGACGCCGATGGCCCGACGGACGTCCGGACGCCGAGAGCCCGACGGACGTCCGGACGCCGAGAGCCCGACGGACGTCCCGACGCCGAGAGCCCGACGGACGTCCGGACGCCGAGAGCCCGAAGGACGTCCCGACGCCGAGAGCCCGAAGGACGTCCCGACGCCGACGGCCCGACGGACGTCCCGACGCCGAGGGCCCGACGGACGTCCCGACGCCGAGGGCCCGACGGACGCCCCGACGCCGAGGGCCCGACGGACGTCCGGACGCCGATGGCCCGACGGACGTCCGGACGCCGAGAGCCCGAAGGACGTCCCGACGCCGAGAGCCCGACGGACGTCCCGACGCCGATGGCCCGACGGACGTCCGGACGCCGATGGCCCGACGGACGTCCCGACGCCATGGCCCGACGGACGTCCCGACGCCATGGCCCGACGGACGTCCCGACGCCGACGGCCCGACGGACGTCCCGACGCCGAGAGGCCGATGGACGTCCCGACGCCGACGGCCCGACGGACGTCCCGACATAGAGCTGAAAATTACCTAAATACAGACACCGAGAGCCTGACGGACGTCCCGACGCCGAGAGCCCGACGGACGTCCCGACGCCGAGGGCCCGACGGACGTCCCGACGCCATGGCCCGACGGACGTCCCGACGCCGAGAGCCCGACAGACGTCCCGACGCCGATGGCCCGACGGACGTCCGGACGCCGATGGCCCGACGGACGTCCGGACGCCGAGTGCCCGACAGACGTCCCGACGCCGATGGCCCGACGGACGTCCGGACGCCGATGGCCCGACGGACGTCCCGACGCCGATGGCCCGACGGACGTCTGGACGCCGATGGCCCGACGGATGTCCGGACGCCGAGCTGAAAGTTACCTAAATACAGACGCCGAGAGCCCGACGGACGTCCCGACGACGATGGCCCGACGCACGTCCCGACGCCGAGGGCCCGACGGACGTCCCGACGTAGAGCTGAAAGTTACCTAAATACAGACGCCGAGAGCCCAACAGACGTCCCGACGCCGAGAGCCCGACAAACGTCCGGACGCCGAGAGCCCGACGGACGTCCCGACGCCGATGGCCCGACGGACGTCCCGACGCCGAGGGCCCGACGGACGTCCCGACGTAGAGCTGAAAGTTACCTAAATACAGACGCCGAGGGCCCGACGGACGTCCGGACGCCGATGGCCCGACGGACGTCCCGACGCCGAGGGCCCGACGGACGTCCCGACGTAGAGCTGAAAGTTACCTAAATACAGACGCCGAGGGCCCGACGGACGTCCGGATGCCGATGGCCCGACAGACGTCTTGACGCCGAGGGCCCGACGGACGTCCCGACGTAGAGCTGAAAGTTACCTAAATACAGACGCCGAGAGCCCAACAGACGTCCCGACGCCGAGAGCCCGACGGACGTCCGGACGCCGAGAGCCCGATGGACGTCCCGACAACGATGGCCCGACGGACGTCCCGACGCCGATGACCCGACGGACGTCCCGATGCCGAGTGCCCGACGGATGTCCTGACGCCGATGGCCCGACGGACGTCCCGACGCCGAGAGCCCGACGGACGTCCCGACGTAGAGCTGAAAGTTACCTAAATACAGACGCCGAGAGCCTGACGGAAGTTCCGACGCCGAGGGCCCGACGGACGTCCCGATGCCGAGGGCCCGACGGACGTCCCCACGCCGAGGGCCCGACGGACGTCCCGACGCCAAGAGCCCGACGGACGTCCCGATGCCGAGTGCCCGACGGACGTCCCGACGTAGAGCTGAAAGTTACCTAAATACAGACGCCGAGAGCCCGACGAATATCCCGACGCCGAGAGCCCTACGGACGTCCCGACGTAGAGCTGAAAGTTACCTAAATACAGACGCCGAGAGTCCGACGGACGTCCCGACGCTGAGAGCCCGACTGACATCCCGACGTAGAGCTGAAAGTTACCTAAATACAGACGCCGAGAGCCCGACGAATATCCCGACGCCGAGAGCCCTACGGACGTCCCGACGTAGAGCTGAAAGTTACCTAAATACAGACGCCGAGTGCCCGACGGACGTCCCGACGCCGATGGCCCTACGGACGTCCCGACGCCGACAGCCCGACGGACATCCCGACGCCAAGTGACCGACGGACGTCCCGACGTAGAGCTGAAAGTTACCTAAATACAGACGCCGAGAGCCCGACGGACGTCCGGACGCCGAGAGCCCAAAGGACGTCCCGACGCCGAGGGCCCGATGGACGTCCCGACGCCGATGGCCCGACGGACGTCCCGACGCCGAGGTCCCGACGGACGTCCCGACATAGAGCTGAAAGTTACCTAAATACAGACGCCGACAGGCCGACGGACGTCCGGACGCCAATGGCCCGACGGACGTCCCGACGCCGATGGCCCGATGGACGTCCCGACGCCGAGAGCCCGACGGACGTCCGTACACCGAGGGCCCGACGGACGTCCCGATGCCGAGGGCCCGACGGACGTCCCGACGCCGACAGCCCGACGGACGTCCCGACGTAGAGCTGAAAGTTACCTAAATACAGACGCCGAGAGCCCGATGGACGTCCCGACGCCGAGAGCCCGACGGACGTCCCAACGCCAATGGCCCGACAGACGTCCCGACGCCGATGGCCCGCCGGACGTCCGGACGCCGAGAGCCCGACGGACGTCCTGACGTAGAGCTGAAAGTTACATATATACAGACGCCGAGAACCCGACGGACGTCCCGACGCTGAGGGTCCGACGGACGTCCCGACGCCGAGAGCCCGACGGACGTCCCGACGTAGAGCTGAAAGTTACCTAAATACAGACGCCGAGAGCCCGACAAACGTCCCAACGCCGAGAGCCCGACGGACGTCCCGACGACGATGTCCCGACGGACGTCCCGACGCCGAGAGCCCGACGGACGTCCCGACGCCGAGTGCCCGACGGACGTCCCGACGACGATGGCCCGACGGACGTCCCGACGCCGAGAGCCCGACGGACGTCCGGACGCCGAGAGCCCGACGGACGTCCCGACAACGATGGCCCGACGGACGTCCCAACGCCGATGACCCGACGGACGTCCCGACGCCGAGGGCCCGACGGACGTCCCGACGCCGAGAGCCCGACGGATGTCCCGATGCCGAGTGCCCGACGGACGTCCCGACGTAGAGCTGAAAGTTACCTAAATACAGACGCCGAGAGCCCGACGGATATCCCGACGCCGAGAGCCCTACGGACGTCCCGACGTAGAGCTGAAAGTTACCTAAATACAGACGCCGAGAGTCCGACGGACGTCCCGACGCTGAGAGCCCGACTGACATCCCGACGTAGAGCTGAAAGTTACCTAAATACAGACGCCGAGACCCCGACGGACGTCCGGACGCCGAGAGCCCGACGGACGTCCCGACAACGATGGCCCGACGGACGTCCCGACGCCGATGACCCGACGGACGTCCCGATGCCGAGTGCCCGACGGATGTCCCGACGCCGATGGCCCGACGGACGTCCCGACGCCAAGAGCCCGACGGACATCCCGACGCCAAGTGACCGACGGACGTCCCGACGTAGAGCTGAAAGTTACCTAAATACAGACGCCGAGAGCCCGACGGACTTCCGGACGCCGAGAGCCCGACGGACGTCCCGAATTAGAGCTGAAAGTTACCTAAATACAGACGCCGATAGCCCGACGGACGTCCGGACGCCGAGAGCCCAAAGGACGTCCCGACGCCGAGGGCCCGATGGACGTCCCGACGCCGATGGCCCGACGGACGTCCCGACGCCGAGGTCCCGACGGACGTCCCGACGCCGAGATCCCAACGGACGTCCCTACGCCGATGGCCTGACGGACGTCCCGACGCCGAGAGCCCGACGGACGTCCCGACATAGAGCTGAAAGTTACCTAAATACAGACGCCGACAGGCCGACGGACGTCCGGACGCCGATGGCCCGACGGACGTCCCGACGCCGATGGCCCGACGGACGTCCCGACGCCGATGGCCCGATGGACGTCCCGACGCCGAGAGCCCGACGGACGTCCGGACACCGAGGGCCCGACGGACGTCCCGATGCCGAGGGCCCGATGGACGTCCCGACGCCGACAGCCCGACGGACGTCCCGACGTAGAGCTGAAAGTTACCTAAATACAGACGCCGAGAGCCCGATGGACGTCCCGACGCCGAGAGCCCGACGGACGTCCCAACGCCGATGGCCCGACGGACGTCCCGACGCCGATGGCCCGCCGGACGTCCGGACGCCGAGAGCCCGACGGACGTCCTGACGTAGAGCTGAAAGTTACCTATATACAGACGCCGAGAACCCGACGGACGTCCCGACGCTGAGGGTCCGACGGACGTCCCGACGCCGAGAGCCCGACGGACGTCCCGACGTAGAGCTGAAAGTTACCTAAATACAGACGCCGAGAGCCCGACAAACGTCCCAACGCCGAGAGCCCGACGGACGTCACGACTCCGATGGCCTGACAGACGTCCGGACGTCTGGGGCCTGACGGACGTCCCGACGCCGATGGCCCAACGGACGTCCCGAAGCCGAGGGCCTGACGGACGTCCGGACTCCGATGGCCCGACGGACGTCCCGACATAGAGCTGAAAGTTACCTAAATACAGACGCCGAGAGCCCGACGGACGTCCGGACGCCGAGAGCCCGACGGACGTCTCGACGCCGATAGCCCGACGGACCTCCCGACGTAGAGCTGAAAGTTACCTAAATACAGACACCGAGAGCCCGACGGACGTCCCGACGCCGAGAGCCCGACAGACGTCCCGACGCCGATGGCCCGACGGACGTCCGGACGCCGAGCTGAAAGTTACCTAAATACAGACGCCGAGAGCCCGACGGAAGTTCCGACGCCGAGGGCCCGACGGACGTCCCGACGCCGAGAGCCCGACAGACGTCCCGATGCCGAGTGCCCGACGGACGTCCCGACGTAGAGCTGAAAGTTACCTAAATACAGACGCCGAGAGCCTGACGGACGTCCCAACGCCGAGAGCCCGACGGACGTCCCGACGCCGAGAGCCCGACGGACGTCCCGACGTAGAGCTGAAAGTTACCTAAATACAGACGCCGAGAGCCCGACGGACGTCCCAACGCCGACGGCCCGACGGACGTCCTGACGCCGAGAGCCCGACGGACGTCCGGACGCGGATGTCCCGACCGATGTCCCAACGCCGAGAACCCGACGGACGTCCCGACGACGATGGCCCGACGGACGTCCCGATGCCGAGGGCCCGACGGACGTCCCGACGCCGAGGGCCCGACGGACGTCCCGACGTAGAGCTGAAAGTTACCTAAATACAGACGCCGAGGGCCCGACGGATGTCCTGAAGCCGAGGGCCCGACGGACGTCCGGACTCCGATGGCCCGACGGACGTCCCGACGCCGATGGCCCGACGGACGTCCCGACGCCGATGGCCCGACGGACGTCCCGACGCCGAGAGCCCAATGGACGTCCCGACGCCGAGAGCACGACGGACGTCCCGACGCCGAGAGTCCGACGGACGTGCCGACGTAGAGCTGAAAGTTACTTAAATACAGACGCCGAGAGCCCGACGGACGTCCCGACGCCGAGGGCCCGACGGACGTCCGGACGCTAATGGCCCGACGGACGTCCCGACACCAATGGCCCGACGGACGTCCCGACGCCGACGGCCCGACGGACGTCCCGACGCCGAGAGCACGACGGACGTCCCGACGCCGACGGCCCGACGGACGTCCCGACGTAGAGCTGAAAGTTACCTAAATACAGACGCCGAGAGCCCGACGGACGTCCCAACGCCGAGAGCCCGACGGACGTCCCGACGACGATGGCCCGACGGACGTCCCGACGCCGATGGCCCGACGGACGTCCGGACGCCGCGGGCCCGACGGACGTCCGGACGCCGAGGGCCCGACGGACGTCCGGACGCCGAGGGCCCGACGGACGTCCCGACGCCGAGGGCCCGACGGACGGCCCGACGTAGAGCTGAAAGTTACCTAAATACAGACGCCGAGAGCCCAACAGACGTCCCGACGCCGAGAGCCCGACGGACGTCCCGTCGCCGATGGCCCGACGGACGTCCCGACGCCGAGAGCCCGACGGACGTCCCGACGCCGAGGGCCCGACGGACATCCCGACGCCGATGGCCTGACAGACGTTAGGACGCCGAGAGCCCGACGGACGTCCCGACATAGCGCTGAAAGTTACCTAAATACAGATGCCGAGAGCCCAACAGACGTCCCGACGCCGAGAGCCCGACGGACGTCCCGACGCTGAGAGCCCGACAGACGTCCCGACGCCGATGGCCCGACGGATGTCCGGACGCCGAGAGCCCGACGGACGTCCCGATGCCGAGGGCCCGACGGACGTCCCGATGCCGAGAGCCCGACGGACGTCCGGACGCCGAGAGCCCGACCAACGTCCGGACGCCGAGAGCCCGACGGGCATCCCAACGTAGAGCTGAAAGTTACCTAAATACAGACGCCGAGAGCCCGACGGACGTCCCGACGCCGAGAGCCCGACGGACGTCCCGACGCCGAGGGCCCGACGGACGTCCCGATGCCGAGAGCCCGACGGACGTCCCGATGCCGAGAGCCCGACGGACGTCCCGATGCCGAGAGCCCGACGGACGTCCGGACGCCGAGAGCCCGACCAACGTCCGGACGCCGAGAGCCCGACGGGCATCCCAACGTAGAGCTGAAAGTTACCTAAATACAGACGCCGAGAGCCCGACGGACGTCCCGACGCCGAGAGCCCGACGGACGTCCCGACGCCGAGGGCCCGACGGATGTCCGGACGCCGAGAGCCCGACGGACGTCCCGATGCCGAGGGCCCGACGGACGTCCCGATGCCGAGAGCCCGACGGACGTCCCGATGCCGAGAGCCCGACGGACGTCCGGACGCCGAGAGCCCGACCAACGTCCGGACGCCGAGAGCCCGACGGGCATCCCAACGTAGAGCTGAAAGTTACCTAAATACAGACGCCGAGAGCCCGACGGACGTCCCGACGCCGAGAGCCCGACGGACGTCCCGACGCCGAGAGCCCGACGGACGTCCCGACGACGATGGCCCGACAGACGTCCCGACGCCGATAGCCCGACGGACGTCTGGACGCCGAGGGCCCGACGGACGTCCCGACGCCGATAGCCCGACGGACGTACGGACGCCGAGGGCCCGACGGACGTCCGGACGCCGAGGGCCCGACGGACGTCCCGACGCCGAGAGCCCGACGGACGTCCGGACACCGAGAGCCCGACGGACGTCCCGACGCCGAGGGCCCGACGGACTTCCCGATGCCGATGGCCCGACAGACGTCCGGACGCCGAGAGCCCGACGGACGTCCCGACATAGAGCTGAAAGTTACCTAAATACAGATGCCGAGAGCCCAACAGACGTCCCGACGCCGAGAGCCCGACGGACGTCCCGACGCCGAGAGCCCGACGGACGTCCCGACGCCGAGGGCCCGACGGACGTCCCGACGCCGATGGCCCGACGGACGTCCGGACGCCGAGAGCCTGACCGACATCCGGATGCCGAGAGCCCGACCGACGTCCCAACGTAGAGCTGAAAGTTACCTAAACACAGACGCCGAGAGCCCGACGGACGTCCGGACGCCGAGAGCCTGACCAACATCCGGACGCCGAGAGCCCGACCGACGTCCCAACGTAGAGCTGAAAGTTACCTAAATACAGACGCCGAGAGCCCGACGGACGTCCCGACGCCAAGAGCCCGACGGACGTCCCGACGTGGAGCTGAAAGTTACCCAAATACAGACGCCGAGAGCCCGACGGACGTCCCGAAGCCTAGACCCCGACGGACGTCCCGACGACGATGGCCCGACGCACGTCCCGACGCCGAGGGCCCGACGGACGTCCCGACGTAGAGCTGAAAGTTACCTAAATACAGACACCGAGAGCCCAACAGACGTCACGACGCCGAGAGCCCGACGGACGTCCGGACGCCGAGAGCCCGACGGACGTCCCGACGCCGAGGGCCCGACGGACGTCCCGACGCCGAGGGCCCGACGGATGTCCCGACGCCGAGGGCCCGACGGACGTCCCGACGTAGAGCTGAAAGTTACCTAAATACAGACGCCGAGGGCCCGACGGACGTCCCGACGCCGAGGGCCCGACGGACGTCCCGACGCCGAGAGTCCGACAGACATCCGGACGCCTGAGGGCCCGACGGACGTCCCGACGTAGAGCTGAAAGTTACCTAAATACAGACGCCGAGAGCCCGACGGACGTCCCGACGCCGAGGGCCCGACGGACGTCCCGACGTAAAGCTGAAAGTTACCTAAATACAGACACCGAGAGCCCGACGGACGTCCCGACGCCGATGGCCCGACGGACGTCCCCATGCCGATGGCCCGACGGACGTCCCAATGCCGATGGCCCGACGGACGTCCCGATGCCGAGGGCCCGACGGACGTCCCGACGTAGAGCTGTAAGTTACCTAAATACAGACGCCGAGAGCCCGACGGACGTCCCGACGCCGAGAGCCCGACGGACGTCCCGACGCCGAGAGCCCGACGGACGTCCCGACGACGATGGCCCGACGGACGTCCCGACGCCGAGGGCCCGACGGACGTCCCGACGCCGGGAGCCCGACGGACGTCCCGACGACGAGTGCCCGACGGACGTCCCGACGTAGAGTTCAAAGTTGCCTAAATACAGACGCCGAGAGCCCGACGGATGTCCCAACGCCGAGAGCCCGACGGACGTCCCGACGACGATGGCCCGACAGACGTCCCGACGTAGAGCTGAAAGTTACCTAAATACAGACGCCGAGAGCCCGACGGACGTCCCGACGCCGAGAGCCCGACGGACGTCCCGACGCCGATGGCCCGACTGACGTCCCGACGCCGAGAGCCCAACACACGTCCCTACGTAAAGCCCAACACACGTCCCGACGTAGAGCCCAACTCACGTCCCGACGTAGAGCCCATCACACGTCCCGACATAGAGCCCATCACACGTCCCGACGTAGAGCCCATCACACGTCCCGACGTAGAGCCAAACACACGTCTCAACGGAGAGCCGAAAGCGAGCTCAAGACAGATGTCCCGACGCAGAGCCCAAAAGTCATCCCAACTTCGAGTCCAACAGACGTTCTGACGTAGAGCTGAAAGCAAGCTAAATCCAGATGTAGAGCGTAACAGACATCTCGACGTAGAGCCCAACAGATGTTCCGATGTAGAGCTGAAATTTAGCTAACTACAGACTTAGAGCCCAACACAAGTCCCGACGTAGAGCCGAACACACGTCCCGACGTAAAGCCAAAGAGACGTCTCGACGGAGAGCCAAAAGCGAGCTCAAGACAGACGTCCCGACGCAGAGACCAAAAGACATCCCAACGTAGAGCCCAACAGACGTCCCGACGTAGAGCCCAACAGATGTTCCGATGTAGAGCTGAAATTTAGCTAACTACAGACTTAGAGCCCAACACACGTCCCGACGTAAAGCCAAAGAGACGTCTCGACGGAGAGCCAAAAGCGAGCTCAAGACAGACGTCCCGACGCAGAGACCAAAAACATCCCAACGTAGAGCCCAACAGACGTCCCGATGTAGAGCCGAACAGATGTCCCGAAGTAAAGCACAACAGATGTTCCGAAGTAGAGCCGAAAGCGAGCTCAAGCCAGACATCCCGACGTAGAGCCCAACACACGTCCCGACGTTGAGCCCAACAGTCGTCCCGATATAGATCCGAAAGCGAGCTCAAGACACACTTCCCAAACTAGAGCCCAAGACACGTCCCGACTTAGAGCCCTACAGACGTCCCAACGTTGAGACCATCAGACATCCCAACGTAGAACAGAAAGCGACCTCAAGCCAGACGTAGAGCCCAAGATACGTCCCGACTTAGAGCCCAAGGTACGTCCCGACTTAGAGCCCAACATACGTCCCGACGTAGAGACGAAAGTGAGCTACAGCCAGACATAGAGCCCAAAAGACGTCCCGACGTAGAGCCCAACACACGTCCCGACGTAGAGCCGAAATTAACCTCAAGCCAGACATAGAAACCAACGTACGTCCCGACATACAGCCCAACAGACGTCCCGACGTAGAGCCCAACAGACGTCCCGACGTAGAGCCTAAAGCGAGCTCAAGCCAGACGTATAGCCCAACAGTCGTCCCGACGTAGATCCGAAAGCGAGCTCAAGACACACTATACAAACTAGAGCCCAAGACAAGTCCCGACTTAGAGCGCAACGGACGTCCCGACGTAGAGCCCAACAGATGTCTCAACATAGAGCCGAAAGCGTGCTCAAGCCAGGCTACTTAAAGTAGAACCCAAGACACGTCCCTACGTAGAGCCCAACAGACGTCCCGACGTTGAGACCAACAGACATCCCAAAGTAGAGCAGAAAGTGAGCTCAAGCCAGACGTAGAGCCCAAGAGACGTCCCGAATTAGAGCCCAACAGACGTCCCGACGTAGAGCCCAACACATGTCCCATTGTAGAGCCCAACATACGTCCCGACGTAGAGCCCAACAGACGTTCCAACGTAGAGCCAAAAGTGAGCTACAGCCAGACTGTCCTGGGTTACAGTGTAAAATGTGCCAAAAGGAAAAAAAAAATATTCTATTACCATCTTCAGGAGCTGTTGAGACCAGGTGGGGCGGTGCTCCCTGCCTCCCCCCTCTGGACTATCTCCTGTCAATGGGCACAACAATGCCTTATCGCCTGACCCATCGATAACTCGCTCCTGGGCTATCTCCTGTTAATGGCCCATCAAGGAACTGCCTCAGACTCCCCATCCCATTGTGAGATGCTCCGCCCGGGGAGGGGGGGGAAGGAGCCAAGCAGTCCATGCCAAATAAAAACGGAGATTTTGAACACCCTAGCAGCCTTTCTTCCACTGGATTCCCAGAGGAGCTTTTCCCCCCACTGGAGTTCCAGAGGACAAGAGCTACCTACCTACCACTGGACCTTCAGAGGAAGACCAGACTCTTTTACCTGATTGCTGCTTCCACAGAACTACATCCATCACTTCAGGAGGACTGCAGCCAGCATCTTATCGGACTGCTACTGCCACCCTAACAGGGTGTCAGGTTGTATTCCTGACTCTGTCAGTGTAAACCAGCGGGTTGTTTGTTTTTCCCTGCCTTGTGTTATATATATATATATTAGTAAAGAACTGTTATTCCTATTCCCCATATCTTTGCCTGAAGGCCCATTAATTTCAAAATTATAATAATAATTTGGAGGGAAGGTGGTTGCACTTTCCATTTCAAGGGAGGCTCCTGCCTTCCTCCACAGACACCTGTCTTTTCAAACCAAGACACAGACATAGATCCCAAAAGACGTCCCGACGTAGAGCCCAACAGATGTCCTGACGTAGAGCCGAAATTAACCTCAAGCCAGACGTAGACACCAACGTACGTTCCGACGTAGCGCCCAACACAGGTCCCGTTGTTGAGCTCAGAAGACGTCCCGACGTAGAGCCAAAATTAACCTCAAGCAAGATGTAGACACCAACGTACTTTCCGACGTAGCACCCAACACATGTCCCGTTGTTGAGCTCAGAAGACGTCCCGACGTATAGCCGCAAATGAGCTAAAGCCAGACGTAGAGCCCAAGAGAGGTCCCGACGTAGAGCCCAACCTACGTTCCGACGTAGAGGTGAATGTGAGCTAACAACAGACTTAGAGCCCAACAGACGTCCTGACGTAGAGCCGAACAGATGTCCCGAAGTAAAGCACAACAGATGTTCCGAAGTAGAGCTGAAAGTGAGCTCAAGCCAGACATCCCGACGTAGAGCCCAACAGACATCCCGATGTAGAGCCCAACAGACGTCCCGACGTAGAGCCCAACAGATGTCCCGACGTAGAGCCCAACAGATGTTCCGATGTAGAGCTGAAAGTTAGCTAACTACTGACGTAGAGCCCAATACACATCCCGACGTAGAGATCAACAGATGTCCCGAGATAAAGCCCAACAGACGTCCCGACGTAGAACCGAAAGCAAGCTCAAGCCAGACATATCGAAGTAGAGACCAACAGATGTCCCGATGTAGAGCTCAGAAGACGTCCCGACGTATAGCAGCAAATGAGCTAAAGCCAGACGTAGAGCCCAAGAGACGTCCTGACGTAGAGCTCTAAAGAGGTCCTGACTTAGAGCCCAAGAGACGTCTGGACATAGAGCCCAACAGACGTCCCGACGTAAAGCCCAACAGACGTCCCGACGTAGAGCCCAACACACGTCCCGTTGTAGAGCCGAACATACATCCCGACGTAGGGCCCAACAGACGTTCCAACGTAGAGACGAAAGTGAGCTACAGCCAGACGTAGAGCCCAAAAGACGTCCCAACGTAGAGCCCGAGAAACATCCCGACGTAGAGCCCAACAGGTGTTCGGACGTAGAGCCGAAATTAACCTCAAGCCAGACGTAGACACCAACATACATTCCGACGTAGCGCCCAACACACGTCCCGTTGTAGAGCTCAGAAGACGTCCCGACATATAGCCGCAAATGAGCTAAAGCCAGACGTAGAGCCCAAGAAACGTCCCGACATAGAGCCCAACAGATGTTCCGACGTAGAGCCGAAAGTGAGCAAAAGCCAAACATAGAGCCCAAGAGAAGTCCGGACGTAGAGCGCAAGAGACGTCCCGACCTAGAGCCCAACAGATGTCCCGACGTAAAGCCCAACAGACGTCCCGACGTAGAGCCCAACACACGTCCCGTTGTAGAGCCGAACATACATCCCGACGTAGAGCCCAAGAGACGTTCCGACGTAGAGACGAAAGTGAGCTACAGCCAGACGTAGAGCCCAAAAGACATCCCGACGTAGAGCCCGAGAAACGTCCCGACGTAGAGCCCAACAGGTGTTCGGACGTAGAGCCGAAATTAACCTCAAGCCAGACGTAGAAACCAACGTACGTCCTGACGTAGAGCCCAACAGACGTTCCGACGTAGAGCCCAACAGATGTCCCGATGTAGAGCCGAAAGCGAGCTCAAGCCAGACGTACATCCCAAGAGACGTCCTGACTTAGAGCTCTAAAGACGTCCTGACAGAGCCCAACAGACGTCCCGACGTAGAGCCGAAAGCGAGCTCAAGCCAGACATATCGAAGTAGAGACCAACAGACGTCCCGACGTAGAGACCAACAGATGTTTCGACGTAGAGCAGAAAGTGAGCTACAGCCAGACGTTGCGCCCAACACACGTCCCGACGTATAGCCTGAGAGACATTCCGACGTAGAGATGAAATTAACCTCAAGCCAGACGTAGAAACCAACGTACGTTCCGACGTAGCGCCCAACACACGTCCTATTGTTGAGCTCAGAAGATGTCCGGACATATAGCCGCAAATGAGCTAAAGCCAGACATAGAGCCCAAGAGACGTCCCGACGTAGAGCCCAACAGATGTTCCGACGTAGAGCTGAAATTAACCTCAAGCCAGACGTAGAAACCAACGTACATTCCGACGTAGAGACCAACAGACGTCCCGACGTAGAGCTCAGAAGACGTCCTGACGTATAGCCGCAAATGAGCTAAAGCCAGACGTAGAGCCCAAGAGACATCCCGACGTAGAGCCCAACAGATGTTCCGACGTAGAGCTGAAAGTGAGTAAAAGCCAAACGTAGAGCCCGAGAGACGTCCCGAAGTAGAGCTCAACAGACGTCCCGACGCAGAGCCCAACAGACGTTCCGACGTAGAGCCGAAAGTGAGCTACAGCCAGACGTAGAGCCCAAAAGACGTCCCGACGTATAGCCCGAGAGACGTCCCGACGTAGAGCCGAAATTAACCTCAAGCCAGACGTAGACACACAACGTACATTCCAACGTAGCGCCCAACACACGTCCCGTTGTAGAGCTCAGAAGACGTCCTGACGTATAGCCGCAAATGAGATAAAACCAGACGTAGAGACCAAGAGACGTCCCGTCATAAAGCCCAACAGATGTTCCGACGTCTCTACAGCTTGCAACAGTCTGGCCATTGTTTTTTGGAAAGTTTCTGGATATAATGCAGGTCAGTTCTTGGAATGTAAAACCTAAAAATGGGAATAGTATTGTATTTGGCTGCAGAAGCAAGAAGGGGAGAAGACAGGTCCATGAGGGTGAGAAAAATTCTTGCCCCTTTTACCTGCAAAATGACACAGGTATGAAAAGACTTCTTGTTCAAGGCTTCCCAAGAGTTTGCTAAGGTGTGAGGGGGAGAGTTTGAAGTGGGAGAAGGAAGAAACAGAAGAATTTGGGAATGGAAGCTATGAGGAGAGAGGGTAAGAGGCTTGAAAGTGGAACTGAGAGGAAAAGATGGGCTGTCTGCAACAGGAGGGAGATGAGAAAGAAAAGGAGACCTGTGAGGAAGGATGGAATTACTAAATGGACAGTCACAGAAAAATGAGAAGTGAACAAATATGAAATATAAATATTCTCCCATAGGTTGGAGAAGTAAACACCTTTTAAAAATATGGCTGGAGAGGTGGATGAACTCTAGGTTGTAAAAAAGAAATGTAATGGTCATTAGAAAAATAAAAAAGAGAGAGAAAACAGCACCTGAAAAGCTGAAGGAGGAAATACAGCAGGTAAATGAGGAAATGGAAAAGCCTAGGAAGGACTGAAGCAGAACAAAGAACAAAGCACACTCGGGATAATGGTTTAATGTAGGGTGAAACCAATGCCCAAAATATGTGCAAAGTCACAGCAGTTTGGTTGTCAATTTTCCTATTCTCACACCACGCTCATGCAGTCTTCTGAGACAAATCCTCACCCCAAATGCACACAGCTGGTCCTCAGCAACACACAGCTCTGTCCACACTCCAGCACAGGTACCCTTAAAACCATCCCCCTTCTCCCTCACACACCTCTCGCTGATGCTGCTCCCAAGGCCTAACTCTGGCTAATGGCCACGTCCTCCGTTCCCCTTCAGGGAGGGGTGTTGCTCCCAGCCGTGTCCCAGCTTCAATCTCCACAGCAGCAGCACATCATTTCTTTCTAAATGTGCGACGAAGTGTTCCGGAAGGGGCTCAGGACAGCGCGGAAGGCCAACAGACCGGCTCCCACGGGAACGCAGACCGGCTGCGGCGGGAAGGGCAGCGCCGCCTCCGGCAGCCTCCTGCCGCGGCACCGGCGGCGGGCAGCACGCCCGCGCAGCCACGGCGCTTCCTTCCAGCCATTCCCGGTTAAGATCTGCCTGGAAACAAAAACGTATTCTTTGTACATTAATTGAGATAGTTCCCACAGCTTCGGGCAGTAATTTTTGATCGATTTATTGCAGAAATGCGTAAAGATAGCGAAAGCAAATGAAAGGTGTGTTAAGTACACCTAGCTATCCAAAATGTCAGCCATAAAATATCCTTGGCAGTATGCTCCACCTTTGTGGCTTTCCTGGGACAAAAGAGATTAGGAGCCAGGCAGAAGAAACGAGGGAGACAAAAAGAGTAGCACGCCAGATGGTACAGTTGTGCCCCCTCCTACCAGTTTAGATCAGAGCAGGGTTGCTCAGAGTTCCCAACAAGCTTCAAAGAGCTATCAACGTGATAAAGCAGCAAGTAGCATTGGTCAAAAGAACTTCAGCTGATCCAAGACAAAAAAGTGGGAAGCAACTGCAATTGCTGCAAATACAGCACAGTGAAAGTCAGAAAGCTGTTAATGATGATCTTTAATTTCAAACGGTACCTAAATTCTGTCAGTGATCATTAAAACTGGTAACTACAGTGCCTGTCATGCCAGCTGCTGTGCAAAAAGAAATCTGCATGTACTCCAGAGGAGCAAAAAAGGGGTTGCAGATGAAGAAACACCGTCTTAAAGAAAAATGCAGCTATTTCAGAGTTAGACAAAGAAAAATACAAGCTTCAGAAAACAGGGTTGACATTACTGATGCCATTAGCCTCAGAGAAGGACCTAGAGACTCAAGAAGCAGCAAAGAATGGGGCGCAAGGCAAGCAAGGAAAGTGAATGATTCATGCTAACTGACGCAGGAGGATGGAAAGCTATGATCACAGACACTCAGCATGCTCCCAATTCATGAGGCAAAGCAAAACTATGACTAGGCTGAACACTGATTAGTATCAATTACAGAGACCACTACTGGGGCAGACCCGTAAATCCATTTATATGGTACTGCACACATGAAGTCTGCAACTATTTGTACAAGAGAGCAATGCTCCTGTGGGCTGACCCTTGATTTCTACATTCTGGCCCCCTTTGGACCAGATGTACTTTTTTTTTTTTTTTCCCCTCTAATGAGTACTTTTTAACAGCTTCTTAACATAACATGCTAAAAAGAGCTAGTTGAAAGCAGTAATTTTTGTCACATGAACAGCTGGAGCAGGAACTGGAGCCATTTCCATAACAACTGAAAGTTTTCCAATGACTTAGGTAGATCTGAACTCAAAAACTAGTTTGAACTTTGTTTACTTTGACCAGTGCAAGTCACAGAATAAGTTATCAGGCTGCATATTAGTCATGTTCCACAACATTTTATTATCTGTACTCTCAGTAACATTCCAAGGCTTTTAGAAATCTGACCAAATTAAAGAGCGATGACAAAATGGTTTCTAATAAACTGAAATGCTGAGATAGCTGAATGGTGGTTGAGAACAATTAATGTGTTAGGTTTCTGAAAATGTGCTCAGTCACGTAATAGAGAGCATCTGCCATTCGTTTGTGGCCAGCCCAACCCTAATCCATGACACTTTGAAAGGTGAGGAATCCCTGAATGACGGTCCTCCAAGACATTGTTGTGAGACCCATGGGACTCCATGCAGTTTCATTCTGAAAACCCAGTATCTGGTGCTGTCCTGACCCAACTTGTGAGCAACACCATCATAAAGTATTTAATTTGTAGTTACCCACCCTGAATCTGTTCCTCATGGTTAACTTACCATAAAAAGGTTATTTCCTTTTAATCTGTTAATACGAAACTTACAA
This sequence comes from Leptosomus discolor, assembly GCF_034619465.1. NCBI lineage: Eukaryota > Metazoa > Chordata > Aves > Leptosomiformes > Leptosomidae > Leptosomus > Leptosomus discolor. Next base: position 150,573 of record NW_028237839.1, on the reverse strand, counting down.
CTGATCCTTCAATATGAACTATATGACATAAGAAATTTTTATTTTTACCTTAGATGGTTTTCAGGGGTTAAATCATTGTAGACTTCCGAGGCTGACAACAGTGTGCTATTCTTCAAATAACACAGGTAAAACCAACTTAGCAGTGAGGACAGGTTGGAAAAGAATGAAAACGAATAGGTTTGTTAATTCCTGAGAACCTCTAGCGGTTTATAAGGGAGAAAACGACCCCGCGGCAGATGGGGCTCCACCGCGCGCCGCGCCGGCCCAGGTCCCTCGCGGGCAGCACAACGCCTGCAACAGCCCACCCAGCTCCCGCCCCCTGCCCCCTCAGCTCCCTCCTCCGCCCCCGGCCCCCCCTGCCCGCAGCCAACCGCTGTCCCCGCAGCCGCGCTTCCCGCCAACGGCCACAGGCCGGCGCACGCGGCGGGGGCGGGCCCGCGGGCAGGGCCGAGCGCGGCGCTGGGAGACGCTTCGCGCTGCGACCTGCGCGCGGGCAGCGGGCACAGGGGCGGGAAAGCGACCCCTCCTCGGCGGGAAGTGCTGGTGAGCGACCGCCAGCCTCGGCGCTGCCGAAATACGGCTAACCTCCCACAGCCCGTACTGGCGCTTTTACAAAGGATTTTTGCAAAGGAGCAGGTCTTCACCTTGGCAATTTGTGTCTGGATATAGAAACCGGGTTCGTTATTTATAAAGTGGCCCAAGTCTTCAGTGTGGAAAAATAGGTTTTCTGTGGACGAGTCTAAATAACCAGCATTCACGAGACTAGATCTAAATTAAATATGTTGCCGTGTTCCTTATTAGATGCCTTCAAAATAACACAGATAGTCTCAGTCTTCAGAGGATTAGACTGTCACCCAAACTGCTGTGGCAGCATCCAAGTGGGGAAAGTCTCTAGGCTGAGCTGATGCTGCAGCATCAACTGCTTGCTTTCAATGTTGCTGAAATTGCAAAGCAGGCTAACGTAAGAGGTCTGAATTCTGGTGTTCCACTAGTGCCCAGAATACTCCCCTCTGAGGACAGGCTGAGAGGGTTGGGGTTGTTCAGCCTGGAGAAGGCGCCGGGGTAGACCTTATAGCGGCCTCCCAGTGCTTAAAGGGGGCCTGCAGGAAAGGTGGGGAGGGACTCTTGATCGGGGAGGGTGGTGATAGGACAAGGGGTAAGGGTTGCAAACTGAAAGAGGGTAGGTTTAGACTAGATAGTGGGAAGAAAATTTAGGGTGAGGGTGGTGAGACACTGGCACAGGCTGCCCGGAGAGGTGGTTGATGCCCCAGTCCTGGGAACATTCAAGGCCAAGGCAGACGGGGCTCTGAGCAGCCTGATCCAGCTAAAGATGTCCCTGCTCCTGGTGGGGGTTGTTGGGCTAGATGGTCTTTAAAGGTCCCTTCCAGCCCAAACTCTTCTGATTCTGCATTACTAACTCCACTGAGGCTTTATCTAGACATAGAGCTATTTTAGCATAACCAAAAGTGCCTTTTAGGCGCACCTTACCTAAAGCAATGCCAATTTTTGTTCTAGACACTTTAAAACTATCTGTGTAAGCCAGGCCAGGTTTAAGTTAGTGACACATGTTGAACCATGTAGGCTGATTTTATACCTAATGACCTGTATCCAAGAGTTTGCACTGGTTTGAGCATATGTTTAGATTAAACACTTTATTGGAAATGTCACACAAAGGGAGAAGCGATGAAAGTCATCCACCCAATTACTGTACTTTCAAGGAGGAGGACTTCCCTGCTGTGGGAAGCTATATGCAAACATAATTTTAAAAACTAGGTGATGTCTCTGCTGAGATTATTTGGAAAATCTTGCACAGAACAAATTAATCTAGCCTTTACAAGTAGGATCAAGTTGCCAGTAAACCACCTTTGACAGCACTGAATTTTAGACACAGTGCAGAAACATTGGAAAAGCTGGCAACAGTCCATCTGTGTAAAATACACACTATGGCAACTTAATATATTGTTCTCACTCATGCTAACACATTTTCTATCATATATACACAAACTCTGAGCTTTTTTTAAATTAAAAATACTAAAAAAAACAGCAGGGGGCATAGATTACATACTTTAATTTAATCATACAATCTAATAGTCAAGGTTATTCATATTCTCTTAATGCACAAAGCTGTAGTTTGTTTTTTTTTTTCTAAAATTGTGTCATAGCACCATCTCCCTCATCTACTTACACGCAAACCACCAGAAGCTGAAATCAGCTTACAGTCTTCCATTCCCCTGCAATCAGTTTGCTGGCAAGTACCAGTTATCTTTACCTTCACCTCTCTGAAGTGGGAAGACTTTAGAAAACCTGTACAAATAGCTTCTGGGTAGCTGTGAAAACAAGCTAAATTAGAAAAGATGTAAACCCCCCTCTGGTGACTTGGCAGTAATCTTGCAGTCTACAACTTCTTTTACATAATTATTTGCTACTAGGCCTAAACTGGCCAAGCACTTACCTCTGTCTTTAGCACTCACATCACACAGGAATATCATCCATGACCTGGGACTGTGAAGGAATGTGAATATAAAGCCATATTGTCCCTCTTCTTGTAGTTAGGATGGAACTTCGCTCTGCTAGTCAATGAGAGGTATTCTGCTCTGAGAATGTAAATATGTGTATCGTGTGTGCCAGTTGTGGACAGATTTCTCATCATGCTTACTCTAATCGCTTCTCCAAAACACAAGTACAGTGTGTTTATCCTTACAGAGCATTTGGTAGAGCAACAGGCACGCATTTACTACTCAGAATTATGGTCATCCAAGACAAAGTCAAAAACTGAATACAATGGCAGTCATATGACAAATATGAACAATCCACCCAACCTCTGTCCACTTGCATTAAAGCTGTGAGATTAGCAATATCAAGGATCCTGCTAGTTTGACCAAGTATCTTTTGGCTACTTCTATTAAGATGTATATTTAAAAGTCTTTCAAACTGTTTCCATAGTGTCAGAGCAACAGCCTAGCTACACTTCAAACAGAACTTCATGATCCAGACCTTCAGCAGTTAACTTATACTTCACCTTTGTACACTTTCGGTGTTCGTTCATTTGTTTTTCTGAGACTGCTAACAAAGTGGTTGCTTCATTCATGGTTTCTTAAGTAAACTTCACTAGAAAGGGTGGCTGAACTAAAATCCTATTCCAAATGCCACTGAACATCTATAGGTTTTAAAACTGAATTCAGAGCACACAGCATCACGACTAGAACAAAAATCTTCTAAGCAAAAGCTCTGGGTTCTTTTCACTGATTTTACTTTGTTATTTGTCACTTCACTCTAAGGAGAAGCAGTAAATCTGAAGAGCATTTGACATATTTTATTATAAATGGTCATGAATACAGAACCAAAGTAATCTTTATAAATAGCTACAAAAAGCACAAATGCAGGTGTCCTGGGTTACAGTGTAAAATGTGCCAAAAGGAAAAATATTCTATTACCATCTTCAGGAGCTGTTGAGACCAGGTGGGGCGGTGCTCCCTGCCTCCCCCCTCTGGACTATCTCCTGTCAATGGGCACAACAATGCCTTATCCCCTGACCCATCGGTAACTCGCTCCTGGGCTATCTCCTGTTAATGGCCCATCAAGGAACTGCCTCACGACTCCCCATCCCATTGTGAGATGCTCCGCCCGGGGAGGGGGGGGAAGGAGCCAAGCAGTCCATGCCAAATAAAAACGGAGATTTTGAACACCCTAGCAGCCTTTTCTTCCACTGGATTCCCAGAGGAGCTTTTCCCCCCACTGGAGTTCCAGAGGACAAGAGCTACCTGCCGACCACTGGACCTTCGGAGGAAGACCAGACTCTTTTACCTGATTGCTGCTTCCACAGAACTACATCCATCACTTCAGGAGGACTGCAGCCAGCATCTTATCGGACTGCTACTGCCACCCTAACAGGGTGTCAGGTTGTATTCCTGACTCTGTCAGTGTAAACCAGCGGGTTGTTTGTTTTTCCCTGCCTTGTGTTATATATATATATATTAGTAAAGAACTGTTATTCCTATTCCCCATATCTTTGCCTGAAGGCCCATTAATTTCAAAATTATAATAGTTTGGAGGGAAGGGGGTTGCACTCTCCATTTCAAGGGAGGCTCCTGCCTTCCTCCACAGACACCTGTCTTTTCAAACCAAGACAGCAGGTTAAAAAACATTCTCTAGAGTGAGCAGAGGGCTTGTGGCGCCTTTTTTTTTTTTTTTTTTTTTTTTACTTTCTATGAGCCTGTTCTTAGGAAAGAAATAATTTTAATAGGCTTTTTTTTTTTTTCAAGTATGCTTTTTTAGTGGTTTTGTATTTAACCTTCAATGTGAAAACAAAGCTCTGTTGATTTATCCAAGAGAAAACCAGAAAGGGTGACACATGACATTTTTGTCCAGTAAATCTGGAATAATCCCACTGTACTGTGGGTTTAATGCTAATTTAACTGAAAACAGAAGCTAGTCCAAAGCATTTCAAAACCCCATCTTCCATACTTTTTTTAGCATATTGCCTGTCCACCTCAGTGCCAGCATGAGGACCCAGCAAATCATAAAGGCTTCATTCCTGTCCACACTGGAGAGTTGCTGTCACCCAGAGTCTGGATGAAAGCATGCTACAGTCTTGCTTCTATGCAACTGTTAAAAGGATTTTGTACCTTGCTAGCTGCCCCCCTCTCCTGTAATCTTCAATCGTGCAAACACACAATGTCATAGACAGAACAGCCCCACCTGTTGCTATCCTTTGTGATCAAGAAATTAATCCAGTACTGCCAGTAGAGGCTTTAGCAAGCCTCTAAGCAAATCACTTCAGATTTAATCATTACAGATGAACAATGTTATGTAACATGGTAGTTATCTGTCCCCCCAGTCTGCACATTAAGAGCCTGTGTTCTCTTTCTGCTTTAAAAGAACAGAACAATGCCTGTTTGAGGCATGTGTGTGTGTGCATATACGGTGGAGTGGGGTGCAGGGTTGGAGGAGAGGCAGTATTGCCCTAGTGGTTGAGTACTTCAGGTTATTATTTGTGAAATGGAAATTTCCTTGTCCATATGCCATTTCTTTTGTGCTATGCTCAATGGACAAGTGGAATTGAAGGTGCTACCTTCTGGAGTTTTACCTGCATTTTAAAAGGGAACACCTTCATAGCAGAGTTGCCTGTCACTGCATAAAACTGTGTCCCCAGCCTAACAGTTATACGAGCAGCAAATTAGGTTCCTGGGATCTTTAAACACAGTAATATTAAAAGTCCAACCTACTACTAGCACCAAAATGACAGCGTTTACCTTTCCCTATGTTTTTGTCTTTTTTTCCAAACATATTTCTGTCTTACTGACATGCTGATGTGATCAACACTTTGGGCGCTGCTCAGCAACACTTCAGTCAGCCAGCCATGCAGTTGAATGTAAGCAAAGGGACAGTAAAAAGCAAGAAATAACACCGCGTTCCATTTGCAAAATGTCACTCTTCCCACTAGCACACTGTACTTGACCCTTCTGGCTGGAGAGGTGTCAATGATTTTATTCAAAGCGTCGCAGATGATTGTATAAAGACTGGACATAGGTGAAGACACACATGGGATCCGGCTTATGACCCATCACCATCATGTCATCCACTTCTATCAGACGATCGCAGTGAGCCATTTTCCTGTAGCAATAATAAAACAGACAAGAGTTAAATCTAAGGCCTGTAACTACTTCCAAGACTCATTTGCCGCTCTGATCACGCTGAGCATCACTGAGGCATTAGAGAAATCCTGAGGTTTAGCAGCAAGATTTCATTTCACAATGAAATGGCCAGGCTCAGGTTGGAGATTATTTTTGTGACCATGGAATATTCCTATTCTTTCCCCTCCTTCCTCTATACTGGGATCTGATCCAAAGCCCTGTAGGTCATTGGTTTTTTTTCATCTAATGACTCCCATTCACATCCCTGATATCTGTAGCATGTAGCCCAATCTCACATTCCCCTGTCCAAGTCTCAGTAAGCAAGGTCATGCGAGTTTGCAAATCACGAGTTTTTCTGGTTATTACACAGGAAGCTCCAAAAGAATGGCAAAACATGAGAAGAGATGATATGTGCCAATGAAGGCCCACGTGGCTGTGGGCTGTTTCTTCTCCACCACTCCATATCTTCAAGGTGTGTGTGACTTGGACAACAGTCTCAGATGATCAGGTTGGAGAGCAGAAGCCTGACTGAGATCTGGCCCAACAGAAAGGAACAGATCTGCTGAGGCCCAAGATGAAAAATCACAAGAGCAGGAAGCAATTTGATCAGCAGAGCTCATACTGAGGTGAACAGCAATAACAGAGAAAAGCCTTTTCTGGCACTAGAAGAGAACAGTTAGTTTAAAGGCAATCACACCTATGAAGTAGTAATTTCTGTAGATACTCTTACCTAATGTTTCTTACTCTTGTGCGCATGCTGTCTTTTGTTCTCCCCTATACTTACTGAGATAGAAAAACACTGCAACTTTCCTTTGAGAGTTGTGGATAGTTTTACTTTAGAGATCAACCACCTAAAAGTGTCATAGAATCTCTTTCAACTCACTGACAAGCAACAAAATTTTTTTATATATACGTATAGATATGTGTGTATTAACACCTTGTAATTCCCAAATGAATTCCTTTGCTAGGGGCTGTAATAAGGAGAGCCAACATTACGCTAAGAATTTTCAAAGCTTTTCTTTGGAATGGCAAATGGCAAATCCAGTTCTGTAAGTTATTACTTGAAAAAAAGAAAAAAACCACTCTGAATGAACCCCAGAGCTTCAGTGTGGTGGTACCAATATTTGAAGCTGTATGAGAAGCTGCAGGAAACTAGCCATGTATTCCCACATCTTGTTAGTATTTGGAAAGTGTACCAAACCCAGCTGCATACCACATGGAGTGTTTACTGTTACACAAGTCAAATAAAACAGTAAGTAAGAATCATGTTGATACTGGGTTCAGAAAGTTACTATTTCTAGTTGACAAGTTCACACTCATGATGAATTTAATAAACAAGTTACCATTTAATTGCCTGGTATACTGCATCAGAAAGGATCAGGTCAGTGTGACTGAGGGTATTAGCTCTGTTTTACAAAAATGCAGTTACCAGGTTGAGCAGCTCTCAGCCTTGATCTAACTCTACTTACACTGAATTCAACCTTTATTCTTGTTTAACCAAAGAAACGGAGAGAGAGATGTGAACCCTGCCACAAAACCCAATTCCAAAAGTTAATCTACTTGCTCCCTGCCGTTCAGGGCGTCACAGTTTTTCCAGAGAGACTGGATGGATATATTAACATGCCTCAAGTTGAAATTTGGTATCAAGCAGGTGGGATTGGCTAAGAAAATACCAGTTGTATATCCGGTTTCTATGGACTGTTGGTTAGTAAACATTGGATGCCTTGTGCTCTACGAACTCAAACGTCTTTTTTAACAATTAATATTGGCAAAATCATTAAGAATCATTCATTACTTGAATAAAATAATTAAAAAAACAAAACAAAAACCAGAAAGAAGTAGCATTTTTTCCTCTTCTGTCCAAGTATAACTCATGAGGCCAATTTCTCAAGTGTCAGTGCTAAGACTAGTGAGAATCACAGAGGTGAGAAAGCAGAATTCAAGTACTGCCTGAAGACGATGAATGACCTGAACACAGGACTCCATGAACTATCCTGTGCCTCATAAAACCATCTCTGATTTTAGACTGCCGAGTCACCTGTTCTATGCCTTCTCTATGCAGAGTTTTATTATCTTTTTTTTGGCATGACACGTGTAAGCTGGTGATACAGGATCTACAAGAAGAATAATGAAACTTTTTACTGCTGCCCAGCCACATTAGACTTGAACTGGAAGTACTTCACAGAGATCTAATGTGATACTCACTCAGCCATGGTGAAGGCCAGCTCAAAGTTCTGCTTGCGATTAGCTGGGTCAAGCTTATTATAATCAAAAGTTTCAGGAAAGAAAGAATGCACAAGAGCACAGAATGCCATCCCATCATTCCAGCTTGAGGAGAAGTTTTGGAGATCAATGTGCTGTCATGATGAAAAAAATATGCATGTTAATGCAGCATGGGGGAACAGGGAAGAGCTGGTTTTGCTCACTGCAGTTTTCTGTCCTTCTATCCCACTAACCAAAGCAACAGAGCACAGGTTTTGTTTCTCTTCCCCTCTTTGTAGATCCATTATATTATTTGTATTCTGAGAAAAAAAAAAAAAAAAAACAGCACACTCAGCAATGAAAGCCTTTTTGCCTGAAATGACCAGATGCAAAGCAGACATACAGTCAAGGACCCTGATCCAAAGCCCAGGAAGAAAATACTGGGAAGAATCTTGTCGATGTCAGTGAGCTCTGGAGCAGGCCCAAAGCACCAGTATCTGCAGAAACCAAGGACACCGCTTATCCCTGTGAGGTATTTATAATGGAAGAATGGTTCATTTTGTGGCTGTGAATAACACTAGATAAGGACTACGTTTGCTTGCTTTGCTTTTCAGTAAGGCCCAATTCAATGCCTGTTTACACAGACCAGTAGAAATACAGGAAGAATTAACGCCTACTGCAAAATCAGATTCTTAGAACAAACGCTTATTGTTACTTTCTACCACCACATTCAAAAGAAACGTACTCGGGCTTTTGTCTCACGCTGCTTTTCCGTCATATAAAATTCAAGCCCCAGCTTTTCTGGTAAGCAACTAACAGTAATTTTCACTAGTTCTGCTTGTGAATACTATAATTTAGAGTTTAGCAATAATAATGCACATTTTAAAATAATGTTGTGAAACATATTACAGAAAAAAAGCCTGTACTATTTTCTTTCTCCTGGAAATTGCTTTGGCACCTGCAGTTTAAGGCCAGGTAAAATTACAAAAATCTCAACTGCTGAATTCTTTTAGCTACACTGATGTTACCTCATAGAAATTAGGTCATTAACACCATGGGATTCAACCTCAACCATTTACTACAAATTCACTTGTCTAATACCAGTAGAGAGTATTTTGGTCTGCTGTGTAGAAAAAGGGCCATAGTCTCCTTGTACTGGCAAAATGTTATTCAGATCTTGCCCTATATAATAAGAATGCAAAAATAATAGCCTGAAACTAAGAAAAAAAAATGTGAGCTTATACTGAAGTCTACATCCATAAGCACAAAAATGTAGGCTTTCAGACAAACACTAATGCATTGCTTTGACAGACATACAGAATCTCATTCATGCAATCACTGACTGTCTTGAAGTGCTGCCCATACAAACCATGATGTTTGTGTTACCCACACAGAACTTGATGATCTTGAGGAAGTTAGCTCATTGTCTAGCATGTTTTACATTCACTTTGAGTATATTTTTTTGGAAAATTCTCCCAAAAAAAGCACACTGAAAATGCTAACACGTCTTCACCTTGTATCCTATGGTTTTTGAGCGACACCAGTCTAATAGAATTTGTTTAATGCTGCTAGCGCTGGCAACCCCAAAACTCATGCAACCTCTTCAGCTTAGCTCTGGATTCTCCTTTTCCTCTGGAAAATTAACAGAGATGAGATTAAATTAAATTCTGGAAAAACTTAAACTTATTTGTCAGCAACATCTATGCAACCTTGCCCAAGTCAGCACCTGTCCAGGTGATCCTTGAGAAACACATTGCTGAAACTTCAACTTGCTGGTCCTCCAAGAAAAACTCATTTTCATTTCACTAAAGCCAGTATTCCAAGCCCTCTTCTATTTAAATCATACCCCCATCGTTGTGCATAAGGAATAGCCCATGCTTTTGTTCCTTAATAAGTGGCAACAGAAAGTCGCTATATTCCCAGTCTTTTATAATAACGGAGAAGGCAGCTTTCACAGCACTCTTTCCTGATAAAACATACCTGCTTCTTCAGCTGAAGAACTCCAAAGCCAGAGGAATCTGTAGCGGTGAATTTCCAGGGCTCAGCCTGTGAAGTCAGTGAAGCTATCCACACATGACCACATATTTTCTCTTAGCTCAAAATCCTACACTGAGAGAGTCCTCCCACCCAGCTGTCCTCTGCTGGTAATAATTGACAAATTAGTTTCCCATTAGCCAACCCATTCTGGAGACAAGGTGTGTGACATACTTTCCACCATCCTGTTCAAATTTCTCAAAAAGTGCTTTCCTGGCCTGTGTTCCTGTAGTCCGTGGGAGTGTCTGAGACCGCACCAGTTCTCTCCTCCTTTCAACTCGGCGATGTACAGTGGGAGGAGAGGAGCGAGAGCTGGGGGTCACATCACAGCAGCTGTCAGTGGCACTGGAGAAACGAAACATGAAAAGTATGTGGTTAAAGAAAAAAAATAACTCTCTGCAGTGCCAGGAATCAGCATAAAAGTCCAACTGTTGCCTACTCCAAACCTCCCACAACCTCAAGAGCACCTGAATGAGTCAAAAGCAATTTAAGTAAAAGTCAGAGTTTTATTGACAAACAACAGCACTTAAGTATAGAAGAGTCTAAGGTACTTTTACAAATGAGACACAGCTGGCCAAGTCACAAATGCTTTGTGACAAAGCACTAAGTAGAACAACACTTAAACACTTTTAAGAAAAAAACAGAAAAGAAAAATAATAATAATTAAAAAAAAAAAAAGACATGGCCACACAGGAGCTCTGAATCCCTTTAATTTACAACTGTGGGGTTCCTGGAGGGTAAGTCACATTTTAAAAAATGTAACTTGAAGAGTAATTCAGGCAGTATTGCCCTCGTGAGACCCCACCTGGGATACTGCATCCAGCTCTGGAGACTATGTTTCAGCTATAGCAAGCCACTATAATAACAAGGATACCAGAGCATCATTTGGACATATAAACTTTGGCCCTGAAAACATGCAAAACCTTATGGCAGATATTAAACTTAAAGGCCACTTCAGTATATTCCCAGAAACCAGCCATTCAAACAATAAAAGGAGGGCAGTTTTGAGGTACAATCTCAAGGTGATTACTCTCTCTTAAATTCTTAAACTGTATCACCAGTAAAGTAAAACAGTGCTAAGACTTCTTCTGACAATACACGTATCTATTTAATGCAAACCTGCTATAAGAACAAGCCTGAGTTTCCTGTTACTTAAGGCAGTCTGAATGCACTGAAACAAACTAGCATTGCTTGTTTCACCTCTCACGTGCAACAATTATGTCCAGACCCTTCACAAAGTTCTGTTCTCCAATATTGAACTCCATTCCTCCACTTAACTGCGTTGTTTAAATACAGACAAAATAAAGGACTGACTCCCATTGATGACAATGATGATGGTATTTGAATGAATCGTTGAGACCTTGACTTTAGTGTAGTTCAAGCATACATAAAGAAGCGGGAGCTAATCTCTAGCCAGCACCACTGTCCTATACCATCTGAAGTTACTAAAATGTAAAATATTTACATTTACAGGGGGTCAATAAAACTGCTGTCTTGGACTTCCAGAGGGCACACTTTGGCCTGTTCAGGAGACTGATTGACAAAATCCCTTGGGAGGCAGCCCTTAAGGGTAAAGGTGTCCAAGAAGGCTGGACATACTTCAAGAAGGAGGTCTTAAAGGCACAGGAGAAGGCTGTCCCCATGTGCCGAAAAACGTGTCGGCGGGTAAGAAGACCTGCCTGGCTGGATGGGGACCATTGGCATGACCTCAGGAACAAAAGGAGAATTTATGACCTTTGGAAGAGGGGGCAGGTCTCTTGTGAGGACTATAAAGAAGTAGTGAGGCTATGCACGGAGAAAATTAGGAGAGCCAAAACCCAATTAGAACTTAAACCAGCTACAACTGTTAAGGACAAGGGAAAATGTTTCTATAAATACATTAACAATGAAATGAGGGCTACGTAGAATCTTTCTCCTTTACTAGATAGAGGGGGAAACACAGTGACAAAGGATGAGGAAAATGCTGAGGTGCTCAATGCCTTCTTTGCCTCAGTCTTTAGTAGTAGAACTAGTTGTTCCCTAGACACCTGGCTCCTTGAGCTTGAAGACAGGGAGGGGGGGCAGAATGTGTCCTTCACATTTAAAGAGGAAGTGGTCAGTGACCCACTACACCACCTAGATGCACACAAGTCTATGGGGCCAGATGGGTTACATGCAAGAGCAGTGAAAGAGCTGGCGGATGTGCTCACCAAGCCTCTTTCCATCATCTACCAGAAGTCCTGGATAACTGGGGAGGTCCCAGTGGACTGGAGAATAGCAAATGTGACACCCATCTACAAGAAAGGCCGAAAGGAGGATCTGGGAAACTACAGACCTGGCGGACTGACCTTGGTGCCAGGGAAGGTCATGGAGCAGATCATCTCGAGTGCCATCACGAGTCCTTTACAGAAAAACCAGGTGATCGCACACAGTCAGCATGGGTTTATGAAAGGCAGGTCTTGCTTAAGGAACTTGATCTCCTTCTATGACAAGATGACCCGCCTGACGGATGAGGGAAAGGTTGTGGACATTGTTCACCTCGACCTCCATAAAGCCTTCGACACTGTTTCCCACGGAATTCTAGTGAAGAAACTGGCTGCTCATAGCTTGGATGAGCATATGCTCTGCTGGGTAAAACACTGGCTGGACGGCCGGGTCCGGAGAGTGGTGAACAATGGAGTTACATCCAGCTGGTGGCCAGTCACAAGTGGTGTTCCGCAGGGGTCAGTACCAGGGCCACTTCTGTTAACGTATTTATCAATGATCTTGACCAAGGGATAGAATGCACCCTTAGTAAGTTTGCAGACAGCACCAAGTTAGGTGGGAGTGTTGATCTGCTTGAGGGTAGGGAGGCTCTAACAGAGGGGCTTGGACAGGCTGGATCACGGGGCCGAGGCCAACTGTACGAGCTCCAACAAGGCCAAGTGCCGGCTCCTGCACTTGGGCCACAACGACCCCATACAATGCTACAGGCTTGGGGAAGAGTGGCTGGAAAGCTGTCTGGCAGGAAAGGACCTGGGGGTACTGATTGACAAGCGGCTGAATATGAGTCAGCAGTGTGCCCAGGCGGCCAAAAAAGCCAATGGCAACCTGGTTTGTATTAGGAGTAGTGCGGCCAGCAGGAGTAGGGAGGTGATCGTCCCCCCGTACTCAGCATTGGTGAGGCCACACCTCGAGTACTATGTTCAGTTTTGGGCACCTCAATACAAGAAAGACATCGAGGTGCTGGAGAGAGTGCAGAGAAGGGCAACAAAGCTGGTGAAAGGCCCAGAGAATGAGTCTTATGAAGAGAGACTGAGGGAACTGGGGCTACTTAGTCTTAAGAAAAGGAGGCTGAGGGGAGACCTTATTGCTCTCTGCAACTACCTGAGAGGACATTGTAGAGAGGTAGGTACTGGTCTCTTCTCACAGGCAATTAATGATAGAACAAGAGGGAACGGGCTCAAGCTGCACCAGGGTAGGTCTAGGCTTGACATTTGGAAAAATTTTTTCACTGAAAGGGTTGTCAGGCATTGGAATAGGCTGCCCACAGGGAGGTGGTTGTGAAACAGTGAAACAGCTCTTAGAAAAGCTGGGTTTAACAGCCCCATTGTGGCTGTCCCTTACCAAGAAAGGCCAGTGACAGCTAAACAGACAGCAAGCAAGAGTCTGCAAAACACTTCCAGTGTCCAAGAGACAGAGCAAGGTAAATACTACTGAACCTAGATTCCATGGACTCTGTCCTCAGTCAAAACACAGCACAGAGGGAAGTCAAGCAGGACGTGTCAGGCTGAGAGGATCTGAATGAGCAGTACTTCCTTCAGCAGTGGCTCCTAAGGCCAATTCCACACCAGCACCACCTCCTTTTGCTGACTTCTGTCCCCTCGAAGCAAATGGTACTATAGCCACAGCAGCTGTGTAGGGCTGCCAGCTAGAGCATAATCAGAGAGTTATTTGGTTTTAAAAGAAACCCTCCTCCCCAGGTGTTTTGTTTTACAATTCAATCACTTTACACACCCCCACAGAACTACGGACAGGACATTAATGCCTCCTAAGGCCGCCCAGAGCCTCTTAATCTAGACCTACCACTCACGAAATAACTATAATCGTTACCTACAATGCATGCTGAAGAAAGAAGCTCAGAAATGCAGCTAAAACAGTACTGTGTGACTCTGGCCTCAAACACATGCAGCCATTATGACTTCATCACATGTTCTGAATCTCTCAAAACAACTCTTTGAAACCACCGATAGCATCAGTAAAACTCCCCTAGGACCATAAATCTACAAAGTGCTCTTGGTTGTTTGTCATATTCTCACTCCCTTACTTTGGATGCAGAAGGACAGAAGTGGATATTCTGTGTTACACTTTGCAAATATGTACAAACTGAGCCAGGGTACTGGCACTGCCTGCAGGCCAAAAGTCAGCTATGGCCAAATGCTAACTTAGCTTTGACAAAGGCCATCTCAGCCACACTGGGCAAATCACTTCTTTCTGGCCTCAGAGTGAAACACACAGGCAGGCTTGCTCAGGCAGCACTATGCAGTTCAACTTTCAAATGTCTTCTGTGCCTTAAACCTTCTCGGGTCTCGGTGCCTTCCTTGCTCTTTGCGCTTGACGAGCACGGCACGTATCTCGGGTGCCATCCCTAGTCTTTCGAATGCCTGTACTTACCAGCATATCGCCAGTCCAGGGCTTCTTTTCTTGCGTTAACAAGCTTAAATCATGGATTGGTAGCATGTCTCAGAAGTTTCTGGACAGTCCTCGTTTGCGGCGTCCTTCTGTGCTGTGTTGGTGGCTCTACTTGCTAGCTGTCCATTTTCACGGACTGGAACTTCTTCCCTGCATCCTTCCGTTCGTAGGTCTTTAAGCTGGGCTTTCTGAGCATCTGTCATCTCAGATTTGACAGCAACTTCTTGTAACGGGCCATTACATTGGACTCTATTCTGGGGCCGCTCTAGAGTGTCTTTGCCATCGTGGCACCACAGGGCTTTTATTCTGGCAGCATCTTCTTCTGGTGTCATTCTTGCTTGTGGTCTTACTGGGTCTCATGTCACATTTATCGTGTTGTCTGCGTGTATTGTTGGTCTTCGTGCCAGGGTTGGAGCTGCCTTGCCCAGGGGTGTAGCAATTTTAAAGACAGGGGTAGCACAGCTTTATTGTTGTGGGGTGATATGTTGATCTGCTCAGATTCTTTTGGCAATGACCATACAGTCCATCTCTGGCCAATTAGCTGTAGCCAGCTGCCACAGTTATTTTCATAGTGTTTTGGAGTTGTGTGAGGTTGGACTCTGGTCTTCTGGGAACAGCAGTTTGTGTGGTAGTCAATACATGTGAGGCTTGATAGGCGATGTTTTTTTAGCTGTAATTAGAAAGAACGTGCCAAGAGAAGATGGACCTTGCATCTTGTCAAGCTATCGGTCAGCAGCCAGCCGACTTGCTTCATGGGGTTTGTTTGGGCTGTTTTTCAGATGCGGAGGGACAAACCCGTGCCAAAGTGCAACAGAAGAGGCGAGCTGAGTGCCAAATGATGGTGGGCCGGTGTGCAAGGTCAGAGAATTGGCATTACTGTTGGTGGCTCGGAGTAGCTTACACTGTTTTGGCATTGTTTTCTAGGTGTGAATCAATGTCTGAAGTGAGAGATCCACAATGGTGTGGATTCTGGCAAGGTGAGTGATGACCGGTGTGCTGAAGTAGCAGTTTTTGGGATGTCATATTATTGATGTAGCTATAATCATACCCTGTTGTTTGAGTTGGAAAGGTGGCGGGCAGATGGAAGAATGTAACTCCAGGCGGTTGAGCGGCCAAGGTAAAAGAGGGGGAGAGAGGAAGAGCTGCGGTTTTGGCCTGTATCTTAGCATATGCTTTTTCCTCTGGTTTTTTTTTGGCGATGCTGGACATCCCATCTCACTTTCTGGGAGTAGTGCTTCTGAGGCAGGTGTCATTGCTTTAGAGGTGAATGCTGGCCCCTGTGGCTGTGATGGGTGGAGTTCTGTCTTGCAGGTCATGAAGAGCAACCTGCTGAATGCAGGAGCATCCCCATTAGTTCATGTGCTCCAGATTCTGGACCCTGCCCTCTGAACTGTAAGTCAAGAGGCAAAAGTGGGCTGACTGGGGCCAGCAGGGAATTTAAATTTGGAGTTATAGAGATGGCCCTTTGGGGTCTGTTATTCCCGGTGGTTGCTAGAGCACCCAGGGTCCATTCCTCAGGATGCGAACGGGGGCCAAGCAGGGCCGTTCTAGCCTGCGTCCGTGGCCTAGTGTCATTTGCGTAGTCTGTGCTACACTTCCTATACAGTGCCTTCTACAGATCTCTCTATGGTTCACCCCATGGGCCCTCTGCACTTGGTACATGCAATGGTAATGTCTTGAGTGCCTCTCCTTTTCAATACAGAGCATGTCAAGCGCTTACCATCTTGTCATGGGAGCCAAAAGTCTATTTTGCATTGCAGATGTTTCTGGAGGGTTACCTTTGTGGAGGCATCTGTGCTGGAACGATCTGCTCTTGAAAAATATATTTCCATTTAGATCCCAGACAGGATTGCATGGCTGCGTTCATATGGGTTTAGGTTTTAGAGTCCAACTTGTCATGCATCTGCTGTTCTGGTTTTGCATTGCATTGCTCAGTATTTACAGTGACAGCCACCTGACATGGTGTTGCAGTGTGGTGTTCTGTATGACACTGTATGGAAGGGTGTTGTATTTGTCCTGCATTGCAGCACTGCAAGGTTCTGTATTCATGTGGCCCTGCACTGTGATGTAAGACGGCATTGTCCTGCATGGCTCTGTATCGCGCTTGGTCTCGACTGTGGCCTAAGCATGTGTTGTATTGTAGAGCTCTGTATCGCCCATGGTAGTGCGTCGCACTGTGTGGCCCTGTTGCACTTGGTCTCAACTGTGACTATGAACTCTGGACTTTATGCAGATTGGATCCTTGTTTTTGTTACTAGTTTTGCTGACACCAATTCTCTGAATAGGACTGAAGGTGAGATTATGTAGCAGGTGTTAGGATGCGCATCACCTCTGGATCTGTATATGCCCCTTCCTCTTCCTGCATGGTTTTTCCCTAAGTGAGGTTTTGCCTGTGGGTGTGCCTTGTGCCTGCCCCCTGCTTGATCCTGTCCCGTGCTTGTGCCTGCCCCATGCACCTGCCTTGTCCCCATCTCCCTAACTACTGCTGCTCAAAATGCACACCACCAATAAACTGTTTGCACTGTGAACTTTGCTCTGGTAACTCCTTCGGCCCAAAATCCCATCATGGACAATCCACCCTGAAGCCCTGTGGCTTCCGTAGGGCTTTCCCAAAGCCAAGGGATGGGAGGGTGGAAAAGCAGCATCACTTTTTACATTTTCTCCCTGTATCTCCCTCTTCCAATCTCCCTGTCCCTGAGTGTTTGTTCTTGCCCCTGTTCCTGATGGGCTCCAGGTGTTGCCAGTGGGGCTGAAGACAGGACTGGCCCTTCTGTGGGCTATAAATGCTCTGCCTGAGAGAGCTAGTAAAGGGGAACTGGCTGAGGAGGGAGTATGGTGCCTCTAGCACAGAAGGGCTGGTCCCTGCAGCAAGGAAGGATCCCCTAGCAGATGACTGGCACACTATGTCAGGAAATCTGTGCCTGCATCACCCGCACATGCGAGTCCCTGGCCGTGGAGGGGCATTGAAGGTCTGAGCCCATGTGAGCAGCTGCAGTGAGTTGCGCATTCTCCTGTGTGTGCCCCCATCCATCTCTGCCACCCTGCCTGTCGCTCCTTCCCACTCTGCTGCCTGTGAAAGGGCTGCCCAGACACCATGAGGGCCAGCAATAGTTTTTTATCCTGGCACCTTTGCTGTGGGATCCTGCTGGGCACGCTGCCGTCTTCCCAAGGGCACCAGGGCTTCTGCCAGGCTTTTCTCAAGCTGGGGTGTGTGTGTGTATGTGTGTGACATAGCTGGAAAAAAAGTGGAGGCTGAGATGGGGTGCGAAGTCAGGGAAAATGTGGGAGTCAAGAGGTGGTGGGAGGGCAGAAAAATGATGTCACTTCTTAAGTTTTCTTTGTATGTCTCCCTCTTTCTATCTCCCTGACCCTATGTGCTAGTTCTTACCTTTGTTTCTTTTCCCCTATCACTTTAGACCTCGGTTACTTCCACCTCTCTCCTGCTCCCTGTCTCTTACATATTCCTCCATCTTTTCCCATCCACCCCCCAGCTCTCCTCTCTCTATACTGTTGTCCCTCTCCTGTTTGCAGCATCCCGTTTGCTGGCTGCCTGTCCCCCATCTCTTCTCTACCTTCCTCCTACTTTTCTCTTTCCTGCTCTCCTGCTGTCCTGCTGCATTTGGGCACCGAGCCTTGTAGCCAGCTCAGTGCCAGGAGTCGTTCTGGGCAGGAGTGAGTAAACTTTTCCTGCCTCCTCTGTGCCCCTGGATGGTTTTCAAGCCCCTGGGTGCAGAGCTCCTGGTTGTGGGCAGGTGCCAGGGAGGGGGCCATGTGCTGTGGGGCTTTGGCCAGGCCCCTGTTCCTGACGGGCTCCAGCTGGGGCAGGTGTGGCCAGTGAGGCTAATGATGGGGCTGGCCCTGCTTTGGGCTATGAAGGGGACTGCCTGGACACGCCTGCCTGAGGAGTCAAACCAAGGGGCTTCCACAGGCAGCTGTCTCCAGCTGGTCCCTGTGGCAAGGAAGGATCCCTCCCAGCCATCCCCAACAGAGCGCCCCACCGGCACATGACACTGGGACCTTGCCGTCTCTGTTGGCTGCACACATGTGAGCTGCTGCATGTCCAGGAAACCTCATGGGAGAGGTGTATTGAGTCACCCACCACCTACTCCTAAGGTGAGGCAGTGGAGGGGGAAGGGGCAGAGACAGAGAGAAAAGCCTCAGGGTGGTGGAGGTCTGCCGTTGGCACCAGGAGCCATGTGTCCCCTCACGTGTGTCCAGTCCCATCCCTGTCCTGGTTCTCCAGATCTCTGCCTGCCTCCTTGCCTGTCGCTGCCTCTGTCTGCCTTTCAGGCTGTCTAGTTTGCCAAAGCTTTTTGCTCTTCTGCTAGCATTGCCCTGTAAAGTGTCACCTTCTACCTTTCCTTTCTCTGTCTTTTCCTTCCTGGCACCCCACGAGCTCTGTTCTCATTCTGCCCTATTGCTTGAGAAAAGGGCATTTCTAGGTCTCCCTCTCTCCCTGCCTCCATTTATCCAGGTCCCTGTTGATTGTGGGAAGTGTGGTGGGTTTCCACTAGCGCTTTTGTTGTATTTTCT
The DNA here is from genome assembly GCF_034619465.1 of Leptosomus discolor. NCBI lineage: Eukaryota > Metazoa > Chordata > Aves > Leptosomiformes > Leptosomidae > Leptosomus > Leptosomus discolor. Next base: position 131,521 of record NW_028237839.1, on the reverse strand, counting down.
TCCTCTGGTTGAGGAAAGGAAGTGATGGAGCACCTTGGTGGGCACTCAACAGCCAGCCAAGGTCAACCCATGGCAGTTTGCTTCTACTGGGCTCTCTGTTCCTGTTTTTTCCTTCTTGCATGTTTCTTGTACCCCATCGCTTTTGAAAGTTTCTACCTCTCCGTTCCTGTCTTTTAACTTCTCACTTAAGTCTCTTGAACCCAGTCGCTTTTTAAATTTTCTTGCAACCTCTCTCTTGCTCTCCCCCTCCCTGACCTAATTTTAATTTCTTGCCTGTTTCTCGTATCTTGTTGTTTTTCACATTTTTGCCTGCATCCCTTTACGCAGGTCCATATACCTATTCTTTTAATTCTTGTACCCTTTCACATTTAAAATATTCTTTCTGCTTTTCCCTCTGTCCATCTCCCTGACTCTAGTTCTTAATTCTTCCCTCTGTGTCCTCTACCCAACCACTTCTTCAGTTTTGCTTCTTCCGTCACCCTGCCCCCATGTGTTATTTCTTGCCTGTGTTTCCCGTACTCCATCGCTTTTTGAAATATTTGTTCTACATGTGTTTCTATTTGGCTCCCTGTTTCTATTTTTAATTTCTTGCCTATGTTTCTTTTTCCCTGTTGCTTTAGAATTTGTCCCTGGCCCTTGTTTTGCCTCTGTCTTGTCAGTCCCTTCTGCCTCACTCCCCATCTCTCCGATTTGTCTCTCAGTCCCTATTTTCTGGTGCAATCTCTCAGCTCTCCTCTCTACACCCTTGTCCCCCTCTCCAGCCCTCTCTTGTTCATGGTGTCCCATTTTCTGGCTCCCTCTCCCAATTTCTTAATGCTTTCCCGTGTTTCTTGTGCCTCACTGCATTGCAATTTCTCTTTCTCATTTTCCCTCCCTCTGGCACCCTGTCCCTCCTTTTTAATTCCTCTCTCTGTCCTGTATGCTCTCACTTAAAAAAAAAAAAAATTCTTCCTCAATTTTCTTCTATCCACCTCCCCGACCCTATTTTTAAATTATTTCTGTTTCTTGTACCCTGTTGCTCTTAAAGATTTCTATCTACTTTTATCCCACATCCTGTCTTTATTTTTTAATTATGCCTTATCTTTCCTCACCACCATCCTTTTAAATTTTTCTTTCTCTGTCTCCATTTTTGTTGGCTGTCACTTTCTGTATTTTTATATCTTTCCCCTTTATTTCCCTAATCCCTATTGCTTACACTGTATTTTCTACATCTACTCTTTGCTTTTTGATATCTTAAGTTTTAACTTTTTCTTTTTCTTCAGTGCCTTTGCTTTATAGATTTTTCTTTCTACTTCTCCATTACTATTTTTATTTTTTTCCCTTATTTCCTTAATCCCCATCGCTTTTAAAAGTTTCTGTCTACAGCCTTGCCTGTCTGTGTTTTGCCGTCACGGTTTGGCTGGTCCAGAATCACAGCCCAGCAATGCTCAGCAGGCTGTTAGCAGTTTGAGTCAGCTACAGGTGTAGCCCAGACCACTGTGTCATGCTCAGTATAAAGGGGGAAGGTTTGCTGAGGAAGGGGATCTCCCGCGGGGCTCCTGCAGGGCTCTCTCCTTTCCCTGCTTCTCCTTGCTCCCGAGGACCCCTCTCCTGTCGATCGTGGCTGCTGCACGTTCATTTGGCCCAGTGTAACTTTGCATGCCTCTGTTGGTAGTGGTGCTGTCTCGTTAAACCCGATTTCACTTCGACCCGCAGGTCTCCTCCCCTTTTCTCGACGCCCCTCCCTGGCTAGTGAGGGGTCATCGGGGGACAGGGCGGCTGTTGCAGTGTAGCCCCGGATACGGGCTGGAGGGGCACGTTCGCTGCCTTTTCTGTCCATCGCCCCCGGATTTCCTCAGAGTCCGCGCTTCTTAAATGGGCTTTCTGCGCGTTTCAGTTCGCTTTGCGGCGCTCTGCTGCCACCATGCGGCCAAGGGCAGGTACTGCAGCCCCGACCCGCGGTGTCGTTCGCTGTTTCCACGCTGCCGTTCGCCCGCAGCGGCCATGCGAGACCGCGGGGGCTGCCTGGCGCCGTCTGCTGCCTCCCGGTAAGGCAGCCCCGCTGCCGCTCCGCCCCTCGCCCTCTGCCCGTTCGCGCGCCGGCTCCGGCCCCTCCGGCGCGTCGGTGGTGGGCGGGGCAAGCGCGTGCCGGGCAAACGCGTGCCCGGCAGCAGCACGGCGGCGCGCCGGGGGAGGGCCGAGGCCACCGGTGAGGCGAGCGAGTCATCCCTTTCGGCGGGTGCGCGGGGTCTCCTGGTCGCCGGCCGCCCGGAGGTGCCGTCCCGCTCCCTCCTCCCGCCCCTGGTGCGCGTGCTTTGGCGCTGCCCAGCGGTGCTCCCGCCCGCCCAGGGGTGTGTCTTCCATGCTCCCCCCGCCCGGCAGGGGGCGCGCTTTGCCGCATTCCCCGTTCTGGTGGGCGCGTGTTCCTGCATCCTGTCGCGCCGCCGGAAGCGTCACTTCCGCCTCTCTCCCCGCCCCTCCGGGGCGCGTGGCTTCCTGCACTCTCCGGTGCACCGCCCGGCAGTGCGAGTCGCGGCAGGAGCGGCGCGGTCACCGAACGTTGCGGGGCTGGGGCTGCGGCTGGGGCTCTTCTGGCTCGGGCTCCGCCGGGGGAGCGGGTGAGTGGGGAGCGGGCGATCGACCGGTGGGTCCCGGGGAAAGCCGTGAGGCGGGCGGCCAGGCCGGCGGGGCCCGTGTCGGAGGCGCGGAGCGGGGCGGGGGGGGCTGCGGGCGGAGCCGCGCCGTGTGGGAAGGAGCGGGGGGGAGCCGCGCCGTGGGGGGGAGGGTGGGGAGGGCGGTGTCCCCGCAGGGCCTGAAGCCGGGCAGGCGCCTCTCGCGGCACGGCGGGAGCGGCGGTCCCGGGGCGCGGCGCTGCCGGGCTGCCCTGCCGGTGCGCCGGAGCGGGCCGGGCGGTGCTCGCCGGTGTCTGGGGCGGGGCGGCGGGGCCTACTCGGTGCCGGGCAAAGGGGACGGAAAGGGGCCGGCTGGGGCTCCAGGGGGCCCTGCCCGGCCCCTCGGGCAGAACCTTGCTCGGTCTTCTCGCCGCTGGCCGGGCGACCTGACCAAGAGGTTCCTGTTCCGCCGCCTCTTCCCGGCGTCGCGTTCCGTGTCCCACGAGGGAGATCCCGCGCGGGCGGATGCGGTCGGTGCTTGGGCGATGGCCCACGTGGGGCTGGGGGAGCGCAGAGGGGCCAGGGCGAGTGGAAGGGCCCCGCCGCCCCTCCCCACCCAAGCCCGGGGCAGAGAAGCTGGGGACAAAACGCCGTTAATGGAGCACGGTTCGTTCCCCGGGAGGTCTCTTGGGAGTCGAGAGTGTTTTTTTTTTCCGGGCCGAGGAACAGACTTTCCTCCGTGGTAAGTGCAGAGCTGCCTGTTGCCGCCTTGAGAGTTTCTCTTCTCGTGGTTCACCCTGATTTTATGGGTGGGGTGGAGATGGCTTTTTATTTTTAGATGCCCGAGTACATTGTCAGTAACCTGTGGTGTGAGGACAGTGAACTCTTGAGCACCTAGATGCCGGTAGAAATGTAACCAAAGACACAGGATGGACAGTGATGTTTAAACTTGGTTTATAGTCGATTTGGTTTTTTCATTAGAGTGTTGATGACTGCTTGTCCTGTGGTTCAGTCCACATGCTATTCCGTGGAGCCCTCAGTCTGGGACTTTTATGTGTTAAAAAAAAAAACAACTTGTCCTTCAAAAAAAAGGACTAGTCCTTCGTAGGACTGAGGTATAGACTTGGGGAGTCTCTTAAAGACGTGATCAGAATTAAAGCTGGATTTCACTTAACGTTGCTGCTGTTTGTCTTTGCTTTTGTTACTGTCCCCACCGCTCCGTCATGATTGGGAGCTCCGAATCATGCCCTTTTTTTTTTTTTTCCAATTTGTAATGCCTTTCTCCCCCCTGCCCCTCTCCTAGGACTGTAGCGTACAGACCCTTCATTTAAACATTAGTTTGTTTCCTCACAATTGAGTTCTGATGATTGAAATCGCAGAAATTACACCTGTCTGTCTTACAGATTCAGAGTATTTCTGAACATGTACCCTCACAGACAAATGCTGTGGGGATACGCATCTTCTGCACTTCATCCTCCAGCAGGACAATCCGCTGAGACGGGGATGAGCTGTGAAGGGGCAGTTTCTGCAAGGAGGCAGTTGACAAGGGCAGGTGGGTCGCTGTACATTTTAAGGATAGTATTTGATTTGGGATGTCTAGGGTGAGGAAACCCTGGCTCTATGTAGGCTTGAGAAAAGGTGCGTAGTTATCTGTGTCGATCTAAGGAAGGGAGTTCTGGTGAGACTGAAGCTGCCAATGAGTCAGAAGGAGAAAAAAAAGAAAAAAAAAAAAAGGCAGAAAGCACCCAGTTTTCTATGAAAACCAAAATCTCTAGTGGCCTGTCTCAACAGCTGTACCAAAGATGATGCAAAATGCTTTTTCCTCCACTCGGTTGTAGTCATTGCAAACCTTCGCTGAAATAGGAAGCTTTCGATTCCTAGCCCGCTTTGTGCTAAAAGGTGGCTTGTTTTTTTTTTTTTTCCTCTCTCAGCAGACTATCAACTGGCATCATTTCACCATGGTGACCCTTTCTTCTGCCCTGGAGGTACAAGACTGGCCCAGAGGATCCCGAGTGGCCTACAAGGACAAGGTACGTCTGCCCCGTGCGTCTGCGTTTTTCCCCAGGTACTTGTAGTACGGACTTTAAAGTGAACGTGAAGAACGTGCCAGCTCTCCTTCTCTAGTTTTGATAGGAAGTGCTTCAGCAGAAACACTCAAAATAAGGTCTGTTCTGGAGCACGTTGTGCCTGTGTGAAGTGTACTCCCCTCCGTTTATTTGCTCTTCCTGAGAGCGTGCGTAGCTTTCTGTTTTGTGTGCTTGCTGAGAAACGATTCTGTGAGAATCGTATGGTGCTGAAAGGGGAAAGAAACTGTGCGTCAGAGTTTGGATGTTCTGAAGAAATGGACTGTGTTCCAGATAAAAGCTTTCTCCTTTTTCAGTCCTTAAGTGTTTAAAATATCTCATAGGGGTACGTGAAAACCTGACTGAGATACTGACATCTGTACTAAGAGCAATCAAGGTCGTGGGTTGGGGTTTTTTGTGTGTTGTGTTGTTTTGTTTTGTTGTTTGGGGTTTTTTTGCTTGTTTGGTGTTTTTTTTCCCCCCACCTCTCTCTGGCAAATCTTCCAGTCCTGTTTGGTAGCCTTAAGCATTGCAGAACTGGGTGGTTGATTTCTGCATTGTGTCGTCATCCCTGTCCGTCATCGTCCCGTCTGTGTGTGTGTCGTGTGTGTGTGTCCCCCCCCAAAGTAAAATAGTATGGGGATCTCTTATCTTACTAATTTTTTATAAGTTTCATTTCTGATAGGAAAAAACCCCAAACAGTTCATGTTGTGTAATATACAAATGGACTTGCCTTGTTTAAACTGTAACCGCCCGCGAGCTTCAGGGTACGATTGAAGAGGGTGTTTAAGCAATTTGGTATTTCTTCTATGTGTTTAAAAAGAGAGGCTGCTGAATGTTATGGGTGGTTTTCCCCATATTTGGAGGGAGCACTCCAAAGTACTTTATTTCTGTCTGGCTTTCGGTGGTGCATTTCCCTGGCCATTTGGTGGCATCTCTCCTGGGCGGTGCAGCTGCCCAGATGTCCCTCCTAATGGTGTAATGCACAAGAAACCCCCCAGTCGGATGGGAACGGTGTATTTTGGAGACAGGTGATTTAATGGTGTCTGCTTGCAGCTGGGTGAGTGCAGTTAACGCAAACATCAAATCAAATACTTTGGTAGTGTAAGCATTTTTGTTGGATGTACATGAACATCCACATGCCTTTTCGGTATAAAGTGAACGACTGAGATTTGTTCTTTCTTTAAAGAACGTTTTAAACATGACTTTGTTATGTTTATTTAGAGTTTTACACTTCACTCTGCAGATTTATTGACTGAGCAAGCGAGACGTGCAGCAGCAGCAGCGGCGGCGGCGCAAGGGCTGTAGCTGTTGTGGTGAGTCTGAGGATGGTACGAGGTCTTCCTGCGGTCTCACGGGTGGGGGGGGGTGGGGGGTGTATCTCCCCCCAGGGGTGCTGTGAGAAAGGGACGAGACATTTTCCAGCACTATCAAGGGTGTTTGCTTTTATGCTGAGAATGCTTTCAAAATTGTATTGATGAGTCTTAGTATTGATTTTTTTTTTAAAATTTTTTTTTAAGCGTACCCATGGCTCTGGCTTTGAACAGACATGTTGTAGTTTGAGCTGACCTCCTTTAGCTCAACTGCTATCCTATCCCTCATTCTCACTGAATTCTTCTGCTTTCTCCTGTGTTACTTTTCTCATATGCTGAGACATAACTTGGGATTTTTGTTCTTGAGCTGCCGTGTTGTGTCTGGTGCTGCTCGGCAGCTCCCCCTGCCCAGGTTTGCCTGCCGGCCGTTCAGCGTGCTCGCCCGGCGGCGCCAGCCCTGCGGCCGGAGTCTCCTGGCTCTGTCTCCAGCGGGGACCCGCGGGTGCTGCAGCCGGGGCTGTCCGGTGGGGAGAGTCCGGGGCCCAGAGGGTCTCCTCCCCGCTGTTCTGCCCGCCCCCCCCCCCCCCCCCCATCCCTGTCGTCCGTCCCGTCCCGTCCCCCCAAGTGATTCCCATGGAGATGTTGCCCCATGCGAGGTTTTTGCGGGACGTTCCCCCGAACCCCCTGCCCTCCGACCTTGTGCCCCCTCCGCCCCACCATGCTCGGCACCGCCCTCCCACCGCCCCTCGGGTGCCGCCTGCACCCCCCGACTTGCCCCTCGCCCCCAGCCCAAGCTCAGACCCGCCCCTTCTCCGCTCCCGCCCCGCCGGGGGCGTGTCCTCCCGCCCCAGGGGCGCGGGGCCGGCGGGCGCTCGGCGCGCAACGCGCGGGGCTGCAGCGTCGGGGCCGCCCCGGGCACGCGCCGCCCGGCGGGCACTGCTGCCGCGCGGCCAAAGCGCGGTCCCGCAGCGCGGCGGTCGCGCGCCGGGCGTGGCCCTTCCGGCGCGCCGGCGGCGGCTCGCGCATGCGCGGTGCGCGAGAGCAGCATGGCGGCGGGTGAGGGGCGAGGTCGGCGGTGAGGCGAGCGAGCTCCTTCGGCGGGTGCGGGAGTCTCTGCTGGCCGCTGGCCGCCGGGGGTGGCGGGACGGGAAGCCTCAAGGCCCGTGCTGCGGCGGGCAGCCCCGGGGAGCTCCCAGGAGCTGGTGGGAGGGAAGAGGGGAAGGAGGCGGAGGCCCCTCCAGGCGCCGGGTGCCTTCCCAACTCGCCAGAGCTCCCCTTGAGCCTTCCCCGGCCCCGCTGGCCCCGCGCAGCTGCCCCCAGCTCCAGCACCTCCCCTGCAGCCTGTCTCCCCAGGTCATCCTGTTGTGATGGCAGCAAGCTGGCCCTCGGATGCACTTGATTCTGCCTTAACGTGGATACCATTAACTGCAGTGCAGGGAAAAAGTGGCATCTCCAGAAGCTGCTGTGGAAGGAGGCGATTTGGCCGGGGATGATCTACGGTCATAATAGTCACTGATTCTCCTTGTCTCCCAGAGGCTGCACTGAGGGCACAGGTGTCCCTTCCTCCCCTGAGGATGCTGTTGTCTGCACCCGCCTCGTTCTTGCCTGGGTTGTCTCTGCCTGACCTCGCTCTCGTCGCGGCGTGGGGGCAAAAAGGGGCGGGCGGAGCGCTTGCTGGCTGTGGGCAGTGGACAGGAGCTGCTGCGGCTGAAGCTGGAGAGGCCAGAGAAAGAAGAAGGAATCGGAGGCCGGCCGGCCGGCAGCTGCCTCCCGCCGCAGGCAAGCGGAGAGTCCATGTGCGTAACCCATGGCGTGGTACGGCCGTGTGACGCATGAACGAGCGAGGCTACATGTCTAGGAAGCCTTGTCTCGCAAGAGTTGAGACAGCCATGTAATCTTTTAGGTGGAGAACCACCATGTGACCGGAGCTGCAGAAGAGGAAGGGAGGAGAGGAAGAGAAGGAAGCGTCTGAACGGGCAAATTCTCCTGGCAGCACTGAGAACAAGGGATGCGGTGAGTCCTGGGCCCTCGGGGCCCCATCGCCCCACTTGTGTGTCCCAGGCCCTCCCTATCCCTCCCCTGGCCCCCTGTCTTTCACATGGTGCTGTGATTTCCCCCTTGCCCGCCCCCGTCTTTTTTTTTTTTTTTTTTTTTTTTTTCCCTCCCCTTTCTCAGTCTCTCTCTGTCCAGCTCCTGGTCTCTAATTTTAAATTCCCCTCTCTCTCTGGAAGCCTGTCAGGACTTTTCTCTGTCTGGCTCTCTGTCCCTGTTGTTTAATTCCTTCCTGTGTGCCCTTTTAGGCCTCACCATTTTTATTTGCTCGGTCTCTCTTGGTCCAGCACAAGATCCGGATTTTTTAAAATTCCTCCCTCTCTGCCCTGCAGCCTGTCGCTTTTGAAGTTCGTGTTGCGATTTCATTCCTTTTGCTGTCTCTCCCTGCTGGGATTTTTCAATTCCTCCCTGTCTGTCTCACAGCCCGTTGTTGCTTTCTTGTTCTCTCTGTCTCTGTTGGGCTCCCTGTCCCTGTCTTGACCCACTTCTAAAAATGCCTTCCTCTCTGCCTCGTATGCATTGTTCTTGAAACTTCCGTTTCCCGACGTCTCTCTGTAGGTTGCTCCTGGTCCCAGATGTTTATTTCTTCCCTCTCTGTCCTGTGGCCTGTTGCGATTTGGTGTTTCTGCGTGTCTCCTGTTCCCGGCTCTCGGTCCCCGTTTTTCAGTTTCTCTCTCAGCCCTGTAGCCCACTGCTGTTATCTGTCTGTCCTCATCTCTCTCTGGCCAGTTGCCTCTCCCCACATATGTGGTTCCTCCCTCTGCCCTGTGGCCCGTCACTGGTTTTCCGTTCTCTGTCCTGCTCCTTTTCCCCGAGTCTTCAGTTGCTCCCTCTCTGTCCTGTAGCCCATCAAGGGGCTTTGTTTCTTTCTCCATCGTTCCCTGTCCGGCTCCCTGCCCCATCTTTTTAATTCTTCCCTTGCTGCCGTGTGGCGGCTCCCCGCTATCTTCCCTTTCTTCATATCTCTCTCTGGACGGCTCCCGCTTCCCTGTTTTTCAGTTTCTTCCTTCTGGGCCCTGTAGCCTGTGGTGATTGTGCTGCTTTCTCCTTCTCTCTGTCCGGCTGTGGATCCCATTTCTTTAATTCCTCCTGCTTCTCCCTGTAGCCTGTCTTTCTGTCTGCCCTCTCCCCCTTTATCTGTCTCCCCACTCCACCTCTGGCGCCCTGTCCCTGTGTTTTAATTCTTCCCTCTCTGCCCTCCAGCTGTTGCTGTGCTTCCTGCGTGTGTCACACTGGGTCCGGCCCCTCATCTCTGTCTTTTCATTCCTCCCGCTCCTCCCTGGAGCTTGTCGCTGTCATTTTCTTTTGCTGTTGCTCTGTCTGGCTCCAGATCCTCGCAGCTTCCCCCCACCCCTGCCCCACCTCGTTGCTCCTGGCTGTTTTTTCTGTCTCGATCTCTCTGTGCCTGGCTCTGGCTCCCTGTTGTTTCACTCCTCCCTCTCTGTCCTGTAGCCCATCGGCACATTTTCTTTCGTTGGGCTCTCTTTGGCCGTTTCCCTGTCCCTGTTGTTCAGTTTCTTCCTTCTCAGCCCTGTAGTGTGCCGTGATTCTTTTTCTTTCTCCCCCTCTCCCAGCTCCCAGTCCCTCCCTTTTAATTCCTCCCTCTCTGTCCTGTTGCCTGTCAGGAGTCGTGTGTCCTGGAGTCCCCGGCCCACCCCCCCCCCCCAGCCCCTTCTCACTTTCGCACTTCCTGTCTGTGTTTTTTAATTCCTCCTCCTTTGCTGTGTAGCCTGTTGCTTTTTTCTTTTCTCCATCTCTGTGTCTCAGTGCCCCCATTTTTTAATTCTTATTCTCTGCCCTCTACCCTACCCCTATTTTCACCTTTCTCTGACCCTCTGTATCCAGCTCCCTGTCCCTATCGATTATTTTCTCCCTCTTACTCCTGCACCCGCTGCTATTCCCTGCTGTCGCCATCCCTCTCTGTTCAGCTCTCTGTCCCCAGATTTTAATTCCTTCTTCTGCCCCTCCGTAGCCTGTCTGGATTTTCCCCCTGCTCTCTGTCTGGCTCCCTCTCTCTGCCTTTTCATTCCACAGTCTCTGTCCCGTAGCCCCAAGCTATTTGTCTGTGTTTCTCAGTCTCTTCTGTCTGGCTCCCTGCTGCTATTTTTTCTTTCCTCCCTATTTGTCTCATAGCCCATCACTGTTTTGTGGTTTGTTTTTTTTTTTTTTTCTGTCTCTTTGTCCAGCTCCCAGTCCCTGCTCTTGAATTCCTCTTCCCTGTAGCCCGCTGCTGTTTTTTTCTGTTCTCGATCACGCTCTGTCTGGTCCCCTGTCCCGGTTGGTCAATTCTTCCTTCTCTGCCCTGCAGCCCCTGCAGTCTTGTACTTTTTTCCGTCTCTCTCTGGCCGGAGCTCTGTTGCTGCTCATGAGTTCCTCCCTCTCTGCCCTGTAGCCTGTTGCTTTTGTCCTTTCTCCGTCTCGCTTTCTCTGGCTCCCTGATGACGCTATTTTAATATTCCCTCCCTTTTTGTATGAATCACTATACTTTTTGCTCTCCAGCTTTTTTTTTTTTTTTTTCTGGCTCCCCGGCTCTATTTCTTAATTCTTCCACCTGTAGTGTGTAGCTCTGTGGTTTGTACCGTGTTGTTGTTCCCCCCACCCCCGCCCCTTCCCTCCATCGTTGGCTGTCTTGGCTCCCTGTCCCTGTTGTTTCATCCTCCCTCTCTACCCTGTTCTTTGTTGTCTTTCTCCATGTGTCTCGGTCCAGCTTCCTGCCCCTGTTCTTCTTTCCTTCCTCTCTGTCGTGCTGCCTGTCCCAGTTTTGTCCTGCGTCTCCGTCCTCCTTTGTCGGTCTCTGCCCTGCTCCCTTCTCCCTCTATCTGCTGCCTCTCTTCTTCTCTCCCTGCTGCTTCTTTCTCCACCTGTCGGGCTCCGTGTCCCTGTCTTTCTCTCGCCATCCTGTTCCCTGCCTCAGGCGCTCTCGCTGCATCCGCTACCTGCATGACTGAAGAAACGTTCGCAGTCTCCTTTGCCCTCCCAGCTGCGTTTGCAGTCCCTTCACAGCGGGCGAGGGGCTGTGAGGGAGCCCAGGGGAGGAGGTGCTGCGCTGCGGGGGTCGAGTGATGGCCCCCCGCTCCTGCGGCACGGCCCAGCCCTCGCCACAGCCGCCACACGAGCTGTGGGCTCGTTGCCAGGGCCGCATGGCTGCCTGCGGGCGTCCGGCTCGGGCGTCATGCTCAGCGCTGCATCCGGCGAGCAGCAGGCTGTCCTGCCGGCAGGTGCCGCCGGTAACGTCCGCGCGATGCAGCAGGGCCTGTGGGATGGGGCCGCCGTGCCCGCTGCCGCTTCCCCGTGAGGAAAGGCCGCTGCTGCCCCCTGGGCACAGGGCTGGTGGGCGCGCTCTTTTCACCCGCCCGGCTCCCTGACCCCGTTTTCCTTCCACAGACCAGGACTCTGTGTCCTTTCTTTATCTGTGTCTCCCCCTCTCTGTTCTTTTCCCGGTACCTCTCTTTCTCTGCTCCTCAGTTCCTCTCCCTCACCTTATTTTTCTCTTTCTGTTCCTCTGCCCAGCTCCCCATGGCTGTGTTTTCGTTCTCCGTACCTGCTGCCCCAGCATGGACTGCCGAGCGGTCCCAGGGAAGGGTGAGTGAACGGGCTCTGAGCCCCAGAGCAGGCGTGTTCCTCGCACTTAGATGGGTTTGCAAATAAACCCTCGCTCTGTCTCCTTCGTACTTGCTGAGCAGCGGTCAGAGAGTCCAGGGGAGCAGGTACACAGCGGGGGTAAGGGGCCATGGCTGCAGCTGCGGGCTGGTGCCGGAGGAGCCCCGGAGGGAGCCAGTGAGGCTGATGGCGATGGCCGCTCTGTGTCATGGGGCCGCAGCCCCAGGGGATGGTGCTGCTAGGGCACGCCTGCCCGAGAGTGCCGACAGCAGACGTCGGGCCCCGTCAGGGCAGCTCCCAGGGGTTTTGTGAGCTGGTGGAGAGGAAGGAGGAAGAGGGGCAGATGGCTGCCTCCGGGCACCTGGAGGCCTTCCCACCCCCTGGAAAAGTGCTCCAGCCTGCGCGCCCCATGCAGCTGCCCACAGCTCCAGCACCTGTCCCGTAGCCCCTGACCACCCCAGACCCTGCCCTCGCAGCAGCAAGCTGACCCGCGAACGTGCTTTATTGCCCCATAAGCGCGGGTGCCGTTGGCAATGGTCTGGGGCAGGAGGGGGCGTCTCCAGGAGCTCCTGCAGAAGGAGGGGTTCCTGCCTGGGGAAAGGGGTGGCCGTCGCTGTGGACAACAGTTGGCCGTTCTTTGTGTCTCCCAGGGGCAGCGCTGAGGACTCGGTTGCCGGTTCCTCCCCGGGGATGTTGCTGACTGCACCTGGCTCAGGTTTGTGTCCTTATTCTCCCAGTTAAAGTGGTTCCGTTAGTTTAATTCCCTGCCCGGTCACGTTGCTGGTGCCGCAGATACCTGCAGTAGAAGAGCAGGTGTCGGCCTTTGCGGTACGGGTCGCTGTCTTTGCTCAGCGCTTTGTACCCCGTGACACGGAGGCAGGTGAGGAAACTCCCCGCTGCTCCTCCGGCCGCCCTTGTGTCTGCTGGGGGTCGCCCCAGCCCCTTTCCCAGGGGATTGCAGGAAGGGTGGTGAGCAGGGCCCCGGGTGTACGAGCCCTGGCCTCTGCACAGGGAGCCCGTTCTGCTCCGGGGCTGCTGCGGTGCGGGCGCTCCGCTGGTCCGGTCACTGGCGGCAGCTCTTGGAGCCGGCTGGGCTGCGCGGGCGTCGGGGGTTTGCTCACGGCAAGAAGCGGAGGCATCGGTGTAAGGGAAGAGTTTTGAGACCGGCCGAGGTTCGGCTGTAGGCATAGTAGGAAGTACCCTTTTATGCAGTTGTTTTTGTTGTTTCAGGCTGGCGGTTTTCCGCTGAGGGTTTGGGGGTGGCAAAATGGTTTAATAGCCTGCCATTTTTTTTTTTTAAATTTTAGATGCATTGCATTTTTCTGGAATTCCTGACTATGGGAGATGGAACCTTGTTTTTTTTCCCCACCGTTATTACTGTGTGCTGTGTAAGTTGCTGATGTCTTGATCTACGCTCTTTTTTCTCTCTTAATAGGACTGATGGTGAGATTGTCCAGCGAGGGTTAGGGTGAGCATCTTGTACTCGCCTGTATACGGAGCTTGAGAGTTTCTCGAGAAGGCATCTTCCCCAGAACTTCTCAGAGAAGAGGGTCTGCGTTCTTTGCGCTGGTAACAGTCTCCAGCCGGGGTCTGTCTTCTGTCGTAGGCCCGGGCACGCGAGCCTTCCCATTACTCCATTTCTGACTTTTTCATGACGCGCCTGATGAGACGTGTCGTAGTGCCGGTCACAGCAGTTACGTTTCCGTGTAGTTTTTCACCTGTTGTGTGTTTAGCACCGGTTTCTGTGGTTGTAAGGTGCCTGTGTTAGATCTTTCAGCCGCTGTGGTTTTTCCATCAGCTGACCGCCGCTGTGATTCCTTGAGGGGTTCAGTGGTAAGGAGGCGGTCGGTGGTGCTTGTTCCGTGTGCGCTATACTGCACATTAATGAGGTCTCGATGCTCCGGAGGTTTATTCTTTTGCGGTAGGCGGGCGCATCGGTAGCCGCACCGAGGGTCTCGTGCTCCTCGACTCACTGGGGTACCGCTGACCGAGCGCTCCCCGTCTCGCGCGAGAAGCTCCACACACAGATCTGTCCAGCACGTCTCGTGTCCGAGAAGGTGACGAGTGGTCCAGGATGTGCTGGGGTATCCGCTGTCGAGCGGTCTGTTCTCACGGAGCCCTCTTCTGGGACGACGACTTCTCCGCGTCCTGTGGATGTTGGGTCTTGGGGCCCGGCTTCTCGCGCGTCCACCGTTGCGGTTGCGGCCGCGGCCGTATCTTTTCGTCAGGGGCCGTGGCGTTTGACTTCCGGGGTGGAAGGTGCTAAGGGTCGTACGCGTAGGACCAGGTGTTGCTTTGGCTTTGGTTTTCTGTGATGGCTGGCTGGCTGTTGTTGGAGTCTAGAGGGTATTCCTACATGGAAAGGAGATCTCCGGAACCGTTAAGCTGTTGCTCCGCAGCCGGGTGACTTGTTCGATGCCGTTTTCAGATGCAGTGAGACAAGCCGTGCACCAAAGGGTTAGAGGAGGGGCGGGGGAGCGGCCATAAGAAAGTGGGTCGGCACGCAGTGTCAGCGGGCAGATGCGGCCGATGGCTGTGTGAGCAGCTGACAGGTCTTGGTAGGTTTGTTGTATTCCAAAGGCACGAAGTAGCGAGCGAAGCAGGGTATCGGCACTGTGGGTGGCTGGGGCGAGGTGAGCTGGGACTGGTGGGCTGCAGCAGAGAAGTTACTTTTCAGGCGTTGTGTCGTTTGTGAAGTTTATAAGCATCCCTTATGGGTTGTGTTTTACAGGTGGTACTGGAGCCTCAACGCGGCAGCTGGCAGAGGTAGGGTGGGTGGGCGGCCGAGGTAGAGGAGGAGGAGAGGGGAATGGGCACGGGCAGGCTGTGGTTTCGGGCGGTATCTCAGCACGTGCCTTTTGTTTTGGCTTTCGCAGGTCACGCACGTAGCCTCGGAGGGGCGAAGCTGCGCGCCGACCAGCGGCCTGAGGAGGCGAGGTGGTTGTCAGCCGGGCCGGCGTCCAAGAGCGGAGCATCCTGCGGCAGCTCGGTCAAGCGTTTCTGTGCGGTTGTGCAGGTGTTACGCAGCTGCCTTTGGAGTTGGGTGAGCTTTTGAGGTGGTGAGCTAAGGAGCAGCAAGGAGGAGCGTGGGGCTGGTGATTTCTCCCAAGCGTGACGGTATTTCTCTGTCTGTTGCTACCTTAGGGGGGCTGCAAGCGATGACAGCTGCAACGTCCAACACGGGAATCGGTGCGGAGCAGTTGAGCAGAAGACCACGTTCCTTTTGAGGAGGAGGGTGTTTCGAGGAGGTCTGTGGTGACCCGTGTGACAACTACCGCTGTCAGCGGTGTGTGTGGGTTTTTTTTTTTTTTTTCTGTAGGCGATGAGGAGGAATGTGGCAACTGCAGGAGTAATCAGGTTAGTTGATGTGGTTTCTGCTGAGGATGGATGCGGATCCCCAGCCCTCTGGAAATGAAGCTGAGGGACCAGGGACCGTTGTCCTGCAGTGCGTAACTTTGATTTCAGTTGGAAAAGGGATTTTCCCGGAATGGAAATCTTTCTCCTTCAAAGAAATTGTGTTGTACGAACTGCCTGTCGGACTCTGTGTGCTTGGCTGTAGAAGTCATGAGCAGTGAGACTTTTTGCCCTCTTTTGAAAAACAAAACAACAGCAAAGTCAATTTGTTTCCGAAGACTGAAGCACAGCAGGTGTTCCAAAAGTGGATGGCGTCGCTGGTCTTTACATTCTCGGTTGCAACGGTCGAGATACGATTAAAAAATGTTCCTCTGCGTGCTTTGGTACAGCCAGAAGCCTTAGCGCATCTGCCAGTCCTGTTCGGTGGCCTTACCTGTTGCAGCCCTGGGGATTTGAATTTCTTTTTTTTTTTTTTCTTTTTAATGAGTAAAACCATATGGGGGATCTATTATTTCACTGATCTTTTCCTGTCATATATGAAACTCTAGAGAAAGTTAAAATTGTATAATTGGCAGAATGACTAACGCGGTTTAAACTCGCTGCCGAATCAGTACAGCATGTAATGTATGAGGTGTACTTAAGCGGTCAGGGGTTTCTCTAACTCTTTCCAAGCCAGAGGCAGCTGCATGTTACTGAGTTTCTTCCCTGTGTTTTGACAGAGCGCTCTGAAGTACTTGGTTTCTAATCATGTGACATGATAGAACAAGGTGGGGCAGGAGCAGAGTCAAATAACAACTGTGTATTTTGGAGACAGGTGTAAGCATAGATCTAGATGGGGGTGTACAGCCTTGTCCTGCAGCAGCGCTCTAAGGAAGGGCATCAAACATGAGCAAGAGCATCAAACATGAGCAAGAGCAGTTGCTTTTCTGCTAAGAAGGGGTTGGAAATCGTATCTGTTTGTCTTTCTATGGAGTGTTAAGTATTCAAATCACTCTGGTTTGTAGAGGATGTGTCTGTATTTCGGGCTGGTCTCCTTCAGTTCGACTGCTCTCCTGTCCCTCGTTCTATTGAATTCCTCTCCTTGCTTCTGTGTTGTTCTTCTAATGTGCTGAACTATGGCTGGGGCCTTTTGTTTCCCGATGTCTTGCTGTGAGTGTCCGGTGCTGCGCAGCAGCTCGCCCCCCCCCCCCCCCCCCCCCAGGTTTGCCTGCCGGTGGCTCAGCGCTCTCGCCCCGCGGGGCCAGCTCTGTCTCTGTCCAAGCTTTCTGCCACGGCTGTCCGGTGGGGAAAGGGGCAGTTGTTGCTCTGGGGAGCCCGTCCGGGCGTGGTCCGAGACGGGGAATGTGGCAGAGCCGAGTGCGAGCAAGAGCCATGGCACCGTCCTTTGGCGGACGCCCTGCCACCCCTCTGCTGTGCGGCAGCCGGCGTCGATGATCCGGCGGGGGGCAGGCATCGAGCATGGATTCTGTCTCGTGGGCTGTGGCAGGTGAGTGCTCGTCTGTGGGTTATGCCGGGGAGAGCCGTTGGTGTCGGTCATCCCCCACCCCTCTCCGGGTCCCCCTGTACCCCCAGTGTCAGAGAAAGACGCAGGTGCTGCTGCGCCGCTGTGACCGCACGGGGGTGCTGCGTGAAACGGCGCTTTGTGCTGCCTGCGCGTGGGGGGTGTGCGGTACTGCAGGCCGGGGTACGCGCATGCGCGCTGGCGGCCGCCCGCGGCGCGCTCTGCTACCACGATTTGAATAGGGTTGGGTACTGGGGCGTGGTACACGCGCGTGTGCGGTGACACCGATTTGTGGCGCTCTCTGCTGCCACCCTGTGACCGTAGTGCGGTACTGCAGCCGGGAAGCCACGCATGCGCTATGGCAGCGCGTTGCCGCGTTCTCTGCTGCCACCGTGTGGGCAAAGGTCGGTACTGCAGCCGGGAAGCTGCGCATGCGCTTTAGCGGCGCGTTGCCGCGCTCTCTGCTGCCACCGTATGGGCAAAGGTCGGTACTGCAGCCGGGAAGCTGCGCATGCGCTTTGGCGGCGCGTTGCCCCGCTCTCTGCTGCCACCGTGTGAGCAAAGGTCCGCACTGCAGCCGGGAAGCCGCGCATGCGCTTTGGCGGCGCGTTGCCGCGCTCCCTGCTGCCACACTGTGACCAAAAACCTGTATTGCAGCCCCGGCGGCGCTGCCGCGCTCTCTGCTGCCACCCTGTGACCGAACAGCGGTACTGCGACACAGAAAGCACTTTTCGCGCTGTCTGCTGTCACCCTGTGACCGAAAAGCGGTACTGCAACACTGAAGGCACTTTTCACGCTGTCTGCTGCCGCTGCCGCGTTCTCTGCTACCACCCTGTGACCGAAACGTAGTACTGCAGCCCCGAAGGCTCTTTCCGCGCTCCCTGCTGCCACCCAGTGATCGAAAGTCGGTACTGCAGGCCCAGCGGAGCTTTCCGCGCTCCCTGCTGCCACCCTAAGACCAAAAAGCGGTTATGCAGCCCCGGCGGCGCTGCGGCGCACCCTGCTGCCACCCTGTGACCAAAAGACGGTACTGCAGCTCCGGGTGCGCGCTGCCGCGCTCTCTCCTGCTACCGCCTACAGTGAGTGGGCTACGCACCGGACGCTCTCACCTTTGTGCCCCGCGGCGGCCCCTTCCCCGGGGGATGTTTGGAAAGGCAGTGGGCGGGGCCTGGGGTAGATGAGTCCCGGGCTCTGCCCAGGGAGCTCCTTCTGTGCGAGGTGAGACCTGTGGGATTGGGCAAGCTCCAGCAGCACCCACAGTAGAGAGAGCCCTGGGATGCAGCTTGGGCTTTTTTTTTTATTATTTGTCAGCAGTTTCATACGGAGTGTTAAGGGGTGATGAGAGGGTTCTAAAGCACACAGCTTTTTTAACTGACAGTTTTGCTGTGGTTTTGTTCTAGGTTGTCCTGGGTTACAGTGTAAAATGTGCCAAAAGAAAAAAATATTCTATTACCATCTTCAGGAGCTGTTGAGACCAGGTGGGGCGGTGCTCTCTGCCTCCCCCCCCCCCCCGGACTATCTCCTGTTACTGGGCACAACAATGCCTTATCGCCTGACCCATCGATAACTCGCTCCTGGACTATCTCCTGTTAATGGCCCATCAAGGAACTGCCTCACGACTCCCCATCCCATTGTGAGATGCTCCGCCCGGGGGGGGGGGGGGGGGGGGGGGGGGGCGGGGGGGAAGGAGCCAAGCAGTCCATGCCAAATAAAAACGGAGATTTTGAACACCCTAGCAGCCTTCTTCCACTGGATTCCCAGAGGAGCTTTTCCCCCCACTGGAGTTCCAGAGGACAAGAGCTACCTACCTACCACTGGACCTTCGGAGGAAGACCAGACTCTTTTACCTGATTGCTGCTTCCACAGAACTACATCCATCGCTTCAGGAGGACTGTAGCCAGCATCTTATCGGACTGCTACTGCCACCCTAACAGGGTGTCAGGTTGTATTCCTGACTCTGTCAGTGTAAACCAGTGGGTTGTTTGTTTTTTCCCTGCCTTGTGTTTTATATATATATATATATATATATATATATTAGTAAAGAACTGTTGTTCCTATTCCCCATATCTTTGCCTGAACGCCCGTTAATTTCAAAATTATAATAATTTGGAGGGAAGGGGGTTGCACTTTCCATTTCAAGGGAGGCTCCTGCCTTCCTCCACAGACACCTGTCTTTCAAACCAAGACATAGGTGCACTGGATTTTCCTGGAATTCTGAACTTCCTGCAGGATGGCAACTTGTTTTTTGTGAGGAGTGTTTGTGACCACATTTCCCTTCCTAGGACTTGAAGGTGAGATTATCAAGCAGCCGTGAGGATGCGGACCACGTCTGCACCTGTCTATGCCCCCCCATCCTTCCGTCCGTGGCTGCAGGTGGGGTTTTTCCCATGCTAACCCCAACTCGGTGGCCTTGCTAAGGGTGGGTGTGCCTGGCCCCAAATCCACCCGGCGCCTACCCCCCCGCCGCGAGCGTGCCTCGCTGCCGTTCTTCGGCACTGGCCACTTTAGGCGTGCCCTGCTTGCCCCCTCCGACCCCCCCCGGGTGAGCCTTTTCTGCCCCGGCACCGCCCCCCCCGTGGGCGTGCCCTGCTTCCCCGCGCCCCGCCCTGGCACCGCTCCCCCCGTGGGAGTGCCTTGCTGCTTTGCACCTCGCCCCAGCACCGCCCCCCCCATGGCCTCGCCGACAGTGGCCGTGCCCTGCCCGGCCCCCACCCCCTCCCCTTCCCGGGTTTGCCTTTGTTATTCTGCACCCCACCCCAGCACCGCCCCCCCCCCCCGGGCGTGACTTTTTTGCCCCATGCCCCACCCTCCCGTTGGCGTGCCTTGCTGCCCACCCCCCCCCCCTCACCGGCACCGCCCCCCCTTGTGTCCCATCCCCACCACTTGCCCGGGGGCGGGGCCTGGGGTATATGAGCCTCGGCCTCTGCTCAGGGAGCTCATTCTGCTCTGGGGCTGCTGGCGCTGGCAGCTCCAGACCCAGCTGCCTCTGCGGGCATGGGGCTTCGGGCGCGGACAGGAGCGCAGGCGGCTGCGGCAGGGAAGAGCTGCGGCCGGGGACACCAGGCCACCCCTGTACTCCTCAGGCCCCCATCGGCTCCAGCCCCTCAGCGAGGACCAGATGTGCTCCTGGGCCTGGCCAGGCCCTGCCGGGACGCGTTCCCCCCCGTCGGGCCCCCTGCCACCAGCTACGCCCAGCGCTGCTGCCTCTGCCCGGCCCCGGGGGCGCCGGGGCCAGAGGTTGTCGTCCCCAAGTGGGGTCACAGCATCTTTTGGGGGGGGTCGATGGCACCGACGCCGAGCCATCCTGCAGCCTGGCTTTGCACCGCAGGCATCTCCGTAAGCTGTCCGAGTTCCTCCCTCCCCTTCGTGCGCCCCTCAGTCCCCTCCATTTCCCATCCAGGCACCAGAATCAATCTGCGTGACAAGCGGCCTTCTCAGAACCACAGGCCTTCAAAGGGCCTTCTCTCACCTGCCTAGTCCTCTCAGAAGGACACGGGCGTTGCTCTGTGTGGACTCATTTGTCTTTCCTGGCACCTCTCCTGAGCTGCTTTGTCACTTGTTTTGGTTCGAGTCGCTTCAGTGTTACTTAAGGTGCTTGGTACAGTTCCTGATGCTTTGGGGTTCTTTTCCCCGACGGTTTTTCCTTGGTTTTGGTTTTTGGTTTGGGTTCCGTTTGGTTTCAACCCGATCCTGGGGTTTTCTGTCCTTTGGGACTTATTTCTGTTGAGGGAGGCAGATGGAGAAAAGTAGGAGTCTCAGTGTCTTACAACTGCTGGTGATCTACAATATTCCCTTTGCAACCAGAGAGCTCTGAGAGGAGGATTCTTGCAGGCTGTCATTCGGCTTTGTCATTCGGTCCCGTCCAGAATGTAGCGCTGGTACAAGTTCTGCAACAGACAGGAACGGGTCTAGCCTTGTTACGCGGGCTTTCTTTTTCCTTGCAGGTCGGACTTGAGACTTGAAACGGCATTTTCCTTCGCTAAAAAAACACGCCCCGGACTCGCCGCAGACTCGGCAGCGTCGCGGATTTCGCCGGACCGCGCCGCTGGCAGAGCCGGCGGCCGACGGGGTCGCGGGCGCTCGGCACCGTGTCGGCCGGAGGCTCCCGTTGGCGCAGCAGCGACGGTCGGGGGCGGCGCAGCTGGACAGCCGGAGGTTTGGTGTCGCGGCGTATCTGCTGTGCGCGGGTTCGCTTCCCCGGGATTTTGGGCTGCTCTGGAAAAACGGGTGGCGGAGCCGGAGAGAAGAGCGGGCGGTGGCTACAGGCCGAGTCGCCGCTCGGGGAGGTTGCGCTCCGCGGAGCTTCAAGCTTTGGAGACGGAGTGCAAAACCGTCGAGCGTCCCAAGTGGACCGCGGCAGGCGTCCTGGCTCCGGTCGCGTCGAGGCGCTCCGGTGGTTTTTCCTGGGGAATTCCAAAGTGGTCAGTTTCTATTAGTTTAATTTTTACCGCTCGTTTACGTCAAAACGTTTAAAATAAAAATGTCCGTCACAGTAACCAGAATAGTCTTTGGGAGCAAATACTGCCCGTCGTCCGCTCTAGCTATTGCTTCCCGCTTTGCAGACAGTACTTACTCCCCATTGATGTAATCAAAGGGCAAGCAGCCGAATATCAACAACAGAGCACTAACTGGAAGTAATAGCTGTAGCGAAACAACTCTAACAGGAAAAGAAAAAAATCACGCGTCCTAGTTAATCCACTTCGTGGTAAAGTCACAAAATATCAGAGCGCGCCTAAAGAGAAGAAATATTACCTAGGGTTGAGTAATGACTAAATTTAGTGGCAGATGTTACTTAATGAACCGGGCAGTAATGACTCCCGGTCCGTATTGCAATTCAAAAAATGAATAGTTTAGAGACCCTCTTGAAGTGATAAAGACAGAAAACTAATTGGGAGTCGTTAACAGCTCCATTTAAACATAACCACTGCTAAACCAATTGAACTGGAAACTAATTGGGAGGCTCTAACGCTTAAACGATCACACCGCTGTAAGCAACCTGGGAGGCAACAGTGACTCCTGCTTAGAACCAAAAGAGTAATCGAAGCTTTAGATCTTTAGATAAAGAGAAATAAAAAAAGGAATCGTTCAATAACGGCTCCGTTTAAACGTAGGTACTAAAAGAATTCCCGGGCGGTGGTGAACTAACATAACGCTAAAAGATTTAGATTTAAAATAAAAGGAAGATTAGAAAACCAACAGGGAGTCACGACTGCCAAAATTTAAACATAGCCGTTGGGGGGGGAGGAGGGGACGGGTACCAATTCCTTCCAAGTAGAGCTAAAAGAAAAAACCGACGCCCATTAAATCCGACGAACAAAAACTTAGATTTCATTTTAGAAACAGATCGAACGCTAACTGGGCATCATGAATGCCCGTTTAACAATACTAGCCATCTTAAACTGATGCATTAAAGATACCCCCGCAGCACCATCAGGTGAAAATTTTCTCCTTGGGAAGCAGAAATAGAATACCAATTGGGAGCAGGTTAGGGTAACGATCGTCGTGAACGGACCCCTAATTCGAGTCCTAATTCACAATCCGAAACCGTGATTTCCAACGGTAATGAGCCTTTTCCTCTTGTGTCAGTCGGGTGCCTGCGCTTTGCTCCTGCTCCCTTCAGCAGCGGTACACGGAGCGCTCGCCGGCTGTGAGCCGTTCGTTCACCGGCTTTTTGTACCAGTCAACTCTTCAATCGGGCCGTTTAAATAACAGACTATTCTCTCAAATTCCAGCTCAAACGCGTGGCACGAATTAACGGCGCCCGAGGACCACGCCATTTACTAGTGCCGCCCCGGAGCTGAGCCTGCTTATTGTGAGGCTCTTCTCGCAAGAGCCCCTCACGCCCGCACGCACGCACGCACGCACGCCCGCAGGTCCCGTCACCGGTGCTCCGCGCCGGCCTAACCGCGGACCGGCAGGGCCGGCGGAGAAACTGCCCGGAAGCCGCGGAGAGCGAGACGGATTCGAGAGCGAGACGGATTCAACAGCGATTCCTGCCGAAACACGCAAGGAACGCAGCTCTGCACGCCGGGGCGGCGGCCTGTCCCCTCCTGCCCGCGCGGCCCCATCCCCGCCGCGGGCAGCCTCAGCCTTCACAAGACGGCGGCGCCATACACTCGCCCCCCTTCCAAGCACCGGCCGCAGCTCCGGAGAGAAACGACGCGGATGCGGCCCCGAGACGGCGGCGCCGCCGGCACTCGTTTCGCGGGGGACTCACCGGCTCCTCCGGGGCTCCGGCAGGCTCCCGCCGCTTCCCCGCGGTCCTCCATGATGCCGGAAGTGCCCCTCAGTCCTCCGAACATGCGCTCTATGGGCCCGCAGTCCTCCAGGATGCCCAAGTGCCGGTTCGGTGCGGGGGGGCCTGGAGTAGATGAGCCCCGGGCTCTGCCCAGGGAGCTCCTTCTGGGCGAGGCGAGAGCTGTGGGACTGGGCAGGGTCCAGCGGCACCCACAGGAGAGAGCGCCCTGGGATGCAGCTTGGGTTTTGGGGTTTTTTTGGTTTGGTTTTTTTTTTTTTTTTTTTTTTTTTAACGTCGGCAGTTTCCTACGGGGTGTTCAGGGGTGACAGGAGGGTTTTAAAACACACAGCCTTTTTTTTTAACTGCTAGTTTTGGTGCTGTTTTGTTCTAGGTGCACTGGATTTTCCCGGAATTCTGAACTTCCTGCAGGATGGCAACTTGTTTTTTGTGAGGCGTGTTGGTGACCGCATTTCCCTTCCTAGGACTTGAAGGTGAGACTATCGAGCAGCCGTGAGGATGCGCCCCACGTCTGCACCTGTCTATGCCCCCCCATACCCCTGTCTCTGCCTTCAGGTGGGGTTTTTCCCATGCCACCCCCAACTCGGTGGCCTTGCTAAGGGTGGGTGTGCCTGGCCCCAAATCCACCCGGCGCCTCCCCCCCCCGCCGCGAGCGTGCCTTGCTGCCGTTCTTCGGCACTGGCCACTGTAGGCGTGCCCTGCTTGCCCCCCCCCCGACCCCCCCCCCCCGGGTGTGCCTTTTCTGCCCCGGCACCGCCCCCCCCCCCCGTGGGAGTGCCTTGCTGCTTTGCACCTCGCCCCAGCACCGCCCCCCCCATGGCCTCGCCGACAGTGGCCGTGCCCTGCCCGGCCCCCACCCCCTCCCCTTCCCGGGTTTGCCTTTGTTATTCTGCACCCCACCCCAGCACCGCCCCCCCCCCCCGGGCGTGACTTTTTTGCCCCATGCCCCACCCTCCCGTTGGCGTGCCTTGCTGCCCACCCCCCCCCACCCCCCCCACCCCCCCCCCCGGCACCGCCCCCCCTTGTGTCCCATCCCCACCACTTGCCCGGGGGCGGGGCCTGGGGTATATGAGCCTCGGCCTCTGCTCAGGGAGCTCATTCTGCTCTGGGGCTGCTGGCGCTGGCAGCTCCAGACCCAGCTGCCTCTGCGGGCACGGGGCTTCGGGCGCGGACAGGAGCGCAGGCGGCTGCGGCAGGGAAGAGCTGCGGCCGGGGACACCAGGCCACCCCTGTACTCCTCAGGGCCCCATCGGCTCCAGCCCCTCAGCGAGGACCAGATGTGCTCCTGGGCCTGGCCAGGCCCTGCCGGGACGCGTTCCCCCCCGTCGGGCCCCCTGCCACCAGCTATGCCGAGCGCTGCTGCCTCTGCCCAGCCCCGGGGGCGCCGGGGCCAGAGGCTGTCGTCCCCAAGTGGGGTCACAGCATCTTTTGGGGGGGGTCGATGGCACCGACGCCGAGCCATCCTGCAGCCGTCTTTTTGGCTTTGCACCGCAGGCATCTCCGTAAGCTGTCCGAGTTCCTCCCTCCCCTTCGTGTGCCCCTCAGTCCCCTCCATTTCCCATCCAGGCACCAGAATCAATCTGCGTGACAAGTGGCCTTCTCAGAACCACGGGCCTTCAAAGGGCCTTCTCTCACCTGCCTAGTCCTCTCAGAAGGACACGGGCGTTGCTCTGTGTGGACTCATTTGTCTTTCCTGGCACCTCTCCTGAGCTGCTTTGTCACTTGTTTTGGTTCGAGTCGCTTCAGTGTTACTTAAGGTGCTTGGTACAGTTCCTGATGCTTTGGGGCTCTTTTCCCCGACGGTTTTTCCTTGGTTTTGGTTTTTGGTTTGGGTTCGGTTTGGTTTCAACCCTTTCCTGGGGTTTTCTGTCCTTTGGGACTTATTTCTGTTGAGGGAGGCAGATGGAGAAAAGTAGGAGTCTCAGTGTCTTACAACTGCTGGTGATCTACAATAGTCCCTTTGCAACCAGAGAGCTCTGAGAGGAGGATTCTTGCAGGCTGTCATTCGGCTTTGTCATTCGGTCCCGTCCAGAATGTAGCGCTGGTACAAGTTCTGCAACAGACAGGAACGGGTCTAGCCTTGTTACGCGGGCTTTCTTTTTCCTTGCAGGTCGGACTTGAGACTTGAAACGGCATTTTCCTTCGCTAAAAAAACACGCCCCGGACTCGCCGCAGACTCGGCAGCGTCGCGGATTTCGCCGGACCGCGCCGCTGGCAGAGCCGGCGGCCGACGGGGTCGCGGGCGCTCGGCACCGCGTCGGCCGGAGGCTCCCGTTGGCGCAGCAGCGACGGTCGGGGGCGGCGCAGCTGGACAGCCGGAGGTTTGGTGTCGCGGCGTATCTGCTGTGCGCGGGTTCGCTTCCCCGGGATTTTGGGCTGCTCTGGAAAAACGGGTGGCGGAGCCGGAGAGAAGAGCGGGCGGTGGCTACAGGCCGAGTCGCCGCTCGGGGAGGTTGCGCTCCGCGGAGCTTCAAACTTTGGAGACGGAGTGCAAAACCGTCGAGCGTCCCAAGTGGACCGCGGCAGGCGTCCTCGCTCCGGTCGTTTTTCCTGGGGAATTCCAAAGTGGTCAGTTTCTATTAGTTTAATTTTTACCGCTCGTTTACGTCAAAACGTTTAAAATAAAAATGTCCGTCACAGTAACCAGAATAGTCTTTGGGAGCAAATACTGCCCGTCGTCCGCTCTAGCTATTGCTTCCCACTTTGCAGACAGTACTTACTCCCCATTGATGTAATCAAAGGGCAAGCAGCAGAATATCAACAACAGAGCACTAACTGGAAGGAATACCTGTAGCGAAACAACTCTAACAGGAAAAGAAAAAAATCACGCGTCCTAGTTAATCCACTTCGTGGTAAAGTCACAAAATATCAGAGCGCGCCTAAAGAGAAGAAATATTACCTAGGGTTGAGTAATGACTAAATTTAGTGGCAGATGTTACTTAATGAACCAGGCAGTAATTATTCCCGGTCCCTATTGCAATTCAAAAAATGAATAGTTGAGAGACCCTCTTGAAGTGATAAAGACAGAAAACTAATTGGGAGTCGTGAACAGCTCCATTCAAACATAACCACTGCTAAACCAATTGAACTGGAAACTAATTGGGAGGCTCTAACGCTTAAACAAGCACACCGCTGTAAGCAAGCTGGGAGGCAACAGTGACTCCTGCTTAGAACCAAAAGAGTAATCGAAGCTTTAGATTTTTAGATAAAGAGAAATAAAAAAAGGAATCGTTCAATAACGGCTACGTTTAAACGTAGGTACTAAAAGAATTCCCGGGCGGTGGTGAACTAACATAACGCTAAAAGATTTAGATTTAAAATAAAAGGAAAATTAGAAAACCAACAGGGAGTCACGACTGCCGAAACTTAAACATAGCCGTTGGGGGGGGGAGGAGGGGACGGGTACCAATTCCTTCCAAGTAGAGCTAAAAGAAAAAACCGACGCCCATTAAATCCGACGAACAAAAACCTTAGATTTCATTTTAGAAACAGATCGAACGCTAACTGGGCATCATGAGTGCCCGTTTAACAATACTAGCCATCTTAAACTGATGCATTAAAGATACCCCCGCAGCACCATCAGATGAAAATTTTCTCCTTGGGAAGCAGAAATAGAATACCAATTGGGAGCAGTTTAGGGTAACGGTCGTCGTGAACGGACCCCTCATTAGAGTCCTAATTCACAATCCGAAACCGTGATTTCCAACGGTAATGAACCTTTTCCTCTTGTGTCAGTCGGGTGCCTGCGCTTTGCTCCTGCTCCCTTCAGCAGCGGTACACGGAGCGCTCGCTGGCTGTGAGCCGTTCGTTCACCCGCTTTCTGTACCAGTCAACTCTTCAATCGGGCCATTTAAATAACAGACTATTCTCTCAAATTCCAGCTCAAACGCGTGGCACGAATTAACGGCGCCCGAGGACCATGCCATTTACTAGCGCCGCCCCGGAGCTGAGCCTGCTTATTGTGAGGCGCTTCTCGCAAGAGCCCCGCACGCACGCACGCACGCACGCAGGTCCCGTCACCGGTGCTCCGCGCCGGCCTAACCGCGGACCGGCAGGGCCGGCGGAGAAACTGCCCGGAAGCCGCGGAGAGCGAGACGGATTCGAGAGCGAGACGGATTCAACAGCGATTCCTGCCGAAACACGCAAGGAACGCAGCTCTGCACGCCGGGGCGGCGGCCTGTCCCCTCCTGCCCGCGCGGCCCCATCCCCGCCGCGGGCAGCCTCAGCCTTCACAAGACGGCGGCGCCATACACTCGCCCCCCTCCAAGCACCGGCCGCAGCTCCGGAGAGAAACGACGCGGATGCGGCCCCGAGACGGCGGCGCCGCCGGCACTCGTTTCGCGGGGGACTCACCGGCTCCTCCGGGGCTCCGGCAGGCTCCCGCCGCTTCCCCGCGGTCCTCCATGATGCCGGAAGTGCCCCTCAGTCCTCCGAACTTGCGCTCTATGGGCCCGCAGTCCTCCAGGATGCCCAAGTGCCGGTTCGGTGCGGGGGGGCCTGGAGTAGATGAGCCCCGGGCTCTGCCCAGGGAGCTCCTTCTGGGCGAGGCGAGAGCTGTGGGACTGGGCAGGGTCCAGCGGCACCCACAGGAGAGAGCGCCCTGGGATGCAGCTTGGGTTTTGGGGTTTTTTTGGTTTGGTTTTTTTTGTTGGTTTTTTTTTTTTTTTTTTTTTTTTTAACGTCGGCAGTTTCCTACGGGGTGTTCAGGGGTGACAGGAGGGTTTTAAAACACACAGCCTTTTTTTTTAACTGATAGTTTTGGTGCTGTTTTGTTCTAGGTGCACTGGATTTTCCCGGAATTCTGAACTTCCTGCAGGATGGCAACTTGTTTTTTGTGAGGCGTGTTGGTGACCGCATTTCCCTTCCTAGGACTTGAAGGTGAGACTATCGAGCAGCCGTGAGGATGCGCCCCACGTCTGCACCTGTCTATGCCCCCCCATACCCCTGTCTCTGCCTTCAGGTGGGGTTTTTCCCATGCCACCCCCAACTCGGTGGCCTTGCTAAGGGTGGGTGTGCCTGGCCCCAAATCCACCCGGCGCCTCCCCCCCCCGCCGCGAGCGTGCCTTGCTGCCGTTCTTCGGCACTGGCCACTGTAGGCGTGCCCTGCTTGCCCCCCCCCGACCCCCCCCCCCGGGTGTGCCTTTTCTGCCCCGGCACCGCCCCCCCCCGTGGGCGTGCCCTGCTTCCCCGCGCCCCGCCCCGCCCCCCCCCCGTGGGAGTGCCTTGCTGCTTTGCACCTCGCCCCAGCACCGCCCCCCCCATGGCCTCGCCGACAGTGGCCGTGCCCTGCCCGGCCCCCACCCCCTCCCCTTCCCGGGTTTGCCTTTGTTATTCTGCACCCCACCCCAGCACCGCCCCCCCCGGGCGTGACTTTTTTGCCCCATGCCCCACCCTCCCGTTGGCGTGCCTTGCTGCCCACCCCCCCCACCCCCCCTCCACCCCCCGGAACCGCCCCCCCTTGTGTCCCATCCCCACCACTTGCCCGGGGGCGGGGCCTGGGGTATATGAGCCTCGGCCTCTGCTCAGGGAGCTCATTCTGCTCTGGGGCTGCTGGCGCTGGCAGCTCCAGACCCAGCTGCCTCTGCGGGCACGGGGCTTCGGGCGCGGACAGGAGCGCAGGCGGCTGCGGCAGGGAAGAGCTGCGGCCGGGCGCGGAAATGTTTTTGTCAACTATTTGAACAGCTTATCTGAGCATTTCACACTAGTGAATAATCCTGTTTTGCCTAAGCTTAACAGCCCCCGCCACGGGTCATGAAGGTGGTTGCAACTCGTGACCTTCAGCATTGTCACGAGCCTTACACGGGACTGAAAAAAAATCCCCCAAACAATTCTATAATAAAGGATTGTTATCCTCTCCTATGGGCCAATAAATGAGTAACAAAGGAAGGTGTTCTTTATCTAGGCTTACAAGAACATACACAAAAAGAGGCAGAGAAAATCACTCTCTTCTTGTTTGTGTTTTGCTTCATCAAAAACCTTTGATCTCAACTGTGCTAGTGCAAGCGTCTGAAAGGCACTAGTCTAGAACCACTGGACAGTCTAGCTGGACCCTGGTGAGGCATTAACATCAGAGCAATGACCTTGCTTCAACTAATTTTATACAGAACCAAACTAATCCCTGATTCCTTAGATACATATACTTCTTCCTGTGAGTAGATTACTAAATCCTTTAAGAAAGCCAAGATTTTAATCCCCGTTTTACAGACAGGACAGAAATGGAGGCATTTTCTGAAGTGATCTGCCTACAGCACCAGTCGTTAAGCTGCCGGATGAGAACTCAGCTTTGTACAGTTCCCATTCCGCATTAGGCCTGAGCTTTCCCTCTGTGCTGCTTCAGCATGTGCCCTGACAGCTGTGAAAGGAGGAAGCCGTGGGAGTGCACCTATCCATTTGTCTCTTTCTTGCTGCCTTAAGATATGTCCCTCAGCAAAGAAATACTTAAGACTTCCCCATCGGAATTAAACTGATACAACTTCCTCATCCTTCGCCCTAAAATAAGAGAAAATACGGGGACCTTTCCTACGCTTCTGGTTTTAAACTTTCCCATGAACATCAACATCAAATCTTTCCAGAAATCCCACCCTCCCAACACCCACGATGTATTTAGAAAGTGTTTTCTTCCATAATCTGCAGGATTATGGAACTGGCCGTTTCTTTACCTATATACTGTACAGCTTCATACAGCTTGGAAGGTTTACTCCAAATTAGCATTGCAAGTAATACCCAAAAGAGTTGAAATGCAGAGCAGAATAGCAGGCATTTGACAACTGTTATCCTGAAGCCAGTGGAATATACAATGCCTTTTTCCAGTCCTGCTACTGTATTCCTAATGAGCTCCTTACAGCATAGACCAGCACTGGGCTGCCCACACCAACATTAGGCAGTCTATGTGGTGGTCAGCAGCACGCCTTTTACATGGGAGCTTGAAAGCAGAGGTGAGCTCACTCTTCTATTACAAGCAAACCAGAAGCTAAGCAAAAGTGATTTAAGCAGTAGTACTTAATACCAGCAGTCAGGGCCTGAAGCTTACCCTTGCTCAGAGTATATTCAAGAGTAAACTAGGCTCTCCTCTGCAATACCTGGAGCTATCTTCACAATGTGCTAAGATTCAGAAAGCTTGCAGGCAGATAAAGAGTCTGGCTCACACCACTAAAAAACAGGCAACTTTGTTCTGAAGGTTTTTAGCGGTCGACAGAAATAGCACTTGGAAAAGGTCCGCAACTCGTCTTTCTGGACCCAATAACAATAACAGGGCCAGCAAGGTTGTTCTGTGATGACAACCACAGTGAATTATGACCCGCAGGGACCATGTGACAGCAAGAGCAAATAAAATGCACTAATGCGAGTCGCAGCTTGGACATTGCGCTCTTTATGGCAAAGGGATATTTTTTTTCGCCAAATACAAACATACAAGTAAACAGCCAAGTAGGGGGTGGGGAGCAGGGTGGGAAATGGACAGAGGATGCTATTACTGGCACGATGATTCCGCATCTTTACAAAGCAGCAAGCTTGGTAACAAGATGCCCACTGCGACTTAGAACCACAGCATCACTGTGCAAGCATTTGACAATGATCAGTAAGAAACACTTGAGATCACAAGGCCAGTGATTAGAAGGGTTCGCTTTGAATGGATGTGCCTAAGCAAAGAGATTTTGGTAAACAAGTAATTAATCGAGTCTCTTAACCCCCACTTCTGAGCTGCATAGCACCTCCCTGTTGAAATGAATGGCTGAATGTCCCAAGATGAAGATGTTGCAGAAGAAATTTGTAGCTTTGAGTCTTGTTCTGACTCTGCTGTGGGTTTGGTGCATGACCTCGGTCAAGTCATTCAAACTCCCAATGAACGTGTTCCTGCTCATCTACTGCTCCATCTTTTCCCTGCTAGAAGTTACCGTCCCTTCAAACCTGCACCTATGATCATCCCTAGCAATTTAGGTCACCTTTAGCACCTTCAGTAGAATCCTACCAAAACAAATTCGACCCTGAAACAGTTTCCCAGAATTCTGAACCTGCTCCATCCATGTCCGCTGAAAGGAATTGGTACCTCATGTTCTCCATTTCAATGGAACAAACAAAATCCCAAGCATGAACAACTTTCTAAGTTGCAGGATACTGCCTTGAGCAGATGGCTGAATGAAATGCTTTCTAAACATTTAAACCCAGAGAACCCATGAGAAACCTGAATGCAGAAGGGGTAGCTTCAATAACAGAATAAGATAAAAAGAAAGCCAAAGGCCTGTGAATTGTAGTTACGCAGCACCTACAAAGGCATTTAAGATGGCTAAAGTTGGTGTAAATCTAGGTACTTTGAATGGCTCTCTGAAGGAAACTCTTATTCCATCAACAAGACAGAGAGACCTAGGGAGACATAGACTTTAAATGATAAACCCAAGTCTAAAAGATGAATACTGCCACTTACAGCTACATCGAGAGGACCACGCAAAGACTAGGAAGGTAGATACTGACTGCATCCACACCCACTGTCATGCATGTGCTGAAAAGCTCCTCATTAAATATTTTTCAAGGTTTATATTGTACTCACTGTCTTTCTTACTGCAATCTAGGGGGATCAGATGGACACTATGCAGCTCAACTTTCAAGTTGCCTGACCAAACGGACATCTCTCTCTGTCACTCCTCAAAACTCCCAACCCACCTGTTCAAAGTTGTCATTAATTTTAATCTTCCAGTCCACTCCAGAGGCTGCGTAGCACTTAGCGTTTGCCACATCTGAGGCATTAAATTTTCTGAGTAATCTGAATCACCAGTAAAAATGACCAGCAGACCATTTTCTTGCTTTGAAAAATGGCCTTTTTACACGCTGATTCAAGTCTATGAAATGAGCCTTCCCAATGCTCTCAATCCCACTCCAGAAACTAGGACGACCACTCATCTCTTCTCCTGCCCTTCCAAGAACAAGTTGCATCCTTTTGAATGCATCTCCCCTAACCTAGAGCTGTAGAAAAAGAAAAAAACACACCAAAATAAATAACCCCAAATCTTCCCAAGAAAAAGTCCAGAGCCAAAACATTCTACCAAAGCAGAACTTCCATGGCACACTCTTCTCCCTCAGGGAAAGTGAGCAGTTTTAAAAAAAAAGTGACAGATGTTAGCCATCTCACTCGGTGCACCACTGGAAGGCACCCAGTATGATGAGGTGTACAGCATAAGAACCTCTGATGATACCAGATTAATCGCTGCTTGCATTTTTCACATTGGCTTTGAGTTTGGCTTGCATTTTTCACATTGGCTTGGCTTGGTTTGGCTTGCATTTTCATCGTTACTCTGATTACGTTCCCAATTGGGTCAGTAGGTACCATTGGACAGGAATAATTTGCATACTTCACTATGGTGTTGATGATACCATGAGTGAGTCAGTCAGTGTCGGCACGGGTGATGAGGAAGCCACGGGTGAGCTGACCTCTAAAAGGTCTGTGCTTCATCAGAACAACTCTAAGACGTTAAGTGGCTGAAATACATGGGTTAATGCAACCAAAATACTTTATCAGCAGAGAACTGTGAAAATCACAGGCCAGCTACAGCGCTTAACACAGAGGCTGACTGGGCTACATATCATTTCAGGCTGCAAAGGACCAGGACATACGACTGCAGGAAAAACAGGATCTCAGTACACCACTGTGGATGCCAAAGAGGGGGTAACAAAACCTGCAGCTGAGGGAAAGGAAGGCTACTCTGCCCTTGCCAGCTAATGTTTCCATGCAGCTTTTATAGGCTTCTTCTCCCATAGAGAACTGAGAGCCAGTGAGGTCAAAGAGTTTGAGAAGTAAGCAGTGAAAAGACCAGGAAGCTCAGCTCAGTTTTCATTCAGTACTTGCAGTTATACTTTTACAGCCTGCAGGCAGTTCCTTTTCACATGTATGTCATTGGCTGGGAAGAAGAGTTGAGAAGATGACAAAATTGACAATTTGGGGATTGAATAACTCGGTCGGGGGAAATGCAGGGCAGAGTTGCATGCTGGAAGGACTGCTTTCTAATTTTGTGCCACGATACAGATGGACAGATGGGAAACTAATCCTGAGAGCTGAATGCAACGCACATTGATTCACTTGCAGTTTTCCCTGCTAAGCATGATACTATAGCTTCAGCAGGAGTGAAAACCGAGTTGTACAATTACCTCTTATCAATCAACTTCCAAAAGGGTGAGGGAAAAAAAAAAAAAAAAAGGATAAAAAAAAAGCCCCAAACAACCTCTCTTATCTCTGCTATGTAGACCCCTTAATGGGATCTGGATCTCTAAGAGGCTAAAATAACGAGTGAGTTAATTAATTCTCTGCACTTAATCAGCACAGCTGCAGCACTGACATGCATGGAAATGGAATGAAG
Organism: Leptosomus discolor; assembly: GCF_034619465.1. Classification (NCBI taxonomy): domain Eukaryota; kingdom Metazoa; phylum Chordata; class Aves; order Leptosomiformes; family Leptosomidae; genus Leptosomus; species Leptosomus discolor. Next base: position 98,448 of record NW_028237839.1, on the reverse strand, counting down.
GGAAGAACAGCAGCATTGACAGCCACAATGGTAAAAGAATAACCTTGCCAGCTGTCACCAGCCGTCTTCCTACAACCCAAGTAACTGTCACTGAATCCTCTCTGGACATAGCACATGCTCCACAGATCGCCTTGTCAGTCACACTGTGTTTCTAAGGCTAGGCTCAGCCTTCGTCCATGTCACAACTTCCCTAAAAAAGGCAACGACCGGCTCCAAATGAAGGTTACTAACAGTCAGGAAGTCCTGCCTCCTCTCCAGAGAGGAGACTGGCTAAGTGAATGTGCAATGCAGAAAAGCCTCTGTGGGAAAGATCCCACGCAATTGCCCATGCAATAAAGTAGAGCAGGCATGTCTTTTGCATGAATCTGGCAGTCAAGACAGAGGAAGCTACAGTGAAACAGCTCTTAGAAAAGCTGGGTTTAACAGCCCCATTGTGGCTGTCCCTTACCAAGAAAGGCCAGTGACAGCTAAACAGACAGCAAGCAAGAGTCTGCAAAACACTTCCAGTGTCCAAGAGACAGAGCAAGGTAAATACTACTGAACCTAGATTCCATGGACTCTGTCCTCAGTCAAAACACAGCACAGAGGGAAGTCAAGCAGGACGTGTCAGGCTGAGAGGATCTGAATGAGCAGTACTTCCTTCAGCAGTGGCTCCTAAGGCCAATTCCACACCAGCACCACCTCCTTTTGCTGACTTCTGTCCCCTCGAAGCAAATGTTACTATAGCCACAGCAGCTGTGTGGGGCTGCCAGCTAGAGCATAATCAGAGAGTTATTTGGTTTTAAAAGAAACCCTCCTCCCCAGGTGTTTTGTTTTACAATTCAATCACTTTACACACCCCCACAGAACTACGGACAGGACATTAATGCCTCCTAAGGCCGCCCAGAGCCTCTTAATCTAGACCTACCACTCACGAAATAACTATAATCGTTACCTACAATGCATGCTGAAGAAAGAAGCTCAGAAATGCAGCTAAAACAGTACTGTGTGACTCTGGCCTCAAACACATGCAGCCATTATGACTTCATCACATGTTCTGAATCTCTCAAAACAACTCTTTGAAACCACCGATAGCATCAGTAAAACTCCCCTAGGACCATAAATCTACAAAGTGCTCTTGGTTGTTTGTCATATTCTCACTCCCTTACTTTGGATGCAGAAGGACAGAAGTGGATATTCTGTGTTACACTCTGCAAATATGTACAAACTGAGCCAGGGTACTGGCACTGCCTGCAGGCCAAAAGTCAGCTATGGCCAAATGCTAACTTAGCTTTGACAAAGGCCATCTCAGCCACACTGGGCAAATCACTTCTTTCTGGCCTCAGAGTGAAACACACAGGCAGGCTTGCTCAGGCAGCACTATGCAGTTCAACTTTCAAATGTCTTCTGTGCCTTAAACCTTCTCGGGTCTCGGTGCCTTCCTTGCTCTTTGCGCTTGACGAGCACGGCACGTATCTCGGGTGCCATCCCTAGTCTCTCGAATGCCTGTACTTACCAGCATATCGCCAGTCCAGGGCTTCTTTTCTTGCGTTAACAAGCTTAAATCATGGATTGGTAGCATGTCTCAGAAGTTTCTGGACAGTCCTTGTTTGCGGCGTCCTTCTGTGCTGTGTTGGTGGCTCTACCTGCTAGCTGTCCATTTTCACGGACTGGAACTTCTTCCCTGCATCCTTCCGTTCGTAGGTCTTTAAGCTGGGCTTTCTGAGCATCTGTCATCTCAGATTTGACAGCAACTTCTTGTAACGGGCCATTACATTGGACTCTATTCTGGGGCCGCTCTAGAGTGTCTTTGCCATCGTGGCACCACAGGGCTTTTATTCTGGCAGCATCTTCTTCTGGTGTCATTCTTGCTTGTGGTCTTACTGGGTCTCATGTCACATTTATCGTGTTGTCTGCGTGTATTGTTGGTCTTCGTGCCAGGGTTGGAGCTGCCTTGCCCAGGGGTGTAGCAATTTTAAAGACAGGGGTAGCACAGCTTTATTGTTGTGGGGTGATATGTTGATCTGCTCAGATTCTTTTGGCAATGACCATACAGTCCATCTCTGGCCAATTAGCTGTAGCCAGCTGCCACAGTTATTTTCATAGTGTTTTGGAGTTGTGTGAGGTTGGACTCTGGTCTTCTGGGAACAGCAGTTTGTGTGGTAGTCAATACATGTGAGGCTTGATAGGTGATGTTTTTTTAGCTGTAGTTAGAAAGAACGTGCCAAGAGAAGATGGACCTTGCATCTTGTCAAGCTATCGGTCAGCAGCCAGCCGACTTGCTTCATGGGGTTTGTTTGGGCTGTTTTTCAGATGCGGAGGGACAAACCCGTGCCAAAGTGCAACAGAAGAGGTGAGCTGAGTGCCGAATGATGGTGGGCCGGTGTGCAAGGTCAGAGAATTGGCATTACTGTTGGTGGCTCGGAGTAGCTTACACTGTTTTGGCATTGTTTTCTAGGTGTGAATCAATGTCTGAAGTGAGAGATCCACAATGGTGTGGATTCTGGCAAGGTGAGTGATGACCGGTGTGCTGAAGTAGCAGTTTTTGGGATGTCATATTATTGATGTAGCTATAATCATACCCTGTTGTTTGAGTTGGAAAGGTGGCGGGCAGATGGAAGAATGTAACTCCAGGCGGTCGAGCGGCCAAGGTAAAAGAGGGGGAGAGAGGAAGAGCTGCGGGTTTGGCCTGTATCTTAGCATATGCTTTTTCCTCTGGTTTTTTTTTGGCGATGCTGGACATCCCATCTCACTTTCTGGGAGTAGTGCTTCTGAGGCAGGTGTCATTGCTTTAGAGGTGAATGCTGGCCCCTGCGGCTGTGATGGGTGGAGTTCTGTCTTGCAGGTCATGAAGAGCAACCTGCTGAATGCAGGAGCATCCCCATTAGTTCATGTGCTCCAGATTCTGGACCCTGCCCTCTGAACTGTAAGTCAAGAGGCAAAAGTGGGCTGACTGGGGCCAGCAGGGAATTTAAATTTGGAGTTACAGAGATGGCCCTTTGGGGTCTGTTATTCCCGGTGGTTGCTAGAGCACCCAGGGTCCATTCCTCAGGATGCGAACGGGGGCCAAGCAGGGCCGTTCTAGCCTGCGTCCGTGGCCTAGTGTCATTTGCGTAGTCTGTGCTACACTTCCTATACAGTGCCTTCTACAGATCTCTCTATGGTTCACCCCATGGGCCCTCTGCACTTGGTACATGCAATGGTAATGTCTTGAGTGCCTCTCCTTTTCAATACAGAGCATGTCAAGCGCTTACCATCTTGTCATGGGAGCCAAAAGTCTATTTTGCATTGCAGATGTTTCTGGAGGGTTACCTTTGTGGAGGCATCTGTGCTGGAACGATCTGCTCTTGAAAAATATATTTCCATTTAGATCCCAGACAGGATTGCATGGCTGCGTTCATATGGGTTTAGGTTTTAGAGTCCAACTTGTCATGCATCTGCTGTTCTGGTTTTGCATTGCATTGCTCAGTATTTACAGTGACAGCCACCTGACATGGTGTTGCAGTGTGGTGTTCTGTATGACACTGTATGGAAGGGTGTTGTATTTGTCCTGCATTGCAGCACTGCAAGGTTCTGTATTCATGTGGCCCTGCACTGTGATGTAAGACGGCATTGTCCTGCATGGCTCTGTATCGCGCTTGGTCTCGACTGTGGCCTAAGCATGTGTTGTATTGTAGAGCTCTGTATCGCCCATGGTAGTGCGTCGCACTGTGTGGCCCTGTTGCACTTGGTCTCAACTGTGACTATGAACTCTGGACTTTATGCAGATTGGATCCTTGTTTTTGTTACTAGTTTTGCTGACACCAATTCTCTGAATAGGACTGAAGGTGAGATTATGTAGCAGGTGTTAGGATGCGCATCACCTCTGGATCTGTATATGCCCCTTCCTCTTCCTGCATGGTTTTTCCCTAAGTGAGGTTTTGCCTGTGGGTGTGCCTTGTGCCTGCCCCCTGCTTGATCCTGTCCCGTGCTTGTGCCTGCCCCATGCACCTGCCTTGTCCCCATCTCCCTAACTACTGCTGCTCAAAATGCACACCACCAATAAACTGTTTGCACTGTGAACTTTGCTCTGGTAACTCCTTCGGCCCAAAATCCCATCATGGACAATCCACCCTGAAGCCCTGTGGCTTCCGTAGGGCTTTCCCAAAGCCAAGGGATGGGAGGGTGGAAAAGCAGCATCACTTTTTACATTTTCTCCCTGTATCTCCCTCTTCCAATCTCCCTGTCCCTGAGTGTTTGTTCTTGCCCCTGTTCCTGATGGGCTCCAGGTGTTGCCAGTGGGGCTGAAGACAGGACTGGCCCTTCTGTGGGCTATAAATGCTCTGCCTGAGGGAGCTAGTAAAGGGGAACTGGCTGAGGAGGGAGTATGGTGCCTCTAGCACGGAAGGGCTGGTCCCTGCAGCAAGGAAGGATCCCCTAGCAGATGACTGGCACACTATGTCAGGAAATCTGTGCCTGCATCACCCGCACATGCGAGTCCCTGGCCGTGGAGGGGCATTGAAGGTCTGAGCCCATGTGAGCAGCTGCAGTGAGTTGCGCATTCTCCTGTGTGTGCCCCCATCCATCTCTGCCACCCTGCCTGTCGCTCCTTCCCACTCTGCTGCCTGTGAAAGGGCTGCCCAGACACCATGAGGGCCAGCGATAGTTTTTTATCCTGGCACCTTTGCTGTGGGATCCTGCTGGGCACGCTGCCGTCTTCCCAAGGGCACCAGGGCTTCTGCCAGGCTTTTCTCAAGCTGGGGTGTGTGTGTGTATGTGTGTGGCATAGCTGGAAAAAAAGTGGAGGCTGAGATGGGGTGCGAAGTCAGGGAAAATGTGGGAGTCAAGAGGTGGTGGGAGGGCAGAAAAATGATGTCACTTCTTAAGTTTTCTTTGTATGTCTCCCTCTTTCTATCTCCCTGACCCTATGTGCTAGTTCTTACCTTTGTTTCTTTTCCCCTATCACTTTAGACCTCGGTTACTTCCACCTCTCTCCTGCTCCCTGTCTCTTACATATTCCTCCATCTTTTCCCATCCACCCCCCAGCTCTCCTCTCTCTATACTGTTGTCCCTCTCCTGTTTGCAGCATCCCGTTTGCTGGCTGCCTGTCCCCCATCTCTTCTCTACCTTCCTCCTACTTTTCTCTTTCCTGCTCTCCTGCTGTCCTGCTGCATTTGGGCACCGAGCCTTGTAGCCAGCTCAGTGCCAGGAGTCGTTCTGGGCAGGAGTGAGTAAACTTTTCCTGCCTCCTCTGTGCCCCTGGATGGTTTTCAAGCCCCTGGGTGCAGAGCTCCTGGTTGTGGGCAGGTGCCAGGGAGGGGGCCATGTGCTGTGGGGCTTTGGCCAGGCCCCTGTTCCTGACGGGCTCCAGCTGGGGCAGGTGTGGCCAGTGAGGCTAATGATGGGGCTGGCCCTGCTTTGGGCTATGAAGGGGACTGCCTGGACACGCCTGCCTGAGGAGTCAAACCAAGGGGCTTCCACAGGCAGCTGTCTCCAGCTGGTCCCTGTGGCAAGGAAGGATCCCTCCCAGCCATCCCCAACAGAGCGCCCCACCGGCACATGACACTGGGACCTTGCCGTCTCTGTTGGCTGCACACATGTGAGCTGCTGCATGTCCAGGAAACCTCATGGGAGAGGTGTATTGAGTCACCCACCACCTACTCCTAAGGTGAGGCAGTGGAGGGGGAAGGGGCAGAGACAGAGAAAAGCCTCAGGGTGGTGGAGGTCTGCCGTTGGCACCAGGAGCCATGTGTCCCCTCACGTGTGTCCAGTCCCATCCCTGTCCTGGTTCTCCAGATCTCTGCCTGCCTCCTTGCCTGTCGCTGCCTCTGTCTGCCTTTCAGGCTGTCTAGTTTGCCAAAGCTTTTTGCTCTTCTGCTAGCATTGCCCTGTAAAGTGTCACCTTCTACCTTTCCTTTCTCTGTCTTTTCCTTCCTGGCACCCCACGAGCTCTGTTCTCATTCTGCCCTATTGCTTGTGAAAAGGGCATTTCTAGGTCTCCCTCTCTCCCTGCCTCCATTTATCCAGGTCCCTGTTGATTGTGGGAAGTGTGGTGGGTTTCCACTAGCGCTTTTGTTGTATTTTCTTCCTCTGGTTGAGGAAAGGAAGTGATGGAGCACCTTGGTGGGCACTCAACAGCCAGCCAAGGTCAACCCATGGCAGTTTGCTTCTACTGGGCTCTCTGTTCCTGTTTTTTCCTCCTTGCATGTTTCTTGTACCCCATTGCTTTTGAAAGTTTCTACCTCTCCGTTCCTGTCTTTTAACTTCTCACTTAAGTCTCTTGAACCCAGTCGCTTTTTAAATTTTCTTGCAACCTCTCTCTTGCTCTCCCCCTCCCTGACCTAATTTTAATTTCTTGCCTGTTTCTCGTCTCTTGTTGTTTTTCACATTTTTGCCTGCATCCCTTTACGCAGGTCCATATACCTATTCTTTTAATTCTTGTACCCTTTCACATTTAAAATATTCTTTCTGCTTTTCCCTCTGTCCATCTCCCTGACTCTAGTTCTTAATTCTTCCCTCTGTGTCCTCTACCCAACCACTTCTTCAGTTTTGCTTCTTCCATCTGTCACCCTGCCCCCATGTGTTATTTCTTGCCTGTGTTTCCCGTACTCCATCGCTTTTTGAAATATTTGTTCTACATGTGTTTCTATTTGGCTCCCTGTTTCTATTTTTAATTTCTTGCCTATGTTTCTTTTTCCCTGTTGCTTTAGAATTTGTCCCCGGCCCTTGTTTTGCCTCTGTCTCGTCAGTCCCTTCTGCCTCACTCCCCATCTCTCCGATTTGTCTCTCGGTCCCTATTTTCTGGTGCAATCTCTCAGCTCTCCTCTCTACACCCTTGTCCCCCTCTCCAGCCCTCTCTTGTTCATGGTGTCCCATTTTCTGGCTCCCTCTCCCAATTTCTTAATGCTTTCCCGTGTTTCTTGTGCCTCACTGCATTGCAATTTCTCTTTCTCATTTTCCCTCCCTCTGGCACCCTGTCCCTCCTTTTTAATTCCTCTCTCTGTCCTGTATGCTCTCACTTAAAAAAAAAAAAAAAAATTCTTCCTCAATTTTCTTCTATCCACCTCCCCGACCCTATTTTTAAATTATTTCTGTTTCTTGTACCCTGTTGCTCTTAAAGATTTCTATCTACTTTTATCCCACATCCTGTCTTTATTTTTTAATTATGCCTTATCTTTCCTCACCACCATCCTTTTAAATTTTTCTTTCTCTGTCTCCATTTTTGTTGGCTGTCACTTTCTGTATTTTTATATCTTTCCCCTTTATTTCCCTAATCCCTATTGCTTACACTGTATTTTCTACATCTACTCTTTGCTTTTTGATATCTTAAGTTTTAACTTTTTCTTTTTCTTCAGTGCCTTTGCTTTACAGATTTTTCTTTCTACTTCTCCATTACTATTTTTATTTTTTTCCCTTATTTCCTTAATCCCCATCGCTTTTAAAAGTTTCTGTCTACAGCCTTGCCTGTCTGTGTTTTGCCGTCACGGTTTGGCTGGTCCAGAATCACAGCCCAGCAATGCTCAGCAGGCTGTTAGCAGTTTGAGTCAGCTACAGGTGTAGCCCAGACCACTGTGTCATGCTCAGTATAAAGGGGGAAGGTTTGCTGAGGAAGGGGATCTCCCGCGGGGCTCCTGCAGGGCTCTCTCCTTTCCCTGCTTCTCCTTGCTCCCGAGGACCCCTCTCCTGTCGATCGTGGCTGCTGCACGTTCATTTGGCCCAGTGTAACTTTGCATGCCTCTGTTGGTAGTGGTGCTGTCTCGTTAAACCCGATTTCACTTCGACCCGCAGGTCTCCTCCCCTTTTCTCGACGCCCCTCCCTGGCTAGTGAGGGGTCATCGGGGGACAGGGCAGCTGTTGCAGTGTAGCCCCGGATACGGGCTGGAGGGGCACGTTCGCTGCCTTTTCTGTCCATCGCCCCCGGATTTCCTCAGAGTCCGCGCTTCTTAAATGGGCTTTCTGCGCGTTTCAGTTCGCTTTGCGGCGCTCTGCTGCCACCATGCGGCCAAGGGCAGGTACTGCAGCCCCGACCCGCGGTGTCGTTCGCTGTTTCCACGCTGCCGTTCGCCCGCAGCGGCCATGCGACACCGCGGGGGCTGCCTGGCGCCGTCTGCAGCCTCCCGGTAAGGCAGCCCCGCTGCCGCTCCGCCCCTCGCCCTCTGCCCGTTCGCGCGCCGGCTCCGGCCCCTCCGGCGCGTCGGTGGTGGGCGGGGCAAGCGCGTGCCGGGCAAACGCGTGCCCGGCAGCAGCACGGCGGCGCGCCGGGGGAGGGCCGAGGCCACCGGTGAGGCGAGCGAGTCATCCCTTTCGGCGGGTGCGCGGGGTCTCCTGGTCGCCGGCCGCCCGGAGGTGCCGTCCCGCTCCCTCCTCCCGCCCCTGGTGCGCGTGCTTTGGCGCTGCCCAGCGGTGCTCCCGCCCGCCCAGGGGTGTGTCTTCCATGCTCCCCCCGCCCGGCAGGGGGCGCGCTTTGCCGCATCCCCCGTTCTGGTGGGCGCGTGTTCCTGCATCCTGTCGCGCCGCCGGAAGCGTCACTTCCGCCTCTCTCCCCGCCCCTCCGGGGCGCGTGGCTTCCTGCACTCTCCGGTGCACCGCCCGGCAGTGCGAGTCGCGGCAGGAGCGGCGCGGTCACCGAACGTTGCGGGGCTGGGGCTGCGGCTGGGGCTCTTCTGGCTCGGGCTCCGCCGGGGGAGCAGGTGAGTGGGGAGCGGGCGATCGACCGGTGGGTCCCGGGGAAAGCCGTGAGGCGGGCGGCCAGGCCGGCGGGGCCCGTGTCGGAGGCGCGGAGCGGGGCGGGGGAGGCTGCGGGCGGAGCCGCGCCGTGTGGGAAGAAGCGGGGGGGAGCCGCGCCGTGGGGGGGAGGGTGGGGAGGGCGATGTCCCCGCAGGGCCGGAAGCCGGGCAGGCGCCTCTCGCGGCACGGCGGGAGCGGCGGTCCCGGGGCGCGGCGCTGCTGGGCTGCCCTGCCGGTGCGCCGGAGCGGGCCGGGCGGTGCTCGCCGGTGTCTGGGGCGGGGCGGCGGGGCCTGCTCAGTGCCGGGCAAAGGGGACGGAAACGGGCCGGCTGGGGCTCCAGGGGGCCCTGCCCGGCCCCTCGGGCAGAACCTGGCTCGGTCTTCTCGCCGCTGGCCGGGCGACCTGACCAAGAGGTTCCTGTTCCGCCGCCTCTTCCCGGCGTCGCGTTCCGCGTCCCACGAGGGAGATCCCGCGCGGGCGGATGCGGTCGGTGCTTGGGCGATGGCCCACGTGGGGCTGGGGGAGCGCGGAGGGGCCAGGGCGAGTGGAAGGGCCCCGCCGCCCCTCCCCACCCAAGCCCGGGGCAGAGAAGCTGGGGACAAAACGCCGTTAATGGAGCACGGTTCGTTCCCCGGGAGGTCCCTTGGGAGTCGAGAGTGTTTTTTTTTTCCGGGCCGAGGAACAGACTTTCCTCCGTGGTAAGTGCAGAGCTGCCTGTTGCCGCCTTGAGAGTTTCTCTTCTCGTGGTTCACCCTGATTTTATGGGTGGGGTGGAGATGGCTTTTTATTTTTAGATGCCCGAGTACATTGTCAGTAACCTGTGGTGTGAGGACAGTGAACTCTTGAGCACCTAGATGCCGGTAGAAATGTAACCAAAGAAACAGGATGGACAGTGATGTTTAAACTTGGTTTATAGTCGATTTGGTTTTTTCATTAGAGTGTTGATGACTGCTTGTCCTGTGGTTCAGTCCACATGCTATTCCGTGGAGCCCTCAGTCTGGGACTTTTATGTGTTAAAAAAAAAAAAACAACTTGTCCTTCAAAAAAAAGGACTAGTCCTTCGTAGGACTGAGGTATAGACTTGGGGAGTCTCTTAAAGACGTGATCAGAATTAAAGCTGGATTTCACTTAACGTTGCTGCTGTTTGTCTTTGCTTTTGTTACTGTCCCCACCGCTCCGTCATGATTGGGAGCTCCGAATCATGCCCTTTTTTTTTTTTTTCCAATTTGTAATGCCTTTCTCCCCCCTGCCCCTCTCCTAGGACTGTAGCGTACAGACCCTTCATTTAAATATTAGTTTGTTTCCTCACAATTGAGTTCTGATGATTGAAATCGCAGAAATTACACCTGTCTGTCTTACAGATTCAGAGTATTTCTGAACATGTACCCTCACAGACAAATGCTGTGGGGATACGCATCTTCTGCACTTCATCCTCCAGCAGGACAATCCGCTGAGACGGGGACGAGCTGTGAAGGGGCAGTTTCTGCAAGGAGGCAGTTGACAAGGGCAGGTGGGTCGCTGTACATTTTAAGGATAGTATTCGATTTGGGATGTCTAGGGTGAGGAAACCCTGGCTCTATGTAGGCTTGAGAAAAGGTGCGTAGTTATCTGTGTCGATCTAAGGAAGGGAGTTCTGGTGAGACTGAAGCTGCCAATGAGTCAGAAGGAGAAAAAAAAGAAAAAAAAAAAAAGACAGAAAGCACCCAGTTTTCTATGAAAACCAAAATCTCTAGTGGCCTGTCTCAACAGCTGTACCAAAGATGATGCAAAATGCTTTTTCCTCCACTCGGTTGTAGTCATTGCAAACCTTCGCCGAAATAGGAAGCTTTCGATTCCTAGCCCGCTTTGTGCTAAAAGGTGGCTTGTTTTTTTTTTTTTTTCCTCTCTCAGCAGACTATCAACTGGCATCATTTCACCATGGTGACCCTTTCTTCTGCCCTGGAGGTACAAGACTGGCCCAGAGGATCCCGAGTGGCCTACAAGGACAAGGTACGTCTGCCCCGTGCGTCTGCGTTTTTCCCCAGGTACTTGTAGTACGGACTTTAAAGTGAACGTGAAGAACGTGCCAGCTCTCCTTCTCTAGTTTTGATAGGAAGTGCTTCAGCAGAAACACTCAAAATAAGGTCTGTTCTGGAGCACGTTGTGCCTGTGTGAAGTGTACTCCCCTCCGTTTATTTGCTCTTCCTGAGAGCGTGCGTAGCTTTCTGTTTTGTGTGCTTGCTGAGAAACGATTCTGTGAGAATCGTATGGTGCTGAAAGGGGAAAGAAACTGTGCGTCAGAGTTTGGATGTTCTGAAGAAATGGACTGTGTTCCAGATAAAAGCTTTCTCCTTTTTCAGTCCTTAAGTGTTTAAAATATCTCATAGGGGTACGTGAAAACCTGACTGAGATACTGACATCTGTACTAAGAGCAATCAAGGTCGTGGGTTGGGGTTTTTTTTGTGTTGTGTTGTTTTGTTTTGTTGTTTGGGGTTTTTTTGCTTGTTTGGTGGTTTTTTTCCCCCCACCTCTCTCTGGCAAATCTTCCAGTCCTGTTTGGTAGCCTTAAGCATTGCAGAACTGGGTGGTTGATTTCTGCATTGTGTCGTCATCCCTGTCCGTCATGGTCCCATCTGTGTGTGTGTCGTGTGTGTGTGTGTGTCCCCAAAGTAAAATAGTATGGGGATCTCTTATCTTACTAATTTTTTATAAGTTTCATTTCTGATAGGAAAAAACCCCAAACAGTTCATGTTGTGTAATATACAAATGGACTTGCCTTGTTTAAACTGTAACCGCCCGCGAGCTTCAGGGTACGATTGAAGAGGGTGTTTAAGCAATTTGGTATTTCTTCTATGTGTTTAAAAAGAGAGGCTGCTGAATGTTATGGGTGGTTTTCCCCATATTTGGAGGGAGCACTCCAAAGTACTTTATTTCTGTCTGGCTTTCGGTGGTGCATTTCCCTGGCCATTGGGTGGCATCTCTCCTGGGCGGTGCAGCTGCCCAGATGTCCCTCCTAATGGTGTAATGCACAAGAAACCCCCCAGTCGGATGGGAACGGTGTATTTTGGAGACAGGTGATTTAATGGTATCTGCTTGCAGCTGGGTGAGTGCAGTTAACGCAAACATCAAATCAAATACTTTGGTAGTGTGAGCATTGTTGTTGGATGTACATGAACATCCACGTGCCTTTTCGGTATAAAGTGAACGACTGAGATTTGTTTTTTCTTTAAAGAACGTTTTAAACATGACTTTGTTATGTTTATTTAGAGTTTTACACTTCACTCTGCAGATTTATTGACTGAGCAAGCGAGACGTGCAGCAGCAGCGGCGGCGGCGCAAGGGCTGTAGCTGTTGTGGTGAGTCCGAGGATGGTACGAGGTCTTCCTGCGGTCTCACGGGTGGGGGGGGGTGGGGGGTGTATCTCCCCCCAGGGGTGCTGTGAGAAAGGGACGAGACGTTTTCCAGCACTATCAAGGGTGTTTGCTTTTATGCTGAGAATGCTTTCAAAATTGTATTGATGAGTCTTAGTATTGATTTTTTTTTTTAAATTTTTTTTTAAGCGTACCGATGGCTCTGGCTTTGAACAGATGTGTTGTAGTTTGAGCTGACCTCCTTTAGCTCAACTGCTATCCTATCCCTCATTCTCACTGAATTCTTCTGCTTTCTCCTGTGTTACTTTTCTCATATGCTGAGACATAACTTGGGATTTTTGTTCTTGAGCTGCCGTGTTGTGTCTGGTGCTGCTCGGCAGCTCCCCCTGCCCAGGTTTGCCTGCCGGCCGTTCAGCGTGCTCGCCCGGCGGCGCCAGCCCTGCGGCCGGAGGCTCCTGGCTCTGTCTCCAGCGGGGACCCGCGGGTGCTGCAGCCGGGGCTGTCCGGTGGGGAGAGTCCGGGGCCCAGAGGGTCTCCTCCCCGCTGTTCTGCCCGCCCCCCCCCCCCCCCCCCATCCCTGTCGTCCGTCCCCCCGTCCCGTCCCCCCCCCCCAAGTGATTCCCATGGAGATGTTGCCCCATGCGAGGTTTTTGCGGGACGTTCCCCCGAACCCCCTGCCCTCCGACCTTGTGCCCCCTCCGCCCCACCATGCTCGGCACCGCCCTCCCACCGCCCCTCGGGTGCCGCCTGCACCCCCCGACTTGCCCCTCGCCCCCAGCCCAAGCTCAGACCCGCCCCTTCCCCGCTCCCGCCCCGCCGGGGGCGTGTCCTCCCGCCCCAGGGGCGCGGGGCCGGCGGGCGCTCGGCGCGCAACGCGCGGGGCTGCAGTGCCGGGGCCGCCCCGGGCACGCGCCGCCCGGCGGGCACTGCTGCCGCGCGGCCAAAGCGCGGTCCCGCAGCGCGGCGGTCGCGCGCCGGGCGTGGCCCTTCCGGCGCGCCGGCGGCGGCTCGCGCATGCGCGGTGCGCGAGAGCAGCATGGCGGCGGGTGAGGGGCGAGGTCGGCGGTGAGGCGAGCGAGCTCCTTCGGCGGGTGCGGGAGTCTCTGCTGGCCGCTGGCCGCCGGGAGTGGCGGGACGGGAAGCCTCAAGGCCCGTGCTGCGGCGGGCAGCCCCGGGGAGCTCCCGGGAGCTGGTGGGAGGGAAGAGGGGAAGGAGGCGGACGCCCCTCCAGGCGCCGGGTGCCTTCCCAACTCGCCAGAGCTCCCCTTGAGCCTTCCCCGGCCCCACTGGCCCCGCGCAGCTGCCCCCAGCTCCAGCACCTCCCCTGCAGCCTGTCTCCCCAGGTCATCCTGTTGTGATGGCAGCAAGCTGGCCCTCGGATGCACTTGATTCTGCCTTAACGTGGATACCATTAACTGCAGTGCAGGGAAAAAGTGGCATCTCCAGAAGCTGCTGTGGAAGGAGGCGATTTGGCCGGGGATGATCTACGGTCATAATGGTCACTGATTCTCCTTGTCTCCCAGAGGCTGCACTGAGGGCACAGGTGTCCCTTCCTCCCCTGAGGATGCTGTTGTCTGCACCCGCCTCGGTCTTGCCTGGGTTGTCTCTGCCTGACCTCGCTCTCGTCGCGGCGTGGGGGCAAAAAGGGGCGGGCGGAGCACTTGCTGGCTGTGGGCAGTGGACAGGAGCTGCTGCGGCTGAAGCTGGAGAGGCCAGAGAAAGAAGAAGGAATCAGAGGCCGGCCGGCCGGCAGCTGCCTCCTGCCGCAGGCAAGCGGAGAGTCCATGTGCGTAACCCATGGCATGGTACGGCCGTGTGATGCATGAACGAGCGAGGCTACATGTCTAGGAAGCCTTGTCTCGCAAGAGTTGAGACAGCCATGTAATCTTTTAGGTGGAGAACCACCATGTGACCGGAGCTGCAGAAGAGGAAAGGAGGAGAGGAAGAGAAGGAAGCGTCTGAATGGGCAAATTCTCCTGGCAGCACTGAGAACAAGGGATGCGGTGAGTCCTGGGCCCTCGGGGCCCCATCGCCCCACTTGTGTGTCCCAGGCCCTCCCTATCCCTCCCCTGGCCCCCTGTCTTTCACATGGTGCTGTGATTTCCCCCTTGCCCGCCCCTGTCTTTTTTTTTTTTTTTTTTTTTTTTTTTTCCCCCTCCCCTTTCTCAGTCTCTCTCTGTCCAGCTCCTGGTCTCTAATTTTAAATTCCCCTCTCTCTCTGGAAGCCTGTCAGGACTTTTCTCTGTCTGGCTCTCTGTCCCTGTTGTTTAATTCCTTCCTGTGTGCCCTTTTAGGCCTCACCATTTTTATTTGCTCGGTCTCTCTTGGTCCAGCACAAGATCCGGATTTTTTAAAATTCCTCCCTCTCTGCCCTGCAGCCTGTCGCTTTCGAAGTTCGTGTTGCGATTTCATTCCTTTTGCCGTCTCTCCCTGCTGGGATTTTTCAATTGCTCCCTGTCTGTCTCGCAGCCCGTTGTTGCTTTCTTGTTCTCTCTGTCTCTGTTGGGCTCCCTGTCCCTGTCTTGACCCACTTCTAAAAATGCCTTCCTCTCTGCCTCGTATGCATTGTTCTTGAAACTTCCGTTTCCCGACGTCTCTCTGTAGGTTGCTCCTGGTCCCAGATGTTTATTTCTTCCCTCTCTGTCCTGTGGCCTGTTGCGATTTGGTGTTTCTGCGTGTCTCCTGTTCCCGGCTCTCGGTCCCCGTTTTTCAGTTTCTCTCTCAGCCCTGTAGCCCACTGCTGTTATCTGTCTGTCCTCATCTCTCTCTGGCCAGTTGCCTCTCCCCACATATGTGGTTCCTCCCTCTGCCCTGTGGCCCGTCACTGGTTTTCCGTTCTCTGTCCTGCTCCTTTTCCCCGAGTCTTCAGTTGCTCCCTCTCTGTCCTGTAGCCCATCAAGGGGCTTTGTTTCTTTCTCCATCGCTCCCTGTCCGGCTCCCTGCCCCATCTTTTTAATCCTTCCCTTGCTGCCGTGTGGCGGCTCCCCGCTATCTTCCCTTTCTTCATATCTCTCTCTGGACGGCTCCCGCTTCCCTGTTTTTCAGTTTCTTCCTTCTGGGCCCTGTAGCCTGTGGTGATTGTGCTGCTTTCTCCTTCTCTCTGTCCGGCTGTGGATCCCATTTCTTTAATTCCTCCTGCTTCTCCCTGTAGCCTGTCTTTCTGTCTGCCCTCTCCCCCTTTATCTGTCTCCCCACTCCACCTCTGGCGCCCTGTCCCTGTGTTTTAATTCTTCCCTCTCTGCCCTCCAGCTGTTGCTGTGCTTCCTGCGTGTGTCACACTGGGTCCGGCCCCTCATCTCTGTCTTTTCATTCCTCCCGCTCCTCCCTGGAGCTTGTCGTTGTCATTTTCTTTTGCTGTTGCTCTGTCTGGCTCCAGATCCTCGCAGCTTCCCCCCACCCCTGCCCCGCCTCGTTGCTCCTGGCTGTTTTTTCTGTCTCGATCTCTCTGTGCCTGGCTCTGGCTCCCTGTTGTTTCACTCCTCCCTCTCTGTCCTGTAGCCCATCGGCACATTTTCTTTCGTTGGGCTCTCTTTGGCCGTTTCCCTGTCCCTGTTCAGTTTCTTCCTTCTCAGCCCTGTAGTGTGCCGTGATTCTTTTTCTTTCTCCCCCTCTCCCAGCTCCCAGTCCCTCCCTTTTAATTCCTCCCTCTCTGTCCTGTTGCCTGTCAGGAGTCGTGTGTCCTGGAGTCCCCGGCCCACCCCACCCCCCTCAGCCCCTTCTCACTTTCGCACTTCCTGTCCGTGTTTTTTAATTCCTCCTCCTTTGCTGTGTAGCCTGTTGCTTTTTTCTTCTCTCCATCTCTGTGTCTCAGTGCCCCCATTTTTTAATTCTTACTCTCTGCCCTCTACCCTACCCCTATTTTCACCTTTCTCTGACCCTCTGTATCCAGCTCCCTGTCCCTATCGATTATTTTCTCCCTCTTACTCCTGCACCCGCTGCTATTCCCTGCTGTCGCCATCCCTCTCTGTTCAGCTCTCTGTCCCCAGATTTTAATTCCTTCTTCTGCCCCTCCGTAGCCTGTCTGGATTTTCCCCCTGCTCTCTGTCTGGCTCCCTCTCTCTGCCTTTTCATTCCACATTCTCTGTCCCATAGCCCCAAGCTATTTGTCTGTGTTTCTCAGTCTCTTCTGTCTGGCTCCCTGCTGCTGTTTTTTCTTTCCTCCTTATTTGTCTCATAGCCCATCACTGTTTCGTGGTTTTTTTTTTTTTTTTCTGTCTCTTTGTCCAGCTCCCAGTCCCTGCTCTTGAATTCCTCTTCCCTGTAGCCCGCTGCTGGTTTTTTCTGTTCTCGATCACGCTCTGTCTGGTCCCCTGTCCCTGTTGGTCAATTCTTCCTTCTCTGCCCTGCAGCCCCTGCAGTCTTGTACTTTTTTCCGTCTCTCTCTGGCCGGAGCTCTGTTGCTGCTCATGAGTTCCTCCCTCTCTGCCCTGTAGCCTGTTGCTTTTGTCCTTTCTCCGTCTCGCTTTCTCTGGCTCCCTGATGACGCTATTTTAATATTCCCTCCCTTTTTGTATGAATCGCTATACTTTTTGCTCTCCAGCTTTTTTTTTTTTTTTTCTGGCTCCCCGGCTCTATTTTTTAATTCTTCCACCTGTAGTGTGTAGCTCTGTGGTTTGTACCGTGTTGTTGTTCCCCCCACCCCCGCCCCTTCCCTCCATTGTTGGCTGTCTTGGCTCCCTGTCCCTGTTGTTTCATCCTCCCTCTCTGCCCTGTTCTTTGTTGTCTTTCTCCATGTGTCTCGGTCCAGCTTCCTGCCCCTGTTCTTCTTTCCTTCCTCTCTGTCGTGCTGCCTGTCCCAGTTTTGTCCTGCGTCTCCGTCCTCCTTTGTCGGTCTCTGCCCTGCTCCCTTCTCCCTCTATCTGCTGCCTCTCTTCTTCTCTCCCTGCTGCTTCTTTCTCCACCTGTCGGGCTCCCTGTCCCTGTCTTTCTCTCGCCATCCTGTTCCCTGCCTCAGGCGCTCTCGCTGCATCCGCTACCTGCGTGACTGAAGAAACGTTCGCAGTCTCCTTTGCCCTCCCAGCTGCGTTTGCAGTCCCTTCACAGCAGGCGAGGGGCTGTGAGGGAGCCCAGGGGAGGAGGTGCTGCGCTGCGGGGGTCGAGTGATGGCCCCCCGCTCCTGCGGCACGGCCCAGCCCTCGCCACAGCCGCCGCACGAGCTGTGGGCTCGTTGCCAGGGCCGCATGGCTGCCTGCGGGCGTCCGGCTCGGGCGCCATGCTCAGCGCTGCATCCGGCGAGCAGCAGGCTGTCCTGCCAGCGGGCGCCGCCGGTAACGGCCGCGCGATGCTGCAGGGCCTGTGGGATGGGGCCGCCGTGCCCGCTGCCACTTCCCCGTGAGGAAAGGCCGCTGCTGCCCCCTGGGCACAGGGCTGGTGGGCGTGCTCTTTTCCCTCGCCTGGCTCCCTGACCCCGTTTTCCTTCCACAGACCAGGACTCTGTGTCCTTTCTTTATCTGTGTCTCCCCCTCTCTGTTCTTTTCCCGGTACCTCTCTTTCTCTGCTCCTCAGTTCCTCTCCCTCACCTTATTTTTCTCTTTCTGTTCCTCTGCCCAGCTCCCCATGGCTGTGTTTTCGTTCTCCGTACCTGCTGCCCCAGCGTGGACTGCCGAGCGGTCCCAGGGAAGGGTGAGTGGACGGGCTCTGAGCCCCAGAGCAGGCGTGTTCCTCGCACTTAGATGGGTTTGCAAATAAACCCTCGCTCTGTCTCCTTTGTACTTGCTGAGCAGCGGTCAGAGAGTCCAGGGGAGCAGGTACACAGCGGGGGTAAGGGGCCATGGCTGCAGCTGCGGGCTGGTGCCGGAGGAGCCCCGGAGGGAGCCAGCGAGGCTGATGGCGATGGCCGCTCTGTGTCATGGGGCCGCAGCCCCAGGGGATGGTGCTGCTAGGGCACGCCTGCCCGAGAGTGCCGACAGCAGACGTCGGGCCCCGTCAGGGCAGCTCCCAGGGGTTTTGTGAGCTGGTGGAGAGGAAGGAGGAAGAGGGGCAGATGGCTGCCTCCGGGCACCTGGAGGCCTTCCCACCCCCTGGAAAAGTGCTCCGGCCTGCGCGCCCCATGCAGCTGCCCACAGCTCCAGCACCTGTCCCGTAGCCCCTGACCACCCCAGACCCTGCCCTCGCAGCAGCAAGCTGACCCGCGAACGTGCTTTATTGCCCCATAAGCACGGGTGCCGTTGGCAATGGTCTGGGGCAGGAGGGGGCGTCTCCAGGAGCTCCTGCAGAAGGAGGGGTTCCTGCCTGGGGAAAGGGGTGGCCGTCGCTGTGGACAACAGTTGGCCGTTCTTTGTGTCTCCCAGGGGCAGCGCTGAGGACTTGGTTGCCGGTTCCTCCCCGGGGATGTTGCTGACTGCACCTGGCTCAGGTTTGTGTCCTTATTCTCCCAGTTAAAGCGGTTCCGTTAGTTTAATTCCCTGCCCGGTCACGTTGCTGGTGCCGCAGATACCTGCAGTAGAAGAGCAGGTATCGGCCTTTGCGGTACGGGTCGCTGTCTTTGCTCAGTGCTTTGTACCCCGTGACACGGAGGCAGGTGAGGAAACTCCCCGCTGCTCCTCCGGCCGCCCTTGTGTCTGCTGGGGGTCGCCCCAGCCCCTTTCCCAGGGGATTGCAGGAAGGGTGGTGAGCAGGGCCCCGGGTGTACGAGCCCTGGCCTCTGCACAGGGAGCCCGTTCTGCTCCGGGGCTGCTGCGGTGCGGGCGCTCCGCTGGTCTGGTCGCTGGCGGCAGCTCTTGGAGCCGGCTGGGCTGCGCGGGCGTCGGGGGTTTGCTCACGGCAAGAAGCGGAGGCGTCGGTGTGAGGGAAGAGTTTCGAGACCGGCCGAGGTTCGGCTGTAGGCATAGTAGGAAGTACCCTTTTATGCAGTTGTTTTTGTTGTTTCAGGCTGGCGGTTTTCCGCTGAGGGTTTGGGGGTGGCAAAATGGTTTAATAGCCTGCCATTTTTTTTTTTTAAATTTTAGATGCATTGCATTTTTCTGGAATTCCAGACTATGGGAGATGGAACCTTGTTTTTTTTCCCCACCGTTTTTACTGTGTGCTGTGTAAGTTGCTGATGTCTTGATCTATGCTCTTTTTTCTCTCTTAATAGGACTGATGGTGAAATTGTCCAGCGAGGGTTAGGGTGAGCATCTTGTACTCGCCTGTATACGGAGCTTGAGAGTTTCTCGAGAAGGCATCTTCCCCAGAACTTCTCAGAGAAGAGGGTCTGCGTTCTTTGCGCTGGTAACAGTCTCCAGCCAGGGTCTGTCTTCTGTCGTAGGCCCGGGCACGCGAGCCTTCCCATGACTCCGTTTCTGACTTTTTCATGACGCGCCTGATGAGACGTGTCGTAGTGCCGGTCACAGCAGTTATGTTTCCGTGTAGTTTTTCACCTGTTGTGTGTTTAGCACCGGTTTCTGTGGTTGTAAGGTGCCTGTGTTAGATCTTTCAGCCGCCATGGTTTTTCCGTCAGCTGACCGCCGCTGTGATTCCTTGAGGGGTTCAGTGGTAAGGAGGCGGTCGGTGGTGCTTGTTCCGTGTGCGCTATACTGCACATTAATGAGGTCTCAATGCTCCGGAGGTTTATTCTTTTGCGGTAGGCGGGCGCATCGGTAGCCGCACCGAGGGTCTCGTGCTCCTCGACTCACCGGGGTACCGCCGACCGAGCGCTCCCCGTCTTGCGCGAGAAGCTCCACACACAGATCTGTCCAGCATGTCTCGTGTCCGAGAAGGTGACGAGTGGTCCAGGATGCGCTGGGGTATCCGCTGTCGAGCGGTCTGTTCTCACGGAGCCCTCTTCTGGGACGACGACTTCTCCGCATCCTGTGGATGTTGGGTCTTGGGGCCCGGCTTCTCGCGCGTCCACCGTTGCGGTTGCGGCCGCGGCCGTATCTTTTCGTCAGGGGCCGTGGCATTTGACTTCCGGGGTGGAAGGTGCTAAGGGTCGTACGCGTAGGGCCAGGTGTTGCTTTGGCTTTGGTTTTCTGTGATGGCTGGCTGGCTGTTGTTGGAGTCTAGAGGGTATTCCTACATGGAAAGGAGATCTCCGGAACCGTTAAGCTGTTGCTCCGCAGCCGGGTGACTCGTTCGATGCCGTTTTCAGATGCAGTGAGACGAGCCGTGCACCAAAGGGTTAGAGGAGGGGCGGGGGAGCGGCCATAAGAAGGTGGGTTGGCACGCAGTGTCAGCGGGCAGATGCGGCCGATGGCTGTGTGAGCAGCTGACAGGTCTTGGTAGGTTTGTTGTATTCCAAAGGCACGAAGTAGCGAGCGAAGCAGGGTATCGGCACTGCGGGTGGCTGGGGCAAGGTGAGCTGGGACTGGTGGGCTGCAGCAGAGAAGTTACTTTTCAGGCGTTGTGTCGTTTGTGAAGTTTATAAGCATCCCTTATGGGTTGTGTTTTACAGGTGGTACCGGAGCCTCAACGCGGCAGCTGGCAGAGGTAGGGTGGGTGGGCGGCCGAGGTAGAGGAGGAGGAGAGGGGAATGGGCACGGGCAGGCTGTGGTTTCGGGCGGTATCTCAGCACGTGCCTTTTGTTTTGGCTTTCGCAGGTCACGCACATAGCCTCGGAGGGGCGAAGCTGCGCGCCGACCAGCGGCCTGAGGAGGCGAGGCGGTTGTCAGCCGGGCCGGCGTCCAAGAGCGGAGCATCCTGCGGCAGCTCGGTCAAGCGTTTCTGTGCGTTTGTGCAGGTGTTACGCAGCTGCCTTTGGAGTTGGGTGAGCTTTTGAGGTGGTGAGCTAAGGAGCAGCAAGGAGGAGCGTGGGGCTGGTGATTTCTCCCAAGCGTGACGGTATTTCTCTGTCTGTTGCTACCTTAGGGGGGCCGCAAGCGATGACAGCTGCAGCGTCCAACACGGGAATCGGTGCGGAGCAGTTGAGCGGAAGACCACGTTCCTTTTGAGGAGGAGGGTGTTTCGAGGAGGTCTGTGGTGACCCGTGTGACAGCTACCACTGTCAGCGGTGTGTGTGGGTTTTTTTTTTCTGTAGGCGATGAGGAGGAACGTGGCAACTGCAGGAGTAATCAGGTTAGTTGATGTGGTTTCTGCTGAGGATGGACGCGGATCCCCAGCCCTCTGGAAGCGAAGCTGAGGGACCAGGGACCGTTGTCCTGCAGTGCGTAACTTTGATTTCAGTTGGAAAAGGGATTTTCCTGGAATGGAAATCTTTCTCCTTCAAAGAAATTGCGTTGTACGAACTGCCTGTCGGACTCTGTGTGCTTGGCTGTAGAAGTCATGAGCAGTGAGACTTTTTGCCCTCTTTTGAAAAACAAAACAACAGCAAAGTCAATTTGTTTCCAAAGACTGAAGCACAGCAAGTGTTCCAAAAGTGGATGGCGTCACTGGTCTTTACATTCTTGGTTGCAACGGTCGAGATACGATTAAAAAATGTTCCTCTGCGTGCTTTGGTACAGCCAGAAGCCTTAGTGCATCTGCCAGTCCTGTTCGGTGGCCTTACCTGTTGCAGCCCTGGGGATTTGAATTTCTTTTTTTTTTCTTTTTAATGAGTAAAACCATGTGGGGGATCTATTATTTCACTGATCTTTTCCTGTCATATATGAAACTCTAGAGAAAGTTAAAATTGTATAATTGGCAGAATGACTAACGCGGTTTAAACTCGCTGCCGAATCAGTACAGCATGTAATGTATGAGGTGTACTTAAGCGGTCAGGGGTTTCTCTAACTCTTTCCAAGCCAGAGGCAGCTGCATGTTACTGAGTTTCTTCCCTGTGTTTTGACAGAGCGCTCTGAAGTACTTGGTTTCTAATCATGTGACATGATAGAACAAGGTGGGGCAGGAGCAGAGTCAAATAACAACTGTGTATTTTGGAGACAGGTGTAAGCATAGATCTAGATGGGGGTGTACAGCCTTGTTCTGCAGCAGCGCTCTAAGGAAGGGCATCAAACATGAGCAAGAGCAGTTGCTTTTCTGCTAAGAAGGGGTTGGAAATCGTATCTGTTTGTCTTTCTATGGAGTGTTAAGTATTCAAATCACTCTGGTTTGTAGAGGATGTGTCTGTATTTCGGGCTGGTCTCCTTCAGTTCGACTGCTCTCCTGTCCCTCGTTCTATTGAATTCCTCTCCTTGCTTCTGTGTTGTTCTTCTAATGTGCTGAACTATGGCTGGGGCCTTTTGTTTCCCGATGTCTTGCTGTGAGTGTCCGGTGCTGCGCAGCAGCTCGCCCCCCCCCCCCCCCCCCCCCAGGTTTGCCTGCCGGTGGCTCAGCGCTCTCGCCCCGCGGGGCCAGCTCTGTCTCTGTCCAAGCTTTCTGCCACGGCTGTCCGGTGGGGAAAGGGGCAGTTGTTGCTCTGGGGAGCCCGTCCGGGCGTGGTCCGAGACGGGGAATGTGGCAGAGCCGAGTGCGAGCAAGAGCCATGGCACCGTCCTTTGGCGGACGCCCTGCCACCCCTCTGCTGTGCGGCAGCCGGCGTCGATGATCCGGCGGGGGGCAGGCATCGAGCATGGATTCTGTCTCGTGGGCTGTGGCAGGTGAGTGCTCGTCTGTGGGTTATGCCGGGGAGAGCCGTTGGTGTCGGTCATCCCCCACCCCTCTCCGGGTCCCCCTGTACCCCCAGTGTCAGAGAAAGACGCAGGTGCTGCTGCGCCGCTGTGACCGCACGGGGGTGCTGCGTGAAACGGCGCTTTGTGCTGCCTGCGCGTGGGGGGTGTGCGGTACTGCAGGCCGGGGTACGCGCATGCGCGCTGGCGGCCGCCTGCGGCGCGCTCTGCTACCACGATTTGACTAGGGTTGGGTACTGGGGCGTGGTACACGCGCGTGTGCGGTGACACCGATTTGTGGCGCTCTCTGCTGCCACCCTGTGACCGAAAAGCAGTACTGCAGTCCCGAAGGCGCTGCCGCGCTCCCTGCTGCCACCCTGTGACCGAAAAGCAGTACTGCAGTCCCGAAGGCGCTGCCGCGCTCCCTGCTGCCACCCTGTGACCGAAAAGCAGTACTGCAGTCCCGAAGGCGCTGCCGCGCTCCCTGCTGCCACCCTGTGACCGAAAAGCAGTACTGCAGTCCCGAAGGCGCTGCCGCGCTCCCTGCTGCCACCCTGTGACCGAAAAGCAGTACTGCAGTCCCGAAGGCGCTGCCGCGCTCCCTGCTGCCACCCTGTGACCGAAAAGCAGTACTGCAGTCCCGAAGGCGCTGCCGCGCTCCCTGCTGCCACCCTGTGACCGAAAGTCGGTACTGCAGGCCCAGCGGAGCTTTCCGCGCTCCCTGCTGCCACCCTGTGACCAAAAAGCGGTTATGCAGCCCCGGCGGCGCTGCCGCGCACCCTGCTGCCACCCTGTGACCAAAAGACGGTACTGCAGCTCCGGGTGCGCGCTGCCGCGCTCTCTCCTGCTACCGCCTACAGTGAGTGGGCTACGCACCGGACGCTCTCACCTTTGTGCCCCGCGGCGGCCCCTTCCCCGGGGGATGTTTGGAAAGGCAGTGGGCGGGGCCTGGGGTAGATGAGTCCCGGGCTCTGCCCAGGGAGCTCCTTCTGGGCGAGGTGAGAGCTGTGGGATTGGGCAAGCTCCAGCAGCACCCACAGTAGAGAGAGCCCTGGGATGCAGCTTGGGCTTTTTTTTTTTTATTATTTGTCAGCAGTTTCATACGGAGTGTTAAGGGGTGATGAGAGGGTTCTAAAACACACAGCTTTTTTAACTGACAGTTTTGCTGTGGTTTTGTTCTAGGTTGTCCTGGGTTACAGTGCAAAATGTGCCAAAAGAAAAAAATATTCTATTACCATCTTCAGGAGCTGTTGAGACCAGGTGGGGCGGTGCTCTCTGCCTCCCCCCCCCGGACTATCTCCTGTTACTGGGCACAACAATGCCTTATCGCCTGACTCATCGATAACTCGCTCCTGGACTATCTCCTGTTAATGGCCCATCAAGGAACTGCCTCACGACTCCCCATCCCATTGTGAGATGCTCCGCCCGGGGGTGGGGGGGGCGGGGGGGAAGGAGCCAAGCAGTCCATGCCAAATAAAAACAGAGATTTTGAACACCCTAGCAGCCTTCTTCCAGTGGATTCCCAGAGGAGCTTTTCCCCCCACTGGAGTTCCAGAGGACAAGAGCTACCTACCTACCACTGGACCTTCGGAGGAAGACCAGACTCTTTTACCTGATTGCTGCTTCCACAGAACTACATCCATCGCTTCAGGAGGACTGCAGCCAGCATCTTATCGGACTGCTACTGCCACCCTAACAGGGTGTCAGGTTGTATTCCTGACTCTGTCAGTGTAAACCAGTGGGTTGTTTGTTTTTTCCCTGCCTTGTGTTTTATATATATATATATATATATTAGTAAAGAACTGTTATTCCTATTCCCCGTATCTTTGCCTAAACGCCCGTTAATTTCAAAATTATAATAATTTGGAGGGAAGGGGGTTGCACTTTCCATTTCAAGGGAGGCTCCTGCCTTCCTCCACAGACACCTGTCTTTCAAACCAAGACATAGGTGCACTGGATTTTCCTGGAATTCTGAACTTCCTGCAGGATGGCAACTTGTTTTTTGTGACAAGGGTTTGTGATCCCATTTCCTTTCCTAGGACTGAAGGTGAGATTATCGAGTAGCATGAGGATGTGCACCACATCTGCACCTGTCTATGCCCCCCCATACCCCTGTCTCTGCCTTCAGGTGGGGTTTTTCCCATGCCACCCCGATCTTTGTGGCCTTGACTCCCGTGTGTGTGCCTGGCCCTACTTGTCATGTCCCTGCCTCCCATGGGCCTGCCTTGCCTGCTTTTTTTCATGGTAGGGATGGACAACGACAAGAGTATATGTAAGAAGGCACTCTTTATTAAGTTGCAAAAACCAAGATGGCTGAGATGGTGCAGCAGAAAAAGCGTACCCTTTTATAACCTTTCTTATCTGTCCACCTGTTCATGCACTAAGGCTGCTAAAATGATTCGCTCAATAGCTTTGTCCATTCACCTCCATTCACATAATGATTGGCTGGAGCTCCTACTGTATTTCTCACTGTACCTACTGTTCTCTTGCCAAGTTTCTGCTCTGTGGTATTACTTGCTCAGTCTCTTCTTGCTCAATCTCTTATAACTTCCTCAAACTTGTTTACAACATTCTTCATCCACTTCTTCTGTCTTTTCAAGGGTATACTGGAATGCTGTCAAGGTCAACTTCATCTTCCTCAATCAGGTTATCCCTGACAGATTTTTGTACCCACTTTATGGGTGTGCATAGCTCACACCCTATCCTCCCCCTGTGCACCTGCCTTCCTCCCCCCCCCCCCCCCGCCCCCCCACCATGGGTGTGCCTTGCACCTGCCTCCCATTACCATGTTTTGTGTCCCCCCCCCCCTTGTCCCTGCTCCATGCACCTGCCTTGCCCCCACCACTACAAGAACTGCTGCTCCAGATGCAAACTGTTTTAAACAAACTGTTTGCATTCCAAACTTCGCTCTGGCACTTCCTTGGGCCCAAAATGCCATCACCAGTAGATATCAGGGGGAATGAGGGGCACCCAGCAGGGACACCCTGAAGTCTCATGGTTTCCATCAGGCTTTCCCAAGGGCAGGGGTGGGTGGGAGAGTGGAAAAGCAGTATTGCTTTTTACATTTTCTTCCTACATCTCCCTCTTCAGAGCTCCTTGTCCCTGGGTGCTTGTTCTTGCCTGTGGCCCCTGTTCCTGATGGGCTCCAGGTGTGGCCAGTGGGGCTAATAACAGGGCCGGCCCTCCTGTGGGCTATAAAGGGGCTGCCTGAGGGAGCTGATAAAGGGGAACTGGCTGAGGAGGTAGCTGGAGGTACCTCCAGAATGGAATGGCTGGTCCCTGTGGTAAGGAAGGATCCCCCTGAGCTGTCCATGATGGAGCAGACCACCAGCACACGTTGCTGGCAGCTTGGTGCCTGCATCGGCTGTGTGTGTGAGCCGCTGGCCAGCCTGGCAGTGGAGGGGAGTTGAGAGAAAAGTGTTGGGGTGCTGAAGATCTGAGCTGGTGCCAGGAGCTGGGGTGAGTCACACGTTCTCCTGTGTGTGTCCCGGTCCACCTCTGCTGCCCTGCCTGCCGCTCCTTCTGCTGCCTGGGAAAGGGCTGCCCAGGGATGGGGAGGGCCAGCAATGGCTTTCTGTCCTGGCCCCTTTGCTGTGGGAGCCTGATGGACAGCCTAACACCTTCCTGATTGCACTGGGGCTTCCCCTCAAGCCAGGGGGAGAGGCAGGGCTGGAAGAAAGTGGAGGCTGAGATGGGGTGCGAAGTCAGGGAAAATGTGGAAGTCAAGATGGGGGTGGAAATGGTGTCACTTTTTACATTGTCTTTGTAAGGCTCCCTCTTTTTGTCTTCCTGACCCTATGTGTTAGTTCTTGCCTCTGTTTCTTTTCCCCTATTGCTTTACAATATTTCGCTGTCCCTTGTCTTGTCCCTGCCTTGTGGTCCTGCTGGTCCCTTTGGCCTCTCTCTCCTGCTCCTCCTCTCTCTTATGTATTCCTCCATCTCTCCCTGGGTTTTTTGCTCAGTGTCCCAGTACTCCTCTCTCTATGCTACTGTCCTGCTCCCTGTCCCTCTCCTGTTTGCAGCATCCCGTTTACTGGCTGCCTGTCCCCCACCTCTTCTCTACCTTCCTCCTGCTTTTTCCCTTCTCTCCTGCTGCGTTTGCTGTGTTTGCACACCGAGCCTTGTAGCCAGCTAAGTGCCAGGATTTGTTCTGGGCAGAGGTGAGTAAACTTTTCCTGCCTCCTCTGTGCCCCTGGATGGTATTCAAGCCCCTGGGTGCAGAGCTCGTGGCTGTGGGCAGGTGCCGGGGAGGGGGCCATGTGCTGTGGGGCTTTGCCCAGGCCCCTGTTCCTGATGGGCTCCAGCTGGGGCAGGTGTGGCCACTGAGGCTAATGATGGGGCTGGCCCTACTTTGGGCTATGAAGTGGGCTGCCTGGGCATGCCTGCCTGCAGGAGCTGGCTGAGGAGTCAAACCAAGGGGCTTCCACAGGCAACTGTCTCCAGCTGGTCCCTGTGGCAAGGAAGGATCCCTCCCACCCATCCACAACAGAGAATGCCACCATAACACAGCACCAGGACCTTGGCGCCTCTGTTGGCTGCACACGTGTGAGCTGCTGCATGTCCAGGAAACCTCGTGAGAGAAGTGCATTGAGTCACCCACCGCCTGCTCCTAAGGTCAGGCAGCTGGCACTGTGGAGGAGGAAGGGGCAGAGACAGAGAGAAAAGCCTCGGGGCGGTGAAGGTCTGCCGTTGGCACCAGGAGCCACGTGTCCCCTCGTGTGTGTCCAGGGCCATCCCTGCCCCGGTTCTCTGGATCTCTGCCTGCCTCCTTGCCTGTCCCTGCCTCTGTCTGCCTTTCAGGCTGTCTAGTTCCCCAAAGCTTTTTGCTCTTTTGCTAGCATTGCCCTGTAAAGTGTCACCTTCTACCTTTCCTTTCTATGTCGTTTCCTTTCTGGCACCCCACCAGCTCTGATTTCATTCTTCCTCATTGCTTGTGAAACTGGTATTTCTAGGTCCCCTCTCTCTGTGTCTCAGTTTACCCAGTTGCCTATGATTGTGGGAAGGGTGGTGGTTGGGGCCTGGGGTAGATGAGCCCTGAACTCTCCCAGGAAGCTCCTTCTTACGTGCGAGGCAAGAACTCTGGGACTAGGCAGGGTCCAGCAGCACCCACAGTAGAAAGTGCCCTGGGATGAAGCTTGGGCTTTTTTTTTTTTCTTGTTTTTATGACAGCAGTTTCCTAGGGGGTGTTCAGGGGTGACAGGAGGGTTTTAAAACACACAGCCTTTTTTTTTAACTGATAGTTTTGGTGCTGTTTTGTTCTAGGTGCACTGGATTTTCCCAGAATTCTGAACTTCCTGCAGGATGGCAACTTGTTTTTTGTGAGGAGTGTTGGTGACCGCATTTCCCTTCCTAGGACTTGAAGGTGAGACTATCGAGCAGCCGTGAGGATGCGCCCCACGTCTGCACCTGTCTATGCCCCCCCATACCCCTGTCTCTGCCTTCAGGTGGGGTTTTTCCCATGCCACCCCCAACTCGGTGGCCTTGCTAAGGGTGGGTGTGCCTGGCCCCAAATCCACCCGGCGCCTCCCCCCCGCCGCGAGCGTGCCTTGCTGCTGTTCTTCGGCACTGGCCACTGTAGGCGTGCCCTGCTTGCCCCCCCCCCCCGACCCCCCCACGGGTGTGCCTTTTCTGCCCCGGCACCGCCCCCCCCGTGGGCGTGCCCTGCTTCCCCGCGCCCCGCCCCGCCCCCCCCGTGGGAGTGCCTTGCTGCTTTGCACCTCGCCCCAGCACCGCCCCCCCCATGGCCTCGCCGACAGTGGCCGTGCCCTGCCCGGCCCCCACCCCCTCCCCTTCCCGGGTTTGCCTTTGTTATTCTGCACCCCACCCCAGCACCGCCCCCCCCCCCCCGGGCGTGACTTTTTTGCCCCATGCCCCACCCTCCCGTTGGCGTGCCTTGCTGCCCACCCCCCCCCCCCTCACCGGCACCGCCCCCCCTTGTGTCCCATCCCCACCACTTGCCCGGGGGCGGGGCCTGGGGTATATGAGCCTCGGCCTCTGCTCAGGGAGCTCATTCTGCTCTGGGGCTGCTGGCGCTGGCAGCTCCAGACCCAGCTGCCTCTGCGGGCATGGGGCTTCGGGCGCGGACAGGAGCGCAGGCGGCTGCGGCAGGGAAGAGCTGCGGCCGGGGACACCAGGCCACCCCTGTACTCCTCAGGGCCCCATCGGCTCCAGCCCCTCAGCGAGGACCAGATGTGCTCCTGGGCCTGGCCAGGCCCTGCCGGGACGCGTTCCCCCCCGTCGGGCCCCCTGCCACCAGCTACGCCCAGCGCTGCTGCCTCTGCCCGGCCCCAGGGGCGCCGGGGCCAGAGGTTGTCGTCCCCAAGTGGGGTCACAGCATCTTTTGGGGGGGGTCGATGGCACCGACGCCGAGCCATCCTGCAGCCTGGCTTTGCACCGCAGGCATCTCCGTAAGCTGTCCGAGTTCCTCCCTCCCCTTCGTGCGCCCCTCAGTCCCCTCCATTTCCCATCCAGGCACCAGAATCAATCTGCGTGACAAGCGGCCTTCTCAGAACCACAGGCCTTCAAAGGGCCTTCTCTCACCTGCCTAGTCCTCTCAGAAGGACACGGGCCTTGCTCTGTGTGGACTCATTTGTCTTTCCTGGCACCTCTCCTGAGCTGCTTTGTCACTTGTTTTGGTTCGAGTCGCTTCAGTGTTACTTAAGGTGCTTGGTACAGTTCCTGATGCTTTGGGGTTCTTTTCCCCGACGGTTTTTCCTTGGTTTTGGTTTTTGGTTTGGGTTCGGTTTGGTTTCAACCCTTTCCTGGGGTTTTCTGTCCTTTGGGACTTATTTCTGTTGAGGGAGGCAGATGGAGAAAAGTAGGAGTCTCAGTGTCTTACAACTGCTGGTGATCTACAATAGTCCCTTTGCAACCAGAGAGCTCTGAGAGGAGGATTCTTGCAGGCTGTCATTCGGCTTTGTCATTCGGTCCCGTCCAGAATGTAGTGCTGGTACAAGTTCTGCAACAGACAGGAACGGGTCTAGCCTTGTTACGCGGGCTTTCTTTTTCCTTGCAGGTCGGACTTGAGACTTGAAACGGCATTTTCCTTCGCTAAAAAAACACGCCCCGGACTCGCCGCAGACTCGGCAGCGTCGCGGATTTCGCCGGACCGCGCCGCTGGCAGAGCCGGCGGCCGACGGGGTCGCGGGCGCTCGGCACCGCGTCGGCCGGAGGCTCCCGTTGGCGCAGCAGCGACGGTCGGGGGCGGCGCAGCTGGACAGCCGGAGGTTTGGTGTCGCGGCGTATCTGCTGTGCGCGGGTTCGCTTCCCCGGGATTTTGGGCTGCTCTGGAAAAACGGGTGGCGGAGCCGGAGAGAAGAGCGGGCGGTGGCTACAGGCCGAGTCGCCGCTCGGGGAGGTTGCGCTCCGCGGAGCTTCAAACTTTGGAGACGGAGTGCAAAACCGTCGAGCGTCCCAAGTGGACCGCGGCAGGCGTCCTCGCTCCGGTCGTTTTTCCTGGGGAATTCCAAAGTGGTCAGTTTCTATTAGTTTAATTTTTACCGCTCGTTTACGTCAAAACGTTTAAAATAAAAATGTCCGTCACAGTAACCAGAATAGTCTTTGGGAGCAAATACTGCCCGTCGTCCGCTCTAGCTATTGCTTCCCACTTTGCAGACAGTACTTACTCCCCATTGATGTAATCAAAGGGCAAGCAGCAGAATATCAACAACAGAGCACTAACTGGAAGGAATACCTGTAGCGAAACAACTCTAACAGGAAAAGAAAAAAATCACGCGTCCTAGTTAATCCACTTCGTGGTAAAGTCACAAAATATCAGAGCGCGCCTAAAGAGAAGAAATATTACCTAGGGTTGAGTAATGACTAAATTTAGTGGCAGATGTTACTTAATGAACCAGGCAGTAATTATTCCCGGTCCCTATTGCAATTCAAAAAATGAATAGTTGAGAGACCCTCTTGAAGTGATAAAGACAGAAAACTAATTGGGAGTCGTGAACAGCTCCATTTAAACATAACCACTGCTAAACCAATTGAACTGGAAACTAATTGGGAGGCTCTAACGCTTAAACGAGCACACCGCTGTAAGCAAGCTGGGAGGCAACAGTGACTCCTGCTTAGAACCAAAAGAGTAATCGAAGCTTTAGATTTTTAGATAAAGAGAAATAAAAAAAGGAATCGTTCAATAACGGCTACGTTTAAACGTAGGTACTAAAAGAATTCCCGGCCGGTGGTGAACTAACATAACGCTAAAAGATTTAGATTTAAAATAAAAGGAAAATTAGAAAACCAACAGGGAGTCACGACTGCCGAAACTTAAACATAGCCGTTGGGGGGGGGGAGGAGGGGACGGGTACCAATTCCTTCCAAGTAGAGCTAAAAGAAAAAACCGACGCCCATTAAATCCGACGAACAAAAACCTTAGATTTCATTTTAGAAACAGATCGAACGCTAACTGGGCATCATGAGTGCCCGTTTAACAATACTAGCCATCTTAAACTGATGCATTAAAGATACCCCCGCAGCACCATCAGATGAAAATTTTCTCCTTGGGAAGCAGAAATAGAATACCAATTGGGAGCAGTTTAGGGTAACGGTCGTCGTGAACGGACCCCTCATTAGAGTCCTAATTCACAATCCGAAACCGTGATTTCCAACGGTAATGAACCTTTTCCTCTTGTGTCAGTCGGGTGCCTGCGCTTTGCTCCTGCTCCCTTCAGCAGCGGTACACGGAGCGCTCGCTGGCTGTGAGCCGTTCGTTCACCCGCTTTCTGTACCAGTCAACTCTTCAATCGGGCCATTTAAATAACAGACTATTCTCTCAAATTCCAGCTCAAACGCGTGGCACGAATTAACGGCGCCCGAGGACCATGCCATTTACTAGCGCCGCCCCGGAGCTGAGCCTGCTTATTGTGAGGCGCTTCTCGCAAGAGCCCCTCACGCACGCACGCACGCACGCACGCACGCACGCACGCACGCACGCACGCACGCACGCAGGTCCCGTCACCGGTGCTCCGCGCCGGCCTAACCGCGGACCGGCAGGGCCGGCGGAGAAACTGCCCGGAAGCCGCGGAGAGCGAGACGGATTCGAGAGCGAGACGGATTCAACAGCGATTCCTGCCGAAACACGCAAGGAACGCAGCTCTGCACGCCGGGGCGGCGGCCTGTCCCCTCCTGCCCGCGCGGCCCCATCCCCGCCGCGGGCAGCCTCAGCCTTCACAAGACGGCGGCGCCATACACTCGCCCCCCTTCCAAGCACCGGCCGCAGCTCCGGAGAGAAACGACGCGGATGCGGCCCCGAGACGGCGGCGCCGCCGGCACTCGTTTCGCGGGGGACTCACCGGCTCCTCCGGGGCTCCGGCAGGCTCCCGCCGCTTCCCCGCGGTCCTCCATGATGCCGGAAGTGCCCCTCAGTCCTCCGAACATGCGCTCTATGGGCCCGCAGTCCTCCAGGATGCCCAAGTGCCGGTTCGGTGCGGGGGGGCCTGGAGTAGATGAGCCCCGGGCTCTGCCCAGGGAGCTCCTTCTGGGCGAGGCGAGAGCTGTGGGACTGGGCAGGGTCCAGCGGCACCCACAGGAGAGAGCGCCCTGGGATGCAGCTTGGGTTTTGGGGTTTTTTTGGTTTGGTTTTTTTTTTTTTTTTTTTTTTTTTAACGTCGGCAGTTTCCTACGGGGTGTTCAGGGGTGACAGGAGGGTTTTAAAACACACAGCCTTTTTTTTTAACTGCTAGTTTTGGTGCTGTTTTGTTCTAGGTGCACTGGATTTTCCCGGAATTCTGAACTTCCTGCAGGATGGCAACTTGTTTTTTGTGAGGCGTGTTGGTGACCGCATTTCCCTTCCTAGGACTTGAAGGTGAGACTATCGAGCAGCCGTGAGGATGCGCCCCACGTCTGCACCTGTCTATGCCCCCCCATACCCCTGTCTCTGCCTTCAGGTGGGGTTTTTCCCATGCCACCCCCAACTCGGTGGCCTTGCTAAGGGTGGGTGTGCCTGGCCCCAAATCCACCCTCGCCTCCCCCCCCCGCCGCGAGCGTGCCTTGCTGCCGTTCTTCGGCACTGGCCACTGTAGGCGTGCCCTGCTTGCCCCCCCCCCGACCCCCCCCCCCGGGTGTGCCTTTTCTGCCCCGGCACCGCCCCCCCCCCGTGGGAGTGCCTTGCTGCTTTGCACCTCGCCCCAGCACCGCCCCCCCCCATGGCCTCGCCGACAGTGGCCGTGCCCTGCCCGGCCCCCACCCCCTCCCCTTCCCGGGTTTGCCTTTGTTATTCTGCACCCCACCCCAGCACCGCCCCCCCCGGGCGTGACTTTTTTGCCCCATGCCCCACCCTCCCGTTGGCGTGCCTTGCTGCCCACCCCACCCCCCCCGGCACCGCCCCCCCTTGTGTCCCATCCCCACCACTTGCCCGGGGGCGGGGCCTGGGGTATATGAGCCTCGGCCTCTGCTCAGGGAGCTCATTCTGCTCTGGGGCTGCTGGCGCTGGCAGCTCCAGACCCAGCTGCCTCTGCGGGCACGGGGCTTCGGGCGCGGACAGGAGCGCAGGCGGCTGCGGCAGGGAAGAGCTGCGGCCGGGGACACCAGGCCACCCCTGTACTCCTCAGGGCCCCATCGGCTCCAGCCCCTCAGCGAGGACCAGATGTGCTCCTGGGCCTGGCCAGGCCCTGCCGGGACGCGTTCCACCCCGTCGGGCCCCCTGCCACCAGCTATGCCGAGCGCTGCTGCCTCTGCCCAGCCCCGGGGGCGCCGGGGCCAGAGGCTGTCGTCCCCAAGTGGGGTCACAGCATCTTTTGGGGGGGGTCGATGGCACCGACGCCGAGCCATCCTGCAGCCGTCTTTTTGGCTTTGCACCGCAGGCATCTCCGTAAGCTGTCCGAGTTCCTCCCTCCCCTTCGTGTGCCCCTCAGTCCCCTCCATTTCCCATCCAGGCACCAGAATCAATCTGCGTGACAAGTGGCCTTCTCAGAACCACGGGCCTTCAAAGGGCCTTCTCTCACCTGCCTAGTCCTCTCAGAAGGACACGGGCGTTGCTCTGTGTGGACTCATTTGTCTTTCCTGGCACCTCTCCTGAGCTGCTTTGTCACTTGTTTTGGTTCGAGTCGCTTCAGTGTTACTTAAGGTGCTTGGTACAGTTCCTGATGCTTTGGGGCTCTTTTCCCCGACGGTTTTTCCTTGGTTTTGGTTTTTGGTTTGGGTTCGGTTTGGTTTCAACCCTTTCCTGGGGTTTTCTGTCCTTTGGGACTTATTTCTGTTGAGGGAGGCAGATGGAGAAAAGTAGGAGTCTCAGTGTCTTACAACTGCTGGTGATCTACAATAGTCCCTTTGCAACCAGAGAGCTCTGAGAGGAGGATTCTTGCAGGCTGTCATTCGGCTTTGTCATTCGGTCCCGTCCAGAATGTAGTGCTGGTACAAGTTCTGCAACAGACAGGAACGGGTCTAGCCTTGTTACGCGGGCTTTCTTTTTCCTTGCAGGTCGGACTTGAGACTTGAAACGGCATTTTCCTTCGCTAAAAAAACACGCCCCGGACTCGCCGCAGACTCGGCAGCGTCGCGGATTTCGCCGGACCGCGCCGCTGGCAGAGCCGGCGGCCGACGGGGTCGCGGGCGCTCGGCACCGCGTCGGCCGGAGGCTCCCGTTGGCGCAGCAGCGACGGTCGGGGGCGGCGCAGCTGGACAGCCGGAGGTTTGGTGTCGCGGCGTATCTGCTGTGCGCGGGTTCGCTTCCCCGGGATTTTGGGCTGCTCTGGAAAAACGGGTGGCGGAGCCGGAGAGAAGAGCGGGCGGTGGCTACAGGCCGAGTCGCCGCTCGGGGAGGTTGCGCTCCGCGGAGCTTCAAACTTTGGAGACGGAGTGCAAAACCGTCGAGCGTCCCAAGTGGACCGCGGCAGGCGTCCTCGCTCCGGTCGTTTTTCCTGGGGAATTCCAAAGTGGTCAGTTTCTATTAGTTTAATTTTTACCGCTCGTTTACGTCAAAACGTTTAAAATAAAAATGTCCGTCACAGTAACCAGAATAGTCTTTGGGAGCAAATACTGCCCGTCGTCCGCTCTAGCTATTGCTTCCCACTTTGCAGACAGTACTTACTCCCCATTGATGTAATCAAAGGGCAAGCAGCAGAATATCAACAACAGAGCACTAACTGGAAGGAATACCTGTAGCGAAACAACTCTAACAGGAAAAGAAAAAAATCACGCGTCCTAGTTAATCCACTTCGTGGTAAAGTCACAAAATATCAGAGCGCGCCTAAAGAGAAGAAATATTACCTAGGGTTGAGTAATGACTAAATTTAGTGGCAGATGTTACTTAATGAACCAGGCAGTAATTATTCCCGGTCCCTATTGCAATTCAAAAAATGAATAGTTGAGAGACCCTCTTGAAGTGATAAAGACAGAAAACTAATTGGGAGTCGTGAACAGCTCCATTTAAACATAACCACTGCTAAACCAATTGAACTGGAAACTAATTGGGAGGCTCTAACGCTTAAACGAGCACACCGCTGTAAGCAAGCTGGGAGGCAACAGTGACTCCTGCTTAGAACCAAAAGAGTAATCGAAGCTTTAGATTTTTAGATAAAGAGAAATAAAAAAAGGAATCGTTCAATAACGGCTACGTTTAAACGTAGGTACTAAAAGAATTCCCGGCCGGTGGTGAACTAACATAACGCTAAAAGATTTAGATTTAAAATAAAAGGAAAATTAGAAAACCAACAGGGAGTCACGACTGCCGAAACTTAAACATAGCCGTTGGGGGGGGGGAGGAGGGGACGGGTACCAATTCCTTCCAAGTAGAGCTAAAAGAAAAAACCGACGCCCATTAAATCCGACGAACAAAAACCTTAGATTTCATTTTAGAAACAGATCGAACGCTAACTGGGCATCATGAGTGCCCGTTTAACAATACTAGCCATCTTAAACTGATGCATTAAAGATACCCCCGCAGCACCATCAGATGAAAATTTTCTCCTTGGGAAGCAGAAATAGAATACCAATTGGGAGCAGTTTAGGGTAACGGTCGTCGTGAACGGACCCCTCATTAGAGTCCTAATTCACAATCCGAAACCGTGATTTCCAACGGTAATGAACCTTTTCCTCTTGTGTCAGTCGGGTGCCTGCGCTTTGCTCCTGCTCCCTTCAGCAGCGGTACACGGAGCGCTCGCTGGCTGTGAGCCGTTCGTTCACCCGCTTTCTGTACCAGTCAACTCTTCAATCGGGCCATTTAAATAACAGACTATTCTCTCAAATTCCAGCTCAAACGCGTGGCACGAATTAACGGCGCCCGAGGACCATGCCATTTACTAGCGCCGCCCCGGAGCTGAGCCTGCTTATTGTGAGGCGCTTCTCGCAAGAGCCCCTCACGCACGCACGCACGCACGCACGCACGCACGCACGCAGGTCCCGTCACCGGTGCTCCGCGCCGGCCTAACCGCGGACCGGCAGGGCCGGCGGAGAAACTGCCCGGAAGCCGCGGAGAGCGAGACGGATTCGAGAGCGAGACGGATTCAACAGCGATTCCTGCCGAAACACGCAAGGAACGCAGCTCTGCACGGCGGGGCGGCGGCCTGTCCCCTCCTGCCCGCGCGGCCCCATCCCCGCCGCGGGCAGCCTCAGCCTTCACAAGACGGCGGCGCCATACACTCGCCCCCCTTCCAAGCACCGGCCGCAGCTCCGGAGAGAAACGACGCGGATGCGGCCCCGAGACGGCGGCGCCGCCGGCACTCGTTTCGCGGGGGACTCACCGGCTCCTCCGGGGCTCCGGCAGGCTCCCGCCGCTTCCCCGCGGTCCTCCATGATGCCGGAAGTGCCCCTCAGTCCTCCGAACATGCGCTCTATGGGCCCGCAGTCCTCCAGGATGCCCAAGTGCCGGTTCGGTGCGGGGGGGCCTGGAGTAGATGAGCCCCGGGCTCTGCCCAGGGAGCTCCTTCTGGGCGAGGCGAGAGCTGTGGGACTGGGCAGGGTCCAGCGGCACCCACAGGAGAGAGCGCCCTGGGATGCAGCTTGGGTTTTGGGGTTTTTTTGGTTTGGTTTTTTTTTTTTTTTTTTTTTTTTTAACGTCGGCAGTTTCCTACGGGGTGTTCAGGGGTGACAGGAGGGTTTTAAAACACACAGCCTTTTTTTTTAACTGCTAGTTTTGGTGCTGTTTTGTTCTAGGTGCACTGGATTTTCCCGGAATTCTGAACTTCCTGCAGGATGGCAACTTGTTTTTTGTGAGGCGTGTTGGTGACCGCATTTCCCTTCCTAGGACTTGAAGGTGAGACTATCGAGCAGCCGTGAGGATGCGCCCCACGTCTGCACCTGTCTATGCCCCCCCATACCCCTGTCTCTGCCTTCAGGTGGGGTTTTTCCCATGCCACCCCCAACTCGGTGGCCTTGCTAAGGGTGGGTGTGCCTGGCCCCAAATCCACCCGGCGCCTCCCCCCCCCGCCGCGAGCGTGCCTTGCTGCCGTTCTTCGGCACTGGCCACTGTAGGCGTGCCCTGCTTGCCCCCCCCCCCCGACCCCCCCCCCCCGGGTGTGCCTTTTCTGCCCCGGCACCGCCCCCCCCCCGTGGGAGTGCCTTGCTGCTTTGCACCTCGCCCCAGCACCGCCCCCCCCCATGGCCTCGCCGACAGTGGCCGTGCCCTGCCCGGCCCCCACCCCCTCCCCTTCCCGGGTTTGCCTTTGTTATTCTGCACCCCACCCCAGCACCGCCCCCCCCCGGGCGTGACTTTTTTGCCCCATGCCCCACCCTCCCGTTGGCGTGCCTTGCTGCCCACCCCCCCCCCCCCCACCCCACCCCACCCCCGGCACCGCCCCCCCTTGTGTCCCATCCCCACCACTTGCCCGGGGGCGGGGCCTGGGGTATATGAGCCTCGGCCTCTGCTCAGGGAGCTCATTCTGCTCTGGGGCTGCTGGCGCTGGCAGCTCCAGACCCAGCTGCCTCTGCGGGCACGGGGCTTCGGGTGCGGACAGGAGCGCAGGCGGCTGCGGCAGGGAAGAGCTGCGGCCGGGCGCGGAAATGTTTTTGTCAACTATTTGAACAGCTTATCTGAGCATTTCACACTAGTGAATAATCCTGTTTTGCCTAAGCTTAACAGCCCCCGCCACGGGTCATGAAGGTGGTTGCAACTCGTGACCTTCAGCATTGTCACGAGCCTTACAGGGGACTGAAAAAAAATCCCCCAAACAATTCTATAATAAAGGATTGTTATCCTCTCCTATGGGCCAATAAATGAGTAACAAAGGAAGGTGTTCTTTATCTAGGCTTACAAGAACATACACAAAAAGAGGCAGAGAAAATCACTCTCTTCTTGTTTGTGTTTTGCTTCATCAAAAACCTTTGATCTCAACTGTGCTAGTGCAAGCGTCTGAAAGGCACTAGTCTAGAACCACTGGACAGTCTAGCTGGACCCTGGTGAGGCATTAACATCAGAGCAATGACCTTGCTTCAACTAATTTTATACAGAACCAAACTAATCCCTGATTCCTTAGATACATATACTTCTTCCTGTGAGTAGATTACTAAATCCTTTAAGAAAGCCAAGATTTTAATCCCCGTTTTACAGACAGGACAGAAATGGAGGCATTTTCTGAAGTGATCTGCCTACAGCACCAGTCGTTAAGCTGCCGGATGAGAACTCAGCTTTGTACAGTTCCCATTCCGCATTAGGCCTGAGCTTTCCCTCTGTGCTGCTTCAGCATGTGCCCTGACAGCTGTGAAAGGAGGAAGCCGTGGGAGTGCACCTATCCATTTGTCTCTTTCTTGCTGCCTTAAGATATGTCCCTCAGCAAAGAAATACTTAAGACTTCCCCATCGGAATTAAACTGATACAACTTCCTCATCCTTCGCCCTAAAATAAGAGAAAATACGGGGACCTTTCCTACGCTTCTGGTTTTAAACTTTCCCATGAACATCAACATCAAATCTTTCCAGAAATCCCACCCTCCCAACACCCACGATGTATTTAGAAAGTGTTTTCTTCCATAATCTGCAGGATTATGGAACTGGCCGTTTCTTTACCTATATACTGTACAGCTTCATACAGCTTGGAAGGTTTACTCCAAATTAGCATTGCAAGTAATACCCAAAAGAGTTGAAATGCAGAGCAGAATAGCAGGCATTTGACAACTGTTATCCTGAAGCCAGTGGAATATACAATGCCTTTTTCCAGTCCTGCTACTGTATTCCTAATGAGCTCCTTACAGCATAGACCAGCACTGGGCTGCCCACACCAACATTAGGCAGTCTATGTGGTGGTCAGCAGCACGCCTTTTACATGGGAGCTTGAAAGCAGAGGTGAGCTCACTCTTCTGTTACAAGCAAACCAGAAGCTAAGCAAAAGTGATTTAAGCAGTAGTACTTAATACCAGCAGTCAGGGCCTGAAGCTTACCCTTGCTCAGAGTATATTCAAGAGTAAACTAGGCTCTCCTCTGCAATACCTGGAGCTATCTTCACAATGTGCTAAGATTCAGAAAGCTTGCAGGCAGATAAAGAGTCTGGCTCACACCACTAAAAAACAGGCAACTTTGTTCTGAAGGTTTTTAGCGGTCGACAGAAATAGCACTTG
Source organism: Leptosomus discolor (assembly GCF_034619465.1). Classification (NCBI taxonomy): domain Eukaryota; kingdom Metazoa; phylum Chordata; class Aves; order Leptosomiformes; family Leptosomidae; genus Leptosomus; species Leptosomus discolor. The sequence continues at coordinate 59,462 of NW_028237839.1, read as the reverse complement.
GAAAAGGTCCGCAACTCGTCTTTCTGGACCCAATAACAATAACAGGGCCAGCAAGGTTGTTCTGTGATGACAACCACAGTGAATTATGACCCGCAGGGACCATGTGACAGCAAGAGCAAATAAAATGCACTAATGCGAGTCGCAGCTTGGACATTGCGCTCTTTATGGCAAAGGGATATTTTTTTTCGCCAAATACAAACATACAAGTAAACAGCCAAGTAGGGGGTGGGGAGCAGGGTGGGAAATGGACAGAGGATGCTATTACTGGCACGATGATTCCGCATCTTTACAAAGCAGCAAGCTTGGTAACAAGATGCCCACTGCGACTTAGAACCACAGCATCACTGTGCAAGCATTTGACAATGATCAGTAAGAAACACTTGAGATCACAAGGCCAGTGATTAGAAGGGTTCGCTTTGAATGGATGTGCCTAAGCAAAGAGATTTTGGTAAACAAGTAATTAATCGAGTCTCTTAACCCCCACTTCTGAGCTGCATAGCACCTCCCTGTTGAAATGAATGGCTGAATGTCCCAAGATGAAGATGTTGCAGAAGAAATTTGTAGCTTTGAGTCTTGTTCTGACTCTGCTGTGGGTTTGGTGCATGACCTCGGTCAAGTCATTCAAACTCCCAATGAACGTGTTCCTGCTCATCTACTGCTCCATCTTTTCCCTGCTAGAAGTTACCGTCCCTTCAAACCTGCACCTATGATCATCCCTAGCAATTTAGGTCACCTTTAGCACCTTCAGTAGAATCCTACCAAAACAAATTCGACCCTGAAACAGTTTCCCAGAATTCTGAACCTGCTCCATCCATGTCCGCTGAAAGGAATTGGTACCTCATGTTCTCCATTTCAATGGAACAAACAAAATCCCAAGCATGAACAACTTTCTAAGTTGCAGGATACTGCCTTGAGCAGATGGCTGAATGAAATGCTTTCTAAACATTTAAACCCAGAGAACCCATGAGAAACCTGAATGCAGAAGGGGTAGCTTCAATAACAGAATAAGATAAAAAGAAAGCCAAAGGCCTGTGAATTGTAGTTACGCAGCACCTACAAAGGCATTTAAGATGGCTAAAGTTGGTGTAAATCTAGGTACTTTGAATGGCTCTCTGAAGGAAACTCTTATTCCATCAACAAGACAGAGAGACCTAGGGAGACATAGACTTTAAATGATAAACCCAAGTCTAAAAGATGAATACTGCCACTTACAGCTACATCGAGAGGACCACGCAAAGACTAGGAAGGTAGATACTGACTGCATCCACACCCACTGTCATGCATGTGCTGAAAAGCTCCTCATTAAATATTTTTCAAGGTTTATATTGTACTCACTGTCTTTCTTACTGCAATCTAGGGGGATCAGATGGACACTATGCAGCTCAACTTTCAAGTTGCCTGACCAAACGGACATCTCTCTCTGTCACTCCTCAAAACTCCCAACCCACCTGTTCAAAGTTGTCATTAATTTTAATCTTCCAGTCCACTCCAGAGGCTGCGTAGCACTTAGCGTTTGCCACATCTGAGGCATTAAATTTTCTGAGTAATCTGAATCACCAGTAAAAATGACCAGCAGACCATTTTCTTGCTTTGAAAAATGGCCTTTTTACACGCTGATTCAAGTCTATGAAATGAGCCTTCCCAATGCTCTCAATCCCACTCCAGAAACTAGGACGACCACTCATCTCTTCTCCTGCCCTTCCAAGAACAAGTTGCATCCTTTTGAATGCATCTCCCCTAACCTAGAGCTGTAGAAAAAGAAAAAAACACACCAAAATAAATAACCCCAAATCTTCCCAAGAAAAAGTCCAGAGCCAAAACATTCTACCAAAGCAGAACTTCCATGGCACACTCTTCTCCCTCAGGGAAAGTGAGCAGTTTTAAAAAAAAAGTGACAGATGTTAGCCATCTCACTCGGTGCACCACTGGAAGGCACCCAGTATGATGAGGTGTACAGCATAAGAACCTCTGATGATACCAGATTAATCGCTGCTTGCATTTTTCACATTGGCTTTGAGTTTGGCTTGCATTTTTCACATTGGCTTGGCTTGGTTTGGCTTGCATTTTCATCGTTACTCTGATTACGTTCCCAATTGGGTCAGTAGGTACCATTGGACAGGAATAATTTGCATACTTCACTATGGTGTTGATGATACCATGAGTGAGTCAGTCAGTGTCGGCACGGGTGATGAGGAAGCCACGGGTGAGCTGACCTCTAAAAGGTCTGTGCTTCATCAGAACAACTCTAAGACGTTAAGTGGCTGAAATACATGGGTTAATGCAACCAAAATACTTTATCAGCAGAGAACTGTGAAAATCACAGGCCAGCTACAGCGCTTAACACAGAGGCTGACTGGGCTACATATCATTTCAGGCTGCAAAGGACCAGGACATACGACTGCAGGAAAAACAGGATCTCAGTACACCACTGTGGATGCCAAAGAGGGGGTAACAAAACCTGCAGCTGAGGGAAAGGAAGGCTACTCTGCCCTTGCCAGCTAATGTTTCCATGCAGCTTTTATAGGCTTCTTCTCCCATAGAGAACTGAGAGCCAGTGAGGTCAAAGAGTTTGAGAAGTAAGCAGTGAAAAGACCAGGAAGCTCAGCTCAGTTTTCATTCAGTACTTGCAGTTATACTTTTACAGCCTGCAGGCAGTTCCTTTTCACATGTATGTCATTGGCTGGGAAGAAGAGTTGAGAAGATGACAAAATTGACAATTTGGGGATTGAATAACTCGGTCGGGGGAAATGCAGGGCAGAGTTGCATGCTGGAAGGACTGCTTTCTAATTTTGTGCCACGATACAGATGGACAGATGGGAAACTAATCCTGAGAGCTGAATGCAACGCACATTGATTCACTTGCAGTTTTCCCTGCTAAGCATGATACTATAGCTTCAGCAGGAGTGAAAACCGAGTTGTACAATTACCTCTTATCAATCAACTTCCAAAAGGGTGAGGGAAAAAAAAAAAAAAAAAGGATAAAAAAAAAGCCCCAAACAACCTCTCTTATCTCTGCTATGTAGACCCCTTAATGGGATCTGGATCTCTAAGAGGCTAAAATAACGAGTGAGTTAATTAATTCTCTGCACTTAATCAGCACAGCTGCAGCACTGACATGCATGGAAATGGAATGAAGGGAAGAACAGCAGCATTGACAGCCACAATGGTAAAAGAATAACCTTGCCAGCTGTCACCAGCCGTCTTCCTACAACCCAAGTAACTGTCACTGAATCCTCTCTGGACATAGCACATGCTCCACAGATCGCCTTGTCAGTCACACTGTGTTTCTAAGGCTAGGCTCAGCCTTCGTCCATGTCACAACTTCCCTAAAAAAGGCAACGACCGGCTCCAAATGAAGGTTACTAACAGTCAGGAAGTCCTGCCTTCTCTCCAGAGAGGAGACTGGCTAAGTGAATGTGCAATGCAGAAAAGCCTCTGTGGGAAAGATCCCACGCAATTGCCCATGCAATAAAGTAGAGCAGGCATGTCTTTTGCATGAATCTGGCAGTCAAGACAGAGGAAGCTACAGTGAAACAGCTCTTAGAAAAGCTGGGTTTAACAGCCCCATTGTGGCTGTCCCTTACCAAGAAAGGCCAGTGACAGCTAAACAGACAGCAAGCAAGAGTCTGCAAAACACTTCCAGTGTCCAAGAGACAGAGCAAGGTAAATACTACTGAACCTAGATTCCATGGACTCTGTCCTCAGTCAAAACACAGCACAGAGGGAAGTCAAGCAGGACGTGTCAGGCTGAGAGGATCTGAATGAGCAGTACTTCCTTCAGCAGTGGCTCCTAAGGCCAATTCCACACCAGCACCACCTCCTTTTGCTGACTTCTGTCCCCTCGAAGCAAATGTTACTATAGCCACAGCAGCTGTGTGGGGCTGCCAGCTAGAGCATAATCAGAGAGTTATTTGGTTTTAAAAGAAACCCTCCTCCCCAGGTGTTTTGTTTTACAATTCAATCACTTTACACACCCCCACAGAACTACGGACAGGACATTAATGCCTCCTAAGGCCGCCCAGAGCCTCTTAATCTAGACCTACCACTCACGAAATAACTATAATCGTTACCTACAATGCATGCTGAAGAAAGAAGCTCAGAAATGCAGCTAAAACAGTACTGTGTGACTCTGGCCTCAAACACATGCAGCCATTATGACTTCATCACATGTTCTGAATCTCTCAAAACAACTCTTTGAAACCACCGATAGCATCAGTAAAACTCCCCTAGGACCATAAATCTACAAAGTGCTCTTGGTTGTTTGTCATATTCTCACTCCCTTACTTTGGATGCAGAAGGACAGAAGTGGATATTCTGTGTTACACTCTGCAAATATGTACAAACTGAGCCAGGGTACTGGCACTGCCTGCAGGCCAAAAGTCAGCTATGGCCAAATGCTAACTTAGCTTTGACAAAGGCCATCTCAGCCACACTGGGCAAATCACTTCTTTCTGGCCTCAGAGTGAAACACACAGGTAGGCTTGCTCAGGCAGCACTATGCAGTTCAACTTTCAAATGTCTTCTGTGCCTTAAACCTTCTCGGGTCTCGGTGCCTTCCTTGCTCTTTGCGCTTGACGAGCACGGCACGTATCTCGGGTGCCATCCCTAGTCTCTCGAATGCCTGTACTTACCAGCATATCGCCAGTCCAGGGCTTCTTTTCTTGCGTTAACAAGCTTAAATCATGGATTGGTAGCATGTCTCAGAAGTTTCTGGACAGTCCTTGTTTGCGGCGTCCTTCTGTGCTGTGTTGGTGGCTCTACCTGCTAGCTGTCCATTTTCACGGACTGGAACTTCTTCCCTGCATCCTTCCGTTCGTAGGTCTTTAAGCTGGGCTTTCTGAGCATCTGTCATCTCAGATTTGACAGCAACTTCTTGTAACGGGCCATTACATTGGACTCTATTCTGGGGCCGCTCTAGAGTGTCTTTGCCATCGTGGCACCACAGGGCTTTTATTCTGGCAGCATCTTCTTCTGGTGTCATTCTTGCTTGTGGTCTTACTGGGTCTCATGTCACATTTATCGTGTTGTCTGCGTGTATTGTTGGTCTTCGTGCCAGGGTTGGAGCTGCCTTGCCCAGGGGTGTAGCAATTTTAAAGACAGGGGTAGCACAGCTTTATTGTTGTGGGGTGATATGTTGATCTGCTCAGATTCTTTTGGCAATGACCATACAGTCCATCTCTGGCCAATTAGCTGTAGCCAGCTGCCACAGTTATTTTCATAGTGTTTTGGAGTTGTGTGAGGTTGGACTCTGGTCTTCTGGGAACAGCAGTTTGTGTGGTAGTCAATACATGTGAGGCTTGATAGGTGATGGTTTTTTAGCTGTAGTTAGAAAGAACGTGCCAAGAGAAGATGGACCTTGCATCTTGTCAAGCTATCGGTCAGCAGCCAGCCGACTTGCTTCATGGGGTTTGTTTGGGCTGTTTTTCAGATGCGGAGGGACAAACCCGTGCCAAAGTGCAACAGAAGAGGTGAGCTGAGTGCCGAATGATGGTGGGCCGGTGTGCAAGGTCAGAGAATTGGCATTACTGTTGGTGGCTCGGAGTAGCTTACACTGTTTTGGCATTGTTTTCTAGGTGTGAATCAATGTCTGAAGTGAGAGATCCACAATGGTGTGGATTCTGGCAAGGTGAGTGATGACCGGTGTGCTGAAGTAGCAGTTTTTGGGATGTCATATTATTGATGTAGCTATAATCATACCCTGTTGTTTGAGTTGGAAAGGTGGCGGGCAGATGGAAGAATGTAACTCCAGGCGGTCGAGCGGCCAAGGTAAAAGAGGGGGAGAGAGGAAGAGCTGCGGGTTTGGCCTGTATCTTAGCATATGCTTTTTCCTCTGGTTTTTTTTTGGCGATGCTGGACATCCCATCTCACTTTCTGGGAGTAGTGCTTCTGAGGCAGGTGTCATTGCTTTAGAGGTGAATGCTGGCCCCTGCGGCTGTGATGGGTGGAGTTCTGTCTTGCAGGTCATGAAGAGCAACCTGCTGAATGCAGGAGCATCCCCATTAGTTCATGTGCTCCAGATTCTGGACCCTGCCCTCTGAACTGTAAGTCAAGAGGCAAAAGTGGGCTGACTGGGGCCAGCAGGGAATTTAAATTTGGAGTTATAGAGATGGCCCTTTGGGGTCTGTTATTCCCGGTGGTTGCTAGAGCACCCAGGGTCCATTCCTCAGGATGCGAACGGGGGCCAAGCAGGGCCGTTCTAGCCTGCGTCCGTGGCCTAGTGTCATTTGCGTAGTCTGTGCTACACTTCCTATACAGTGCCTTCTACAGATCTCTCTATGGTTCACCCCATGGGCCCTCTGCACTTGGTACATGCAATGGTAATGTCTTGAGTGCCTCTCCTTTTCAATACAGAGCATGTCAAGCGCTTACCATCTTGTCATGGGAGCCAAAAGTCTATTTTGCATTGCAGATGTTTCTGGAGGGTTACCTTTGTGGAGGCATCTGTGCTGGAACGATCTGCTCTTGAAAAATATATTTCCATTTAGATCCCAGACAGGATTGCATGGCTGCGTTGATATGGGTTTAGGTTTTAGAGTCCAACTTGTCATGCATCTGCTGTTCTGGTTTTGCATTGCATTGCTCAGTATTTACAGTGACAGCCACCTGACATGGTGTTGCAGTGTGGTGTTCTGTATGACACTGTATGGAAGGGTGTTGTATTTGTCCTGCATTGCAGCACTGCAAGGTTCTGTATTCATGTGGCCCTGCACTGTGATGTAAGACGGCATTGTCCTGCATGGCTCTGTATCGCGCTTGGTCTCGACTGTGGCCTAAGCATGTGTTGTATTGTAGAGCTCTGTATCGCCCATGGTAGTGCGTCGCACTGTGTGGCCCTGTTGCACTTGGTCTCAACTGTGACTATGAACTCTGGACTTTATGCAGATTGGATCCTTGTTTTTGTTACTAGTTTTGCTGACACCAATTCTCTGAATAGGACTGAAGGTGAGATTATGTAGCAGGTGTTAGGATGCGCATCACCTCTGGATCTGTATATGCCCCTTCCTCTTCCTGCATGGTTTTTCCCTAAGTGAGGTTTTGCCTGTGGGTGTGCCTTGTGCCTGCCCCCTGCTTGATCCTGTCCCGTGCTTGTGCCTGCCCCATGCACCTGCCTTGTCCCCATCTCCCTAACTACTGCTGCTCAAAATGCACACCACCAATAAACTGTTTGCACTGTGAACTTTGCTCTGGTAACTCCTTCGGCCCAAAATCCCATCATGGACAATCCACCCTGAAGCCCTGTGGCTTCCGTAGGGCTTTCCCAAAGCCAAGGGATGGGAGGGTGGAAAAGCAGCATCACTTTTTACATTTTCTCCCTGTATCTCCCTCTTCCAATCTCCCTGTCCCTGAGTGTTTGTTCTTGCCCCTGTTCCTGATGGGCTCCAGGTGTTGCCAGTGGGGCTGAAGACAGGACTGGCCCTTCTGTGGGCTATAAATGCTCTGCCTGAGGGAGCTAGTAAAGGGGAACTGGCTGAGGAGGGAGTATGGTGCCTCTAGCACGGAAGGGCTGGTCCCTGCAGCAAGGAAGGATCCCCTAGCAGATGACTGGCACACTATGTCAGGAAATCTGTGCCTGCATCACCCGCACATGCGAGTCCCTGGCCGTGGAGGGGCATTGAAGGTCTGAGCCCATGTGAGCAGCTGCAGTGAGTTGCGCATTCTCCTGTGTGTGCCCCCATCCATCTCTGCCACCCTGCCTGTCGCTCCTTCCCACTCTGCTGCCTGTGAAAGGGCTGCCCAGACACCATGAGGGCCAGCGATAGTTTTTTATCCTGGCACCTTTGCTGTGGGATCCTGCTGGGCACGCTGCCGTCTTCCCAAGGGCACCAGGGCTTCTGCCAGGCTTTTCTCAAGCTGGGGTGTGTGTGTGTATGTGTGTGACATAGCTGGAAAAAAAGTGGAGGCTGAGATGGGGTGCGAAGTCAGGGAAAATGTGGGAGTCAAGAGGTGGTGGGAGGGCAGAAAAATGATGTCACTTCTTAAGTTTTCTTTGTATGTCTCCCTCTTTCTATCTCCCTGACCCTATGTGCTAGTTCTTACCTTTGTTTCTTTTCCCCTATCACTTTAGACCTCGGTTACTTCCACCTCTCTCCTGCTCCCTGTCTCTTACATATTCCTCCATCTTTTCCCATCCACCCCCCAGCTCTCCTCTCTCTATACTGTTGTCCCTCTCCTGTTTGCAGCATCCCGTTTGCTGGCTGCCTGTCCCCCATCTCTTCTCTACCTTCCTCCTACTTTTCTCTTTCCTGCTCTCCTGCTGTCCTGCTGCATTTGGGCACCGAGCCTTGTAGCCAGCTCAGTGCCAGGAGTCGTTCTGGGCAGGAGTGAGTAAACTTTTCCTGCCTCCTCTGTGCCCCTGGATGGTTTTCAAGCCCCTGGGTGCAGAGCTCCTGGTTGTGGGCAGGTGCCAGGGAGGGGGCCATGTGCTGTGGGGCTTTGGCCAGGCCCCTGTTCCTGACGGGCTCCAGCTGGGGCAGGTGTGGCCAGTGAGGCTAATGATGGGGCTGGCCCTGCTTTGGGCTATGAAGGGGACTGCCTGGACACGCCTGCCTGAGGAGTCAAACCAAGGGGCTTCCACAGGCAGCTGTCTCCAGCTGGTCCCTGTGGCAAGGAAGGATCCCTCCCAGCCATCCCCAACAGAGCGCCCCACCGGCACATGACACTGGGACCTTGCCGTCTCTGTTGGCTGCACACATGTGAGCTGCTGCATGTCCAGGAAACCTCATGGGAGAGGTGTATTGAGTCACCCACCACCTACTCCTAAGGTGAGGCAGTGGAGGGGGAAGGGGCAGAGACAGAGAAAAGCCTCAGGGTGGTGGAGGTCTGCCGTTGGCACCAGGAGCCATGTGTCCCCTCACGTGTGTCCAGTCCCATCCCTGTCCTGGTTCTCCAGATCTCTGCCTGCCTCCTTGCCTGTCGCTGCCTCTGTCTGCCTTTCAGGCTGTCTAGTTTGCCAAAGCTTTTTGCTCTTCTGCTAGCATTGCCCTGTAAAGTGTCACCTTCTACCTTTCCTTTCTCTGTCTTTTCCTTCCTGGCACCCCACGAGCTCTGTTCTCATTCTGCCCTATTGCTTGTGAAAAGGGCATTTCTAGGTCTCCCTCTCTCCCTGCCTCCATTTATCCAGGTCCTTGTTGATTGTGGGAAGTGTGGTGGGTTTCCACTAGCGCTTTTGTTGTATTTTCTTCCTCTGGTTGAGGAAAGGAAGTGATGGAGCACCTTGGTGGGCACTCAACAGCCAGCCAAGGTCAACCCATGGCAGTTTGCTTCTACTGGGCTCTCTGTTCCTGTTTTTTCCTCCTTGCATGTTTCTTGTACCCCATTGCTTTTGAAAGTTTCTACCTCTCCGTTCCTGTCTTTTAACTTCTCACTTAAGTCTCTTGAACCCAGTCGTTTTTTAAATTTTCTTGCAACCTCTCTCTTGCTCTCCCCCTCCCTGACCTAATTTTAATTTCTTGCCTGTTTCTCGTATCTTGTTGTTTTTCACATTTTTGCCTGCATCCCTTTACGCAGGTCCATATACCTATTCTTTTAATTCTTGTACCCTTTCACATTTAAAATATTCTTTCTGCTTTTCCCTCTGTCCATCTCCCTGACTCTAGTTCTTAATTCTTCCCTCTGTGTCCTCTACCCAACCACTTCTTCAGTTTTGCTTCTTCCATCTGTCACCCTGCCCCCATGTGTTATTTCTTGCCTGTGTTTCCCGTACTCCATCGCTTTTTGAAATATTTGTTCTACATGTGTTTCTATTTGGCTCCCTGTTTCTATTTTTAATTTCTTGCCTATGTTTCTTTTTCCCTGTTGCTTTAGAATTTGTCCCCGGCCCTTGTTTTGCCTCTGTCTCGTCAGTCCCTTCTGCCTCACTCCCCATCTCTCCGATTTGTCTCTCGGTCCCTATTTTCTGGTGCAATCTCTCAGCTCTCCTCTCTACACCCTTGTCCCCCTCTCCAGCCCTCTCTTGTTCATGGTGTCCCATTTTCTGGCTCCCTCTCCCAATTTCTTAATGCTTTCCCGTGTTTCTTGTGCCTCACTGCATTGCAATTTCTCTTTCTCATTTTCCCTCCCTCTGGCACCCTGTCCCTCCTTTTTAATTCCTCTCTCTGTCCTGTATGCTCTCACTTAAAAAAAAAAAAAAAAATTCTTCCTCAATTTTCTTCTATCCACCTCCCCGACCCTATTTTTAAATTATTTCTGTTTCTTGTACCCTGTTGCTCTTAAAGATTTCTATCTACTTTTATCCCACATCCTGTCTTTATTTTTTAATTATGCCTTATCTTTCCTCACCACCATCCTTTTAAATTTTTCTTTCTCTGTCTCCATTTTTGTTGGCTGTCACTTTCTGTATTTTTATATCTTTCCCCTTTATTTCCCTAATCCCTATTGCTTACACTGTATTTTCTACATCTACTCTTTGCTTTTTGATATCTTAAGTTTTAACTTTTTCTTTTTCTTCAGTGCCTTTGCTTTACAGATTTTTCTTTCTACTTCTCCATTACTATTTTTATTTTTTTCCCTTATTTCCTTAATCCCCATCGCTTTTAAAAGTTTCTGTCTACAGCCTTGCCTGTCTGTGTTTTGCCGTCACGGTTTGGCTGGTCCAGAATCACAGCCCAGCAATGCTCAGCAGGCTGTTAGCAGTTTGAGTCAGCTACAGGTGTAGCCCAGACCACTGTGTCATGCTCAGTATAAAGGGGGAAGGTTTGCTGAGGAAGGGGATCTCCCGCGGGGCTCCTGCAGGGCTCTCTCCTTTCCCTGCTTCTCCTTGCTCCCGAGGACCCCTCTCCTGTCGATCGTGGCTGCTGCACGTTCATTTGGCCCAGTCTAACTTTGCATGCCTCTGTTGGTAGTGGTGCTGTCTCGTTAAACCCGATTTCACTTCGACCCGCAGGTCTCCTCCCCTTTTCTCGACGCCCCTCCCTGGCTAGTGAGGGGTCATCGGGGGACAGGGCAGCTGTTGCAGTGTAGCCCCGGATACGGGCTGGAGGGGCACGTTCGCTGCCTTTTCTGTCCATCGCCCCCGGATTTCCTCAGAGCCCGCGCTTCTTAAATGGGCTTTCTGCGCGTTTCAGTTCGCTTTGCGGCGCTCTGCTGCCACCATGCGGCCAAGGGCAGGTACTGCAGCCCCGACCCGCGGTGTCGTTCGCTGTTTCCACGCTGCCGTTCGCCCGCAGCGGCCATGCGACACCGCGGGGGCTGCCTGGCGCCGTCTGCTGCCTCCCGGTAAGGCAGCCCCGCTGCCGCTCCGCCCCTCGCCCTCTGCCCGTTCGCGCGCCGGCTCCGGCCCCTCCGGCGCGTCGGTGGTGGGCGGGGCAAGCGCGTGCCGGGCAAACGCGTGCCCGGCAGCAGCACGGCGGCGCGCCGGGGGAGGGCCGAGGCCACCGGTGAGGCGAGCGAGTCATCCCTTTCGGCGGGTGCGCGGGGTCTCCTGGTCGCCGGCCGCCCGGAGGTGCCGTCCCGCTCCCTCCTCCCGCCCCTGGTGCGCGTGCTTTGGCGCTGCCCAGCGGTGCTCCCGCCCGCCCAGGGGTGTGTCTTCCATGCTCCCCCCGCCCGGCAGGGGGCGCGCTTTGCCGCATCCCCCGTTCTGGTGGGCGCGTGTTCCTGCATCCTGTCGCGCCGCCGGAAGCGTCACTTCCGCCTCTCTCCCCGCCCCTCCGGGGCGCGTGGCTTCCTGCACTCTCCGGTGCACCGCCCGGCAGTGCGAGTCGCGGCAGGAGCGGCGCGGTCACCGAACGTTGCGGGGCTGGGGCTGCGGCTGGGGCTCTTCTGGCTCGGGCTCCGCCGGGGGAGCGGGTGAGTGGGGAGCGGGCGATCGACCGGTGGGTCCCGGGGAAAGCCGTGAGGCGGGCGGCCAGGCCGGCGGGGCCCGTGTCGGAGGCGCGGAGCGGGGCGGGGGGGGCTGCGGGCGGAGCCGCGCCGTGTGGGAAGAAGCGGGGGGGAGCCGCGCCGTGGGGGGGAGGGTGGGGAGGGCGGTGTCCCCGCAGGGCCTGAAGCCGGGCAGGCGCCTCTCGCGGCACGGCGGGAGCGGCGGTCCCGGGGCGCGGCGCTGCTGGGCTGCCCTGCCGGTGCGCCGGAGCGGGCCGGGCGGTGCTCGCCGGTGTCTGGGGCGGGGCGGCGGGGCCTGCTCAGTGCCGGGCAAAGGGGACGGAAACGGGCCGGCTGGGGCTCCAGGGGGCCCTGCCCGGCCCCTCGGGCAGAACCTGGCTCGGTCTTCTCGCCGCTGGCCGGGCGACCTGACCAAGAGGTTCCTGTTCCGCCGCCTCTTCCCGGCGTCGCGTTCCGCGTCCCACGAGGGAGATCCCGCGCGGGCGGATGCGGTCGGTGCTTGGGCGATGGCCCACGTGGGGGTGGGGGAGCGCGGAGGGGCCAGGGCGAGTGGAAGGGCCCCGCCGCCCCTCCCCACCCAAGCCCGGGGCAGAGAAGCTGGGGACAAAACGCCGTTAATGGAGCACGGTTCGTTCCCCGGGAGGTCCCTTGGGAGTCGAGAGTGTTTTTTTTTCCGGGCCGAGGAACAGACTTTCCTCCGTGGTAAGTGCAGAGCTGCCTGTTGCCGCCTTGAGAGTTTCTCTTCTCGTGGTTCACCCTGATTTTATGGGTGGGGTGGAGATGGCTTTTTATTTTTAGATGCCCGAGTACATTGTCAGTAACCTGTGGTGTGAGGACAGTGAACTCTTGAGCACCTAGATGCCGGTAGAAATGTAACCAAAGAAACAGGATGGACAGTGATGTTTAAACTTGGTTTATAGTCGATTTGGTTTTTTCATTAGAGTGTTGATGACTGCTTGTCCTGTGGTTCAGTCCACATGCTATTCCGTGGAGCCCTCAGTCTGGGACTTTTATGTGTTAAAAAAAAAAAAACAACTTGTCCTTCAAAAAAAAGGACTAGTCCTTCGTAGGACTGAGGTATAGACTTGGGGAGTCTCTTAAAGACGTGATCAGAATTAAAGCTGGATTTCACTTAACGTTGCTGCTGTTTGTCTTTGCTTTTGTTACTGTCCCCACCGCTCCGTCATGATTGGGAGCTCCGAATCATGCCCTTTTTTTTTTTTTTCCAATTTGTAATGCCTTTCTCCCCCCTGCCCCTCTCCTAGGACTGTAGCGTACAGACCCTTCATTTAAACATTAGTTTGTTTCCTCACAATTGAGTTCTGATGATTGAAATCGCAGAAATTACACCTGTCTGTCTTACAGATTCAGAGTATTTCTGAACATGTACCCTCACAGACAAATGCTGTGGGGATACGCATCTTCTGCACTTCATCCTCCAGCAGGACAATCCGCTGAGACGGGGACGAGCTGTGAAGGGGCAGTTTCTGCAAGGAGGCAGTTGACAAGGGCAGGTGGGTCGCTGTACATTTTAAGGATAGTATTCGATTTGGGATGTCTAGGGTGAGGAAACCCTGGCTCTATGTAGGCTTGAGAAAAGGTGCGTAGTTATCTGTGTCGATCTAAGGAAGGGAGTTCTGGTGAGACTGAAGCTGCCAATGAGTCAGAAGGAGAAAAAAAAGAAAAAAAAAAAAAGACAGAAAGCACCCAGTTTTCTATGAAAACCAAAATCTCTAGTGGCCTGTCTCAACAGCTGTACCAAAGATGATGCAAAATGCTTTTTCCTCCACTCGGTTGTAGTCATTGCAAACCTTCGCCGAAATAGGAAGCTTTCGATTCCTAGCCCGCTTTGTGCTAAAAGGTGGCTTGTTTTTTTTTTTTTTTCCTCTCTCAGCAGACTATCAACTGGCATCATTTCACCATGGTGACCCTTTCTTCTGCCCTGGAGGTACAAGACTGGCCCAGAGGATCCCGAGTGGCCTACAAGGACAAGGTACGTCTGCCCCGTGCGTCTGCGTTTTTCCCCAGGTACTTGTAGTACGGACTTTAAAGTGAACGTGAAGAACGTGCCAGCTCTCCTTCTCTAGTTTTGATAGGAAGTGCTTCAGCAGAAACACTCAAAATAAGGTCTGTTCTGGAGCACGTTGTGCCTGTGTGAAGTGTACTCCCCTCCGTTTATTTGCTCTTCCTGAGAGCGTGCGTAGCTTTCTGTTTTGTGTGCTTGCTGAGAAACGATTCTGTGAGAATCGTATGGTGCTGAAAGGGGAAAGAAACTGTGCGTCAGAGTTTGGATGTTCTGAAGAAATGGACTGTGTTCCAGATAAAAGCTTTCTCCTTTTTCAGTCCTTAAGTGTTTAAAATATCTCATAGGGGTACGTGAAAACCTGACTGAGATACTGACATCTGTACTAAGAGCAATCAAGGTCGTGGGTTGGGGTTTTTTTTGTGTTGTGTTGTTTTGTTTTGTTGTTTGGGGTTTTTTTGCTTGTTTGGTGGTTTTTTTCCCCCCACCTCTCTCTGGCAAATCTTCCAGTCCTGTTTGGTAGCCTTAAGCATTGCAGAACTGGGTGGTTGATTTCTGCATTGTGTCGTCATCCCTGTCCGTCATGGTCCCATCTGTGTGTGTGTCGTGTGTGTGTGTGTGTCCCCAAAGTAAAATAGTATGGGGATCTCTTATCTTACTAATTTTTTATAAGTTTCATTTCTGATAGGAAAAAACCCCAAACAGTTCATGTTGTGTAATATACAAATGGACTTGCCTTGTTTAAACTGTAACCGCCCGCGAGCTTCAGGGTACGATTGAAGAGGGTGTTTAAGAAATTCGGTATTTCTTCTATGTGTTTAAAAAGAGAGGCTGCTGAATGTTATGGGTGGTTTTCCCCATATTTGGAGGGAGCACTCCAAAGTACTTTATTTCTGTCTGGCTTTCGGTGGTGCATTTCCCTGGCCATTTGGTGGCATCTCTCCTGGGCGGTGCAGCTGCCCAGATGTCCCTCCTAATGGTGTAATGCACAAGAAACCCCCCAGTCGGATGGGAACGGTGTATTTTGGAGACAGGTGATTTAATGGTATCTGCTTGCAGCTGGGTGAGTGCAGTTAACGCAAACATCAAATCAAATACTTTGGTAGTGTAAGCATTTTTGTTGGATGTACATGAACATCCACGTGCTTTTTCGGTATAAAGTGAACGACTGAGATTTGTTTTTTCTTTAAAGAACGTTTTAAACATGACTTTGTTATGTTTATTTAGAGTTTTACACTTCACTCTGCAGATTTATTGACTGAGCAAGCGAGACGTGCAGCAGCAGCGGCGGCGGCGCAAGGGCTGTAGCTGTTGTGGTGAGTCCGAGGATGGTACGAGGTCTTCCTGCGGTCTCACGGGTGGGGGGGGGTGGGGTGTGTATCTCCCCCCAGGGGTGCTGTGAGAAAGGGACGAGACGTTTTCCAGCACTATCAAGGGTGTTTGCTTTTATGCTGAGAATGCTTTCAAAATTGTATTGATGAGTCTTAGTATTGATTTTTTTTTTTTAATTTTTTTTTAAGCGTACCGATGGCTCTGGCTTTGAACAGATGTGTTGTAGTTTGAGCTGACCTCCTTTAGCTCAACTGCTATCCTATCCCTCATGCTCACTGAATTCTTCTGCTTTCTCCTGTGTTACTTTTCTCATATGCTGAGACATAACTTGGGATTTTTGTTCTTGAGCTGCCGTGTTGTGTCTGGTGCTGCTCGGCAGCTCCCCCTGCCCAGGTTTGCCTGCCGGCCGTTCAGCGTGCTCGCCTGGCGGCGCCAGCCCTGCGGCCGGAGGCTCCTGGCTCTGTCTCCAGCGGGGACCCGCGGGTGCTGCAGCCGGGGCTGTCCGGTGGGGAGAGTCCGGGGCCCAGAGGGTCTCCTCCCCGCTGTTCTGCCCGCCCCCCCCCCCCCCCCCCCATCCCTGTCATCTGTCCCCCTGTCCCCCCCCCCCCCAAGTGATTCCCATGGAGATGTTGCCCCATGCGAGGTTTTTGCGGGACGTGCCCCCGAACCCCCTGCCCTCCGACCTTGTGCCCCCTCCGCCCCACCATGCTCGGCACAGCCCTCCCACCGCCCCTCGGGTGCCGCCTGCACCCCCCGACTTGCCCCTCGCCCCCAGCCCAAGCTCAGACCCGCCCCTTCCCCGCTCCCGCCCCGCCGGGGGCGTGTCCTCCCGCCCCAGGGGCGCGGGGCCGGCGGGCGCTCGGCGCGCAACGCGCGGGGCTGCAGCGTCGGGGCCGCTCCGGGCACGCGCCGCCCGGCGGGCGCTGCTGCCGCGCGGCCAAAGCGCGGTCCCGCCGCGCGGCGGTCGCGCGCCGGGCGTGGCTCTTCCGGCGCGCCGGCGGCGGCTCGCGCATGCGCGGTGCGCGAGAGCAGCATGGCGGCGGGTGAGGGGCGAGGCTGGCGGTGAGGCGAGCTCGCTCCTTCGGCTGGTGCGGGAGTCTCTGCTGGCCGCTGGCCGCCGGGGGTGGCGGGACGGGAAGCCTCAAGGCCCGTGCTGCGGCGGGCAGCCCCGGGGAGCTCCCGGGAGCTGGTGGGAGGGAAGAGGGGAAGGAGGCGGACGCCCCTCCAGGCGCCGGGTGCCTTCCCAACTCGCCAGAGCTCCCCTTGAGCCTTCCCCGGCCCCGCTAGCCCCGCGCAGCTGCCCCCAGCTCCAGCACCTCCCCTGCAGCCTGTCTCCCCAGGTCATCCTGTTGTGATGGCAGCAAGCTGGCCCTCGGATGCACTTGATTCTGCCTTAACGTGGATGCCATTAGCTGCAGTGCAGGGAAAAAGTGGCATCTCCAGAAGCTGCTGTGGAAGGAGGCGATTTGGCCGGGGATGATCTACGGTCATAATGGTCACTGATTCTCCTTGTCTCCCAGAGGCTGCACTGAGGGCACAGGTGTCCCTTCCTCCCCTGAGGATGCTGTTGTCTGCACCCGCCTCGGTCTTGCCTGGGTTGTCTCTGCCTGACCTCGCTCTCATCGCGGCGTGGGGGCAAAAAGGGGCGGGCGGAGCGCTTGCTGGCTGTGGGCAGTGGACAGGAGCTGCTGCGGCTGAAGCTGGAGAGGCCAGAGAAAGGTAAAGAAGAAGGAATCAGAGGCCGGCCGGCCGGCAGCTGCCTCCCGCCGCAGGCAAGCGGAGAGTCCATGTGCGTAACCCACGGCGTGGTACGGCCGTGTGACGCATGAACGAGCGAGGCTACGTGTCTAGGAAGCCTTGTCTCGCAAGAGTTGAGACAGCCATGTAAGCTTTTAGGTGGAGAACCACCATGTGACCGGAGCTGCAGAAGAGGAAGGGAGGAGAGGAAGAGAAGGAAGCGTCTGAACGGGCAAATTCTCCTGGCAGCACTGAGAACAAGGGATGCGGTGAGTCCTGGGCCCTCGGGGCCCCATCGCCCCACTTGTGTGTCCCAGGCCCTCCCTATCCCCCTCCCCTGGCCCCCTGTCTTTCACATGGTGCTGTGATTTCCCCCTTGCCCGCCCCCGTCTTTTTTTTTTTTTTTTTTTTTTTTTTTTTCCCCTCCCCTTTCTCAGTCTCTCTCTGTCCAGCTCCTGGTCTCTAATTTTAAATTCCCCTCTCTCTCTGGAAGCCTGTCAGGACTTTTCTCTGTCTGGCTCTCTGTCCCTGTTGTTTAATTCCTTCCTGTGTGCCCTTTTAGGCCTCACCATTTTTATTTGCTCGGTCTCTCTTGGTCCAGCACAAGATCCGGATTTTTTAAAATTCCTCCCTCTCTGCCCTGCAGCCTGTCGCTTTCGAAGTTCGTGTTGCGATTTCATTCCTTTTACCGTCTCTCCCTGCTGGGATTTTTCAATTCCTCCCTGTCTGTCTCGCAGCCCGTTGTTGCTTTCTTGTTCTCTCTGTCTCTGTTGGGCTCCCTGTCCCTGTCTTGACCCACTTCTAAAAATGCCTTCCTCTCTGCCTCGTATGCATTGTTCTTGAAACTTCCGTTTCCCGACGTCTCTCTGTAGGTTGCTCCTGGTCCCAGATGTTTATTTCTTCCCTCTCTGTCCTGTGGCCTGTTGCGATTTGGTGTTTCTGCGTGTCTCCTGTTCCCGGCTCTCGGTCCCCGTTTTTCAGTTTCTCTCTCTCAGCCCTGTAGCCCACTGCTGTTATCTGTCTGTCCTCATCTCTCTCTGGCCAGTTGCCTCTCCCCACATATGTGGTTCCTCCCTCTGCCCTGTGGCCCGTCACTGGTTTTCCGTTCTCTGTCCTGCTCCTTTTCCCTGAGTCTTCAGTTGCTCCCTCTCTGTCCTGTAGCCCATCAAGGGGCTTTGTTTCTTTTTCCATCGCTCCCTGTCCGGCTCCCTGCCCCATCTTTTTAATCCTTCCCTTGCTGCCGTGTGGTGGCTCCCCGCTATCTTCCCTTTCTTCATATCTCTCTCTGGACGGCTCCCGCTTCCCTGTTTTTCAGTTTCTTCCTTCTGGGCCCTGTAGCCTGTGGTGATTGAGCTGCTTTCTCCTTCTCTCTGTCCGGCTGTGGATCCCATTTCTTTAATTCCTCCTGCTTCTCCCTGTAGCCTGTCTTTCTGTCTGCCCTCTCCCCCTTTATCTGTCTCCCCACTCCACCTCTGGCGCCCTGTACCTGTGTTTTAATTCTTCCCTCTCTGCCCTCCAGCTGTTGCTGTGCTTCCTGCGTGTGTCACACTGGGTCCGGCCCCTCATCTCTGTCTTTTCATTCCTCCCGCTCCTCCCTGGAGCTTGTCGCTGTCATTTTCTTTTGCTGTTGCTCTGTCTGGCTCCAGATCCTCGCAGCTTCCCCCCACCCCTGCCCCGCCTCGTTGCTCCTGGCTGTTTTTTCTGTCTCGATCTCTCTGTGCCTGGCTCTGGCTCCCTGTTGTTTCACTCCTCCCTCTCTGTCCTGTAGCCCATCGGCACATTTTCTTTCGTTGGGCTCTCTTTGGCCGTTTGCCTGTCCCTGTTGTTCAGTTTCTTCCTTCTCAGCCCTGTAGTGTGCCGTGATTCTTTTTCTTTCTCCCCCTCTCCCAGCTCCCAGTCCCTCCCTTTTAATTCCTCCCTCTCTGTCCTGTTGCCTGTCAGGAGTCGTGTGTCCTGGAGTCCCCGGCCCCCCCCCCCCCCCCCCAGCCCCTTCTCACTTTCGCACTTCCTGTCCGTGTTTTTTAATTCCTCCTCCTTTGCTGTGTAGCCTGTTGCTTTTTTCTTTTCTCCATCTCTGTGTCTCAGTGCCCCCATTTTTTAATTCTTACTCTCTGCCCTCTACCCTACCCCTATTTTCACCTTTCTCTGACCCTCTGTATCCAGCTCCCTGTCCCTATCGATTATTTTCTCCCTCTTACTCCTGCACCCGCTGCTATTCCCTGCTGTCGCCATCCCTCTCTGTTCAGCTCTCTGTCCCCAGATTTTAATTCCTTCTTCTGCCCCTCCGTAGCCTGTCTGGATTTTCCCCCTGCTCTCTGTCTGGCTCCCTCTCTCTGCCTTTTCGTTTCACATTCTCTGTCCCATAGCCCCAAGCTATTTGTCTGTGTTTCTCAGTCTCTTCTGTCTGGCTCCCTGCTGCTATTTTTTCTTTCCTCCTTATTTGTCTCATAGCCCATCACTGTTTCGTGGTTTGTTTTTTTTTTTTCTGTCTCTTTGTCCAGCTCCCAGTCCCTGCTCTTGAATTCCTCTTCCCTGTAGCCCGCTGCTGTTTTTTTCTGTTCTTGATCACGCTCTGTCTGGTCCCCTGTCCCTGTTGGTCAATTCTTCCTTCTCTGCCCTGCAGCCCCTGCAGTCTTGTACTTTTTTCCGTCTCTCTCTGGCCGGAGCTCTGTTGCTGCTCATGAGTTCCTCCCTCTCTGCCCTGTAGCCTGTTGCTTTTGTCCTTTCTCCGTCTCGCTTTCTCTGGCTCCCTGATGACGCTATTTTAATATTCCCTCCCTTTTTGTATGAATCGCTATACTTTTTGCTCTCCAGCTTTTTTTTTTTTTTTTCTGGCTCCCCGGCTCTATTTCTTAATTCTTCCACCTGTAGTGTGTAGCTCTGTGGTTTGTACCGTGTTGTTGTTCCCCCCCACCCCCGCCCCTTCCCTCCATCGTTGGCTGTCTTGGCTCCCTGTCCCTGTTGTTTCATCCTCCCTCTCTGCCCTGTTCTTTGTTGTCTTTCTCCATGTGTCTCAGTCCAGCTTCCTGCCCCTGTTCTTCTTTCCTTCCTCTCTGTCGTGCTGCCTGTCCCAGTTTTGTCCTGCGTCTCCGTCCTCCTTTGTCGGTCTCTGCCCTGCTCCCTTCTCCCTCTATCTGCTGCCTCTCTTCTTCTCTCCCTGCTGCTTCTTTCTCCACCTGTCGGGCTCCCTGTCCCTGTCTTTCTCTCGCCATCCTGTTCCCTGCCTCAGGCGCTCTCGCTGCATCCTCTACCTGCGTGACTGAAGAAACGTTCGCAGTCTCCTTTGCCCTCCCAGCTGCGTTTGCAGTCCCTTCACAGCAGGCGAGGGGCTGTGAGGGAGCCCAGGGGAGGAGGTGCTGCGCTGCGGGGGTCGAGTGATGGCCCCCTGCTCCTGCGGCACGGCCCAGCCCTCGCCACAGCCGCCGCACGAGCTGTGGGCTCGTTGCCAGCGCCGCATGGCTGCCTGCGGGCGTCCGGCTCGGGCGCCATGCTCAGCGCTGCATCCGGCGAGCAGCAGGCTGTCCTGCCGGCGGGCGCCGCCGGTAACGGCCACGCGATGCTGCAGGGCCTGTGGGATGGGGCCGCCGTGCCCGCTGCCGCTTCCCCGTGAGGAAAGGCCGCTGCTGCCCCCTGGGCACAGGGCTGGTGGGCGTGCTCTTTTCACCCGCCCAGCTCCCTGACCCCGTTTTCCTTTCACAGACCAGGACTCTGTGTCCTTTCTTTATCTGTGTCTCCCCCTCTCTGTTCTTTTCCCGGTACCTCTCTTTCTCTGCTCCTCAGTTCCTTTCCCTCACCTTATTTTTCTCTTTCTGTTCCTCTGCCCAGCTCCCCATGGCTGTGTTTTCGTTCTCCGTACCTGCTGCCCCAGCGTGGACTGCCGAGCGGTCCCAGGGAAGGGTGAGTGGACGGGCTCTGAGCCCCAGAGCAGGCGTGTTCCTGGCACTTAGATGGGTTTGCAAATAAACCCTCGCTCTGTCTCCTTTGTACTTGCTGAGCAGCGGTCAGAGAGTCCAGGGGAGCAGGTACACAGCGGGGGTAAGGGGCCATGGCTGCAGCTGCGGGCTGGTGCCGGAGGAGCCCCGGAGGGAGCCAGCGAGGCTGATGGCGATGGCCGCTCTGTGTCATGGGGCCGCAGCCCCAGGGGATGGTGCTGCTAGGGCACGCCTGCCCGAGAGTGCCGACAGCAGACGTCGGGCCCCGTCAGGGCAGCTCGCAGGGGTTTTGTGAGCTGGTGGAGAGGAAGGAGGAAGAGGGGCAGATGGCTGCCTCCGGGCACCTGGAGGCCTTCCCACCCCCTGGAAAAGTGCTCCGGCCTGCGCGCCCCATGCAGCTGCCCACAGCTCCAGCACCTGTCCCGTAGCCCCTGACCACCCCAGACCCTGCCCTCGCAGCAGCAAGCTGACCCGCGAACGTGCTTTATTGCCCCATAAGCGTGGGTGCCGTTGGCAATGGTCTGGGGCAGGAGGGGGCGTCCCCAGGAGCTCCTGCAGAAGGAGGGGTTCCTGCCTGGGGAAAGGGGTGGCCGTCGCTGTGGACAACAGTTGGCCGTTCTTTGTGTCTCCCAGGGGCAGCGCTGAGGACTCGGTTGCCGGTTCCTCCCCGGGGATGTTGCTGACTGCACCTGGCTCAGGTTTGTGTCCTTATTCTCCCAGTTAAAGCGGTTCCGTTAGTTTAATTCCCTGCCCGGTCACGTTGCTGGTGCCGCAGATACCTGCAGTAGAAGAGCAGGTGTCGGCCTTTGCGGTACGGGTCGCTGTCTTTGCTCAGTGCTTTGTACCCCATGACACGGAGGCAGGTGAGGAAACTCCCCGCTGCTCCTCTGGCCGCCCTTGTGTCTGCTGGGGGTCGCCCCAGCCCCTTTCCCAGGGGATTGCAGGAAGGGTGGTGAGCAGGGCCCCGGGTGTACGAGCCCTGGCCTCTGCACAGGGAGCCCGTTCTGCTCCGGGGCTGCTGCGGTGCGGGCGCTCCGCTGGTCCGGTCGCTGGCGGCAGCTCTTGGAGCCGGCTGGGCTGCGCGGGCGTCGGGGGTTTGCTCACGGCAAGAAGCGGAGGCGTCGGTGTGAGGGAAGAGTTTCGAGACCGGCCGAGGTTCGGCTGTAGGCATAGTAGGAAGTACCCTTTTATGCAGTTGTTTTTGTTGTTTCAGGCTGGCGGTTTTCCGATGAGGGTTTGGGGGTGGCAAAATGGTTTAATAGCCTGCCATTTTTTTTTTTATAAATTTTAGATGCATTGCATTTTTCTGGAATTCCTGACTATGGGAGATGGAACCTTGTTTTTTTTCCCCACCGTTTTTACTGTGTGCTGTGTAAGTTGCTGATGTCTTGATCTATGCTCTTTTTTCTCTCTTAATAGGACTGATGGTGAGATTGTCCAGCAAGGGTTAGGGTGAGCATCTTGTACTCGCCTGTATACGGAGCTTGAGAGTTTCTCGAGAAGGCATCTTCCCCAGAACTTCTCAGAGAAGAGGGTCTGCGTTCTTTGCGCTGGTAACAGTCTCTAGCCGGGGTCTGTCTTCTGTCGTAGGCCCGGGCACGCGAGCCTTCCCATGACTCCGTTTCTGACTTTTTCATGACGCGCCTGATGAGACGTGTCGTAGTGCCGGTCACAGCAGTTATGTTTCCGTGTAGTTTTTCACCTGTTGTGTGTTTAGCACCGGTTTCTGTGGTTGTAAGGTGCCTGTGTTAGATCTTTCAGCCACCGTGGTTTTTCCGTCAGCTGACCGCCGCTGTGATTCCTTGAGGGGTTCAGTGGTAAGGAGGCGGTCGGTGGTGCTTGTTCCGTGTGTGCTATACTGCACATTAATGAGGTCTCGATGCTCCGGAGGTTTATTCTTTTGCGGTAGGCGGGCGCATCGGTAGCCGCACCGAGGGTCTCGTGCTCCTCGACTCACCGGGGTACCGCCGACCGAGCGCTCCCAGTCTCGCGCGAGAAGCTCCACACACAGATCTGTCCAGCACGTCTCGTGTCCGAGAAGGTGACGAGTGGTCCAGGATGCGCTGGGGTATCCGCTGTCGAGCGGTCTGTTCTCACGGAGCCCTCTTCTGGGACGACGACTTCTCCGCATCCTGTGGATGTTGGGTCTTGGGGCCCGGCTTCTCGCGCGTCCACCGTTGCGGTTGCGGCCGCGGCCGTATCTTTTCGTCAGGGGCCGTGGCATTTGACTTCCGGGGTGGAAGGTGCTAAGGGTCGTACGCGTAGGGCCAGGTGTTGCTTTGGCTTTGGTTTTCTGTGATGGCTGGCTGGCTGTTGTTGGAGTCTAGAGGGTATTCCTACATGGAAAGGAGATCTCCGGAACCGTTAAGCTGTTGCTCCGCAGCCGGGTGACTCGTTCGATGCCGTTTTCAGATGCAGTGAGACGAGCCGTGCACCAAAGGGTTAGAGGAGGGGCGGGGGAGCGGCCATAAGAAGGTGGGTTGGCACGCAGTGTCAGCGGGCAGATGCGGCCGATGGCTGTGTGAGCAGCTGACAGGTCTTGGTAGGTTTGTTGTATTCCAAAGGCACGAAGTAGCGAGCGAAGCAGGGTATCGGCACTGCGGGTGGCTGGGGCGAGGTGAGCTGGGACTGGTGGGCTGCAGCAGAGAAGTTACTTTTCAGGCGTTGTGTCGTTTGTGAAGTTTATAAGCATCCCTTATGGGTTGTGTTTTACAGGTGGTACCGGAGCCTCAATGCGGCAGCTGGCAGAGGTAGGGTGGGTGGGCGGCCGAGGTAGAGGAGGAGGAGAGGGGAATGGGCACGGGCAGGCTGTGGTTTCGGGCGGTATCTCAGCACGTGCCTTTTGTTTTGGCTTTCGCAGGTCACGCACGTAGCCTCGGAGGGGCGAAGCTGCGCGCCGACCAGCGGCCTGAGGAGGCGAGGCGGTTGTCAGCCGGGCCGGCGTCCAAGAGCGGAGCATCCTGCGGCAGCTCGGTCAAGCGTTTCTGTGCGGTTGTGCAGGTGTTACGCAGCTGCCTTTGGAGTTGGGTGAGCTTTTGAGGTGGTGAGCTAAGGAGCAGCAAGGAGGAGCGTGGGGCTGGTGATTTCTCCCAAGCGTGACGGTATTTCTCTGTCTGTTGCTACCTTAGGGGGGCCACAAGCGATGACAGCTGCAGCGTCCAACACGGGAATCGGTGCGGAGCAGTTGAGCGGAAGACCACGTTCCTTTTGAGGAGGAGGGTGTTTCGAGGAGGTCTGTGGTGACCCGTGTGACAACTACCACTGTCAGCAGTGTGTGTGGGGTTTTTTTTTTTTTTTTTTTTCTGTAGGCGATGAGGAGGAACGTGGCAACTGCAGGAGTAATCAGGTTAGTTGATGTGGTTTCTGCTGAGGATGGACGCGGATCCCCAGCCCGCTGGAAGCGAAGCTGAGGGACCAGGGACCGTTGTCCTGCAGTGCGTAACTTTGATTTCAGTTGGAAAAGGGATTTTCCCGGAATGGAAATCTTTCTCCTTCAAAGAAATTGCGTTGTACGAACTGCCTGTCGGACTCTGTGTGCTTGGCTGTAGAAGTCATGAGCAGTGAGACTTTTTGCCCTCTTTTGAAAAACAAAACAACAGCAAAGTCAATTTGTTTCCAAAGACTGAAGCATAGCAGGTGTTCCAAAAGTGGATGGCGTCACTGGTCTTTACATTCTTGGTTGCAACGGTCGAGATACGATTAAAAAATGTTCCTCTGCGTGCTTTGGTACAGCCAGAAGCCTTAGCGCATCTGCCAGTCCTGTTCGGTGGCCTTACCTGTTGCAGCCCTGGGGATTTGAATTTCTTTTTTTTTTTTCTTTTTAATGAGTAAAACCATGTGGGGGATCTATTATTTCACTGATCTTTTCCTGTCATATATGAAACTGTAGAGAAAGTTAAAATTGTATAATTGGCAGAATGACTAACGCGGTTTAAACTCGCTGCCGAATCAGTACAGCATGTAATGTATGAGGTGTACTTAAGCGGTCAGCGGTTTCTCTAACTCTTTCCAAGCCAGAGGCAGCTGCATGTTACTGAGTTTCTTCCCTGTGTTTTGACAGAGCGCTCTGAAGTACTTGGTTTCTAATCATGTGACATGATAGAACAAGGTGGGGCAGGAGCAGAGTCAAATAACAACTGTGTATTTTGGAGACAGGTGTAAGCATAGATCTAGATGGGGGTGTACAGCCTTGTTCTGCAGCAGCGCTTTAAGGAAGGGCATCAAACACGAGCAAGAGCAGTTGCTTTTCTGCTAAGAAGGGGTTGGAAATCGTATCTGTTTGTCTTTCTATGGAGTGTTAAGTATTCAAATCACTCTGGTTTGTAGAGGATGTGTCTGTATTTCGGGCTGGTCTCCTTCAGTTCGACTGCTCGCCTGTCCCTCGTTCTATTGAATTCCTCTCCTTGCTTCTGTGTTGTTCTTCTAATGTGCTGAACTATGGCTGGGGCCTTTTGTTTCCCGATGTCTTGCTGTGAGTGTCCGGTGCTGCGCAGCAGCTCCCCCCCCCCCCCCCCAGGTTTGCCTGCCGGTGGCTCAGTGCTCTCGCCCCACGGGGCCAGCTCTGTCTCTGTCCAAGCTTTCTGCCACGGCTGTCCGGTGGGGAAAGGGGCAGTTGTTGCTCTGGGGAGCCCGTCCGGGCGTGGTCCGGGACGGGGAACGTGGCAGAGCCGAGTGCGAGCAAGAGCCACGGCACCGTCCTTTGGCGGACGCCCCCCCACCCCTCTGCTTGTGCGGCAGCCGGTGTCCATGATCTGGCGGGGGCAGGCATCGAGCATGGATTCTGTCTCGTGGGCTGTGGCAGGTGAGTGCTCGTCTGTGGGTTATGCCGGGGAGAGTCGTTGGTGTCGGTCATCCCCCACCCCTCTCCGGGTCCCCCTGTACCCCCAGTGTCAGAGAAAGACGCAGGTGCTGCTGCGCCGCTGTGACCGCACGGGGGTGCTGCGTGAAACGGCGCTTTGTGCTGCCTGCGCGTGGGGGGTGTGCGGTACTGCAGGCCGGGGTACGCGCATGCGCGCTGGCGGCCCCCTGCGGCGCGCTCTGCTACCACGATTTGACTAGGGTTGGGTACTGGGGCGTGGTACACGCGCGTGTGCGGTGGCGCTCTGCTGCCACCCTGTGACCGAAAAGCAGTACTGCAGTCCCGAAGGCGCTGCCGCACTCCCTGCTGCCACCCTGTGACCGAAAAGCAGTACTGCAGTCCCGAAGGCGCTGCCGCACTCCCTGCTGCCACCCTGTGACCGAAAAGCAGTACTGCAGTCCCGAAGGCGATGCCGCACTCCCTGCTGCCACCCTGTGACCGAAAAGCAGTACTGCAGCCCCGAAGGCGCTGCCGCGCTCCCTGCTGCCACCCTGTGATCGAAAGTCGGTACTGCAGGCCCAGCGGAGCTTTCCGCCCTCCCTGCTGCCACCCTATGACCAAAAAGCGGTTATGCAGCCCCGGCGGCGCTGCCGCGCACCCTGCTGCCACCCTGTGACCAAAAGACGGTACTGCAGCTCCGGGTGCGCGCTGCCGCGCTCTCTCCTGCTACCGCCTACAGTGAGTGGGCTACGCACCGGACGCTCTCACCTTTGTGCCCCGCGGCGGCCCCTTCCCCGGGGGATGTTTGGAAAGGCAGTGGGCGGGGCCTGGGGTAGATGAGTCCCGGGCTCTGCCCAGGGAGCTCCTTCTGTGCGAGGTGAGAGCTGTGGGATTGGGCAAGCTCCAGCAGCACCCACAGTACAGAGAGCCCTGGGATGCAGCTTGGGCTTTTTTTTTTATTATTTGTCAGCAGTTTCATACGGAGTGTTAAGGGGTGATGAGAGGGTTCTAAAACACACAGCTTTTTTAACTGACAGTTTTGCTGTGGTTTTGTTCTAGGTTGTCCTGGGTTACAGTGTAAAATGTGCCAAAAGAAAAAAATATTCTATTACCATCTTCAGGAGCTGTTGAGACCAGGTGGGGCGGTGCTCTCTGCCTCCCCCCCCCCTGGACTATCTCCTGTTACTGGGCACAACAATGCCTTATCGCCTGACTCATCGATAACTCGCTCCTGGACTATCTCCTGTTAATGGCCCATCAAGGAACTGCCTCACGACTCCCCATCCCATTGTGAGATGCTCCGCCCGGGGGGGGGGGGCGGGGGGGAAGGAGCCAAGCAGTCCATGCCAAATAAAAACGGAGATTTTGAACACCCTAGCAGCCTTCTTCCAGTGGATTCCCAGAGGAGCTTTTCCCCCCACTGGAGTTCCAGAGGACAAGAGCTACCTACCTACCACTGGACCTTCGGAGGAAGACCAGACTCTTTTACCTGATTGCTGCTTCCACAGAACTACATCCATCGCTTCAGGAGGACTGCAGCCAGCATCTTATCGGACTGCTACTGCCACCCTAACAGGGTGTCAGGTTGTATTCCTGACTCTGTCAGTGTAAACCAGTGGGTTGTTTGGTTTTTCCCTGCGGTGTGTTATATATATATATATTAGTAAAGAACTGTTATTCCTATTCCCCATATCTTTGCCTGAACGCCCGTTAATTTCAAAATTATAATAGTTTGGAGGGAAGGGGGTTGCACTTTCCATTTCAAGGGAGGCTCCTGCCTTCCTCCACAGACACCTGTCTTTCAAACCAAGACATAGGTGCACTGGATTTTCCTGGAATTCTGAACTTCCTGCAGGATGGCAACTTGTTTCTTGTGACAAGGGTTTGTGATCCCATTTCCTTTCCTAGGACTGAAGGTGAGATTATCGAGTAGCATGAGGATGTGCACCACATCTGCACCTGTCTATGCCCCCCCATACCCCTGTCTCTGCCTTCAGGTGGGGTTTTTCCCATGCCACCCCGATCTTTGTGGCCTTGACTCCCGTGTGTGTGCCTGGCCCTACTTGTCATGTCCCTGCCTCCCATGGGCCTGCCTTGCCTGCTTTTTTTCACGGTAGGGATGGACAACGACAAGAGTATATGTAAGAAGGCACTCTTTATTAAGTTGCAAAAACCAAGATGGCTGAGATGGTGCAGCAGAAAAAGCGTACCCTTTTATAACCTTTCTTATCTGTCCACCTGTTCATGCACTAAGGCTGCTAAAATGATTCGCTCAATAGCTTTGTCCATTCAACTCCATTCACATAATGATTGGCTGGAGCTCCTACTGTATTTCTCACTGTACCTACTGTTCTCTTGCCAAGTTTCTGCTCTGTGGTATTACTTGCTCAGTCTCTTCTTGCTCAGTCTCTTATAACTTCCTCAAACTTGTTTACAACATTCTTCATCCACTTCTTCCGTCTTTTCAAGGGTATACTGGAATGCTGTCAAGGTCAACTTCATCTTCCTCAATCAGGTTATCCCTGACAGATTTTTGTACCCACTTTATGGGTGTGCATAGCTCACACCCTATCCTCCCCCTGTGCACCTGCCTTCCTCCCCCCCCCCCCCCCATGGGTGTGCCTTGCACCTGCCTCCCATTACCATGTTTTGTGTCCCCCCCTTGTCCCTGCTCCATGCACCTGCCTTGCCCCCACCACTACAAGAACTGCTGCTCCAGACGCAAACTGTTTTAAATAAACTGTTTGCATTCCAAACATCACTCTGGCACTTCCTTGGGCCCAAAATGCCATCACCAGTAGATATCAGGGGGAATGAGGGGCACCCAGCAGGGACACCCTGAAGTCTCATGGTTTCCATCAGGCTTTCCCAAGGGCAGGGGTGGGTGGGAGAGTGGAAAAGCAGTATTGCTTTTTACATTTTCTTCCTACATCTCCCTCTTCAGAGCTCCTTGTCCCTGGGTGCTTGTTCTTGCCTGTGGCCCCTGTTCCTGATGGGCTCCAGGTGTGGCCAGTGGGGCTAATAACAGGGCCGGCCCTCCTGTGGGCTATAAAGGGGCTGCCTGAGGGAGCTGATAAAGGGGAACTGGCTGAGGAGGTAGCTGGAGGTACCTCCAGAATGGAATGGCTGGTCCCTGTGGTAAGGAAGGATCCCCCTGAGCTGTCCATGATGGAGCAGACCACCAGCACACGTTGCTGGCAGCTTGGTGCCTGCATCGGCTGTGTGTGTGAGCTGCTGGCCAGCCTGGCAGTGGAGGGGAGTTGAGAGAAAAGTGTTGGGGTGCTGAAGATCTGAGCTGGTGCCAGGAGCTGGGGTGAGTCACACGTTCTCCTGTGTGTGTCCCGGTCCACCTCTGCTGCCCTGCCTGCCGCTCCTTCTGCTGCCTGGGAAAGGGCTGCCCAGGGATGGGGAGGGCCAGCAATGGCTTTCTGTCCTGGCCCCTTTGCTGTGGGAGCCTGATGGACAGCCTAACACCTTCCTGATTGCACTGGGGCTTCCCCTCAAGCCAGGGGGAGAGGCAGGGCTGGAAGAAAGTGGAGGCTGAGATGGGGTGCGAAGTCAGGGAAAATGTGGAAGTCAAGATGGGGGTGGAAATGGTGTCACTTTTTACATTGTCTTTGTAAGGCTCCCTCTTTTTGTCTTCCTGACCCTATGTGTTAGTTCTTGCCTCTGTTTCTTTTCCCCTATTGCTTTACAATATTTCGCTGTCCCTTGTCTTGTCCCTGCCTTGTGGTCCTGCTGCTCCCTTTGGCCTCTCTCTCCTGCTCCTCCTCGCTCTTATGTATTCCTCCATCTCTCCCTGAGTTTTTCGCTCAGTGTCCCAGTACTCCTCTCTCTATGCTACTGTCCTGCTCCCTGTCCCTCTCCTGTTTGCAGCATCCTGTTTACTGGCTGCCTGTCCCCCACCTCTTCTCTACCTTCCTCCTGCTTTTTCCCTTCTCTCCTGCTGCGTTTGCTGTGTTTGCACACTGAGCCTTGTAGCCACCTAAGTGCCAGGATTTGTTCTGGGCAGAGGTGAGTAAACTTTTCCTGCCTCCTCTGTGCCCCTGGATGGTATTCAAGCCCCTGGGTGCAGAGCTCGTAGCTGTGGGCAGGTGCGGGGGAGGGGGCCATGTGCTGTGGGGCTTTGCCCAGGCCCCTGTTCCTGATGGGCTCCAGCTGGGGCAGGTGTGGCCAGTGAGGCTAATGATGGGGCTGGCCCTACTTTGGGCTATGAAGGGGGCTGCCTGGGCATGCCTGCCTGCAGGAGCTGGCTGAGGAGTCAAACCAAGGGGCTTCCACAGGCAACTGTCTCCAGCTGGTCCCTGTGGCAAGGAATGATCCCTCCCACCCATCCACAACAGAGAATGCCACCATAACACAGCACCAGGACCTTGGCTCCTCTGTTGGCTGCACACGTGTGAGCTGCTGCACGTCCAGGAAACCTCGTGAGAGAAGTGCATTGAGTCACCCACCGCCTGCTCCTAAGGTCAGGCAGCTGGCACTGTGGAGGAGGAAGGGGCAGAGACAGAGAGAAAAGCCTCGGGGCGGTGAAGGTCTGCCGTTGGCACCAGGAGCCACGTGTCCCCTCGTGTGTGTCCAGGGCCATCCCTGCCCCGGTTCTCTGGATCTCTGCCTGCCTCCTTGCCTGTCCCTGCCTCTGTCTGCCTTTCAGGCTGTCTAGTTCCCCAAAGCTTTTTGCTCTTTTGCTAGCATTGCCCTGTAAAGTGTCACCTTCTACCTTTCCTTTCTATGTCGTTTCCTTTCTGGCACCCCACCAGCTCTGATTTCATTCTTCCTCATTGCTTGTGAAACTGGCATTTCTAGGTCCCCTCTCTCCGTGTCTCAGTTTACCCAGTTGCCTATGATTGTGGGAAGGGTGGTGGTTGGGGCCTGGGGTAGATGAGCCCCGAGCTCTCCCAGGAAGCTCCTTCTTATGTGCGAGGCAAGAACTCTGGGACTAGGCAGGGTCCAGCAGCACCCACAGTAGAAAGTGCCCTGGGATGAAGCTTGGGCTTTTTTTTTTTCTTGTTTTTATGTCAGCAGTTTCCTAGGGGGTGTTCAGGGGTGACAGGAGGGTTTTAAAACACACAGCCTTTTTTTTAACTGATAGTTTTGGTGCTGTTTTGTTCTAGGTGCACTGGATTTTCCCGGAATTCTGAACTTCCTGCAGGATGGCAACTTGTTTTTTGTGAGGCGTGTTGGTGACCGCATTTCCCTTCCTAGGACTTGAAGGTGAGACTATCGAGCAGCCGTGAGGATGCGCCCCACGTCTGCACCTGTCTATGCCCCCCCATACCCCTGTCTCTGCCTTCAGGTGGGGTTTTTCCCATGCCACCCCCAACTCGGTGGCCTTGCTAAGGGTGGGTGTGCCTGGCCCCAAATCCACCCGGCGCCTCCCCCCCCCGCCGCGAGCGTGCCTTGCTGCCGTTCTTCGGCACTGGCCACTGTAGGCGTGCCCTGCTTGCCCCCCCCCCCGACCCCCCCCCCCGGGTGTGCCTTTTCTGCCCCGGCACCGCCCCCCCCCCGTGGGAGTGCCTTGCTGCTTTGCACCTCGCCCCAGCACCGCCCCCCCCATGGCCTCGCCGACAGTGGCCGTGCCCTGCCCGGCCCCCACCCCCTCCCCTTCCCGGGTTTGCCTTTGTTATTCTGCACCCCACCCCAGCACCGCCCCCCCCCCCCGGGCGTGACTTTTTTGCCCCATGCCCCACCCTCCCGTTGGCGTGCCTTGCTGCCCACCCCCCCCACCCCCACCCCCCCCCCCCCGGCACCGCCCCCCCTTGTGTCCCATCCCCACCACTTGCCCGGGGGCGGGGCCTGGGGTATATGAGCCTCGGCCTCTGCTCAGGGAGCTCATTCTGCTCTGGGGCTGCTGGCGCTGGCAGCTCCAGACCCAGCTGCCTCTGCGGGCACGGGGCTTCGGGCGCGGACAGGAGCGCAGGCGGCTGCGGCAGGGAAGAGCTGCGGCCGGGGACACCAGGCCACCCCTGTACTCCTCAGGGCCCCATCGGCTCCAGCCCCTCAGCGAGGACCAGATGTGCTCCTGGGCCTGGCCAGGCCCTGCCGGGACGCGTTCCACCCCGTCGGGCCCCCTGCCACCAGCTATGCCGAGCGCTGCTGCCTCTGCCCAGCCCCGGGGGCGCCGGGGCCAGAGGCTGTCGTCCCCAAGTGGGGTCACAGCATCTTTTGGGGGGGGTCGATGGCACCGACGCCGAGCCATCCTGCAGCCGTCTTTTTGGCTTTGCACCGCAGGCATCTCCGTAAGCTGTCCGAGTTCCTCCCTCCCCTTCGTGTGCCCCTCAGTCCCCTCCATTTCCCATCCAGGCACCAGAATCAATCTGCGTGACAAGTGGCCTTCTCAGAACCACGGGCCTTCAAAGGGCCTTCTCTCACCTGCCTAGTCCTCTCAGAAGGACACGGGCGTTGCTCTGTGTGGACTCATTTGTCTTTCCTGGCACCTCTCCTGAGCTGCTTTGTCACTTGTTTTGGTTCGAGTCGCTTCAGTGTTACTTAAGGTGCTTGGTACAGTTCCTGATGCTTTGGGGCTCTTTTCCCCGACGGTTTTTCCTTGGTTTTGGTTTTTGCTTTGGGTTCGGTTTGGTTTCAACCCTTTCCTGGGGTTTTCTGTCCTTTGGGACTTATTTCTGTTGAGGGAGGCAGATGGAGAAAAGTAGGAGTCTCAGTGTCTTACAACTGCTGGTGATCTACAATAGTCCCTTTGCAACCAGAGAGCTCTGAGAGGAGGATTCTTGCAGGCTGTCATTCGGCTTTGTCATTCGGTCCCGTCCAGAATGTAGCGCTGGTACAAGTTCTGCAACAGACAGGAACGGGTCTAGCCTTGTTACGCGGGCTTTCTTTTTCCTTGCAGGTCGGACTTGAGACTTGAAACGGCATTTTCCTTCGCTAAAAAAACACGCCCCGGACTCGCCGCAGACTCGGCAGCGTCGCGGATTTCGCCGGACCGCGCCGCTGGCAGAGCCGGCGGCCGACGGGGTCGCGGGCGCTCGGCACCGCGTCGGCCGGAGGCTCCCGTTGGCGCAGCAGCGACGGTCGGGGGCGGCGCAGCTGGACAGCCGGAGGTTTGGTGTCGCGGCGTATCTGCTGTGCGCGGGTTCGCTTCCCCGGGATTTTGGGCTGCTCTGGAAAAACGGGTGGCGGAGCCGGAGAGAAGAGCGGGCGGTGGCTACAGGCCGAGTCGCCGCTCGGGGAGGTTGCGCTCCGCGGAGCTTCAAACTTTGGAGACGGAGTGCAAAACCGTCGAGCGTCCCAAGTGGACCGCGGCAGGCGTCCTCGCTCCGGTCGTTTTTCCTGGGGAATTCCAAAGTGGTCAGTTTCTATTAGTTTAATTTTTACCGCTCGTTTACGTCAAAACGTTTAAAATAAAAATGTCCGTCACAGTAACCAGAATAGTCTTTGGGAGCAAATACTGCCCGTCGTCCGCTCTAGCTATTGCTTCCCGCTTTGCAGACAGTACTTACTCCCCATTGATGTAATCAAAGGGCAAGCAGCAGAATATCAACAACAGAGCACTAACTGGAAGGAATACCTGTAGCGAAACAACTCTAACAGGAAAAGAAAAAAATCACGCGTCCTAGTTAATCCACTTCGTGGTAAAGTCACAAAATATCAGAGCGCGCCTAAAGAGAAGAAATATTACCTAGGGTTGAGTAATGACTAAATTTAGTGGCAGATGTTACTTGATGAACCAGGCAGTAATTATTCCCGGTCCCTATTGCAATTCAAAAAATGAATAGTTGAGAGACCCTCTTGAAGTGATAAAGACAGAAAACTAATTGGGAGTCGTGAACAGCTCCATTTAAACATAACCACTGCTAAACCAATTGAACTGGAAACTAATTGGGAGGCTCTAACGCTTAAACGAGCACACCGCTGTAAGCAAGCTGGGAGGCAACAGTGACTCCTGCTTAGAACCAAAAGAGTAATCGAAGCTTTAGATTTTTAGATAAAGAGAAATAAAAAAAGGAATCGTTCAATAACGGCTACGTTTAAACGTAGGTACTAAAAGAATTCCCGGGCGGTGGTGAACTAACATAACGCTAAAAGATTTAGATTTAAAATAAAAGGAAAATTAGAAAACCAACAGGGAGTCACGACTGCCGAAACTTAAACATAGCCGTTGGGGGGGGGGAGGAGGGGACGGGTACCAATTCCTTCCAAGTAGAGCTAAAAGAAAAAACCGACGCCCATTAAATCCGACGAACAAAACCCTTAGATTTCATTTTAGAAACAGATCGAACGCTAACTGGGCATCATGAGTGCCCGTTTAACAATACTAGCCATCTTAAACTGATGCATTAAAGATACCCCCGCAGCACCATCAGATGAAAATTTTCTCCTTGGGAAGCAGAAATAGAATACCAATTGGGAGCAGTTTAGGGTAACGGTCGTCGTGAACGGACCCCTCATTAGAGTCCTAATTCACAATCCGAAACCGTGATTTCCAACGGTAATGAACCTTTTCCTCTTGTGTCAGTCGGGTGCCTGCGCTTTGCTCCTGCTCCCTTCAGCAGCGGTACACGGAGCGCTCGCTGGCTGTGAGCCGTTCGTTCACCCGCTTTCTGTACCAGTCAACTCTTCAATCGGGCCATTTAAATAACAGACTATTCTCTCAAATTCCAGCTCAAACGCGTGGCACGAATTAACGGCGCCCGAGGACCATGCCATTTACTAGCGCCGCCCCGGAGCTGAGCCTGCTTATTGTGAGGCGCTTCTCGCAAGAGCCCCTCACGCACGCACGCACGCCCGCACGCACGCACGCAGGTCCCGTCACCGGTGCTCCGCGCCGGCCTAACCGCGGACCGGCAGGGCCGGCGGAGAAACTGCCCGGAAGCCGCGGAGAGCGAGACGGATTCGAGGGCGAGACGGATTCAACAGCGATTCCTGCCGAAACACGCAAGGAACGCAGCTCTGCACGGCGGGGCGGCGGCCTGTCCCCTCCTGCCCGCGCGGCCCCATCCCCGCCGCGGGCAGCCTCAGCCTTCACAAGACGGCGGCGCCATACACTCGCCCCCCTCCAAGCACCGGCCGCAGCTCCGGAGAGAAACGACGCGGATGCGGCCCCGAGACGGCGGCGCCGCCGGCACTCGTTTCGCGGGGGACTCACCGGCTCCTCCGGGGCTCCGGCAGGCTCCCGCCGCTTCCCCGCGGTCCTCCATGATGCCGGAAGTGCCCCTCAGTCCTCCGAACTTGCGCTCTAGGGGCCCGCAGTCCTCCAGGATGCCCAAGTGCCGGTTCGGTGCGGGGGGGCCTGGAGTAGATGAGCCCCGGGCTCTGCCCAGGGAGCTCCTTCTGGGCGAGGCGAGAGCTGTGGGACTGGGCAGGGTCCAGCGGCACCCACAGGAGAGAGCGCCCTGGGATGCAGCTTGGGTTTTGGGGTTTTTTTGGTTTGGTTTTTTTTTTTTTTTTTTTTGGTTTGTTTTTTTTTTTTTTTTTAACGTCGGCAGTTTCCTACGGGGTGTTCAGGGGTGACAGGAGGGTTTTAAAACACACAGCCTTTTTTTTTAACTGATAGTTTTGGTGCTGTTTTGTTCTAGGTGCACTGGATTTTCCCGGAATTCTGAACTTCCTGCAGGATGGCAACTTGTTTTTTGTGAGGCGTGTTGGTGACCGCATTTCCCTTCCTAGGACTTGAAGGTGAGACTATCGAGCAGCCGTGAGGATGCGCCCCACGTCTGCACCTGTCTATGCCCCCCCATACCCCTGTCTCTGCCTTCAGGTGGGGTTTTTCCCATGCCACCCCCAACTCGGTGGCCTTGCTAAGGGTGGGTGTGCCTGGCCCCAAATCCACCCGGCGCCTCCCCCCCCCGCCGCGAGCGTGCCTTGCTGCCGTTCTTCGGCACTGGCCACTGTAGGCGTGCCCTGCTTGCCCCCCCCCCCGACCCCCCCCCCCGGGTGTGCCTTTTCTGCCCCGGCACCGCCCCCCCCCCCGTGGGAGTGCCTTGCTGCTTTGCACCTCGCCCCAGCACCGCCCCCCCCATGGCCTCGCCGACAGTGGCCGTGCCCTGCCCGGCCCCCACCCCCTCCCCTTCCCGGGTTTGCCTTTGTTATTCTGCACCCCACCCCAGCACCGCCCCCCCCCCCGGGCGTGACTTTTTTGCCCCATGCCCCACCCTCCCGTTGGCGTGCCTTGCTGCCCACCCCCCCCACCCCCCCCCCCCACCCCCCGGCACCGCCCCCCCTTGTGTCCCATCCCCACCACTTGCCCGGGGGCGGGGCCTGGGGTATATGAGCCTCGGCCTCTGCTCAGGGAGCTCATTCTGCTCTGGGGCTGCTGGCGCTGGCAGCTCCAGACCCAGCTGCCTCTGCGGGCACGGGGCTTCGGGCGCGGACAGGAGCGCAGGCGGCTGCGGCAGGGAAGAGCTGCGGCCGGGGACACCAGGCCACCCCTGTACTCCTCAGGGCCCCATCGGCTCCAGCCCCTCAGCGAGGACCAGATGTGCTCCTGGGCCTGGCCAGGCCCTGCCGGGACGCGTTCCGCCCCGTCGGGCCCCCTGCCACCAGCTATGCCGAGCGCTGCTGCCTCTGCCCAGCCCCGGGGGCGCCGGGGCCAGAGGCTGTCGTCCCCAAGTGGGGTCACAGCATCTTTTGGGGGGGGTCGATGGCACCGACGCCGAGCCATCCTGCAGCCGTCTTTTTGGCTTTGCACCGCAGGCATCTCCGTAAGCTGTCCGAGTTCCTCCCTCCCCTTCGTGTGCCCCTCAGTCCCCTCCATTTCCCATCCAGGCACCAGAATCAATCTGCGTGACAAGTGGCCTTCTCAGAACCACGGGCCTTCAAAGGGCCTTCTCTCACCTGCCTAGTCCTCTCAGAAGGACACGGGCGTTGCTCTGTGTGGACTCATTTGTCTTTCCTGGCACCTCTCCTGAGCTGCTTTGTCACTTGTTTTGGTTCGAGTCGCTTCAGTGTTACTTAAGGTGCTTGGTACAGTTCCTGATGCTTTGGGGCTCTTTTCCCCGACGGTTTTTCCTTGGTTTTGGTTTTTGCTTTGGGTTCGGTTTGGTTTCAACCCTTTCCTGGGGTTTTCTGTCCTTTGGGACTTATTTCTGTTGAGGGAGGCAGATGGAGAAAAGTAGGAGTCTCAGTGTCTTACAACTGCTGGTGATCTACAATAGTCCCTTTGCAACCAGAGAGCTCTGAGAGGAGGATTCTTGCAGGCTGTCATTCGGCTTTGTCATTCGGTCCCGTCCAGAATGTAGCGCTGGTACAAGTTCTGCAACAGACAGGAACGGGTCTAGCCTTGTTACGCGGGCTTTCTTTTTCCTTGCAGGTCGGACTTGAGACTTGAAACGGCATTTTCCTTCGCTAAAAAAACACGCCCCGGACTCGCCGCAGACTCGGCAGCGTCGCGGATTTCGCCGGACCGCGCCGCTGGCAGAGCCGGCGGCCGACGGGGTCGCGGGCGCTCGGCACCGCGTCGGCCGGAGGCTCCCGTTGGCGCAGCAGCGACGGTCGGGGGCGGCGCAGCTGGACAGCCGGAGGTTTGGTGTCGCGGCGTATCTGCTGTGCGCGGGTTCGCTTCCCCGGGATTTTGGGCTGCTCTGGAAAAACGGGTGGCGGAGCCGGAGAGAAGAGCGGGCGGTGGCTACAGGCCGAGTCGCCGCTCGGGGAGGTTGCGCTCCGCGGAGCTTCAAACTTTGGAGACGGAGTGCAAAACCGTCGAGCGTCCCAAGTGGACCGCGGCAGGCGTCCTCGCTCCGGTCGTTTTTCCTGGGGAATTCCAAAGTGGTCAGTTTCTATTAGTTTAATTTTTACCGCTCGTTTACGTCAAAACGTTTAAAATAAAAATGTCCGTCACAGTAACCAGAATAGTCTTTGGGAGCAAATACTGCCCGTCGTCCGCTCTAGCTATTGCTTCCCGCTTTGCAGACAGTACTTACTCCCCATTGATGTAATCAAAGGGCAAGCAGCAGAATATCAACAACAGAGCACTAACTGGAAGGAATACCTGTAGCGAAACAACTCTAACAGGAAAAGAAAAAAATCACGCGTCCTAGTTAATCCACTTCGTGGTAAAGTCACAAAATATCAGAGCGCGCCTAAAGAGAAGAAATATTACCTAGGGTTGAGTAATGACTAAATTTAGTGGCAGATGTTACTTGATGAACCAGGCAGTAATTATTCCCGGTCCCTATTGCAATTCAAAAAATGAATAGTTGAGAGACCCTCTTGAAGTGATAAAGACAGAAAACTAATTGGGAGTCGTGAACAGCTCCATTTAAACATAACCACTGCTAAACCAATTGAACTGGAAACTAATTGGGAGGCTCTAACGCTTAAACGAGCACACCGCTGTAAGCAAGCTGGGAGGCAACAGTGACTCCTGCTTAGAACCAAAAGAGTAATCGAAGCTTTAGATTTTTAGATAAAGAGAAATAAAAAAAGGAATCGTTCAATAACGGCTACGTTTAAACGTAGGTACTAAAAGAATTCCCGGGCGGTGGTGAACTAACATAACGCTAAAAGATTTAGATTTAAAATAAAAGGAAAATTAGAAAACCAACAGGGAGTCACGACTGCCGAAACTTAAACATAGCCGTTGGGGGGGGGGAGGAGGGGACGGGTACCAATTCCTTCCAAGTAGAGCTAAAAGAAAAAACCGACGCCCATTAAATCCGACGAACAAAACCCTTAGATTTCATTTTAGAAACAGATCGAACGCTAACTGGGCATCATGAGTGCCCGTTTAACAATACTAGCCATCTTAAACTGATGCATTAAAGATACCCCCGCAGCACCATCAGATGAAAATTTTCTCCTTGGGAAGCAGAAATAGAATACCAATTGGGAGCAGTTTAGGGTAACGGTCGTCGTGAACGGACCCCTCATTAGAGTCCTAATTCACAATCCGAAACCGTGATTTCCAACGGTAATGAACCTTTTCCTCTTGTGTCAGTCGGGTGCCTGCGCTTTGCTCCTGCTCCCTTCAGCAGCGGTACACGGAGCGCTCGCTGGCTGTGAGCCGTTCGTTCACCCGCTTTCTGTACCAGTCAACTCTTCAATCGGGCCATTTAAATAACAGACTATTCTCTCAAATTCCAGCTCAAACGCGTGGCACGAATTAACGGCGCCCGAGGACCATGCCATTTACTAGCGCCGCCCCGGAGCTGAGCCTGCTTATTGTGAGGCGCTTCTCGCAAGAGCCCCTCACGCACGCACGCACGCCCGCACGCACGCACGCAGGTCCCGTCACCGGTGCTCCGCGCCGGCCTAACCGCGGACCGGCAGGGCCGGCGGAGAAACTGCCCGGAAGCCGCGGAGAGCGAGACGGATTCGAGGGCGAGACAGATTCAACAGCGATTCCTGCCGAAACACGCAAGGAACGCAGCTCTGCACGGCGGGGCGGCGGCCTGTCCCCTCCTGCCCGCGCGGCCCCATCCCCGCCGCGGGCAGCCTCAGCCTTCACAAGACGGCGGCGCCATACACTCGCCCCCCTCCAAGCACCGGCCGCAGCTCCGGAGAGAAACGACGCGGATGCGGCCCCGAGACGGCGGCGCCGCCGGCACTCGTTTCGCGGGGGACTCACCGGCTCCTCCGGGGCTCCGGCAGGCTCCCGCCGCTTCCCCGCGGTCCTCCATGATGCCGGAAGTGCCCCTCAGTCCTCCGAACTTGCGCTCTAGGGGCCCGCAGTCCTCCAGGATGCCCAAGTGCCGGTTCGGTGCGGGGGGGCCTGGAGTAGATGAGCCCCGGGCTCTGCCCAGGGAGCTCCTTCTGGGCGAGGCGAGAGCTGTGGGACTGGGCAGGGTCCAGCGGCACCCACAGGAGAGAGCGCCCTGGGATGCAGCTTGGGTTTTGGGGTTTTTTTGGTTTGGTTTTTTTTTTTTTTTTTTTAACGTCGGCAGTTTCCTACGGGGTGTTCAGGGGTGACAGGAGGGTTTTAAAACACACAGCCTTTTTTTTTAACTGATAGTTTTGGTGCTGTTTTGTTCTAGGTGCACTGGATTTTCCCGGAATTCTGAACTTCCTGCAGGATGGCAACTTGTTTTTTGTGAGGCGTGTTGGTGACCGCATTTCCCTTCCTAGGACTTGAAGGTGAGACTATCGAGCAGCCGTGAGGATGCGCCCCACGTCTGCACCTGTCTATGCCCCCCCATACCCCTGTCTCTGCCTTCAGGTGGGGTTTTTCCCATGCCACCCCCAACTCGGTGGCCTTGCTAAGGGTGGGTGTGCCTGGCCCCAAATCCACCCGGCGCCTCCCCCCCCCGCCGCGAGCGTGCCTTGCTGCCGTTCTTCGGCACTGGCCACTGTAGGCGTGCCCTGCTTGCCCCCCCCCCGACCCCCCCCCCCCGGGTGTGCCTTTTCTGCCCCGGCACCGCCCCCCCCCCCCGTGGGAGTGCCTTGCTGCTTTGCACCTCGCCCCAGCACCGCCCCCCCCATGGCCTCGCCGACAGTGGCCGTGCCCTGCCCGGCCCCCACCCCCTCCCCTTCCCGGGTTTGCCTTTGTTATTCTGCACCCCACCCCAGCACCGCCCCCCCCCCCGGGCGTGACTTTTTTGCCCCATGCCCCACCCTCCCGTTGGCGTGCCTTGCTGCCCACCCCCCCCACCCCCCCCCCCCACCCCCCGGCACCGCCCCCCCTTGTGTCCCATCCCCACCACTTGCCCGGGGGCGGGGCCTGGGGTATATGAGCCTCGGCCTCTGCTCAGGGAGCTCATTCTGCTCTGGGGCTGCTGGCGCTGGCAGCTCCAGACCCAGCTGCCTCTGCGGGCACGGGGCTTCGGGCGCGGACAGGAGCGCAGGCGGCTGCGGCAGGGAAGAGCTGCGGCCGGGGACACCAGGCCACCCCTGTACTCCTCAGGGCCCCATCGGCTCCAGCCCCTCAGCGAGGACCAGATGTGCTCCTGGGCCTGGCCAGGCCCTGCCGGGACGCGTTCCGCCCCGTCGGGCCCCCTGCCACCAGCTATGCCGAGCGCTGCTGCCTCTGCCCAGCCCCGGGGGCGCCGGGGCCAGAGGCTGTCGTCCCCAAGTGGGGTCACAGCATCTTTTGGGGGGGGTCGATGGCACCGACGCCGAGCCATCCTGCAGCCGTCTTTTTGGCTTTGCACCGCAGGCATCTCCGTAAGCTGTCCGAGTTCCTCCCTCCCCTTCGTGTGCCCCTCAGTCCCCTCCATTTCCCATCCAGGCACCAGAATCAATCTGCGTGACAAGTGGCCTTCTCAGAACCACGGGCCTTCAAAGGGCCTTCTCTCACCTGCCTAGTCCTCTCAGAAGGACACGGGCGTTGCTCTGTGTGGACTCATTTGTCTTTCCTGGCACCTCTCCTGAGCTGCTTTGTCACTTGTTTTGGTTCGAGTCGCTTCAGTGTTACTTAAGGTGCTTGGTACAGTTCCTGATGCTTTGGGGCTCTTTTCCCCGACGGTTTTTCCTTGGTTTTGGTTTTTGCTTTGGGTTCGGTTTGGTTTCAACCCTTTCCTGGGGTTTTCTGTCCTTTGGGACTTATTTCTGTTGAGGGAGGCAGATGGAGAAAAGTAGGAGTCTCAGTGTCTTACAACTGCTGGTGATCTACAATAGTCCCTTTGCAACCAGAGAGCTCTGAGAGGAGGATTCTTGCAGGCTGTCATTCGGCTTTGTCATTCGGTCCCGTCCAGAATGTAGCGCTGGTACAAGTTCTGCAACAGACAGGAACGGGTCTAGCCTTGTTACGCGGGCTTTCTTTTTCCTTGCAGGTCGGACTTGAGACTTGAAACGGCATTTTCCTTCGCTAAAAAAACACGCCCCGGACTCGCCGCAGACTCGGCAGCGTCGCGGATTTCGCCGGACCGCGCCGCTGGCAGAGCCGGCGGCCGACGGGGTCGCGGGCGCTCGGCACCGCGTCGGCCGGAGGCTCCCGTTGGCGCAGCAGCGACGGTCGGGGGCGGCGCAGCTGGACAGCCGGAGGTTTGGTGTCGCGGCGTATCTGCTGTGCGCGGGTTCGCTTCCCCGGGATTTTGGGCTGCTCTGGAAAAACGGGTGGCGGAGCCGGAGAGAAGAGCGGGCGGTGGCTACAGGCCGAGTCGCCGCTCGGGGAGGTTGCGCTCCGCGGAGCTTCAAACTTTGGAGACGGAGTGCAAAACCGTCGAGCGTCCCAAGTGGACCGCGGCAGGCGTCCTCGCTCCGGTCGTTTTTCCTGGGGAATTCCAAAGTGGTCAGTTTCTATTAGTTTAATTTTTACCGCTCGTTTACGTCAAAACGTTTAAAATAAAAATGTCCGTCACAGTAACCAGAATAGTCTTTGGGAGCAAATACTGCCCGTCGTCCGCTCTAGCTATTGCTTCCCGCTTTGCAGACAGTACTTACTCCCCATTGATGTAATCAAAGGGCAAGCAGCAGAATATCAACAACAGAGCACTAACTGGAAGGAATACCTGTAGCGAAACAACTCTAACAGGAAAAGAAAAAAATCACGCGTCCTAGTTAATCCACTTCGTGGTAAAGTCACAAAATATCAGAGCGCGCCTAAAGAGAAGAAATATTACCTAGGGTTGAGTAATGACTAAATTTAGTGGCAGATGTTACTTGATGAACCAGGCAGTAATTATTCCCGGTCCCTATTGCAATTCAAAAAATGAATAGTTGAGAGACCCTCTTGAAGTGATAAAGACAGAAAACTAATTGGGAGTCGTGAACAGCTCCATTTAAACATAACCACTGCTAAACCAACTGAACTGGAAACTAATTGGGAGGCTCTAACGCTTAAACGAGCACACCGCTGTAAGCAAGCTGGGAGGCAACAGTGACTCCTGCTTAGAACCAAAAGAGTAATCGAAGCTTTAGATTTTTAGATAAAGAGAAATAAAAAAAGGAATCGTTCAATAACGGCTACGTTTAAACGTAGGTACTAAAAGAATTCCCGGGCGGTGGTGAACTAACATAACGCTAAAAGATTTAGATTTAAAATAAAAGGAAAATTAGAAAACCAACAGGGAGTCACGACTGCCGAAACTTAAACATAGCCGTTGGGGGGGGGGAGGAGGGGACGGGTACCAATTCCTTCCAAGTAGAGCTAAAAGAAAAAACCGACGCCCATTAAATCCGACGAACAAAACCCTTAGATTTCATTTTAGAAACAGATCGAACGCTAACTGGGCATCATGAGTGCCCGTTTAACAATACTAGCCATCTTAAACTGATGCATTA
Source organism: Leptosomus discolor (assembly GCF_034619465.1). NCBI lineage: Eukaryota > Metazoa > Chordata > Aves > Leptosomiformes > Leptosomidae > Leptosomus > Leptosomus discolor. The sequence continues at coordinate 16,711 of NW_028237839.1, read as the reverse complement.
AAGATACCCCCGCAGCACCATCAGATGAAAATTTTCTCCTTGGGAAGCAGAAATAGAATACCAATTGGGAGCAGTTTAGGGTAACGGTCGTCGTGAACGGACCCCTCATTAGAGTCCTAATTCACAATCCGAAACCGTGATTTCCAACGGTAATGAACCTTTTCCTCTTGTGTCAGTCGGGTGCCTGCGCTTTGCTCCTGCTCCCTTCAGCAGCGGTACACGGAGCGCTCGCTGGCTGTGAGCCGTTCGTTCACCCGCTTTCTGTACCAGTCAACTCTTCAATCGGGCCATTTAAATAACAGACTATTCTCTCAAATTCCAGCTCAAACGCGTGGCACGAATTAACGGCGCCCGAGGACCATGCCATTTACTAGCGCCGCCCCGGAGCTGAGCCTGCTTATTGTGAGGCGCTTCTCGCAAGAGCCCCTCACGCACGCACGCACGCCCGCACGCACGCACGCAGGTCCCGTCACCGGTGCTCCGCGCCGGCCTAACCGCGGACCGGCAGGGCCGGCGGAGAAACTGCCCGGAAGCCGCGGAGAGCGAGACGGATTCGAGGGCGAGACGGATTCAACAGCGATTCCTGCCGAAACACGCAAGGAACGCAGCTCTGCACGGCGGGGCGGCGGCCTGTCCCCTCCTGCCCGCGCGGCCCCATCCCCGCCGCGGGCAGCCTCAGCCTTCACAAGACGGCGGCGCCATACACTCGCCCCCCTCCAAGCACCGGCCGCAGCTCCGGAGAGAAACGACGCGGATGCGGCCCCGAGACGGCGGCGCCGCCGGCACTCGTTTCGCGGGGGACTCACCGGCTCCTCCGGGGCTCCGGCAGGCTCCCGCCGCTTCCCCGCGGTCCTCCATGATGCCGGAAGTGCCCCTCAGTCCTCCGAACTTGCGCTCTAGGGGCCCGCAGTCCTCCAGGATGCCCAAGTGCCGGTTCGGTGCGGGGGGGCCTGGAGTAGATGAGCCCCGGGCTCTGCCCAGGGAGCTCCTTCTGGGCGAGGCGAGAGCTGTGGGACTGGGCAGGGTCCAGCGGCACCCACAGGAGAGAGCGCCCTGGGATGCAGCTTGGGTTTTGGGGTTTTTTTGGTTTGTTTTTGTTTTTTTTTTTTTTTTTTTTTTTGGTTTGTTTTTTTTTTTTTTTTTAACGTCGGCAGTTTCCTACGGGGTGTTCAGGGGTGACAGGAGGGTTTTAAAACACACAGCCTTTTTTTTTAACTGATAGTTTTGGTGCTGTTTTGTTCTAGGTGCACTGGATTTTCCCGGAATTCTGAACTTCCTGCAGGATGGCAACTTGTTTTTTGTGAGGCGTGTTGGTGACCGCATTTCCCTTCCTAGGACTTGAAGGTGAGACTATCGAGCAGCCGTGAGGATGCGCCCCACGTCTGCACCTGTCTATGCCCCCCCATACCCCTGTCTCTGCCTTCAGGTGGGGTTTTTCCCATGCCACCCCCAACTCGGTGGCCTTGCTAAGGGTGAGTGTGCCTGGCCCCAAATCCACCCGGCGCCTCCCCCCCCCGCCGCGAGCGTGCCTTGCTGCCGTTCTTCGGCACTGGCCACTGTAGGCGTGCCCTGCTTGCCCCCCCCCCCGACCCCCCCCCCCCGGGTGTGCCTTTTCTGCCCCGGCACCGCCCCCCCCCCCGTGGGAGTGCCTTGCTGCTTTGCACCTCGCCCCAGCACCGCCCCCCCCATGGCCTCGCCGACAGTGGCCGTGCCCTGCCCGGCCCCCACCCCCTCCCCTTCCCGGGTTTGCCTTTGTTATTCTGCACCCCACCCCAGCACCGCCCCCCCCCCCGGGCGTGACTTTTTTGCCCCATGCCCCACCCTCCCGTTGGCGTGCCTTGCTGCCCACCCCCCCCACCCCCCCCCCCCACCCCCCGGCACCGCCCCCCCTTGTGTCCCATCCCCACCACTTGCCCGGGGGCGGGGCCTGGGGTATATGAGCCTCGGCCTCTGCTCAGGGAGCTCATTCTGCTCTGGGGCTGCTGGCGCTGGCAGCTCCAGACCCAGCTGCCTCTGCGGGCACGGGGCTTCGGGCGCGGACAGGAGCGCAGGCGGCTGCGGCAGGGAAGAGCTGCGGCCGGGGACACCAGGCCACCCCTGTACTCCTCAGGGCCCCATCGGCTCCAGCCCCTCAGCGAGGACCAGATGTGCTCCTGGGCCTGGCCAGGCCCTGCCGGGACGCGTTCCACCCTGTCGGGCCCCCTGCCACCAGCTATGCCGAGCGCTGCTGCCTCTGCCCAGCCCCGGGGGCGCCGGGGCCAGAGGCTGTCGTCCCCAAGTGGGGTCACAGCATCTTTTGGGGGGGGTCGATGGCACCGACGCCGAGCCATCCTGCAGCCGTCTTTTTGGCTTTGCACCGCAGGCATCTCCGTAAGCTGTCCGAGTTCCTCCCTCCCCTTCGTGTGCCCCTCAGTCCCCTCCATTTCCCATCCAGGCACCAGAATCAATCTGCGTGACAAGTGGCCTTCTCAGAACCACGGGCCTTCAAAGGGCCTTCTCTCACCTGCCTAGTCCTCTCAGAAGGACACGGGCGTTGCTCTGTGTGGACTCATTTGTCTTTCCTGGCACCTCTCCTGAGCTGCTTTGTCACTTGTTTTGGTTCGAGTCGCTTCAGTGTTACTTAAGGTGCTTGGTACAGTTCCTGATGCTTTGGGGCTCTTTTCCCCGACGGTTTTTCCTTGGTTTTGGTTTTTGCTTTGGGTTCGGTTTGGTTTCAACCCTTTCCTGGGGTTTTCTGTCCTTTGGGACTTATTTCTGTTGAGGGAGGCAGATGGAGAAAAGTAGGAGTCTCAGTGTCTTACAACTGCTGGTGATCTACAATAGTCCCTTTGCAACCAGAGAGCTCTGAGAGGAGGATTCTTGCAGGCTGTCATTCGGCTTTGTCATTCGGTCCCGTCCAGAATGTAGCGCTGGTACAAGTTCTGCAACAGACAGGAACGGGTCTAGCCTTGTTACGCGGGCTTTCTTTTTCCTTGCAGGTCGGACTTGAGACTTGAAACGGCATTTTCCTTCGCTAAAAAAACACGCCCCGGACTCGCCGCAGACTCGGCAGCGTCGCGGATTTCGCCGGACCGCGCCGCTGGCAGAGCCGGCGGCCGACGGGGTCGCGGGCGCTCGGCACCGCGTCGGCCGGAGGCTCCCGTTGGCGCAGCAGCGACGGTCGGGGGCGGCGCAGCTGGACAGCCGGAGGTTTGGTGTCGCGGCGTATCTGCTGTGCGCGGGTTCGCTTCCCCGGGATTTTGGGCTGCTCTGGAAAAACGGGTGGCGGAGCCGGAGAGAAGAGCGGGCGGTGGCTACAGGCCGAGTCGCCGCTCGGGGAGGTTGCGCTCCGCGGAGCTTCAAACTTTGGAGACGGAGTGCAAAACCGTCGAGCGTCCCAAGTGGACCGCGGCAGGCGTCCTCGCTCCGGTCGTTTTTCCTGGGGAATTCCAAAGTGGTCAGTTTCTATTAGTTTAATTTTTACCGCTCGTTTACGTCAAAACGTTTAAAATAAAAATGTCCGTCACAGTAACCAGAATAGTCTTTGGGAGCAAATACTGCCCGTCGTCCGCTCTAGCTATTGCTTCCCGCTTTGCAGACAGTACTTACTCCCCATTGATGTAATCAAAGGGCAAGCAGCAGAATATCAACAACAGAGCACTAACTGGAAGGAATACCTGTAGCGAAACAACTCTAACAGGAAAAGAAAAAAATCACGCGTCCTAGTTAATCCACTTCGTGGTAAAGTCACAAAATATCAGAGCGCGCCTAAAGAGAAGAAATATTACCTAGGGTTGAGTAATGACTAAATTTAGTGGCAGATGTTACTTGATGAACCAGGCAGTAATTATTCCCGGTCCCTATTGCAATTCAAAAAATGAATAGTTGAGAGACCCTCTTGAAGTGATAAAGACAGAAAACTAATTGGGAGTCGTGAACAGCTCCATTTAAACATAACCACTGCTAAACCAACTGAACTGGAAACTAATTGGGAGGCTCTAACGCTTAAACGAGCACACCGCTGTAAGCAAGCTGGGAGGCAACAGTGACTCCTGCTTAGAACCAAAAGAGTAATCGAAGCTTTAGATTTTTAGATAAAGAGAAATAAAAAAAGGAATCGTTCAATAACGGCTACGTTTAAACGTAGGTACTAAAAGAATTCCCGGGCGGTGGTGAACTAACATAACGCTAAAAGATTTAGATTTAAAATAAAAGGAAAATTAGAAAACCAACAGGGAGTCACGACTGCCGAAACTTAAACATAGCCGTTGGGGGGGGGGAGGAGGGGACGGGTACCAATTCCTTCCAAGTAGAGCTAAAAGAAAAAACCGACGCCCATTAAATCCGACGAACAAAACCCTTAGATTTCATTTTAGAAACAGATCGAACGCTAACTGGGCATCATGAGTGCCCGTTTAACAATACTAGCCATCTTAAACTGATGCATTAAAGATACCCCCGCAGCACCATCAGATGAAAATTTTCTCCTTGGGAAGCAGAAATAGAATACCAATTGGGAGCAGTTTAGGGTAACGGTCGTCGTGAACGGACCCCTCATTAGAGTCCTAATTCACAATCCGAAACCGTGATTTCCAACGGTAATGAACCTTTTCCTCTTGTGTCAGTCGGGTGCCTGCGCTTTGCTCCTGCTCCCTTCAGCAGCGGTACACGGAGCGCTCGCTGGCTGTGAGCCGTTCGTTCACCCGCTTTCTGTACCAGTCAACTCTTCAATCGGGCCATTTAAATAACAGACTATTCTCTCAAATTCCAGCTCAAACGCGTGGCACGAATTAACGGCGCCCGAGGACCATGCCATTTACTAGCGCCGCCCCGGAGCTGAGCCTGCTTATTGTGAGGCGCTTCTCGCAAGAGCCCCTCACGCACGCACGCACGCCCGCACGCACGCACGCAGGTCCCGTCACCGGTGCTCCGCGCCGGCCTAACCGCGGACCGGCAGGGCCGGCGGAGAAACTGCCCGGAAGCCGCGGAGAGCGAGACGGATTCGAGGGCGAGACGGATTCAACAGCGATTCCTGCCGAAACACGCAAGGAACGCAGCTCTGCACGGCGGGGCGGCGGCCTGTCCCCTCCTGCCCGCGCGGCCCCATCCCCGCCGCGGGCAGCCTCAGCCTTCACAAGACGGCGGCGCCATACACTCGCCCCCCTCCAAGCACCGGCCGCAGCTCCGGAGAGAAACGACGCGGATGCGGCCCCGAGACGGCGGCGCCGCCGGCACTCGTTTCGCGGGGGACTCACCGGCTCCTCCGGGGCTCCGGCAGGCTCCCGCCGCTTCCCCGCGGTCCTCCATGATGCCGGAAGTGCCCCTCAGTCCTCCGAACTTGCGCTCTAGGGGCCCGCAGTCCTCCAGGATGCCCAAGTGCCGGTTCGGTGCGGGGGGGCCTGGAGTAGATGAGCCCCGGGCTCTGCCCAGGGAGCTCCTTCTGGGCGAGGCGAGAGCTGTGGGACTGGGCAGGGTCCAGCGGCACCCACAGGAGAGAGCGCCCTGGGATGCAGCTTGGGTTTTGGGGTTTTTTTGGTTTGTTTTTGTTTTTTTTTTTTTTTTTTTTGGTTTGTTTTTTTTTTTTTTTTTAACGTCGGCAGTTTCCTACGGGGTGTTCAGGGGTGACAGGAGGGTTTTAAAACACACAGCCTTTTTTTTTAACTGATAGTTTTGGTGCTGTTTTGTTCTAGGTGCACTGGATTTTCCCGGAATTCTGAACTTCCTGCAGGATGGCAACTTGTTTTTTGTGAGGCGTGTTGGTGACCGCATTTCCCTTCCTAGGACTTGAAGGTGAGACTATCGAGCAGCCGTGAGGATGCGCCCCACGTCTGCACCTGTCTATGCCCCCCCATACCCCTGTCTCTGCCTTCAGGTGGGGTTTTTCCCATGCCACCCCCAACTCGGTGGCCTTGCTAAGGGTGGGTGTGCCTGGCCCCAAATCCACCCGGCGCCTCCCCCCCCCGCCGCGAGCGTGCCTTGCTGCCGTTCTTCGGCACTGGCCACTGTAGGCGTGCCCTGCTTGCCCCCCCCCCGACCCCCCCCCCCGGGTGTGCCTTTTCTGCCCCGGCACCGCCCCCCCCCCGTGGGAGTGCCTTGCTGCTTTGCACCTCGCCCCAGCACCGCCCCCCCCATGGCCTCGCCGACAGTGGCCGTGCCCTGCCCGGCCCCCACCCCCTCCCCTTCCCGGGTTTGCCTTTGTTATTCTGCACCCCACCCCAGCACCGCCCCCCCCCCCGGGCGTGACTTTTTTGCCCCATGCCCCACCCTCCCGTTGGCGTGCCTTGCTGCCCACCCCCCCCACCCCCCCCCCCACCCCCCGGCACCGCCCCCCCTTGTGTCCCATCCCCACCACTTGCCCGGGGGCGGGGCCTGGGGTATATGAGCCTCGGCCTCTGCTCAGGGAGCTCATTCTGCTCTGGGGCTGCTGGCGCTGGCAGCTCCAGACCCAGCTGCCTCTGCGGGCACGGGGCTTCGGGCGCGGACAGGAGCGCAGGCGGCTGCGGCAGGGAAGAGCTGCGGCCGGGGACACCAGGCCACCCCTGTACTCCTCAGGGCCCCATCGGCTCCAGCCCCTCAGCGAGGACCAGATGTGCTCCTGGGCCTGGCCAGGCCCTGCCGGGACGCGTTCCACCCCGTCGGGCCCCCTGCCACCAGCTATGCCGAGCGCTGCTGCCTCTGCCCAGCCCCGGGGGCGCCGGGGCCAGAGGCTGTCGTCCCCAAGTGGGGTCACAGCATCTTTTGGGGGGGGTCGATGGCACCGACGCCGAGCCATCCTGCAGCCGTCTTTTTGGCTTTGCACCGCAGGCATCTCCGTAAGCTGTCCGAGTTCCTCCCTCCCCTTCGTGTGCCCCTCAGTCCCCTCCATTTCCCATCCAGGCACCAGAATCAATCTGCGTGACAAGTGGCCTTCTCAGAACCACGGGCCTTCAAAGGGCCTTCTCTCACCTGCCTAGTCCTCTCAGAAGGACACGGGCGTTGCTCTGTGTGGACTCATTTGTCTTTCCTGGCACCTCTCCTGAGCTGCTTTGTCACTTGTTTTGGTTCGAGTCGCTTCAGTGTTACTTAAGGTGCTTGGTACAGTTCCTGATGCTTTGGGGCTCTTTTCCCCGACGGTTTTTCCTTGGTTTTGGTTTTTGCTTTGGGTTCGGTTTGGTTTCAACCCTTTCCTGGGGTTTTCTGTCCTTTGGGACTTATTTCTGTTGAGGGAGGCAGATGGAGAAAAGTAGGAGTCTCAGTGTCTTACAACTGCTGGTGATCTACAATAGTCCCTTTGCAACCAGAGAGCTCTGAGAGGAGGATTCTTGCAGGCTGTCATTCGGCTTTGTCATTCGGTCCCGTCCAGAATGTAGCGCTGGTACAAGTTCTGCAACAGACAGGAACGGGTCTAGCCTTGTTACGCGGGCTTTCTTTTTCCTTGCAGGTCGGACTTGAGACTTGAAACGGCATTTTCCTTCGCTAAAAAAACACGCCCCGGACTCGCCGCAGACTCGGCAGCGTCGCGGATTTCGCCGGACCGCGCCGCTGGCAGAGCCGGCGGCCGACGGGGTCGCGGGCGCTCGGCACCGCGTCGGCCGGAGGCTCCCGTTGGCGCAGCAGCGACGGTCGGGGGCGGCGCAGCTGGACAGCCGGAGGTTTGGTGTCGCGGCGTATCTGCTGTGCGCGGGTTCGCTTCCCCGGGATTTTGGGCTGCTCTGGAAAAACGGGTGGCGGAGCCGGAGAGAAGAGCGGGCGGTGGCTACAGGCCGAGTCGCCGCTCGGGGAGGTTGCGCTCCGCGGAGCTTCAAACTTTGGAGACGGAGTGCAAAACCGTCGAGCGTCCCAAGTGGACCGCGGCAGGCGTCCTCGCTCCGGTCGTTTTTCCTGGGGAATTCCAAAGTGGTCAGTTTCTATTAGTTTAATTTTTACCGCTCGTTTACGTCAAAACGTTTAAAATAAAAATGTCCGTCACAGTAACCAGAATAGTCTTTGGGAGCAAATACTGCCCGTCGTCCGCTCTAGCTATTGCTTCCCGCTTTGCAGACAGTACTTACTCCCCATTGATGTAATCAAAGGGCAAGCAGCAGAATATCAACAACAGAGCACTAACTGGAAGGAATACCTGTAGCGAAACAACTCTAACAGGAAAAGAAAAAAATCACGCGTCCTAGTTAATCCACTTCGTGGTAAAGTCACAAAATATCAGAGCGCGCCTAAAGAGAAGAAATATTACCTAGGGTTGAGTAATGACTAAATTTAGTGGCAGATGTTACTTGATGAACCAGGCAGTAATTATTCCCGGTCCCTATTGCAATTCAAAAAATGAATAGTTGAGAGACCCTCTTGAAGTGATAAAGACAGAAAACTAATTGGGAGTCGTGAACAGCTCCATTTAAACATAACCACTGCTAAACCAATTGAACTGGAAACTAATTGGGAGGCTCTAACGCTTAAACGAGCACACCGCTGTAAGCAAGCTGGGAGGCAACAGTGACTCCTGCTTAGAACCAAAAGAGTAATCGAAGCTTTAGATTTTTAGATAAAGAGAAATAAAAAAAGGAATCGTTCAATAACGGCTACGTTTAAACGTAGGTACTAAAAGAATTCCCGGGCGGTGGTGAACTAACATAACGCTAAAAGATTTAGATTTAAAATAAAAGGAAAATTAGAAAACCAACAGGGAGTCACGACTGCCGAAACTTAAACATAGCCGTTGGGGGGGGGGAGGAGGGGACGGGTACCAATTCCTTCCAAGTAGAGCTAAAAGAAAAAACCGACGCCCATTAAATCCGACGAACAAAACCCTTAGATTTCATTTTAGAAACAGATCGAACGCTAACTGGGCATCATGAGTGCCCGTTTAACAATACTAGCCATCTTAAACTGATGCATTAAAGATACCCCCGCAGCACCATCAGATGAAAATTTTCTCCTTGGGAAGCAGAAATAGAATACCAATTGGGAGCAGTTTAGGGTAACGGTCGTCGTGAACGGACCCCTCATTAGAGTCCTAATTCACAATCCGAAACCGTGATTTCCAACGGTAATGAACCTTTTCCTCTTGTGTCAGTCGGGTGCCTGCGCTTTGCTCCTGCTCCCTTCAGCAGCGGTACACGGAGCGCTCGCTGGCTGTGAGCCGTTCGTTCACCCGCTTTCTGTACCAGTCAACTCTTCAATCGGGCCATTTAAATAACAGACTATTCTCTCAAATTCCAGCTCAAACGCGTGGCACGAATTAACGGCGCCCGAGGACCATGCCATTTACTAGCGCCGCCCCGGAGCTGAGCCTGCTTATTGTGAGGCGCTTCTCGCAAGAGCCCCTCACGCACGCACGCACGCCCGCACGCACGTACGCACGCAGGTCCCGTCACCGGTGCTCCGCGCCGGCCTAACCGCGGACCGGCAGGGCCGGCGGAGAAACTGCCCGGAAGCCGCGGAGAGCGAGACGGATTCGAGGGCGAGACGGATTCAACAGCGATTCCTGCCGAAACACGCAAGGAACGCAGCTCTGCACGGCGGGGCGGCGGCCTGTCCCCTCCTGCCCGCGCGGCCCCATCCCCGCCGCGGGCAGCCTCAGCCTTCACAAGACGGCGGCGCCATACACTCGCCCCCCTCCAAGCACCGGCCGCAGCTCCGGAGAGAAACGACGCGGATGCGGCCCCGAGACGGCGGCGCCGCCGGCACTCGTTTCGCGGGGGACTCACCGGCTCCTCCGGGGCTCCGGCAGGCTCCCGCCGCTTCCCCGCGGTCCTCCATGATGCCGGAAGTGCCCCTCAGTCCTCCGAACTTGCGCTCTAGGGGCCCGCAGTCCTCCAGGATGCCCAAGTGCCGGTTCGGTGCGGGGGGGCCTGGAGTAGATGAGCCCCGGGCTCTGCCCAGGGAGCTCCTTCTGGGCGAGGCGAGAGCTGTGGGACTGGGCAGGGTCCAGCGGCACCCACAGGAGAGAGCGCCCTGGGATGCAGCTTGGGTTTTGGGGTTTTTTTGGTTTGTTTTTGTTTTTTTTTTTTTTTTTTTTTGGTTTGTTTTTTTTTTTTTTTTTAACGTCGGCAGTTTCCTACGGGGTGTTCAGGGGTGACAGGAGGGTTTTAAAACACACAGCCTTTTTTTTTAACTGATAGTTTTGGTGCTGTTTTGTTCTAGGTGCACTGGATTTTCCCGGAATTCTGAACTTCCTGCAGGATGGCAACTTGTTTTTTGTGAGGCGTGTTGGTGACCGCATTTCCCTTCCTAGGACTTGAAGGTGAGACTATCGAGCAGCCGTGAGGATGCGCCCCACGTCTGCACCTGTCTATGCCCCCCCATACCCCTGTCTCTGCCTTCAGGTGGGGTTTTTCCCATGCCACCCCCAACTCGGTGGCCTTGCTAAGGGTGGGTGTGCCTGGCCCCAAATCCACCCGGCGCCTCCCCCCCCCGCCGCGAGCGTGCCTTGCTGCCGTTCTTCGGCACTGGCCACTGTAGGCGTGCCCTGCTTGCCCCCCCCCCGACCCCCCCCCCCGGGTGTGCCTTTTCTGCCCCGGCACCGCCCCCCCCCCCGTGGGAGTGCCTTGCTGCTTTGCACCTCGCCCCAGCACCGCCCCCCCCATGGCCTCGCCGACAGTGGCCGTGCCCTGCCCGGCCCCCACCCCCTCCCCTTCCCGGGTTTGCCTTTGTTATTCTGCACCCCACCCCAGCACCGCCCCCCCCCCCGGGCGTGACTTTTTTGCCCCATGCCCCACCCTCCCGTTGGCGTGCCTTGCTGCCCACCCCCCCCACCCCCCCCCCCCACCCCCCGGCACCGCCCCCCCTTGTGTCCCATCCCCACCACTTGCCCGGGGGCGGGGCCTGGGGTATATGAGCCTCGGCCTCTGCTCAGGGAGCTCATTCTGCTCTGGGGCTGCTGGCGCTGGCAGCTCCAGACCCAGCTGCCTCTGCGGGCACGGGGCTTCGGGCGCGGACAGGAGCGCAGGCGGCTGCGGCAGGGAAGAGCTGCGGCCGGGGACACCAGGCCACCCCTGTACTCCTCAGGGCCCCATCGGCTCCAGCCCCTCAGCGAGGACCAGATGTGCTCCTGGGCCTGGCCAGGCCCTGCCGGGACGCGTTCCACCCCGTCGGGCCCCCTGCCACCAGCTATGCCGAGCGCTGCTGCCTCTGCCCAGCCCCGGGGGCGCCGGGGCCAGAGGCTGTCGTCCCCAAGTGGGGTCACAGCATCTTTTGGGGGGGGTCGATGGCACCGACGCCGAGCCATCCTGCAGCCGTCTTTTTGGCTTTGCACCGCAGGCATCTCCGTAAGCTGTCCGAGTTCCTCCCTCCCCTTCGTGTGCCCCTCAGTCCCCTCCATTTCCCATCCAGGCACCAGAATCAATCTGCGTGACAAGTGGCCTTCTCAGAACCACGGGCCTTCAAAGGGCCTTCTCTCACCTGCCTAGTCCTCTCAGAAGGACACGGGCGTTGCTCTGTGTGGACTCATTTGTCTTTCCTGGCACCTCTCCTGAGCTGCTTTGTCACTTGTTTTGGTTCGAGTCGCTTCAGTGTTACTTAAGGTGCTTGGTACAGTTCCTGATGCTTTGGGGCTCTTTTCCCCGACGGTTTTTCCTTGGTTTTGGTTTTTGCTTTGGGTTCGGTTTGGTTTCAACCCTTTCCTGGGGTTTTCTGTCCTTTGGGACTTATTTCTGTTGAGGGAGGCAGATGGAGAAAAGTAGGAGTCTCAGTGTCTTACAACTGCTGGTGATCTACAATAGTCCCTTTGCAACCAGAGAGCTCTGAGAGGAGGATTCTTGCAGGCTGTCATTCGGCTTTGTCATTCGGTCCCGTCCAGAATGTAGCGCTGGTACAAGTTCTGCAACAGACAGGAACGGGTCTAGCCTTGTTACGCGGGCTTTCTTTTTCCTTGCAGGTCGGACTTGAGACTTGAAACGGCATTTTCCTTCGCTAAAAAAACACGCCCCGGACTCGCCGCAGACTCGGCAGCGTCGCGGATTTCGCCGGACCGCGCCGCTGGCAGAGCCGGCGGCCGACGGGGTCGCGGGCGCTCGGCACCGCGTCGGCCGGAGGCTCCCGTTGGCGCAGCAGCGACGGTCGGGGGCGGCGCAGCTGGACAGCCGGAGGTTTGGTGTCGCGGCGTATCTGCTGTGCGCGGGTTCGCTTCCCCGGGATTTTGGGCTGCTCTGGAAAAACGGGTGGCGGAGCCGGAGAGAAGAGCGGGCGGTGGCTACAGGCCGAGTCGCCGCTCGGGGAGGTTGCGCTCCGCGGAGCTTCAAACTTTGGAGACGGAGTGCAAAACCGTCGAGCGTCCCAAGTGGACCGCGGCAGGCGTCCTCGCTCCGGTCGTTTTTCCTGGGGAATTCCAAAGTGGTCAGTTTCTATTAGTTTAATTTTTACCGCTCGTTTACGTCAAAACGTTTAAAATAAAAATGTCCGTCACAGTAACCAGAATAGTCTTTGGGAGCAAATACTGCCCGTCGTCCGCTCTAGCTATTGCTTCCCGCTTTGCAGACAGTACTTACTCCCCATTGATGTAATCAAAGGGCAAGCAGCAGAATATCAACAACAGAGCACTAACTGGAAGGAATACCTGTAGCGAAACAACTCTAACAGGAAAAGAAAAAAATCACGCGTCCTAGTTAATCCACTTCGTGGTAAAGTCACAAAATATCAGAGCGCGCCTAAAGAGAAGAAATATTACCTAGGGTTGAGTAATGACTAAATTTAGTGGCAGATGTTACTTGATGAACCAGGCAGTAATTATTCCCGGTCCCTATTGCAATTCAAAAAATGAATAGTTGAGAGACCCTCTTGAAGTGATAAAGACAGAAAACTAATTGGGAGTCGTGAACAGCTCCATTTAAACATAACCACTGCTAAACCAATTGAACTGGAAACTAATTGGGAGGCTCTAACGCTTAAACGAGCACACCGCTGTAAGCAAGCTGGGAGGCAACAGTGACTCCTGCTTAGAACCAAAAGAGTAATCGAAGCTTTAGATTTTTAGATAAAGAGAAATAAAAAAAGGAATCGTTCAATAACGGCTACGTTTAAACGTAGGTACTAAAAGAATTCCCGGGCGGTGGTGAACTAACATAACGCTAAAAGATTTAGATTTAAAATAAAAGGAAAATTAGAAAACCAACAGGGAGTCACGACTGCCGAAACTTAAACATAGCCGTTGGGGGGGGGGAGGAGGGGACGGGTACCAATTCCTTCCAAGTAGAGCTAAAAGAAAAAACCGACGCCCATTAAATCCGACGAACAAAACCCTTAGATTTCATTTTAGAAACAGATCGAACGCTAACTGGGCATCATGAGTGCCCGTTTAACAATACTAGCCATCTTAAACTGATGCATTAAAGATACCCCCGCAGCACCATCAGATGAAAATTTTCTCCTTGGGAAGCAGAAATAGAATACCAATTGGGAGCAGTTTAGGGTAACGGTCGTCGTGAACGGACCCCTCATTAGAGTCCTAATTCACAATCCGAAACCGTGATTTCCAACGGTAATGAACCTTTTCCTCTTGTGTCAGTCGGGTGCCTGCGCTTTGCTCCTGCTCCCTTCAGCAGCGGTACACGGAGCGCTCGCTGGCTGTGAGCCGTTCGTTCACCCGCTTTCTGTACCAGTCAACTCTTCAATCGGGCCATTTAAATAACAGACTATTCTCTCAAATTCCAGCTCAAACGCGTGGCACGAATTAACGGCGCCCGAGGACCATGCCATTTACTAGCGCCGCCCCGGAGCTGAGCCTGCTTATTGTGAGGCGCTTCTCGCAAGAGCCCCTCACGCACGCACGCACGCCCGCACGCACGTACGCACGCAGGTCCCGTCACCGGTGCTCCGCGCCGGCCTAACCGCGGACCGGCAGGGCCGGCGGAGAAACTGCCCGGAAGCCGCGGAGAGCGAGACGGATTCGAGAGCGAGACGGATTCAACAGCGATTCCTGCCGAAACACGCAAGGAACGCAGCTCTGCACGGCGGGGCGGCGGCCCGTCCCCTCCTGCCCGCGCGGCCCCATCCCCGCCGCGGGCAGCCTCAGCCTTCACAAGACGGCGGCGCCATACACTCGCCCCCCTCCAAGCACCGGCCGCAGCTCCGGAGAGAAACGACGCGGATGCGGCCCCGAGACGGCGGCGCCGCCGGCACTCGTTTCGCGGGGGACTCACCGGCTCCTCCGGGGCTCCGGCAGGCTCCCGCCGCTTCCCCGCGGTCCTCCATGATGCCGGAAGTGCCCCTCAGTCCTCCGAACTTGCGCTCTAGGGGCCCGCAGTCCTCCAGGATGCCCAAGTGCCGGTTCGGTGCGGGGGGGCCTGGAGTAGATGAGCCCCGGGCTCTGCCCAGGGAGCTCCTTCTGGGCGAGGCGAGAGCTGTGGGACTGGGCAGGGTCCAGCGGCACCCACAGGAGAGAGCGCCCTGGGATGCAGCTTGGGTTTTGGGGTTTTTTTGGTTTGTTTTTTTTTTTTTTTTTTTTTTTTTTTTTGGTTTGTTTTTTTTTTTTTTTTTAACGTCGGCAGTTTCCTACGGGGTGTTCAGGGGTGACAGGAGGGTTTTAAAACACACAGCCTTTTTTTTTAACTGATAGTTTTGGTGCTGTTTTGTTCTAGGTGCACTGGATTTTCCCGGAATTCTGAACTTCCTGCAGGATGGCAACTTGTTTTTTGTGAGGCGTGTTGGTGACCGCATTTCCCTTCCTAGGACTTGAAGGTGAGACTATCGAGCAGCCGTGAGGATGCGCCCCACGTCTGCACCTGTCTATGCCCCCCCATACCCCTGTCTCTGCCTTCAGGTGGGGTTTTTCCCATGCCACCCCCAACTCGGTGGCCTTGCTAAGGGTGGGTGTGCCTGGCCCCAAATCCACCCGGCGCCTCCCCCCCCCGCCGCGAGCGTGCCTTGCTGCCGTTCTTCGGCACTGGCCACTGTAGGCGTGCCCTGCTTGCCCCCCCCCCGACCCCCCCCCCCGGGTGTGCCTTTTCTGCCCCGGCACCGCCCCCCCCCCGTGGGAGTGCCTTGCTGCTTTGCACCTCGCCCCAGCACCGCCCCCCCCATGGCCTCGCCGACAGTGGCCGTGCCCTGCCCGGCCCCCACCCCCTCCCCTTCCCGGGTTTGCCTTTGTTATTCTGCACCCCACCCCAGCACCGCCCCCCCCCCCGGGCGTGACTTTTTTGCCCCATGCCCCACCCTCCCGTTGGCGTGCCTTGCTGCCCACCCCCCACCCCCCCCCCCCCCACCCCCCGGCACCGCCCCCCCTTGTGTCCCATCCCCACCACTTGCCCGGGGGCGGGGCCTGGGGTATATGAGCCTCGGCCTCTGCTCAGGGAGCTCATTCTGCTCTGGGGCTGCTGGCGCTGGCAGCTCCAGACCCAGCTGCCTCTGCGGGCACGGGGCTTCGGGCGCGGACAGGAGCGCAGGCGGCTGCGGCAGGGAAGAGCTGCGGCCGGGGACACCAGGCCACCCCTGTACTCCTCAGGGCCCCATCGGCTCCAGCCCCTCAGCGAGGACCAGATGTGCTCCTGGGCCTGGCCAGGCCCTGCCGGGACGCGTTCCACCCCGTCGGGCCCCCTGCCACCAGCTATGCCGAGCGCTGCTGCCTCTGCCCAGCCCCGGGGGCGCCGGGGCCAGAGGCTGTCGTCCCCAAGTGGGGTCACAGCATCTTTTGGGGGGGGTCGATGGCACCGACGCCGAGCCATCCTGCAGCCGTCTTTTTGGCTTTGCACCGCAGGCATCTCCGTAAGCTGTCCGAGTTCCTCCCTCCCCTTCGTGTGCCCCTCAGTCCCCTCCATTTCCCATCCAGGCACCAGAATCAATCTGCGTGACAAGTGGCCTTCTCAGAACCACGGGCCTTCAAAGGGCCTTCTCTCACCTGCCTAGTCCTCTCAGAAGGACACGGGCGTTGCTCTGTGTGGACTCATTTGTCTTTCCTGGCACCTCTCCTGAGCTGCTTTGTCACTTGTTTTGGTTCGAGTCGCTTCAGTGTTACTTAAGGTGCTTGGTACAGTTCCTGATGCTTTGGGGCTCTTTTCCCCGACGGTTTTTCCTTGGTTTTGGTTTTTGCTTTGGGTTCGGTTTGGTTTCAACCCTTTCCTGGGGTTTTCTGTCCTTTGGGACTTATTTCTGTTGAGGGAGGCAGATGGAGAAAAGTAGGAGTCTCAGTGTCTTACAACTGCTGGTGATCTACAATAGTCCCTTTGCAACCAGAGAGCTCTGAGAGGAGGATTCTTGCAGGCTGTCATTCGGCTTTGTCATTCGGTCCCGTCCAGAATGTAGCGCTGGTACAAGTTCTGCAACAGACAGGAACGGGTCTAGCCTTGTTACGCGGGCTTTCTTTTTCCTTGCAGGTCGGACTTGAGACTTGAAACGGCATTTTCCTTCGCTAAAAAAACACGCCCCGGACTCGCCGCAGACTCGGCAGCGTCGCGGATTTCGCCGGACCGCGCCGCTGGCAGAGCCGGCGGCCGACGGGGTCGCGGGCGCTCGGCACCGCGTCGGCCGGAGGCTCCCGTTGGCGCAGCAGCGACGGTCGGGGGCGGCGCAGCTGGACAGCCGGAGGTTTGGTGTCGCGGCGTATCTGCTGTGCGCGGGTTCGCTTCCCCGGGATTTTGGGCTGCTCTGGAAAAACGGGTGGCGGAGCCGGAGAGAAGAGCGGGCGGTGGCTACAGGCTGAGTCGCCGCTCGGGGAGGTTGCGCTCCGCGGAGCTTCAAACTTTGGAGACGGAGTGCAAAACCGTCGAGCGTCCCAAGTGGACCGCGGCAGGCGTCCTCGCTCCGGTCGTTTTTCCTGGGGAATTCCAAA